>NC_086093.1:1430000-2142500 GCF_948474715.1 Cydia amplana | reverse complement strand
TGCCTTAAACTGTTTTTTGTCAATTTTTCACAGACAATAAAATATGACATTGACACATTATTAAGGCGGTTTGTTTACAAAGGGCCTACCGGGAATCGCGAAAATCGTAACTCGGCTGTATTTCTCAAAGTATAATCGTAATTTTTCGAAGTATAATCTTAACTTTGCTCATGTTTTGATCTTATGTAAGAAATATCAAGCCTTCCCACCCCCTTGTAGGAAAAAATAAGACATGGTTGACTCCCCGTCCCCCTAAATCGTCTTTAATAAACGAATGGCGCCTAAGTAGTCTAAACACAGACAATCCAACCTCTAGACTAGGGCTTGCAATTCGAATATTCGAATATTCGAATTTGTCGAATATTCGACCTGTTTTGATATTCGAATATTCGGCCGCTCAGGTTTCGAATATTCGAATATTTTTTATTACTATTTAAAAATCTATGTCATCCGCTGTAGTTACAGTTTCTGTGTGTTTTACGGGTATTTACAGTGAATGAGGAACGGTAGGTACCCAAATACGAAGGAAATAATATTTTTACTGTATTCCTCTCGATAGACTTCGTGAATACAGTGAAACCTAACTCAATTTAAAAGAAAACGAAATAAAAAAGTATGTTATTTTTACGGTGCGTAAGTTTTAAGTTAAAGGGTCATTCTGTTTATTCAGTACAAGCGTACGTTAAGCGAATTTTTGAAGTCTAAACCTTGCCACTTATCGCAATTCTCAAATTTAATCATACCAAACCTGCCCAACTTGGTAATCTAACCATGCACCTTTAGCTGACGAATAATCCACCCAGTACTCAACTAACTTTTTCCCTTAAATATTCCAATATTATATAATTAGCCGACCATTAGGAATAATAACTTGCCAAAACAAATAAAGTCAATAAAGATTCAAAATACAATGAAATTAAAGGCCTTTTTACAGGCCTCTGAGTGATTACAAGTTAATTTAAATCGGAAAATAATTACCTACTAAAAAAAATATCTTACATACCTAGGTGTTTGGATGGTTAAAGTTATATTATTACACGCAACGACGCATTTATAATAAGTTTTATCTAGAAATATTAAATACGTCTAATTTTGGCGTTTTACTTGTTTTTATAAATGTGGGCATCTTATAAATAGTAGGATGATAAAATCTAGTCAATTAAGTGGATTTCTGCCAAATATCCTTAGTTTTAGTAATATGTGAAAAAAGCTTTTAAATAAAACGATAATAAACCGATTTCTCGTTCCTTTTCTTATTTTTTATAATATTCGAATATTCGAATACGTCGTCAGAAAAAGTCGAATATTCGAATATCTGAAAGTTTCGAATATTTGCAAGCCCTACTCTAGACATAGCATAGTCGCGCTACCCCCTCTGCCACACATACGGTAGCGTTACTCCATCTTCGAGTCAATCCCGTGCCGTGATTAGTCCGTGTCTTGGAACGGACCAATCACGGCACGGGATTCGCTTACCTCGTCCCCCCGCACCCCCGTATTTTTGGCAGCATCGGTTTCATGAAAGAATTGGCCTAAGCTCAGTCTAGAGGTTGGATAGTCAGCGAGTCTAAAATTGCAAGCGCGACATATTTCCAACAATTCTTCCTAGCTCCTAAACTTACACTGTTCTGAAGTTGAAACGTCGATTTCTGGAAATATAGTTTGTCAAAGGACAGTCTCATTTCAAACATAGACTGAGAGCTTGGAGGATATAATCAAACGGAGACGCCATGTCTGTAATTTTCTGTACAAAACAGTCTGCCGATTTTTGCGGGGGAGGGGAAAGTCAAATGTATGCATAACGTAAAAATAGCCATGTCAGATAAACGTCAGTCCATACATTGTGTATGACCGTTGGCCGCCTATTTTCGACAGAGGGGAAAGCATGTTAATGGCTACTCCGTTTAGTTGTATCCTCCAAGACTGAGAGAATCATACTATATTTGTCTTACACTAGTACTAGCACAAGAAAAGGATGAGTATAGTTTTTTTGTTCTTATTTACTGACAAATTTGGTTTAAGCTTAGAATAAATTTAAAAGTGGAAATTACTGTCTTGGGTGAGACTTGAACTCACGGCCTCTGGATCGATACTCCAGACCTTCTAGGTCTTGGTGGCTCAGATGGCAGAGCGCTGGAGTATCGATCCAGAGGCCGTGAGTTCAAGTCTCACCCAAGACAGTAATTTTTTCCACTTTTAAATTTATTCTAAGCTTAAACCAAATTTGTCAGTGGTGTCAGAGGCCGTGAGTTCAAGTCTCACCCAAGACAGTAATTTTTTAAATTTATTCTTTATAAGCTTAATAGCATCGATTCGATCGCAGACGTTTGTGCTTATTAAAAATTAAAAAGTTGGTTTAGTAAGGAATTACGGAAAATCTCAAAAGTTTCTGAATTGCCTTCACGTTGGTCTCAAACTGTCGTTTCTTGTCTTTTATGTATGACTAGCCCCTGCCCGTGACTGCATTTGCGTTGTTAAACCCAATATCGCTCTGTAATCTTATACCTTTAAAAGAGGAATTCTTGTATAATTATATATTTCGAAGATCTCGGAAACGGCTCTAACGATTTCGATGAAATTGGCTATATGGGGGTTTTCGGGGACGGTAAATCGATCTAGCTAGGTCTTATCTCTGCAAAAATCACGCATTTTGAGTTTTTATATGAATGAATGAATGAATGATGCTTTTATTCGAAACACCCATACTTACACAACAACATTAAAATAGGCTTAAATCTAGGTAAATTAGAAGTAAATTTAATAGTGCTGCGAGTAGTTCCAGAAAAGGATATCAGCACATGAGTAGTATTACGACGCTGATTTTCGGTACCCATTGACACTTAAAACAAACACAAAACAACACAGTCCATAATAACAAAACCGAAGCAGAATATTTGGTTTCCCAAAAATATATATTATTTAAAAATTGATTTTGCGTTTTAATATCACGAATTTTATGGAGATGACATCTGTCACCTTACCCAAGCTGTTGTAAAAATACTTTAATGAGCACAGCGATCAATATTAAACATAAAATTAACATATTGAATGTGGGTACATTTAACGATATTTTAGACTTTGTCTAATAGTAGTTTATGCAACAGTGATATAATAAGGGTTCTTAAAATTCAAGGGTCGAAGTTACAAAACGAGACGTAGTCGAGTTTTGTAAAAAAAGACCCGAGAATTTTAAGAACCAATTATGAGCTGTTGCATACATTACTTTTTCTATGACAGCTGCAGCAAAAAAAAAAAAAAAGAGTTATTATTAAAAAAAAAGAGTTATTATTTAAAAAAAATTGAGTTATTATTTAAAAAAAAAAGAGTTATTATTGTAAATGAAAACATACCTCTTTCAATCAAGATGATCGGAACTTGTATCTTTAAAAAAAATAAAGCAGTTGTATTATACTCATAAGATGACTGCTAGCAGTCATCTTATGAGCCTATAGACAAAGCATTCAAATGACATTGCTTTAGATATCACTGTCAGTCATTTAATTGACACATTTAAGTGCTGGAGTAGAAAAAATAGTTAAAGATTTATATAAATTAGTTAATTTAGGAATTAAGCGACGGTACATTTTTGTTTTTGGTTTGTAACAATGGGGGTGACAATACATCAAATATGAAAAAACCCTTTTATTAAATAAATATTTAATAAAAACGATCAGTATCAAAACCGTATCGCATTTTAAAATCAGAATGTTGCTGCTGTTGCTTGCTAACCCGTGCGTCATAATCCCATCAAGCAGGATCAAAAGGACGTGCCCACTTTCCACGTGTTTACCCTACGCCGTCTATCGGCACGTTTACCCCACGCTCTGCTTTACCCTATGTGAGCTCGGGTATATGCGCCTACACAATGAGTTTAGATTTGCTTTGAGATGTAATTTAATGAAAGGGTTAATTTTCACTACACTTTATTAAACAACTAGCGACACGCCCCAGCTTTGCACGGGTTAACAAATTATACATAAACCTTCCTCTTGAATCACTATATCCAATTAAAAAATCGCATCAAAATCCGTTGCGTAGTTTTAAAGAGCTAAGCATACATAGGGACAGACAGACAGCGGGAAGCGACTTTGTTTTATACTATGTAGGGAAGTCCCCCGCTGCGTCTGTGTATGTGTATGTTTGTTCGCGATAAACTCAAAAACTACTGAACGGATCTTAATGCGGTTTTCACTTATCAATAGAGTGATTCTTGAGGAAGGTTTAGGTTTATAATTTGTTAAGGTTTTGTGTAACCCGTGCGAAGCCGGGGTGCGTCGCTAGTTTTATAATAATTCTCTCATTAATGCTCACCATAAATTTAGCTAATCTTAATAGGGACATGTTAATGGCATTTAAGTTTATATGCCAATTTATATCATTTTGAATATTTTTAACAAGCTTTTATGAGGTCGACCTGTATTTAACTATGTAATGGAATCTTGCAAGTTAAATTTGATCCACTTCCCGGTTTCCGATTGAGCTGAAATTTTTCATACACATGTAAGTCGGGTGACAATGCAATATTATGGTACCATCGAGCTGACCTGATAGACAGGTGGAAATCGGCCTGTTTAGAGAAAAGTCGTCGACATCTCTTCTAAATACCTAAAACTGGTATGGATGTGTTCCTCGTGATCTCTAGAATACGAAATGACCGGTTTTAGTTTATGGAGTGGGGGACGGGTCGAAAAAAAGGGGGGCAAAGATGGCGGCCGACCATTATTGATATTTGTTCACATCTTGAGTCCTATGGGACCGATCGGTTCGTGTGAGGTGTCGTTTGAAAGAGTATTAAACGTGCTATTATTGTTTCATAATAACCGTAGTCATAACTGTAGTCGTTTACAAAATATTTTAAAATATTTGATTTTATACCGTGCATGGATGGCATAAGTACTGATTAAATATGCGCCTAACTCAATAAATTACAACAATACCGCAATTATTTTATTACAAAATATACGAGACATTTCATTAGCTTACCAAAAACATAAGTTTTATTGGCGTATGATATTATATAACCAATTAATAACGAATTTTGTTCAGCATGGGTCACTACGCACCGTCACGTAAATGGCGGGCGACCGACGTAAACTTTTCATTATTTCTCGGGTTCTATTTTATTGATCAATTGCTGATAGGTACCATTTGAAAGGTTATTAAACGTACAATAAATGGTTTCTAATAGCCGTAGTCATAACTTTAGTAATTTACAAAATATTTTAAAATATTTGATTTTTTTACCGTGCATGGATGGCATAAGTACTGATAAAATATGCGTCTAACTCAATAAATTATAACTTTACTCCAATAATATTCTTACAAAATGTACGTGAAATTTCATTAGCTTTCCAAAAATATAAGTTTTATTGGTGTATGATATTATATAACCAAGTAATTACGAATTTTGTTCAACATGGGTCACTAAGCGCCGTCACGTAAATGGCAGGAGATCGGTGTCAACTTTTCATTATTTCTCGGGTTTTATTTTATTGATCAGTTCGTGATAGATACCATTTGAAAGAATATTAAACGTACTATAATTGGTTTTCAATAACTGTAGTCATAACTTTAGTCATTTTCAAAATAATTGAAAACATGATTTTTTACCGTGCATGCACATAAGTACTGCTAAAACATGGTTCTAACTTAATAAATTATAACTTTATCGCAATTAATGTATTTACAAAATATACGAGACATTTCATTATCTTTCCAAAAACATAAGATTTATTGGTGTAAGATATTATATAACCAAGTAATAATGAATTTTGTTCAGCATGGGTCACTGCGCACCGTCATATAAATCCCAACAAACAATTAGGCGACACTTAGCACCTATTTTCTTACCTAAAGACAGCCTGGCTCTAGAATAGCTACATCTATAGTCTTAGTTTACAGTTTACAGGCTCTGGTGAGATAAAAGTGTTTAAAAGGTTCATCTAAAGATTTAAGATCTACAGTAGCTGTTTTGGGCGCTATGCATGTTAAGCTGCTAGTATTATAGCTTATAGCTCAAAGTGAATTGAACAACCTTAACATCTATATGAGTAATAATCTGCAATTTGCACTTAAGGTTCTAAACGCGTGATAAAGCCTTCTACTTATAGCTTTTTATATCGCAATCGCTACTTAACTCTCTTGTATGATTTACAGTCGAACAGAGAAGTTATGAGTCGCTATTATAGATCTAAGATCATGTAGTTACAGACGAGCGTTATTTAAATACCGTAGTACATCTTATAACTGTCAATAGAGTCATACTTACAAGCTAAAACTACAATGCCAAACGCCAATGAATCAATAGGTAAGCAAAAACTATAAATTAGACCGTAAAATAAAATAGTAAATAAATATAATATAGATAGTTTACTCAATATTGACCTTATCTTACTATTAATATACTTAAAACCGGACTTCACGGATAGTTATTATGTGGACATACTCTGCTACTCAAATAGTAGTCACTTATTTTGCATCCTGGAGCGTGCGGCGACAAATATCTCTTTAACGCCACAAGCCTCAGATCTCACTAAAAAGGTGATTTTAAATTATTAACTACGGAGTGGGTTTGAAAACGTTTTACGTGTAGACGCGTGAGTCAAATAACAACACAGTATTAAGTACTTCATATGCAGTGGTTTTGCAATCATGAAAGCTACGAACTTAACGATGTTATGAACCTAGAACTGGGCTTTTGTCAAAAGAGTCAAACTATACTTAAGTTTCCTGTGATAAAAAAACAAAACAAACAAACCATCATTTATATCGATATTTTATCATTTTGGATACCTACATTATAAAATTTACTGTCAAACAATAATAGAATGCTGCTGGTCTACCAGGCGCTCGCCGCGCCGTGTGTTTGCTTGCTTGGCGAAATTGGTCCTGGCATACCTACATATATGTTTATAGTTGTACGGTAACTAAACAATATTTTTGGAAAGTTAATAAATAGTTTGCTCATTTTACTCTAAAAATTTCACGCTATATTTACTACATTATCTCTTTCTCAAATTATTTCAGTCACTAAGCAAACCTCTAAGGTAAAAATTAAACATTTTCTTTAATATTTTTAAAATGGTTATTTTGGGCCTCAGATTTCAAACAATCGAGTATTCACAGAAAATTTAATATGCTTGCAAATGGTATCCACCATGTATCAGAAAAATAGAACCTGAAATATAATGAAAACTCAACGATGGCCGGGCTCCATTTACGTGACGGTGCACAGTACCCATGCTGAACAAAATTCATGATTACTTAGTTATACAACATTATAAAGCAATAAAACTTATATTTTTGGATAGCTCATAAAATTTCCCGTATATTTTGAAAATATTTATTGCGGTAATGTTATAATCTATTGAGTTAGAAGCATGTTTAACCAGTACTTATGTCCATGCACGGTAAAAATCATATATTTTCAATTATTTTGTAAATGACTACAGTTATGACTACGGTTATTAGAAACCAATTATTGTACATTTAACATTCTTTCTAATGGTATCCATCACCAATTGATCAGTAAAATAGAACCCGAGAAACAATGAACAGTTGTGGTCGGTCGCCCGCCATTTACGTGACGGTGCGTAGTGACCCATGCTGAACAAAATTCATCATTACATGGTTATATAATACCATACACCAATAAACCTTATGTTTTTAGAAAGCTAATGAAATTTCTCGTATATTTTGTAATAACATTAATTGCGGTAAAGTTATAATTTATTGAGTTAGATGCATGTTTTGTCAGTACTTATGCCATCCATGCACGGTAAAAAATCATATATTTTAAAATATTTTCTAAACGACTACAGTTATGACTACAGTTATTATGAAGCAATAATAGCACGTTTAATACTCTTTCAAACGACACCTGAAACGAACCGATCGGTCCCATAGGACTCAAGATGTGAACAAATATCAATGCTGGTCGGCCGCCCACATTCCCCCCCTTTTTATCGACACGTCCCCCTCTCCATAAACTAAAACCGGTCAATTCGTATTCTAGAGACCACGAGGAACACATCCATACCAGTTTTAGGTATTTAGAAGAGATGTCTACGAAAATCGTGAAGGAGACGACTTGTGTTTAATTTAACGCCAGACGATGGAGACAGGAGGTGGCCATAGGAACACTGCGATGAAACAACGCAACCTAATTGTGTTAGGGTTTTTTAGAATTGTCTCGATGAGTATTAGTTGTCTGTCGTAAGAAAAGTACAGTCAGTGATAAAAACTTGTACCAAAAATGAAATTTTTGCCAAAAACTTATTCATAAAATAATACGACAGAAAACTTATATTATATGTAACAAAAAAAGAGACGGCAAATAAAATCCATCTAATTACCTATACGGAGCCTGCTAACAAATTATTACGACATCACATCTGGACATACAGTCAGCAGCAATAGTTGCTAAGCGGGTGAGGTGTTCAAAATGATCTTGACGCGACTTTATTGTTAAGAGAATAAGAGCCCGTTAAGGTAATTTTGAACAGTTTCAGTTTATTTATTTATAAAATAATCATTTTACACGTTACAATAAAAATAGCAACTTCTGCTGCTGACTGTACGAAAGCATTTTTGACCAACTGCCGTATTCGAACTTCAAGATATTCACAAGAGACGACACGTACTAGATCCATTCTAGATACGTTATAGTTTAGATTTCAACTAGTTCTCTTTTGCAGCGCAATTCGGGCAACCAATGTCACTTTTACGTTAGATAGAGCCTGGCCCTGGTCTCCTATTTTATGCTGTACGCGGCGTCTGGTGTCAGCGTCAACGTTTTTGAACAAAAAAGACGCTGACGTCGACGTCTAAAACAGACCACAACAGTACATCTCTATAGTACCTAAGCATCGTGACGCAGACGCTGTAAGCGGCCGATGGCGTTTATAGGAGACCAGGGCCTTAGATATCTATTAGATGTGAATTGGATCTCTAAGCCATATCTTGTGGAAATCGTTTAAGAGTATCTCCAGAATCGCGCAAATGTCAAATTTGACAGGTTAGGTTTTAAACATATCGTTATCGTATCTTGGCGATGTCTAAAAGATATCTAACAGATGTCTATTTCAAAATCCGAATCGGGCCCCAAGCCACCAAGCCGAAACGGAGACCTGCGCTAACGCTCGGTCAATTAAAGGATGACTCACGCTAGACCGGGCCGGGCCCGTGCCGAAGCTCCGACATCGACATGTCATTTTCTATTACGGCTGATCGGTGATCACGTGGTGCTTTCCATAGAAAACGAAGCGCCGGAAGTCCGGCCCGGCCCCGGACCGGTCTAGCGTGAGTCATCCTTAACACATTCATTGCCACCCAGCCAAACAAGACATCCGCGCCAGGCCACAAAAAAATCGTCATATAAAGCTGTAGTACCACGATCCCGAGATCCCGACTATCGGGTCGTCCGGCCTGGGAACGAAATCATAAAATACCCGATAGTCGAGTTTTCGGCACTGAATGTGTATGTATTTAGTTCTTATTTTAATGTGTACGCTAAGGGCAGTGTATACAACAGAGGTTCTTTAAGCGTTCTTGTTACTGAGACAGTTGTAATGACACTCGTCTTTGACCTAAAAAGGGAGAGTGCGTTTGTATGGGCGAGTCGACTTGCTGGCTTATAGGATAAATCGTCTATTACTGGCCACCTTCAAATAACTGGACACCTTATACTAAAATAGCTAGAATAAGAATTATATTTATTAATGCACACGATTCAAAATTTTAGACCCAGTATTTTTGGAGATAAAGGGAATGGTCGGACAGAAAACAGACAGACGCACGCGTGTTCCTATAAGGGTTTCGTTTTTTACCTTTTGAGGTACAGAACTCTAAAAAAATAGTAAAACCCAACCCAAGGTCACCCCGACCTTGATCGGTGTATCGGAATCTACCAAGGTGACATTAGTCGGAAGGAGGTTTAGGTTTGTAACGCATGTAGTTTTATAGGAACCAAATGCGGAACCAGATGTTTTAAATTTAGTTTATCGGAACCGGAAACGGATCGGAACCGGAACTGAATCGGAGGCTGAGTGAGATGTGGATAAGATGTTACGGGTAGGTCTATTAAAATAAAAATTTGGGGCGAGGAGAGAATGAGAGGTATAAACTTGTTTGTTTTTGATGCCGCGCTAAGCTTTGACATCCGATTCAAAAATAACGGAATCGGAATCGAAGCGGATGTGGAATAACAATCGGAAGTTCCGACTTAACGGAACCGGAGCTCAACATCCCTGGTCGGAAGCCACGTTGCCGACCGCGTTGTAGACGCCAACTGCGCGTGGCAAAAGTGCGTAACTTAATAAATTATATTTTCACGTCGAAGGGAGGCTGGGGTGGCGTGGAGCGTATGCTGATCGAGGGTTTAATCAACGAGGTTATCTGACAAAGTGACTGTTCTCAAATATCAGGAAATATAAGGCAGAAAATCCCAAAGATAAATAAGTAAGGTACCTATATATATAATACCTATGTACTTACCTAGAAAAATATTTTGAGGCAAATCTTACACATAGTAATTTTTGTTTACTTTTATAAATGTTTTTAGCAGTAAATAAATTTTATTGAGATATTTGCGAATACATAGGTTAGAAGTAAATGTACATTTAAAAATGTATAATGTTCAGAAGTGATACTAAATTTTAAGAGTAATTTAATAATCACTTCTGAACCTGAATAATCGGGCAGATCGAAAAATTTACTCTGGAATGGTGTATAACGGATACACAAATAATACCTCAATAATACATCATAATTATTGAGCAATTATAGAAAAAAGTGTAGGTACCTACATTTACTCTTTTCGAAAAACTATCAACTTTTGTGTTATTTCCACTCAGAATCATGAGGACTATCGATTTGAAAAGGATTTTTTTTTTACCTAAAACTCCCTTATAGCCTACCTAACCTAACCTAACCTCTAGTCGCCCAATCCTTGCCAATTGTGACTTGTCAAAAAAAATACTCAAAATGCAATGGAACGAAAGTCCTTTTTATAGGCTTCTGGAGGTTAAAACACTAAATTTTCCACACCTTTAACATCCAGAACAATCGATAGCAAGATTTTTTAGACCGTTAAATCATCATCAAAGCGGCCATCTCCTGAGGTCCAGCGCATGACCGCACGGCCGGCTCCTTTGATCGCTGGTTCAGACGGGTGCCTTTTTGACACAAAGGGGTATTTTTAACTTGTAGGTTAACGGCGCATTGTTCAGGCTTTGAGGCGGAATGGCTAGTGAGGGTGTTAGATGGTCTAGTTAGCCGTGTTGGGGCCGTGTCTGCTGAGCTGCAGAAATGCGCATAGGAGTTTACATTTATTTTCAAAACATAATAACACTTAAAATAAAAACAGCTCCTTAGGTTAGGTCCCCATGGCCCCAGGGTTTCCACCCCAAACGCCGCAAATATGTAGCTACTACCTAGTGTCGCATATTTGCGACGTTTGAGGCTTTCGGCTGAAGATGCGGCCAATTCGACATGTCATTTTCTATGACAGCTGATCGATGATCTCGTAGTCCATAGAAAAGGAAGCGCCGGAAGCTCCGGCCCGGCCCCAGCCCGGTCTAGCGTGAGTCATCCTTTATTTGGCACAGGTACCTTACCTAATACAATATTTTCTTTTAAAATGCACGCACTTTGCCGGTATTTTATTATGCAATGTATGCTTAACCCAGATAATACTTGCATTGTAATATTTTTATTAGGACACGCTCCTCATAAAATGTAGGGTAATGTAAAAAAGTAATATTACCTAAGGAGAGCTAGCTACAAAAGAAGGTACCTATACGGTTTCCTCTAATTAACACCTTGATCCGGGTGTCTGGCAGCTGTTTTTAAGGGTCTGGTTTGGCTTCCACCAATAAACAGCTCCCTGGGAGATTTAGTAATAAGGACAGTACTTATACATATTAAACTAACTAGAGGCAGGCGTGGCTTACTCCGCGATTTCGTCGCTTTGCTACAGGTAGCTTAAAGTACATCCGTTCGGCCCCAATTTTGGGGTAAGCCATAAGCCGCGCGTGGCGCTGTCGCCATCTAGCGGCCATATCTGTGCTGATCGTAACAGACGCGTTTTGTTAGAGAGTGAGTCTTCTGTACTTAGTACTTACTGTACTATTATTTATTCTGTGCTAGAGGTCTCAGTGCACTCAAAATTTAATAAGGTATGTATATGTTATTTGGATAATTAGGAATACTTCACCTTTTTGGATAATTCCACTCTCTCAGAATAAATACCGTACAGAAAAGACACTTCCTACAAAACCGAAGTTTGAAAGCGATTCAGGGACGAATCATGCTGGCCATTTCTAATGTATAGCACTATCCTTTTCGGCCATTTAGGGTTGTCAAAATTCAAGTCATTATCTTATCTAAGGGCGTGCACGCAAGGGGACGTCAAGTTGTGTCAACCCTAAACTCGGCCCTACTCATTGCTAACCCTAATCAGCTGAGTCGAACGGAACCGAGAATGCCCGAAAGAAGGAGTGTCACCCCACTGGTAATATGGTAACAGTAGTAGTATTTCAACTCAATCGAAAATAATGTGAAATTGGTTAAATTTAGCTTCCAAGATTTAACTTTAACTAACAGGGTAAGTTAAATAAAAACTCGTAATAATAAAAAGATAGACCGTGTTTTAATACTTTTATTAATATTATATACAATATACCTACTTAATTAGTGCAAATTATTATGATTTACCGCGAGTGACATAGGAAAATCAGATTAATTGAAAAAAAATCGAATATCGCTACGAGCACTAAAGTCTCGCGATATTTGTTGCGTAATTTATGTGAGTGTATTATTGCGCGACTATGTATGTGTTTAAACCTGTGTTAACGTGTATTGTATTGCCACCACCAGTGCGACACTCAGTGCGAGAATCACAGTCTCTCTTTACTTATAGTGTATTTTTATGTTTATGTGTTGTGCCTCGCTGGAGATACAGCTAGCGGAGAACGCGAGCTTTAGCACCAGAACTACGGTCTCATCTCACTGTACTTGTTGTTTAATTTATGTGTTTTGTGTTAACACTCAGTAAAGGCTCAGCTAGTAAACAACGCGAGACTCGGCATGAGAACTGAGGTCTCGTGTAGTGTAACTTATATATAGGACGATATTAACACTTCGTATAGTAGCGCTGTCATCCGCACACCCCACAACTGGGAGAAAGCGCGAGACTGCACGAGAACTACAGTCTCGATAATTTAGTAGTATATTTTATGTGGTTAAGCGTTGTTTTAACACTCGGTGTAATACCGCTGCCCACCACACACTCCGCAGCTGGTGGAGAGTGCGAGACTCGGCACGAGAACTACGGTCTCGCTGTACTTGTAGTGAAGCTGGACTCCGCTGAGGCGGGAGAATATCTTCACTGTGTCGCCGAGACGCGTTACCCTAAAATCAATAACATGAAAAATGATTAAATAAAATTATTACGTATTATTAATTATTACGTAATAAAGACATTAAGCTCAATAAGACAAGAGAAAAGTATAAGTACTGTATATGTATAAGGTAAACGTACTGGTGCTCGACACGGTCCCAGTACATGTCATCTTGAAACTTAAGTCATTGTCAATAGAGGTAACAGCAGGGTGTCATCTATTGGGCAATAGCATGTCGAGCACTAGTACGTTTACCTTAACGTTGAATGTGTAATAAATACTGGTCAAGCGTGAACTATTTTTTATTTATTTATTTAAACTTTATTGCACAAAATATATACAACAATGTACAAATGGCGGACTTAATGCCAAATGGCATTCTCTACCAGTCAACCATAGGGCCAAACAGAGATACAAGCAGATACGTCTGGGAGCGATACTAGAACTTTTTACATTAAAAGAAAAATTTAAATATTTACCGCTTAAATTATAAAAAAACTTATAGCCTCACTTGAAGTCATAAAAAGGTTCCTGTGGAGGGTACCGGCAGTCGGCCGCGCACGCCGTGTCATCGTTGATGGTGACATTAATGTCACCGCCGCTGCTCGTGACGGTGACATAGTTCCCGCCCGTGTACAGACGGTAGCTGTCTATGGTGTTACGGCGTTGGTGGAAGATGGCGTATCTGAAAATAATATTGTTTTTATACCACATAGGTGGCAAACAAGCATACGGGCCGCCTGATGGTAAGCAGTCACCGTAGCCTATGGACGCCTGCAACTCCAGAGGTGTTACATGCGTGTTGCCGACCTTTTTAAAAACCTGTACACTCCTTTTTTGAAGAACCCCATACTGTAGACCCTCGGGAAAACCTCGGAAGGGAGCTCATTCCACAGCCGGAGCGTCCGCGGGAGGAAATTCCTCTTAAACCGCACAGTACGCGACCATTTAGGTTCTAGGGTGTGTGGATGAACACCCTGCCGATGGCGAGCGGTGCGGTGATAGAAAGCGGCCGTTGGCATCATGTCAAACAATTCTTCAGAGCACAGCCCATTGTACAAGCGGTAGAACACACATAAGGAGGCAAGGTCTCTCCTCAGACTTAAAGGTTCAATACCGCTTGTGAGTTTGGGATCATCGACGATTCGTACAGCGCGTTTGGATTGAATATTGATAGCATGATAGAGATCTAAATTAACTTAGGGAGTAATCAAAATTAAACTTTCGTGAGACATGATTTAAACTGTTTAGACTATAACGGCTTCACGGAGTGCACGTGCACGTATTGCAGCTGCCGCGAGCACGAGCGCCTGAGGAAGGACCCCCGAAGGGGAAACAAGTCGCCAATAGCGACTAGAAATTCAAGTGAGTGTCAACTTAGGGAGTGTTTTAAACGTTATATTTTCATAGGGATTTGACATTAATGAAGGTGCAGAATTAGCTTGGTTAGTAACAATAACTTAACCTTTTAACCGCCAGCAATTTTTGATCGAACGTGCTCGTGTCGCCACCGACAGTAATTGTACCACGCAGAGTAAGGTTGGCATAGTTACGGGAGTTATAAATGTGCTGTAAAAACCAAATCAGTTCTTTGTCTTATTAATCTGCAGACTGTGGCGAAATCTTAGTCTTATATATCAGACTCTGGCGGTTAAAGGGTTAATAAACAAAAGTCGATTCGACTTTCGTCCTATTTCTAGGGTACCTGGGGGCGCTAGTGCAGTCAGCGAGTACCAGGATCTCATAGCAGGCTGCTGACGGCAACGGGTCTTTTTCACCCGTCAATGTGCCGACGATTGACTCTTCCAGCTGACATTCACCTAAGAAATAACTATTTCCACTATACCTGGGAGCGCTGGTGCAATCAGCGAGTACCAGGATCTCATAGCAGGCTGCTGACATTCACCTAATTAATAACTATTTCCACTATACCTGGGAGCGCTAGTGCAGTCAGCTAGTACCAGGATCTCATAGCAGGCTGCTGATGGCAACGGGTCTTTTTCACCCGTCAATGTTCCTACGATGGACTCTTCCAGTCGACATTCACCTGAAAATTAAATAAGTAGGTATCTTAATACCACACCGTTGACCAGGGGCCCGTTTCATAAAAGCTTGTAACTTGTAATACAAGCGGATGGCACTTTTTAACAGCTGTTGTTAGAAAGGGACTTCCACTTGTATTACAAGTTACAAGCTTTTGAGAAACGGGCCCCAGATCAGATGTTCGATGTAAAGGATAAAATACATTATCGCTTTTGAGGTGCAACCGAAACTTTTTGTCCCGACAAGATCAGTCACAATTTCTTTAGTAAACAACCTTTTAGTTGATCAAGAATCCTTTTTTTGTTTTCCTTTTCTTCCTTTTTACTATGTAGTGATATGTGACGTTATCTACGAAAAGGGTCCTTATTGTCGATGACGCCTACGCCATTATTAACGATGCTCCTATATAAATACAATGCCGCGCGACGCTGTGCGGCGTAAGCGCCATCAACAATAGGTCCCTTTTCATAGATAATGCCCTATATGGACTTACGGTATATTCCCAGATTCTTCATAATCTGCATATTGGTCCAGCTGTCTAGGAGCCAGGCGAAGTTATGTGAGGGGAACTGCATCTCACCCCCATTGTTCAATGTCACAAATGCAAGGCCGTTTTTCTCCTGCAAAAGCACACATAAGATAAGTGGGGTTGAAAAAGGTATGGTGTAACTTTTGCAGAAAAAGGGCATTTACTTTTTTGACGTGATAACGTCTTATATATCGATGAACACCGCTAGCATGCACGAAAAAGTGTCACGTTGTGGACAGATCTCCATGGTAACGTTGTGGACAGATCTCCATGGTAACCTATACAATTATGCCATTTTTCATCAATGTTTTCTTATCACTGATTTAAACTTTCACGATTTTTACACATTATTAAATTATACAACGGGACTTAATCGCGTATCTAAGTTTTAAGATTTACCTCCGACGTTTCGAGGACGGCGTTGTCCCCGTGGTCTCGGAGAAGACTGGCTTAAGTTGACATCAGCATCGTCTAACCGCGCGAGTTTTTCGAACTACCCGCACTTGGTCTTGTTTATCCGCTTGAACGTTTTGCGCACTAGGGATGTCACTCTGTCGACACACAACACTAACGATATTCGATTTATCGACTGTCGATATTCGTTTACGCTTACATTTACTAATGACCAAAATTGATTGCGTTTACAAAATTGATTGCAGTTGTGGTAGTTCCTATATCGGAGAAACAAAGCGCACAATAGCAGAAAGAGTTAAGGAACATATTGCAGCTGTCAAAAATCGTCAGGTGAACAAGTCTGCCGTGGCTGAGCATTTACTGGAGTCAGGACCAAACCACTGGATTGAGCTGCATAACCCTAAAATCCTGTCCACGGATCGTCATTTCTACAGCAGGAAAGTACGGGAAGCCATTGAAATCAAAAAACATAGAAATTTCAATCGGGATGAGGGTTTCAAGATCTCATCCACATGGAATCCAGTCATTAGTAAATGTAAGCGTAAACGAATATCGACAGTCGATAAATCGAATATCGTTAGTGTTGTGTGTCGACAGAGTGACATCCCTAGTGCGCAAAACGTTCAAGCGGATAAACAAGACCAAGTGCGGGTAGTTCGAAAAACTCGCGCGGTTAGACGATGCTGATGTCAACTTAAGCCAGTCTTCTCCGAGACCACGGGGACAACGCCGTCCTCGAAACGTCGGAGGTAAATCTTAAAACTTAGATACGCGATTAAGTCCCGTTGTATAATTTAATAATGTTCTCTTATAATATGACGTTATCACGCAAAATTATCGTCCGTAAACCGACTTTACAGACAACCAAATTTTTTTTCAAAAATTATCTACTTTTGGGTTAAGTTACACTAAGAATCACTATAATGAAAGGCGCTTGTGGCGTAGCGGTAAGAGCGTGCGACTTTCTATCCGGAGGTCGCGGGTTCAAACCCCGGCTCGTACCAATGAGATCTTCGGAACTTGTGTACGAAATATCATTTGATCACCAGTCGCTTTTGGTGAAGGGAAGGAAAACATCGTGAGGAAACCGGACGAATCCCAATAAGGCCTAGTTTAACCTTTGGGCTGAAAGGTCAGATAGCAGTCTCTTTCGTAAAAACTAGTGTGTACGCCAATTATCGGGATTAGTTTTCAAGAGGACCCCAGGCTCTCATGAGACGTGAGACGTGGCAAAAAAAAACCGGGACAACGCGAGGAAGACGGATGGAGTCACTTTTGTGACGGTTCATAGAAAATGTATGTGAAGCGAAATCATGAAATATTCGACCACCGAATTAAATCGGCCCTATAATAAATAAAATAAGGGCTATATCCCGGTAAGGGTATTTATATGTGTGATGAGCACAGATATTTGTTCCTGAGTCTTGGGTGTATTCTATTTATTTATGTATTTGTACCTATATTATATATGTATATCGTTTTCTGAGTACCCACAACACAAGCCTTCTTGAGCTTACTGTGAGACTTAGTCAATCTGTGTAAGTATGTCCTACCATATTTATTTATTTTATTTATTTAAATAAAACATACCGTAATGACAGCTGTCAGGTTCAATGGCTGCTGATGGAGACTGCCCAGTAGCTGCCCCGTTTCTGTGCTCAGATCTGGCGCACTGAGTTTAGGCAACTGTAGGTAATAATAATACATTATGATAAAATTGCATACCGTTCTATAAGGCAGGATTAGCCTATAGCCCAGAATTTAGTTAATCGCTTTCAACCAATAGCCCTTTTGAAGTGAAAACTTCTTTAGCGGCGCTGTGAACTTTTTGAGGTGGGGAAAAAATGTTAAACTCGCGACAGATCACGTGACCCGATCGAAAAACTTACAATGTCATTGAGTTATTCTTTATTGATTTAAATGCCATCTAGTGAGTTTCCATCTAACTGGTATTAATATAACTCGAGTACTAACAGTGATGTGCTTAGGGGTTTCAAGTAGTGCGACTAAATAACGCTAGATGGCGTTAACCTCAATTATACATAGTGCTGCAGACATTTTGCAATAGTGATTGAGTTTTCACTTCTGCCAGCACTCCCGGAGTGCAATCCGTTGTTTTTTTACCAATGCACACGTGTCTCATGCGACGTTTTTTATCACACTTGCGTTGCGAGTAAAAAACAAAAACTACATATTTATAAAATTTTAATTATTAAAACTGCATTTTAACAACTGGCGCTCTTTTAACTAAAAAACAACGGGTTGCACTCCGGGAGTGCTGGCAGAAGTGAAAACTCAATCACTATTGCAAAATGTCTGCAGCACTATGTATAATTGAGGTTAACGCCATCTAGCGTTATTTAGTCGCACTACTTGAAACCCCTAAGCACATCACTGTTAGTACTCGAGTTATATTAATACCAGTTAGATGGAAACTCACTAGATGGCATTTAAATCAATATAGAAAAACTCAATGACATTGTAAGTTTTTCGATCAGGTCACGTGTCCGTCTTACGGTCACGTGACCTGTCGCGAGTTTAACATGTTTTCCCCACCTCAAAAACTGCACAGCGCCGCTAAAGAAGTTTTCACTTCAAAAGTGAAATTATTTACAGTAAATGGAATAATTTTGAAATCTCACTTATCATCAAACAACCTACCTTATCTCCAGTCAACATGACCTTCAAGTATCTCTCCAGCGCCCCACCATCAACCGGCTTCCCAACATAGTCCATCCTCAGATGCCCACCAGCACTGGCCGGGCAGGTCAAGGCCATGTCGTGGTTGAAGGTCACCAGCATGTGACCTTCGTAGGCTGCTGGGGTTGATGACAGGTCCTGGTCTGGAGTGACGTGGGAGATATCGTGGAGGTGGACGCAGACCTGGAAGGAAAGTTATTTCTAACCTCATTTTGCTACTGAAAGTTTGGCTTGGGAATTCATAATTTTTTTTTAAGTTACGGGCAGTAGCTAGCTGTGAAATAAACCCTTTAGGAAATTAGGTTTTTGAGAATCGGTCCAGCTACCTTCGAAGAAGCACATAAAAACCACAAAAAGAACCACGTTAATTGGTAACCTCCTTTTCAAATTCGGCAGAAGTGGTTCACTCCGCGATTTCGACGCGTCGCTACAAGTAGGTACAGTCACCACACGGGATTGTTACGCCATTTAGGATCCTAGCTAAATTGGTTGTTCCATACTTACGCTATGGAATGTCCAATTTAGGTAGAACCCTAAATGTAAGGCCTGAGTGGACGCTCGAGTTGGGCGTGCAGCGGGGCGGGGCGTGCGGCGTGCATGTTAAACAAATGCAAGCGTATAGGAGCGGCCTTAGTGCACGCTGCTCAAATCCCTTGGGAGCCCGACGCCACGCTGCACGCCCCGGCGAACGCTCCGCTTCGAGCGTCCACTCAGGCCTTAAGATCGGTTTTCCTAGGATAGCGGTGCCGTCATATAGCGGCCGTCTCCATACTAAATAATACGGCTAAATATGGATGTCGTAGTATTTGTATGGAGACGACCGCTATATGACGGCACCGCTTTCGGAGGAAACCAAAGCTTTCCACTAAATAGCGTAACAATCGCGGAGCGTGATGGTACATGCGGCCAACGGCAATTTTGGTGTCTAATAGCCATAGCGCACCACTACGGAACGGACGCCTGTTTCCGCTTGCGCCACCTAGCGGTCATATCCGTCGTAATAGACGTGATTCGTTAGAGAGTGAACCTTCTGTACCTAATACTTTTATTTATTCTGTGAAGTCTTAGAAACTTTGAATTTCTTTGCGTTCTGACTGAGCTCACCTTCCAGTTTTTCTCACTGTCAGTCGTATGTAGTCGGCGTGCAGCTACCAAGAAATCCACGGTCAGGTTGCTACCAACGCTCTCCAGCTGAGTGTAGCCTGCTACTTCCAGATACACCTCACCATCGGGCTTGTCTTCTCTATAAACAATATCATCATTCATTTGGTGCATTGTAATAATAGGGTATTTGACATTTTTTTATGAATGCTATCAGTCGAACAGGTTTGTATTGAGGATCAAATATCTGTATGGGACCCATAGTCTTAAAGGACTTAAAGCAATACAAAAGTCACAAATGATGGTCAATCAAAGTCTGGCACTCGCACTTTACTGACGAAACGCTGCATAGAAAATGGCAAGACATCGTGACGTCACCATGTAACGTTAGAAGCCGCTTTAATGTAGGTATGGAAAACAAGGAAATTGCGATTTTGTCGGTGAAATATTACGTTTATTATTTATTTGTACATATATGGTTGCCATACAATATTTTTTTAAATAAAATATAAGGAATCGAATGGTATCATTATTTTTTTCCTATTTCGAAGTTAAAAATTTTTTTTTAAACTATAAGGCCTTGTATTTTTTTATTATTCCCGTATATTTTTTCAATTTTTAATGTTTTGTGATAAATTTCTCATTTTCTATCTATTTAACTAGGTTTAGTTATAAAATTCAACATATTGTGTCAAATATCCTATTTTTATGGAATGCATCCTTAGGATTAGGTTATCAAACGGATTTTTTTTAACTAGTGCTAGCTTACTTGAACTCCAAAGCGTGCTGCACTTTGACCTTGACGCGGTCATTGAAGTCTACTTCCAGCTGTTGCAGCTCCAGCCCCAGCTCCAGCACCGAGCCTCCAGGTCTTAGGGGCCGAGGGGGGAGGAGCGCGCCGCAGGAGCCGGAGGGGGGGGTGGTGATGAGGACCAGGCCGTTTAGGAGGATTAGGGAGGGCTGGATTGTAGCTAGGAAACTGAAACAATACACAGTTGTATAATAGTTATTTGTACAACAAGAGATCAAAGTTTGATATTTCTTCGAGTGCTTATTTTGAGTCCCGTGCAAGCGAAAGATTCTATAATAGATTCACGAGCGTAGCGAGTGAATCTAATTTAGAATCTTGAGCGTAGTAAAAAGCGTATTTTTCAACTCTTAATTAGCATTAGCACTGTTTCCTGATGTGAATTAATACCTACTGTACCCATGTAAATTTCATTCGATAGCGTAACGTGTCGTGACGTACGCGTTTGCGTTGTCGCATTTTGTATGGGATTTTGAGTTGACAAAACGTCCTGTTGAAAATCCCAAACAAAATGAGACACGCTATCGAATAAAATTTACATTAGAGGCTCAGAACCATAATGTCAATGTGTTCTATGGAACAGCAGTATGTTTTACGATATCGGGGTTGGACGGTTACCCATTGTATTTAAAAGTTGACCAGTATGACCTTTCACCCTTCAGAGTATGATTACATCGAATTAAAGTAAAACCATTTAGGTACTAATAGTTCAAAACGAATTGGGATATCTTCATTTAGACAACTAATATCTGGGTGACCGAGCTTCGCTCGGGGCTCGGAAAACATATAAAAACTCGAATATGCGCGTTTTCCCAGAGATAAGACCTAGCTAGATCGATTTTTCGCCCCCGAAAACCCCCATATACCAAATTTCATCGAAATCGTTAGAACCGTTTCCGAGATCGCCGAAATATATATATATATATATATATATATATAAATAAACAAGAATTGCTCGTTTAAAGGTATTAGATTATTTAAATCACGCAGTTCTATGCCAAAATCAAAACTCCATACTTAAATAATTATATAAATCCGAAAGTGTGTCTGTCTTTCTGTCTGAAACCGATTTTAGAACTTTGGCATAGAGATAGTTTAAGTCCTGGGGAAGGACATAGGATAGTTTATCATTTCGGAAATTATCCCTAGTTGCGTAAAATAAATATAACTTACTCAAAACTGTTCGCTTTAGTTGCAAATAACTTTTCCATAACCTCCGCTCCCGTCGTCGGTCGCTCGCAATCGAAGAACACACCCGTTTCGTCCACCTTCGTCAAAAATAATAGAATAGAATAGAATAGAATAGAGTAGAGTAGGGTAGGGTAGGGTAGGGTACGGTAGGGTAGCGTAGAGTAGAATATAAATTTATTCAAATTAAATTAAACATTAAGTAGGTATTACATGAGACATACAGAACCGACTTATTATTAAACGTCACTGAAGATGTCTCCACTCAGTTTAATGTCAAGAACCATATTAAATTCAATTCAATACCTTCTTATTTGTTTTACAAGGGGGCAAAGTTGTTGTTTAACCTCTCGTGATAATATTGACACCAAGCAAGTGAAAAATTTTTAAAAATAGAATCTTGAGCGTTGCGAGGGTTTCAAGGCACAAGGGTTTAACAAATTTCGCCACCGAGTAAAACAAAATTTTTCACCACACCAAGACAAGGAAAATACTAACTGTAAAATAGGTACTTATAAAAAATCAAAGCAAAGTCGATTCAAAATTAATGTTAATAAATATTTATCATTAAAAATCAATTCTAATTCGCACGTGTATCGTACAACGTTTTACAGTAGGTATAGACATATGGCCCTTTAAAATTTCGACATAGACACGGAAAGTGCTAATTTACGAACTAGTGCGGGAAAGTAGCACCATATGTCCTGTAAAATTATTTCTTCAAGGAGGCCTAGCACTTTCTAATAGTCGTACAAGGGTCATTCTCAAAAAAAATGTCTGCGGCCTAGGACATTCTTACACAGATTGACTAAGTCCCACAGTAAGCTCAAGAAGGCTTGTGTTGTGGGTACTCAGACAACGATATATATAATATTCAAATACATAAATATATAGAAAACACCCAAGACTCAGGAACAGATATCTAAATATAGAAATATATTATCTTGTTAACCTTTTGTTCATTATTCCGTTCCGTGACAGTATACGCGTCTCTTCCATTCTTGGACGTCATGATGACTTGCAGTCTTGAGTGCATCGCCACGCCGCCATACTGCCCGCCGGGGTTTGGCCATTTTAATCTAAATGAATAAATATTGTAAAGAAATCTTATAAAAATTGGCTTAGGTTAGGACCAAACTAACTCTGCATGGCATTTGCATGTGACAAAGTATGGATATGTCATGATTAATGTCAAATTTCTTTTACAATGACACGTTAGCTTAGACGTACGCAAGTGAGATAATGACAGAGAGAGACAGACTTACTGGAATGACTTGTTGATGGGTTAGTTTGTGACGTCACAGCAGATATAGATAAGAGGTTTGAAGATAGAGCGAGACCCACACAGAGACAAACTTACTGGAATGACTTGTTGACGGGCGAGATGGTGACGTCACAGCGTATAGGGAGATGGGCCACTAGGGATCTCTGCAATAACGCTTCATGCTCTGAAGTCAGAGCTAGAGGAACGTACAGAGACAGACTTACTGGAATGACTTGTCGACGGACGAGATGGTGACGTCACAGCGTATAGGGAAATGGGCCACTAAGGATCTCTGCAGTAACGCTTCGTGCTCTAATGATAGAGCGAGAGGGACACACAGAGAGACAGACTTACTGGAATGACTTGTTGACGGGCGAGATGGTGACGTCACAGCGTATAGGGAGATGGGCCACTAGGGATCTCTGCAGTAACGCTTCATGCTCTGATGATAGAAGTGGCCCGTGTGTTCTAATGGCGCTTACTGCTGTTGCTTGGTATCTAGAAAAATAATAGTTTTAAGGGTAATTCTCTGAGAATATGTCTGCCGTTGCGTCTAATTGCCACGACTTTTTTCATACATTTTGTATGGGTCGCGGCAATTAGAACGACGGCATATTTTTTGAGAATCACCCTTAATACAAGCCAATATAAATAATGCAAACACGGAATGAAATTTTAATTACCAGCCATACTCTACGTAGTGACTTTATAGGTCATATACTGGTCAACTTTTATTAGGTACAGTCAGCAGCAGAAGTTGCTAAGCGAGCGAGGTGTTCAAATTGATCTTGATGCGACTTTATTGTTAAGAGAATAAGAGCGCGTCAAGGTAATTTTGAACACCTCGCCCGCTTAGCAACTTCTGCTGCTGACTGTATATACACGTAATATATAATAGAAATACTATATGACATTCTTACACAGATTATATAAGTCCCACAGTAAGCTCAAGAAGGCTTGTGTTGTGGGTACTCAGACAACGATATATATAATATGCAAATACATAACTACATAGAAAATACCCAAGACTCAGGAACAAATATCTGTGCTCATCACACAAATAAATGGCCCTTACCGGGATTCGAACCCAGGACCGCGGCTTCACAGGCACGGTCACTACCCACTAGGCCAGACCAGTCGTTACATATGGTTACATAGATATAGATAGATAGAATACTCTTTACCACACCTCAGTAAAAAGATGAAAAAGAAAAGAACAATTGATTAAATGTAGAGGCAGACAACAGGCGGTCTTATCGCTAAAGAGCTATCTCTTCTAGACAACCTTTGGGTAGACATAGTTTCGTACCTTATGTGTAAATCGTTCCTCCACGTCAGATCTTGAGAAGAAGGAGCAGTTAAGTTGCCTCTAATTGAAGTGAACGATATTATTGTTGATTGCAGACGAATGGGAGTACCTGAAAAATACATTAGTGTAAGGCCTGAGTAGACGCTCGAAGCGGAGCGTTCGGCGGGGCGTGCAGCGTGGCGTCGGGCTCACGAGTAATGTGAGCAGCGTGCACTAAGGCCGCTGCTATGCGTTTGCATTTGTTTAACATGCACGCCGCACGCCCCGCCCCGCTGCACGCCCAACTCGAGCGTCCACTCAGGCCTTACACTTAGGGAATATTATGCGAATCTATGTAGGGGGCGCCACTCCCACAATCAGTCACAATTCTAAGGGTCCACCGCAAACGAGAGTCGAAATTTTGTTATCTAACCTCTCTAACACTCTTGCATATTCGAGCGATAAAGAGTCAGATAGCTGAGTTTCGCTTTCGCGTTTCCCGGTATAGGCCCTTTGTAAACAAACCGCCTTGATGTATCAATGTCATATTTGATTGTCTATGAAAACTTGTCAAAAAACAGTTTAAGGCACAGTATGTATAAGTTACTCTGGCTTATGAAAGGCGCTAGTGCTGCACCCTGGCGGCAAAACATTGCAGTAATACTCACTATTGTGTATTGGGAGACTTCCGAGGATAAGGATACGTGGAAGAATAAGAGGGAGGCCTTTGCCCAGCAGTGAGACAATATGAGCTCATAATAATAATAATGTGTTAGTCTGTGCGGAAAGAGAAGAGGCGCGGAATGTATGGGGCCCAATAAGAATAAGAATAAGAATAAGAATAAGAAACCATTTATTGCAACACAAAAAGCATACAGGTTACAAAACATAAAGGGATTGAAAAAATAAGAATAATTGTGCGGCAAAATGAACGGGCTCAGCATACGCTGCGTCAGTCATTTCATTACAAATTGCCTGCGCAGCGCTGATTTTCAGTCCGTCCCCTTCACTGAACCACATTGACATTTATGCGGGTTAAAAATTTTCTAAACAAAAAACAACTACAAAAATAACATCTCTAGTTAAAGTAGGTAATAATAGTTTAAGTCTTGTTATTGGATAAGTCTTATCTCAATTTTACAGTTTGCAATTAATCAGAAATACTTTTTTAACAGTTAGAAAAACAAAACAAACAAATTCATCACAATACATTCCACGACTCTTCTCTTTCCGCACAGACTCTACTTGGGAATATTTAAAAATAATTTTTGGGCAAAAAAATATTATTTTTACAAGCTTTTATTACTGACTGTACTTTTCTTTCCACAGGCAACTAATACACATCTATAAAATTCTAAAAACCCCAAAAACAGTTAAGGTTGCGTTGTTTTATCACCTCCTGTCTCCATCATCAGATCAGCTCGATGGTACCATAATATTGCATTGTCACCAGACTTACATAATATGTACGAATGTCACATTTACATAATATTGTATTAATACTGTCACCTAATGACGAAATGAATAAAATTGAAAATAAAATCTTAACCAATCTCATACTTAATTAGATAAACCATTAGGTATGCAGAATTTCATCGGATGATTAATGAAACACAATATTTTACCGTAATGAAGCCCGTTAAATTTTGTATCTCAAATTTTAATTGTACAGTCGTCAGCAGAAGATGCTAAGCGGGTGATGTGTTCTGAATTATCTTGACACGCTCTTATTCTCTTAATAATAAAGTCGCGTCAAGATCATTTTGAACACCTCGCCCGCTTAGCAACTTCTGCTGCTGACTGTATTACGTACATGATGAGATTCAGAATAACCAGCTATAAGGTTTTGCTATGTACTTATTTCGTATTTGAAATTCTTAATTCAATAAAATATTAATAATGTTCTATATATATACTGTACGTTTTCATAACTCAGGTATTTTTTTTTACCATTGACGTCCATTTGAAAGGGATAGTAAACTATCTGCTGGTTTAAATGGCTTTTGAGACGGAGATACTTAGTACGTACCTACCATACTTAGATTGATTGATTTATTGATCATTTATTTGTCAATAGTGGGTTCACAAAGAGGTCTTAAAACTATTTACAATATAAGTACATAGGATCTCCACATTGTGCCTACAAACTGGCATACAAATTTAATTAAACTAAAAAGAAGATACGTAGATACTTTTATTAATTAATTAATGATATTGATGATGGAGCTAATGATGATGTAGACGATGTTGTTGATGATTATAATTTTAATGATACTAGTGATTATGATAATGATGACAACGAACCTAATTCTGTAGGTATACTGACGTCCATTTGAAAGGGGTAGTAGACAATCTGCTGGTTTATATGGCTCTTGTATCGAATAAACTTATTATTATATATCTTACTAACTTAGTAAACGAAGATACTTTGATTTTAATTAATTAATTATATTTATAATGACGCTAATGATGAGGCAGATAGTGGAGATAATGACGATATTGTTGCTGATTATAATGTTAATGATGATAGTGATTATGATAATGATGACAACGAACCTAGTTCTGTAGGTATACTGACGTCCATTTGGAAGGGATAGTAGACTATCTGCTGGTTTATGTGGCTGCCGAAGCGAAGAAAGTCTTCTATTGATTTTGTTACTGAAACAAAACGTTAAAAATCGTTAATCACGATGGTTTTGTTTTTATTGTGTTTCCCCTGGTTGCCCTGAAAACCAGCGCCATGGCTAAGTATCTTAGTGTAAGGCCTGAGTGGACGCTCGAGTTGGGCGTGCAGCGGGGCGGGGCGTGCGGCGTGCATGTTAAACAAATGCAAGCGTATAGGAGCGGCCTTAGTGCACGCTGCTCAAATTACTTGTGAGCCCGACGCCACGCTGCACGCCCCGCCGAACGCTCCGCTCCGAGCGTCCACTCAGGCCTTACACTTAGACATCGGCATATGCTATATGGCATCCATGTTGATGTTAGATTATATTAGAATAAGATGTATTAAAGGTTAAGTTTTATGTATTACACCAAATAAAGTATTTCTATTTCTATTTTTTCAACATTAGAAAAAAGGTAAACAATCTTGACGTGTCTCTTTGTTGAAAAATACTTTTGAAAAATAAGTCACGGCAGATATGTAACAATTATAAATGCTATAAGATTATTTACATTTTTTTGCTGATTTTTAAAAAGCTCTTTTCAATTAAAAGACACGTCAAAATCGCGTAGCCTTTTTATAATGCTAAAAAAATGAACTATGTAAGTATAGCAATATGAAGATAAAAACCGTTTTGATACAACAAGTTTTTTAAAAGCACGTATGATGTTTTGTTCATGATATACGAAATACATAGAAAGTATTTTGCAAACTGGTGGTAGCCACACTTCTCTTACTTAGTTAGAGTGTGACAGACTTACTTTCCTCTCCGTTCCAGGAATCGAACCGTGATTGGTTGACATGCGACGCGTAGACCGTCTTGTCGTGAATCTTGATTACTATATCAATGTGGACCTGGTAAATAAATAAGTTTTTGGCAAAAATTTCATTTTGGTACAAGCTTTTATAGCTGACTGTACTTTTCTTTCCACAGACAACAAATACTCATCGAGACAATTATAAAAACCCCAAACACAAAT
The DNA here is from genome assembly GCF_948474715.1 of Cydia amplana. Lineage (NCBI taxonomy): Eukaryota > Metazoa > Arthropoda > Insecta > Lepidoptera > Tortricidae > Cydia > Cydia amplana. The sequence goes on along the minus strand of NC_086093.1, from coordinate 2,114,123 downwards.
AGGTTGCGTTAGATAGAGTTGCATAAAAAGACTGTAGTTTTAATATTAAACTTATTTTGTACTAGTTACTTAAGTACTTAATTAAATAATTAGAAAAAACATTGTCGACGTATATTTGGGCCAGCCTGTTGTATATCTCCTGGCATGGCGCAGTCGGTAGGATCCTGTCCACCTCCTGGGGCCCGTTTCTCAAAAGTATGTAACTTGTAATACAGGCGGATGTCACTTTTTAACAGCTTTTGTTAGAAATGGACTTCCACTTGTATTACAACTTTACAAGTTACAATACAAGCTTTTGAGAAACGGGCCCCTGCTCTGATAGTCTGTAGGTACCTACCTCCTCTGGTAGCGTTGAGAGCACTTTAAATGACCTCAGAACCTCCACCAGCTTTTCAATCTTCAGTTCCTTTTCGTTGATTGTGTGGATTTTTTTGAACATGTTCGTTGTTACGCCTTCTGCTATTACGTATACCTGTCCAGAATGCAGAAGATTTTTATTATATGCGAGCGACCCGCCCCGGCTTTGCACGGGTTAACAAATTATACATAAACCTTCCTCTTGAATCACTCTATCTATTAAAAAACCGCATCAAAATCCGTTGCGTAGTTTTAAAGACCTAAGCATACGTAGGGACAGACAGACCGCGGGAAGCGACTTTGTTGTATACTATGTAGTGACAATGCTTTTATCATTGATTGTACTTTTTTTTCAACAGGGAACTAATACTCATCGAGACAATTCTAACAAACCCAAACATAACTTGGTTGCTTTGTTTTATCACAGAGTTCCTATGGCCACCTCCTGTATCCATCATCAGATCAGCTGGATGGTACCATAATATTATATTGTCACCCAACTTACACGGAAATATTTTTGCTACCACGTGACACACTGCTTTTCAAATCACCTATGAGGAAAATATTGTTTCAATATATTATTTAACCCAAGAAAAAAATATAGTAAAAAATTGCGTCCTTGAACAGAAAAGTGTAACTTTGATCTCTCCCAGCAGGGAAGAAAAGTGACACTTTGATCCTAGCGGGAAAGAAAATAGTTATTTGTACAACAAGAGATCAAAGTTTGATATTTCTTCGAGTGCTTATTTTGAGTCCCGTGCAAGCGAAAGATTCTATAATCTAATTTAGAATCTTGAGCGTAGTAAGGGACTCAAAAGCGCACGAGATGAAAATAAATTTGATCTCGTGTAGTACACATAATTTTTCACCCGAGCAGTGAGAACATACCTATTAGACAACTTGAAAAATGCAATCCTTCTTTCTTCATCACTTAATACCTGCACTCATGTTTTCTTAAGATATACAAACAATTAAGTTTAATTACCGCAATCGAACACAAAAACAAAACGTAATAATAAATTTCAGTAAAATAATATGGATATAACGAACATCAACTGACACCTCAATCGACAACTTTTTTTTGTAAAAAAAAGCTTTGTAAGATACAGTCCGAATTGCGGATACGTACTACATATTTGTCAACTATGGTAGAAATTCTTAAAAGTAAAATAATTAATTTTGCGTGATGATCTGTGTATTTTTTGAGTTCATTATTTTAATTGTACAATAAAATACATAAAATATAGTATTTTATCAGTTTTTATCAAATCTTAAACTTTATACTTATTAATTAATTATTAAGAATTCATACTCGTACGTGGTTTGGAACGATGCGGTCTGAAGTTTTTCGGGGGTCTATTATAAACCGTGAATATACCGTTGAATGTCGTTTTAACTTTTTTTTGTCTGTTCCTTTTTGCTAACAGCGTGAAAGGGACAGATATAATAGGACCCAAGTATTTCGAACTTGTATTAGACCCCGCATGTTGAAATGACATTTGACTATAAAGGTCACTTGAATGTCATTTTGTCTCACTCAGTGAGCAAAATCGCATTTTGCTCACTGTTTTTAAGAATCAAAGTGCCCTTGTTCGAGCTGCTGAGGTGAAAACGCCCTTTTCCGAATAAGTGTGTGATGTGAAAAAGATTGTAATATATTTACTACCGTATTTATGTGTGTATGACATGACACATTGCCAATACTAGGTAATACTTACCGCTATATGATGCGGGCGCCGTCCGCCGGTTGACAGTTTGACAGCCGCGAATGCTGGCAGCGCGCTGGTTGGCTCACCGACGCTCATGAACTGTACAAAATAACACATTCAATTAGAAATATCTGGGTGACCGAGCTTCGCTCGGAAAACATAAAAAAAACTCGAAAATGCGCGTTTTCCCAGAGATACGACCTAGCTAGATCGATTTATTGCCCCCAAAAACCCCCATATACCAAATTTCATCGAAATCGTTAGAGCCGTTTCCGAGATCCCCGAAATATATATATATATATATATATATATATATATATATATTTAAAAATAAACAAGAATTGCTCGTTTAAAGGTATTAGATAAATAAAAATAAATGGTATTTTTCTACCCCAGCACTTTTATTTGTCAATGCTGCCAGTAATATCTAAGAATATTCATTTCCAAATCTCAAAGAAGGAGGTTATCAATTCGGTTGTATGTTTTTTTTATTTTATTTTTTTATGTTTGTTACTCCATATCTCCGTCATTACTGGACCGATTTTGAATATTCTTTTTTTGATTGTATGTATATGCATACAGATTGGTCCCGTTTTTGTCAAAACCCAGTTCTGATGATGGGATCCATGAGGAATCGAGGGAACTCCTCAAATCTTAAAGGCATACATATAGTGATTTTTGTGTTTTTATCAACAAATCAAGCATATACATTCAGAAATGTGACATTTGATGAAGTGGAACTGCTGATGATGATCAGAACAGAACTCTTCAACGACGCATAGTTCACGTTTGGCGATTTGTCCTCTTCGTTATGTTTGTTAAGCAAGTTAAGTTTTTAAGTCACATTTTTGTCAAGCTCGAGTTCTGATGATGGGATCCATGAGGAATCGAGGGAACTCCTCAAATCTTAAAGGTGTGCGTATAGAGATTTTTGTATTTTCATCAGAAAATCAAGCATTTTTATTAAAAACTGTCGCATTTGATGAAGTAGAACTGCTGATGATATCAGAACAGAACTCTTCAACGACCCATAGTTCACGTTTGGCGATTTGTCCTCTTCGTTATGTTTGTTAAGCAAGTTTAGTTTATAAGCCACATTTCTGTCAAGCTCGAGTTCTGATGATGAGATCCATAAGGAATCGAGGGAACTCCTCAAATCTTAAAGGCATACATATAGTGATTGTTGTGTTTTAATCAACAAATCAAGCATATACATTTAAAAAGTAACATTTGAGCAAGTGTAACTGCTGATGATGACCAGAACGAAACTCTTTAACGACGCATAGCTCGCGTTTGGCGATTTTTTCTTTTCGTTATGTTTGTTAAGCAAGTTAGGTTTTTAAGCCATATTTATGTCAAGCTCAAGTTCTGAATATGGGATCCATGAGAAATCGAGGGAACTCCTCAAATCTTAAAGGCACACGTATAGAATTTTCTGTATTTTCATCATAAAATAAAGCATTAACATTAAAAACTGTCGCATTTGATGAACTGGAACTGCTGATGATGATCAGAACAGAACTCTTCAACGACGCATAGTACATGTTTGGTGATTTCGAATTTCGACTTTGACTTGGACTGGGACCCGGACTCGGATCCAGATCCGGACTCGTACCCGGATCCGGTTCGGACCCTGTCCCGGACCTGGACTCGGACTCGGACCTGGACTAGACCCGGACTCGGACCCGGACTCGGACACAGACCCGGACCTTGACCCGGAAAACCACTATGATACCTAAACTAAATAAACCACTATGATTACCTACCATAAAATGTAGGTATAAAGTATGATGAGGCCAAACCCCTCCCGCTCAAACCCCCGTACACCGCACCGCATGCGCCGTTAAGTGGGTTAGGTTAGGTTTGAACTGCTATCCCCCCGCAGGTTGCTCACCTTGTCGTGGTGGAGGGGCTTAGTAAGGGCCCGGCCACATGTGCGCGTTGCGGCGCCGCCGCCGCCGCGCGGCGCGGCACCGCAGAAATCTGCGGCGCCGCAAACCGCTCTGCGGCGACGCCCGCCGCAACGCAAAATTTTGCGGTGCCGCGCCGCGGCGCCGCAAAGCGGTGCGCGTCGCCGCGCGCGGTGCCGCGCGCGGTGCCGCAGAGCGGTGCGCGGCGCCGCGCGCGGTGCCGCAAAGCGGTGCGCGTCGCCGCGCGCGGTGCCGCCGAGCGGCGTGCGATGCCGCACTGCATAGTAAAGAATAAAATTCGACTACCAGTGTTTGATCAGACATGGATCCCTTCACACATGTTCTGCTCTTGCTGTTGTTAAGAAGGCGCAGAAATAGAAAACAATCGAAAAGAAAATTTTGGGTGAACCCATATCTTCGTATAATGAATGAAGATGGAAAAACGCGAAATAAAATGCCATTCCCTTCCCTTCATAGTCCTAAAACTCCATAACTCGAAATATTTAACCTCACCAGACGAAGTAAAACGGCGAACGACGATTCCCTTCACGACTATAACTCGAAAAAGATAATAAAGCTGTACTTTCTCAGTTTCTACAATTACCTCTCTCTAACACTAATATTTCGTGCGTGTTTTATTACCTCTGTAACTCGAAACCTCTTTAAGACGAATAAAACCCCACAAGAACTTTCCTAAGTCGGTGCCCTCTATAAGACAAATCCTCCTCGTTAACACGAATTTTTTGGCATTTCCCATGAGATTCGTGCTCTGGAGGTTCCACTACATACATAACTGTAATCGTTACTGAAAATCACCACTTATAATTCTAAAATTAATGCCACCACCATTTTACAAAATGATAAAGTTTTCTTAGCGCGTAAGTAGCGCTATATTTTAATAATTTTACAAATGTGTAATCATAATTTCAACAATCGCTTATATAAATATAGCTATACTGATTTCATGCTAATTCACCAACTTTCATATATGCTTAATAGGTATATAATCTCAGAAAAAAAACAAGTTTTCATATCGGTACAGTCGAGTTCACAAACATCTTTACAAGTCAACATTCCAAAAATAATAATATATATAGGGATATATCTACAAAAATCAACAATCGCTTATATAAATATGGCTATAATGATTAGGTACTTGCTAAATCACCGACTTTCATACAGGCTTAATATATCTTAGAAAAATCAACAGTTTCCATATAGTTACAGTCGAGCTCAAAAACATATTTACAAATCAACATTCCATAAATAATTTACACACCTCTAATGGCTCTAATACAATGACAATCAGGTCACGTTGATTTGTAAAGCTGTTTGTGAACGCAACTGTACATACGAGTACATATAAATAAAAGTCTCAATAAAAATAATATACCTAATCTATGTATTATACTACAGAAAATTACCTTTTTTGTATAAACAACAAAGTCTTAATAAAATCAAATTTTAGTAAAAGTACGTACTTACTCTAATTTACCTATATGTGCTTCCTATTTTTTTTTTAAGAAAAATCAAATTCATATTCATTGTTTGATTGACTGTCGCTTTCGTTGGAGACTGGTTCTACAGGTGTTTGTAAATAATTAGCACCTGATGAAGGGACTGTTGGTGGATGATTATTAAATGTTTGTTGGGGTCTTTGGTAACCGGATTCGTATGCTGACGAGTTGGGTCTTGGGTTACCATCTTGGTAAGATGAGCGGACTTGGTAAGACCTTTGGTAACTATTTTGAAATGAGCTATGGTAACTATTTGGTGACGGTTGGTGGAGATCAGTGAGTACTTGTAAGACGCGACTTTGAAATATTAAAGTTTGATGATTGTCTAATTTGTTTAGCGACGGTAAAATAGCTTTGAAAAACGACAGATGTCTATTTTCTGCCTCTTTTAAGGCCTGAAGTATGTCTGACTCAAATTGGTCGGTTGCTTTTCTTTTCCGAGAACAAGGCTGGTACCGAGATCTTGCAGTTTCATCTTTCTGGCCATCTTCGTCACTTTCTTGGTCCTCAACTATGCTCGAGTCCGTTACGTTTGCAGCATTTTTTTTTAAAAACATGAGTTTCTTGTAGAAATGGTACTCTTTGACTTTTGTTGCACCAGCGCCCGATTTATTTAAACTTTCAAGCCTTTTTGCGTATTTTGTGAAATTGTCTTTCATATTCTTCCATTTTTTTAACACCTCTTTTCCTGAAAAATAAAAACCATTTAAAACATTTTAAATTGTCAATAAACAAAACATCTCTAATTCAGATTATTAGTGACTGTTTGCAAATTTTCGACCTTTGCATTAAATTACACATGTACTATAATAATAGGAAACTTTATTAGTAAATATCACAGTCTAACTGGAAATTGTTGCATACGATATTCATTATCTTAGTTTCTTTTTACATATTTATTTATTTATTTGTTTCCTAGTTATGACATTTAAACTTTTTTTACACATTAGGTATCTAATAAAACATAATCAATAACAAATTTACAACAAAATGTATATAATTTGTACTGGACGGTTGTTGTCACTTTGTATGGCTGCGTAACTATATTGGGTCAACCAAATCTTGTCAGTAGAAAAAGGCGAAAATGTAGGTGCGAAGGGATATCGTCCCATAGAAATTTTTAATTTCGCGCCTTTTTTTACTGACAAGATTTGGTTGACCATCTATATTAACTTGCATATACGAGCCCCGGTGCATATGTTTTCGTCTAGTCAGACCATTTTTTGAGGTTCTCGCGTTTGTACAAAAATAATGTTTTAGTTTCAAAATCACTAATATTTAATTATTATACTAATGTAGTTTAATTTTATATGGTAATATTCTACAATAACTAAATCCAAATACAAGAAATACCGTTTCTACTCTAATGAAAAAAATAACGAATTTTATTTATTTGACGGGTACCTAGTAATATAACAGATGTGATAAGGGCTATTACTAGGGAAAGCAACACGGCTCTGCCAATGTACTGACAATTTTGTTTCGAGCCCATGCATGCAGCAGTGCTGTAGGAGAGGACAATATGATTTGGACAACGTTTTTGAAAATTAAATTTTTTCAGCAATAAAAGTCTCCTGCAATTTTATTATACGATCAAAATAAACTAGATTAAACATTACTATTATGGTTCCCATTGCTGGGTCATTTTATTTTCATGTGTAAAATGTATTAGAATAAACCAAATTGTTGTGTGGAACTAGACGAACTAATTTGCATCGGGGGTCGTATAACTACATAATACAATATATAACTAATACAACACATAAGCGCTGGTGGCCTAGCGGTAAGAGCGTGCGACTTGCAATCCGGAGGTCGCGGGTTCGAACCCCGGCTCGTACCAATGAGTTTTTCGGAACTTATGTACGAAATATCATTTGATATTTACCAGTCGCTTTTCGGTGAAGGAAAACATCGTGAGGAAACCGGACTAATCCCAATACGGGCCTAGTTTATCCTCTGGGTTGGAAGGTCAGATGGCAGTAGCTTTCGTAAAAACTAGTGCCCACGTCAATTACTGGAATTAGTTGCAAAGCGGACCCCAGGCTCCCATGAGCCGTGGCAAAATGCCGGGACAACGCGAGGAAGATGATGACAACATATAACTAATACATGCATATATGTAACCTATGAAACATTTATTTTCAGGTTTTTGGCGACTGGGAGCACATTCAGAGATATGGAATTTACAGATTATCGTGGAAGAAGTACAATCGGAAAAATAGTTAGAGAAGTCTGTCAAGCTATATGGGAAACCCTTCTAGGTGAAAGTATACCTAGAATAACAAAGAATCTACTAGAACAAATCGCGGATGAGTTTTTTAAAAATACTAACTTCCCCAATTGCATTGGGGCCCTGGATGGTAAACACATTCGAATTTGTAGTCCCGATCACAGTGGCTCTCTTTTTTTCAACTATAAAGGTTACAACTCTATAGTGTTGCTGGCACTTGTTGATTCCAATTATAGATTTGTATATGTGGACATAGGAGCTTACGGCAAGGAATGTGATTCCACAGTTTTTCACAATACGAAACTGAATGAATTATTACAACAAGGCCAGCTTCCCGTACCAGCAGCAAAGCCGTTACCCGGTTCTCAGACGTCAATTCCCCATGTATTTGTAGCAGACGAAGGCTTACCTTTAACGAATAACATAATGCGTCCATATCCAGGAAAACACTTGACTATACAACAAAGAGTTTTTAATTATCGCTTGAGTCGCGCAAGAAGATACGTTGAATGTACTTTCGGTATTCTAGCAAATAAGTGGCGCATTTTTCATCGACCACTGAATGTCCAATATAACTTTGCAACAGATATTATAAAGGCATGTTGTGTTATTCACAATTTTGTTATTAGTAGAGATGGAATTAAACAACCTGAAGAACTACTGATTGACGACGGTTTTTCAGATTTACATCATTCAACAAATTATATGTCCTCGACAAACCCAGTTAACATAAGAAATGAATTCTGTAAATACTTTTCTAGTGATGTGGGAGCCCTTAGTTGGCAATTAAGTAAAATATAATTTAATATTAGTATATTTAGGTTTTATTTCCATTCGCCTGTACAAAACTATGTATTAGCTTAGTATACTTGTATTGTATTATCCACTTAACACTTAAACATATTTGGAAGATGAGTTTCCATGCTACATATATGACTAATATGACAACAACTATATAAGAAACAGGTAGTAATAATGTTTTAAATAGTTTATTAATATTTCTTATCCATATGCCTATAAATAAATGAGATGAAAAGATTCAGGCAAAAAATGCCACGTTGTACCACTGTCAGTTTTCAAAGACTATTTCACATTACATCTTGATGGCAGGGCTATAACCGCGAACATTGAAGTTCGTAAATTTCAAATACCTATCTCATCTCTGTCACTCTAATAACGCCTCAATTGGCGTAAAAAATAAAGATTCCCTAAATTAGCGAACTTCGGTGTTTGCGGTAGGCCCTCTGTAGTATTAACAACCGGCAATAAGTTATTTTTTGCTTGAAAACGGGACATTGGTAAATTAATTAGGTAAGTAGGTATAATATTAATCAGTAACAAACTTCTCACATTTTACTAATTTTATGTATCTATAGGTAAAAACAAGACAATCGATGTAGGTAATCTATGTAGTTAGTTGGCTAACTCTGGAACGCGCAAGTGGCCCTTAACGAAATGAATAAATAGTATGCGAAATAAATAAACATCCTTACCGATTTTTGTTTTTTCTTTATTAGTTTGCTCGTCAAACGTCGGAAAAATGCTTCGGCAGACCTCCTTCCATGCACTATTTTTCTTATCTTTGTCTTTATACTCTTCTATGGTTTTATCCCAGAGAACTGGACGTTCCTCTACGAGAGATATCAACAAATCATTATCAATATTATCAGCCATCTTCCCCAAAAGCAGCGTAGGCACTGACAAAAAAACATCGCATTGGCAACCGATGTTAGCAAAAGTTTGCGCGACGTTGCCTGCCAGTGCATTCACGGGACGCGGCACCGTACCGTGCGTCGGCCGCCCGGCACAACGCCGTGTTCCTGCACGACGTGGCAACCAGCATCTCCACGGCGCACATGGGACATAACATAAGATCTAAAGGGAGTAGGTATATTATATTTGCTGTATTTATTTACGCCTTATAGGTAGGTACTATTTTTAGATTAAGTATATACTTTATATGCCACTTTTAGCTTGCTCAACGGCCTTGAAATTTTGAAAACTTCATACGAACCTAAATTTACAAATGTGTTTTGCAGTTTTGCCTAATCTGATGTTTTTATATGATCAAACTATGCAATTAATAAAATATTATTTTAAGATTAAATTAAATAAATCCAAGATTTATTTGAACCCGATATTTAATTTTATACCTGTGCCACACCATGAAACTCTTCGAGCACGTGTTCGACTCAAGGCTCCGGCAAGAGTGCACGGTCTCGGAATGTCAGTAAGGGTTTCGTCCTGGATGTGGCACTATATAGATATGGGATCTAATCTTTGCCCTAAGAATGCTAGTCGAGGCCTACAGAGAAAAGAAAAAGACCTTGCATATGGCTTTTCTGGATCTGCAGAAGGCTTTCGACTGCGTACCGCGCCAGGTAATCTGGTGAGCTTTGAAGGAGAAGAATGTGCCATAAACCTATATTGACTTTATCAGAGACATGTGCTTACCACAACTCGGAATCCATAGTAAGGACCGCCGTTCTTCTTTTGTGAAGAATAAGAACCATTTTCTCAAATCACAGATGAGCATTATTCAAATAAATAATAATTCACGATTTATTCGCGAATAATTTATCCGCGTATAAATCATTAGAGCGCTTCTCAAATTATTAATGATTTATTCGTTATTTCATTTGAATAAATCAACGAAATACATTTAAGTTGTTTGGCTTATTCTATGCTAATAACAAAACTAATGTTTATGTTTAATATGACTTGTATTTACTGTGTATTTTTTCTAACACGTTAAATATTGTTAAGAGTTAAAGGATAAGCAGGTATTATAATAAACAAAATTAGCGGGAACAACGAATTACTTACGCACACCGTTAGGAGGAACGAAGTTAGCTAGAACGTTACTACATTCTAGCCTGGCCTAGAAAGAGATAGCTATATATAAAAGAGTAAGAAAAGAAAGCAGAAAGCAAACGGGGACTGGAACCTCAGGTGTATGAGCTTTCTCTGCCAAAAATGTGGGAGGTCGTGCCGCTCACACATTGGCCTCCACAGTCTGGTGACCTTAGAAAGAGATCTTAGAAAAGCGCTGTAGTAGTGCTGTAGTAGCGTTGATCAAGTAAGTTAATAAGTGACTATTAACCATTTGATTACTACTGTAGGTCCATATCCCAACAAAAACATAAATGTGAAATGAGAGCCAAGTTCAATATTAAGAATATGTGTCGTTGTTATTGATCTAGATAGAATGCCAAGATCTGTGCTGTGTAGAAAATCCTGAAATTATAACGGATTTGACTTGGCTAGTTTTTACCAACAAACCAAATTTTAGAAAAGTAACATAGATAAATATAATAGCCTATACGTAAAATCTAGCCAAGACAAATCCTTTATAATTTCAGGATATTCTACACAGCACAGAACTTGGCACCTATCTAGATCTCAATTCTTTTGTCGGCGAGTCAACAACGACACATTTATTTTTAATATTGAACTTGGCTGTTATTTCATTTTTATGTTATTGTTGGGATATCATTACTTCTTGTTCAGAAATTACTATAATATTCATCATGAAACCAGTTTGCCTAAGCTGAAAAGGAGACCCCGGCTAATGCGCGGTCAATTACCAAAAGTTTCAGTTTCCAGATTTTTTTTTTGAACATACATATACCCATCTTCCACTCCCTGTTCTTTTAGCGTAGTCCAGATACTTGCATGTGATACGGAATCGAAGGCTTTTTTATAGTCTATGTATGCGACATATAGAGCTCTCCTTCTCTCTTGATATTTTTCAATCATAATCTTTATATACACCTAATAGTCTACCTTGATGCCAAATATCAAGTTTCTAAGTGATCTAGAAGTGGGTTAGGTTTTTGGTCTATAAGTCTTAATTAATCTAATAATAGGCTAGATGACTAAATTTTTTATGGTATCAATCGATCGGGTTTGTTTTTAGGATCAAATGTCTATATGGGACCCATTGCATTAAAGTAACACAAAAGTCAGAAATTATAGTCAAAGGCCGACAGTCGCATTTCACTCGCGTAACGCCCTATACAAAACGGCCAAGGGCCGTGACGTCATCGCCCATCTTGTAGTATGGACAAAACAAGAAAATTTCGTTTTTGTCGGTGAAATATTGCGTTTATGTATATATGTAGTTGCTATACAATATTTTTTTGGATGAAATGTAAGGAATCGAGTGGTACCCTTACTTTTATCGTTTTTGGAACTAAAAAAAAACTTAAATTTTGAAACTTTCAGGTCCTGTATTTTTGTAATTTTTCAATATTTTATTTCAATATCCACATTATTGTGATAAATTGCTTGTTTGCTATATATTTTACTAGATTTTGTTATAAAATTCAACATGTGTCATCATCCCTATTATCAATATATTGTAGCCAATAAGCCTGATTGTGATAATAGATCGATCGCAACGTCGGGCCGTGCTCGTTGACATCACCATCCCCCATGATGAGAATCTCGTGAAGGCCGAGAATTACAAGTGCAGTAAGTACCTAGACTTGGCTCACGAGATAACCGCCATGTGGGATGTTGATTCGACGATCATTGTCCCGATAGTCGTTTCAGTGAACGGTCTAATAGCGAAGAGTCTCGACCAACATCTTAAGATACTCTCGCTAGGTGGTTGGATCAAGGGTCAAATGCAGAAGGCGGTGATCTTGGACACGGCGCGAATAGGCCGCCGGTTCCTCTCTCTGCAGCCCTGACCACTAATTTTAGAAAAACCAAGCAATATCCGTGAACCGTGAAGTTCGGTTTTAAGTGTAGTAGTAGTAAGATTAAGTAAATATTGACAAAAACTATGCGTTTTAACTAAGTATGTACGTTCAGTTCTAATTTAAGTACAGTGTTTGATTTGCTTGTTAATTCATCGGTCACCATAACATGGCACACATTTTGTTAAAATATATCTTATTATTTCCGAGTAAAATGGATGTGACATAAGGACAGACGGACGGACGTAGGTACCTAACGAAACTAAAAGGGTGTCGTGTTTGCCACTATGGCTACGAAACTCTAAAAATAGTACCTACCTATAAGGCGTAAATAAATACAGCAAATATAATATACCTACGCCCTTTAGATCTTATGTTATGTCCCATGTGCGCCGTGGAGATGCTGGTTGCCACGTCGTGCAGGAACACGGCGTTGTGCCGGGCGGCCGACGCACGGTACGGTGCCGCGTCCCGTGAATGCACTGGCAGGCAACGTCGCGCAAACTTTTGCTAACACCGGTTGCCAATACGATGTTTTTTTGTCAGTGCCTACGCTGCTTTTGGGGAAGATGGCTGATAATATTGATAATGATTTGTTGATATCTCTCGTAGAGGAACGTCCAGTTCTCTGGGATAAAACCATAGAAGAGTATAAAGACAAAGATAAGAAAAATAGTGCATGGAAGGAGGTCTGCCGAAGCATTTTTCCGACGTTTGACGAGCAAACTAATAAAGAAAAAACAAAAATCGGTAAGGATGTTTATTTATTTCGCATACTATTTATTCATTTCGTTAAGGGCCACTTGCGCGTTCCAGAGTTAGCCAACTAACTACATAGATTACCTACATCGATTGTCTTGTTTTTACCTATAGATACATAAAATTAGTAAAATGTGAGAAGTTTGTTACTGATTAATATTATACCTACTTACCTAATTAATTTACCAATGTCCCGTTTTCAAGCAAAAAATAACTTATTGCCGGTTGTTAATACTACAGAGGGCCTACCGCAAACACCGAAGTTCGCTAATTTAGGGAATCTTTATTTTTTACGCCAATTGAGGCGTTATTAGAGTGACAGAGATGAGATAGGTATTTGAAATTTACGAACTTCAATGTTCGCGGTTATAGCCCTGCCATCAAGATGTAATGTGAAATAGTCTTTGAAAACTGACAGTGGTACAACGTGGCATTTTTTGCCTGAATCTTTTCATCTCATTTATTTATAGGCATATGGATAAGAAATATTAATAAACTATTTAAAACATTATTACTACCTGTTTCTTATATAGTTGTTGTCATATTAGTCATATATGTAGCATGGAAACTCATCTTCCAAATATGTTTAAGTGTTAAGTGGATAATACAATACAAGTATACTAAGCTAATACATAGTTTTGTACAGGCGAATGGAAATAAAACCTAAATATACTAATATTAAATTATATTTTACTTAATTGCCAACTAAGGGCTCCCACATCACTAGAAAAGTATTTACAGAATTCATTTCTTATGTTAACTGGGTTTGTCGAGGACATATAATTTGTTGAATGATGTAAATCTGAAAAACCGTCGTCAATCAGTAGTTCTTCAGGTTGTTTAATTCCATCTCTACTAATAACAAAATTGTGAATAACACAACATGCCTTTATAATATCTGTTGCAAAGTTATATTGGACATTCAGTGGTCGATGAAAAATGCGCCACTTATTTGCTAGAATACCGAAAGTACATTCAACGTATCTTCTTGCGCGACTCAAGCGATAATTAAAAACTCTTTGTTGTATAGTCAAGTGTTTTCCTGGATATGGACGCATTATGTTATTCGTTAAAGGTAAGCCTTCGTCTGCTACAAATACATGGGGAATTGACGTCTGAGAACCGGGTAACGGCTTTGCTGCTGGTACGGGAAGCTGGCCTTGTTGTAATAATTCATTCAGTTTCGTATTGTGAAAAACTGTGGAATCACATTCCTTGCCGTAAGCTCCTATGTCCACATATACAAATCTATAATTGGAATCAACAAGTGCCAGCAACACTATAGAGTTGTAACCTTTATAGTTGAAAAAAAGAGAGCCACTGTGATCGGGACTACAAATTCGAATGTGTTTACCATCCAGGGCCCCAATGCAATTGGGGAAGTTAGTATTTTTAAAAAACTCATCCGCGATTTGTTCTAGTAGATTCTTTGTTATTCTAGGTATACTTTCACCTAGAAGGGTTTCCCATATAGCTTGACAGACTTCTCTAACTATTTTTCCGATTGTACTTCTTCCACGATAATCTGTAAATTCCATATCTCTGAATGTGCTCCCAGTCGCCAAAAACCTGAAAATAAATGTTTCATAGGTTACATATATGCATGTATTAGTTATATGTTGTCATCATCTTCCTCGCGTTGTCCCGGCATTTTGCCACGGCTCATGGGAGCCTGGGGTCCGCTTTGCAACTAATTCCAGTAATTGACGTGGGCACTAGTTTTTACGAAAGCTACTGCCATCTGACCTTCCAACCCAGAGGATAAACTAGGCCCGTATTGGGATTAGTCCGGTTTCCTCACGATGTTTTCCTTCACCGAAAAGCGACTGGTAAATATCAAATGATATTTCGTACATAAGTTCCGAAAAACTCATTGGTACGAGCCGGGGTTCGAACCCGCGACCTCCGGATTGCAAGTCGCACGCTCTTACCGCTAGGCCACCAGCGCTTATGTGTTGTATTAGTTATATATTGTATTATGTAGTTATACGACCCCCGATGCAAATTAGTTCGTCTAGTTCCACACAACAATTTGGTTTATTCTAATACATTTTACACATGAAAATAAAATGACCCAGCAATGGGAACCATTATAGTAATGTTTAATCTAGTTTATTTTGATCGTATAATAAAATTGCAGGAGACTTTTATTGCTGAAAAAATTTAATTTTCAAAAACGTTGTCCAAATCATATTGTCCTCTCCTACAGCACTGCTGCATGCATGGGCTCGAAACAAAATTGTCAGTACATTGGCAGAGCCGTGTTGCTTTCCCTAGTAATAGCCCTTATCACATCTGTTATATTACTAGGTACCCGTCAAATAAATAAAATTCGTTATTTTTTTCATTAGAGTAGAAACGGTATTTCTTGTATTTGGATTTAGTTATTGTAGAATATTACCATATAAAATTAAACTATATTAGTATAATAATTAAATATTAGTGATTTTGAAACTAAAACATTATTTTTGTACAAACGCGAGAACCTCAAAAAATGGTCTGACTAGACGAAAACATATGCACCGGGGCTCGTATATGCAAGTTAATATAGATGGTCAACCAAATCTTGTCAGTAAAAAAAGGCGCGAAATTAAAAATTTCTATGGGACGATATCCCTTCGCACCTACATTTTCGCCTTTTTCTACTGACAAGATTTGGTTGACCCAATATAGTTACGCAGCCATACAAAGTGACAACAACCGTCCAGTACAAATTATATACATTTTGTTGTAAATTTGTTATTGATTATGTTTTATT
This sequence comes from Cydia amplana, assembly GCF_948474715.1. Lineage (NCBI taxonomy): Eukaryota > Metazoa > Arthropoda > Insecta > Lepidoptera > Tortricidae > Cydia > Cydia amplana. The sequence goes on along the minus strand of NC_086093.1, from coordinate 2,098,177 downwards.
AGATACCTAATGTGTAAAAAAAGTTTAAATGTCATAACTAGGAAACAAATAAATAAATAAATATGTAAAAAGAAACTAAGATAATGAATATCGTATGCAACAATTTTCCAGTTAGACTGTGATATTTACTAATAAAGTTTCCTATTATTATAGTACATGTGTAATTTAATGCAAAGGTCGAAAATTTGCAAACAGTCACTAATAATCTGAATTAGAGATGTTTTGTTTATTGACAATTTAAAATGTTTGAAAATGGTTTTTATTTTTCAGGAAACGAGGTGTTAAAAAAATGGAAGAATATGAAAGACAATTTCACAAAATACGCAAAAAGGCTTGAAAGTTTAAATAAATCGGGCGCTGGTGCAACAAAAGTCAAAGAGTACCATTTCTACAAGAAACTCATGTTTTAAAAAAAAAATGCTGCAAACGTAACGGACTCGAGCATAGTTGAGGACCAAGAAAGTGACGAAGATGGCCAGAAAGATGAAACTGCAAGATCTCGGTACCAGCCTTGTTCTCGGAAAAGAAAAGCAACCGACCAATTTGAGTCAGACATACTTCAGGCCTTAAAAGAGGCAGAAAATAGACATCTGTCGTTTTTCAAAGCTATTTTACCGTCGCTAAACAAATTAGACGATCATCAAACTTTAATATTTCAAAGTCGCGTCTTACAAGTACTCACTGATCTCCACCAACCGTCACCAAATAGTTACCATAGCTCATTTCAAAATAGTTACCAAATGTCTTACCAAGTCCGCTCATCTTACCAAGATGGTAACCCAAGACCCAACTCGTCAGCATACGAATCCGGTTACCAAAGACCCCAACAAACATTTAATAATCATCCACCAACAGTCCCTTCATCAGGTGCTAATTATTTACAAACACCTGTAGAACCAGTCTCCAACGAAAGCGACAGTCAATCAAACAATGAATATGAATTTGATTTTTCTTAAAAAAAAAATAGGAAGCCCATATAGGTAAATTAGAGTAAGTACGTACTTTTACTAAAATTTGATTTTATTAAGACTTTGTTGTTTATACAAAAAAGGTAATTTTCTGTAGTATAATACATAGATTAGGTATATTATTTTTATTGAGACTTTTATTTATATGTACTCGTATGTACAGTTGCGTTCACAAACAGCTTTACAAATCAACGTGACCTGATTGTCATTGTATTAGAGCCATTAGAGGTGTGTAAATTATTTATGGAATGTTGATTTGTAAATATGTTTTTGAGCTCGACTGTAACTATATGGAAACTGTTGATTTTTCTAAGATATATTAAGCCTGTATGAAAGTCGGTGATTTAGCAAGTACCTAATCATTATAGCCATATTTATATAAGCGATTGTTGATTTTTGTAGATATATCCCTATATATATTATTATTTTTGGAATGTTGACTTGTAAAGATGTTTGTGAACTCGACTGTACCGATATGAAAACTTGTTTTTTTCTGAGATTATATACCTATTAAGCATATATGAAAGTTGGTGAATTAGCAAGAAATCAGTATAGCTATATTTATATAAGCGATTGTTGAAATTGTGATTACACATTTGTATAATTATTAAAATATAGCGCTACTTACGCGCTAAGAAAACTTTATCATTTTGTAAAATGGTGGTGGCATTAATTTTAGAATTATAAGTGGTGATTTTCAGTAACGATTACAGTTATGTATGTAGTGGAACCTCCAGAGCACGAATCTCATGGGAAATGCCAAAAAATTCGTGTTAACGAGGAGGATTTGTCTTATAGAGGGCACCGACTTAGGAAAGTTCTTGTGGGGTTTTATTCGTCTTAAAGAGGTTTCGAGTTACAGAGGTAATAAAACACGCACGAAATATTAGTGTTAGAGAGAGGTAATTGTAGAAACTGAGAAAGTACAGTTTTATTATCTTTTTCGAGTTATAGTCGTGAAGGGAATCGTCGTTCGCCGTTTTACTTCGTCTGGTGAGGTTAAATATTTCGAGTTATGGAGTTTTAGGACTATGAAGGGAAGGGAATGGCATTTTATTTCGCGTTAACGAGGAATTCGCCTTATCGAGGTTCCACTGTATTTTCATGGAAGTTTTTGATTTTCATAAAACATTTATGTAAAAAATAGTATTTTGAATAAGAAATTATAGTCATGTTAGTATATAAAAAATGACGATTTAAAAATAAAAGTTGTTGATTTTTGATTTAGTTAGCTACAATTATAAACATATTTTATATAGGTACCTCCTAATAACGGCAATCTTATAATAAGGTATAATATAAGTTATTAACATCAATGTTAACCATAGTAGTAGTATATATAATGTTGATTTTGTAAAAGACTTATATAGTTATATACCTACATGTTTTTTTTTATTTACCTATTGAAAATTTCCTAATAATTATGGTCTAAAGAATTAAAATAATTTATATACAAAAATAGTTATCATTTCTTACCTTATTGTTAATCCCAACATCTCCAGAGGCCCAACGGGTCTTCTAAATATGTGTTTCTTCTTTATTCGAGGTGATATTTTGCATAAAAGTTCTTCAACACACGGCACAGACATTCGAAAATAGTTAATAAATTTATTTTCAGTCATCTTCAACGCCTCGTATTTTCTTTTGAAATGATTTCCATCTTCATTCATTATACGAAGATATGGGTTCACCCAAAATTTTCTTTTCGATTGTTTTCTATTTCTGCGCCTTCTTAACAACAGCAAGAGCAGAACATGTGTGAAGGGATCCATGTCTGATCAAACACTGGTAGTCGAATTTTATTCTTTACTATGCAGTGCGGCATCGCACGCCGCTCGGCGGCACCGCGCGCGGCGACGCGCACCGCTTTGCGGCACCGCGCGCGGCGCCGCGCACCGCTCTGCGGCACCGCGCGCGGCACCGCGCGCGGCGACGCGCACCGCTTTGCGGCGCCGCGGCGCGGCACCGCAAAATTTTGCGTTGCGGCGGGCGTCGCCGCAGAGCGGTTTGCGGCGCCGCAGATTTCTGCGGTGCCGCGCCGCGCGGCGGCGGCGACGCCGCAACGCGCACATGTGGCCGGGCCCTTACCGTGGCTTGGTCACCCACGGTGAAGCGAAGAAGCAACCAGGGCCGGCCTGTTTGAGGTGCGGGTTGGCCCGAGGAGGACGCTCCAAGTGGGCTTGTTAAGCCCGCTTGTGACGCGTTGGAGGTGGATCGTCGAAGAAGAGGAGTGTCGGTATTGCGGTGAGCCGTTCTCCCTATCTTCGGCGGCCGAGGTGGGATCGCAGGGGAAGAGGTGATGGTATAACGATACGCCACTCTCCCTATCCCCTGCGAACTTGGCGGGGCCGTTCCGCTGTAGCGGCGTTGGTGGGGCTGCAGAGGAAGAGGAGTGTCGGTGTTACGATGTGCCGTTCTCCCTATCCTCTGCAGCCGAGTTGTGGTTTTGCGGCAGAACCATAGACCTGATCTGTCGCCGGGCGCCGGGGAATTTTCTGGCGTCCGTGGCTTCCTTGTGGCGGGCTCGGGGGGGTCCGCTACAGTGCAGAACGGAGGCCGAGGAGGAAGGCGCGTCGAACCATCTGGCGCGCCTAACGTGAAGGGCCTTCGGGCATTCGCGAAGGAGCCGCTCGTAGGCGGCTGCCGCCGGTGGGGTCGCGGATGCGTACGCAAGCGTTCCCGTAACCCCAGCAATAGGGCGGCGAGGTGGCATATGGGGGGTTTTTAGTGGGTATACCGTGGGCCTCATTAGCCTAGACGGGAGTCCCACATAACCACTCGGGTTACCCCTCGCACCCGTGTGGTATGCGGAATGCATTTTCCCCCCTAAAAGAAAAAAAAAAAAAAAAAAAGGTTTGAACTGCTATCCTCACAGAACCGAACAAAAGTGGGTTAGGTTAGGTTAGAACTGCGAGCCTTACAGAAACGAAATGCTTCCTTTTCTACATAGCGCACCATCTACAATAATCTTTCACCGGGCCGCATAGAAGTCGGTTTTTTTTTCTTAAAAATTATTTTAAATGCTAACCTCTATAGGTACTATGTACTCTATAATAAAATAAACCAAATTGATTTAAATAATCTAGTAGCAGGTATTTCGCTACCCCTACGAGATCGCTGTTTAGCGATAAGACCGCCTGTTGTTTGCCTCTTCTTAATTTTCTGTATTAAGTACCTATATTTGTATTGTTTTGTGTATTGAGATGTGCGATAACATCTTGAGGCCTTTAACATATGCATTTGGTGTGCGATAAAGAGTAATTGTATTGTATTGTAATGTAATGTAATGTAATGTAATGTAATGTAATGTATTGTATTGTATTGTGCTGTGTAATGTATTGTGTTGTGTTGTGTTGTGTTGTGTTGTGTTGTATTGTATTGTGTTGTATTGTCATTTTAGGTAGGTACCTGTAAAGCGGCAGCCACCTCATCGTTAGTGCTGACTATGTAGTTGTTGGTCGCCCAGTACGTGGAGTCCGGGTTCGAAACCTTACTAGCCACGAACGGCACATAGTATGACCTTGAAAAAAAAATTAATTTTTACTTTCCCATAAATGGTAAGTTCTATGATATACGGCCCAATTCAAAAAATGCTTATAAGATGTCACAGCGATATGACAGTGTCAGTGTGTATGTACTGTCAGTGTCAAAAGTGTAGTTTTTGGTTGAAGAAATTACTCTTTTGAAGTTTTGACACTCTTGAAGCTAGTAAATGCCCCTCTACCTTATATCCAAATCTGGCGTATTCAGATTATGATATGAAATTTATTATTTTGATCTGATATCGGAATTTTTAGGGTCCCGTAGCCGAAATGGCAAAAACAGATGGCTTAGGGTGGCTTAGGTATCGTCATGTACGTCTATCCGTATGTCTCAGCCATTTTATATATAAATTTGGCATATATGAATGCAATTTTAATTATATATTTGTATAAAAAAATGGTGTCACTGAATTTTTTTGTCCTAAATAAAATATATTAATTAAATACTTACGCCGCCTTATATTCGTTGTACAGCTTACATTTCTCCAGACTCTTCACTGTCGTATACCAGAAACGCTTCAACTGGTTGTTATTAGAATTCTTAATGTAGTTGTGTATGTATAAGAAATCGCTTGCGCGTATGTCGGAGCGGAGCAGCGCGTGTAACGCCGCGATTCGCAGTTGTATGTGTTCTGTGTCGTCCATTATTATTGGTAGAGACGATTGTAGTACCTGAAATATTATTACAATTGGTAAGTAGCATCATAGAGAAAATAATACATAGAGTGCTCACTCCATACATCAGTTTTGGTACCAAAAAGATTATTATTTTAGTTACATTGCGGACCATTAAGGTAACATCAATTCAGCCGACCGATCAAATAACGCAATGTAATGAAACTCGCATGCGAGTTCTCGCACCGTCTAGATGAACGCTACATCAATCATCAATATTTAACCTCGTGCCGCCCACCATACAAAATTATAGCCAAGGAAGTTAGAATCTTGTTGTATTTTCAATTAGGTTGAATTTCATTTGTTCGAAAAGTTTACGAGACAAGTGAAATGCTAATACCTACTTTGTTTTTAATTAAGGTTGACATTCCATCGAAACTGAGTGTACATCCTAATGTACATTGGGCGGCACGATGTTAAGAAATTATGCTGTTGTCGGTGGAGTAATCGCCACTCTTCTCTGCGTCAGCCTTTTAACTCCCTCGCACGACAAGACAGAAACTATCTTTTATTTGGCAGAGATATGTGATCCTGGGCCTTCCTCTGCGTCTTTTACCCTTAACCTTTTGGACGCCAATGACCGATATATCCGCACCGTAGGTTCAACGCCAAAGAACACACAATCGGTCACAGACCACAGAGCAACATCGACCTACGTGCATATACATAAAGTTCAACTTCAGTTTTGACACTTCAATGATGTGGCGTCTGAGTGACAGCTTTTGTGTTTGACACGGCGTGAAAATTGCCCTCCAGGATGTTTAAAAATAATCTGTCCCTTACTTACCGAGAATACTTACCGAATAATCATTCACATTGCGACCATATCCATACGCCGGTGGCGGTCGTGAGCTGCCGTCAGCTAACGCCGCCCATAACCGTTCGTGTCTATTGCTCTTCTTGGCCATATACACAGTTCTAGTGTACGAATCGGCCGAATAGCCGAGGTTGCAGAGGCCTTGCAGCCACACCATGCGGTCGATGTATTGTGGGCAGTCTGAGGATAATATAAGATATTTATTTATTTTTATTTTATTTATTTCTCTTCTTAGGTTAGGGTTTTTTACAATACGCATTTAAAATTAAAATATAAAAACACTTACAAAACAATATAGAAATATATAAACACATTATAAAAACCTAACCTAGGGTGCCGCCGGCAGCGGGGCAAGGCCAGCTGCCGGTAGTCAGGGCCGCAGAGAGAGGAACCGGCGGACTATCCGCGCCGTGTCCAAGATCATTTATTGTTATTTATATTATTATTGCGCTAGTGGCCTAGCCGATAAGAGCGTCCGACTCTCAATCCGAAGTTGCGGGTTCAAACCCCGGCTCGTACCAATGAGTTTTTCGGAACTTATGTACGAAATATCATTTGATATACCCTTGATATACCAGTCGTTTTCCGATGAAGGAAAACGTCTTGAGGAAACCGGACTGATCACAATAAGGCCAATGGAATTAGAAAAGGTTTCAAATAATTTTCCAAACTGGTAGAGAGAAAGAGAGAGAAAAACAGAAAGATATGAAAGAGAGAGAGAGAAAGCGCTTCATGCACAAAAGTGCAGCGAGTTTTATTAAAACATAGAGAGAAAGAGAAAGATAAAGAGAGAGAGAGAAAGAGAGATAACTCACCGCTATACATCCTGAAGTACTTCACCACAATATTGTCAAACAGATCTTGTTTCTGTTCTTCGAGCGCTCTCCTAGTTTTGTGCGCAAGCGTGGCGAAACTCAAGATGGCGGCGTGTCGGATCTCCCTGGAGAAGTCCAGGCCGAGCTTAGTGAACACCTCCAGGTCCTCGAGGAGACTGGTGGAGTAGTTGGCCACGTTGAAGGGGAGCTTTCGGATGAGGGAGAGGATTGTGGCGTCTTCGATTTTCTCCTGCAAATAAAAGATAAACATATAGACATAGACCTATGGTCTATACAAAGACACAGATGCAGACGCAGACGCAGACGCAGACGCAGACGCAGACGCAGACGCAGACGCAGACGCAGACGCAGACGCAGACGCAGACGCAGACGCAGGCGCAGGCGCAGGCGCAGGCGCAGGCGCAGGCGCAGGCACAGGCACAGGCACAGACACAGACACAGACACAGGCACAGACAAAGGCACAGACAAAGGCACAGACACAGACACCCAGACACAGACACAGGCACAGGCACAGACACAGACACAGACACAGACACCGACACAGACACAGACAAAAACAAATACAAATACAAGTATGGTGTTGAGCCTCGTATTAGACCCACCATACAAAGTTTTCCAATTTTAAATTTCAACCTTGTTGTTGTGTTGATTACGGTGACTTTCGCTTATTTTCGAAAATAACGAAACAAAGGAAATGCTACTTTATTTAGTTTCCGAAAGGTTCGAATTAGATTGAAACAGAGTGTACATTGTAATGCACATTGGGCCTTACGAGGTTAAAAATATAAAAATAATACCTTCTGCTCCGTGACGAGATATTTGACAAGCAGCGCACACGCATGCGTCCGCACTTGCGGCAGAACTTCCAGGAAGATGTTCCTCGACGTTTCGACGTCGTAGCTGGTCCCTAGCACCATGTCGTCGAAGAGCTTGCTCAGCGACGCGTATTCCAGTTGCGTCATGGTACTGGAAATAAGATTTATGTCAAAATATTTCATTTTTAGGGTTCCGTACCTCAAAAGGAACCCTTATAGCAAAAACATAATATGTAACTCCGTATAAGATGAATTTCAACCTCTTTTTAACCCTGTTACGGGATGAATTTTACAAAACGCTGAAATTACTTTTCCTGTCTTTTAATAATATCCCCAAATACAAAGATTCAAGTCCCGCGCTCGAAAAAATGTTTGATATCCATACAAACTTTAAATCCTTTTTTCACCACCTTAGGGGATGAATTTTCAAAAACGCTAAAATTAGTTTTCTTGTATTTAAATTTAATATCTATTTGCAAAGTTTCAAGTTCCTAGCTTAAAATGAAATTTGCACCCCAAGACGAACTTTCATCCCCTTTTTAACCCCCATTAGGGGTTGAATTTCCAAAAACGTCGCAATTACTTTATTTTGTAATCGGCTATTATGCCTTTCTAAGAAGTTTCAAAGCATTTGTAATGGATTCAATCTTTCAACCCCTTTTTAACCCTGTTAGGGGATGAATTTTCAAAAACGCTGAAATTACTTTTCTTGTCTTATAATAATATCCCCATATACAAAGTTTCAAGTCCCACACTCACAAAAATATTTGATCTCCATACAAACTTTCAACCCCTTTTTCACCACGTTGGGGGATGAATTTTCAAAAACGCTGAAATTAGTTTTCTTGTTTTTTAATATAATACATTTTTACAAAGTTTCAAATTCCTAGCTTAAAATAAAACTTGTACCCTATACAACCTTTCATCCCCTTTTTAACCCCCTTAGGGGTTGAATTTTTCAAAATCGCTTCTTATCTCTTGTACACTTTATAAATGCAACCTAGTGTGCAAATTTCAACTTTCTATCTTTTGTAGTTTCGGCTCTGCGTTGATGAATCAGTCAGTCAGTCAGTCAGTCAGTCAGTCAGTCAGGACACTTGCATTTATATATAATTATATTTATATATATATTTATACATTTTTTTGATAGTTTTATAAATTTTCATTTTGAGTTTTAATCGTGTGTCGATAGATGGCAGTAAATTTACTGTGACTACAAAATTTACTATGACAGGACCCCTCTATACTATCTATTCTCTTTGCTTATAGGATCACTTTGTTGTCCATCCGTCCGTCCGTCCGTCTGTCTGTCAAGACCCTTAATCTCGGGAACGCGTGGAGGTATCGAGTTGAAATGAATACTTGGGTATTAATACAGTCCCTTGAAACTGTGAAAAAATCAAAGTTCTAAGTTAACGTAAAAAAAAGATACGGCTGTTTATGCCGCAAAAAATAGTAGATTGTACAACAAGGGCATAAAGTGACCCATTTCTACGCGAGGCAATTTTTTGGTCTGAGCGAAGCGAAGACCAAAATAGTAGACGAGGGTAAAAATTGACATTTATGCCCTTGTTGTACACTCTGCTTTTCACTTCGATTGCGAGGAAAGTGTACATACAAAAATATCCAATATTTTAGGTTATTTTCCCGTATTTATTCAAGACTAAAGAAAATTTTATTCGGGCCGGTCGGGGGCGCGAGGCACGCCGGGCGGGAGCGCGCCGGTGGGGCGCGGGCGCGCCGGCAAGGCTGGCAGTTTGTATGGCAGATTTTGGACTTTATTGCTAGGGTCAATAAGGGTCGCAATAGATGATTTTACTTTATGCTCTAGAACATAATAAGCAACTTTATGTCGTCTACGCACGACATAAAGGTGCACTTTTTGAGCATGAGAAGTGAAAATAATATATTTTGTCACTCTTAGGGGAATCAAAATTCATAGGGTACTTTCCGTTGACATAAAACTATGAGTAATATCGTCTTACACACGTTTTACACTACAAGTAGGTACAGGGAAACTATGAATTGGTAAAAATAAGTATTAAAAAAAACTTTACTTTTTTAAAAATAAATAAATAAATTATACAGTAATGTGCCATATCGGTACCACACAAAGCAATATGATATTCACTGTATTTTACTACAACGTATTAGGTCTGTAACACGTTGTAAGAAAAACCTGAGTACATTTTTAGGGTTCCGTACCCACAGGGTAAAAAACGGGACCCTATTATTTATAAGGAGTCTTAGGACTCCTCTGTCCGTCTATCAGTCTGCCTGTCACCAGGCTGTATCTCATGAACCGTGATAGCTAGACCAGCGGTCGGCAACAGGCGGCCCGCGGGCCGCATGCGGCCCGCGAGCCTCCCTGGCTATTTTGTATGTAATATTGACAAACGACAATGTCTGCTAAAGTCACAAATATTACCGAAGTGCGGCCCGCGTCAAATTCGTTAACTACTATGTGGCCCTTGGCTGCTAAAAGGTTGCCGACCGCTGAGCTAGACGGTTGAAATTTTCACAGATGATGTAGTTACTTATTTCTGTTGACGCTATAACAACAATTACAAAAAAGTACGGAACCCTCGGTGGGCGAGTCCGACTCACACTTGACCTATAAAAATAGGTCCACTTCCTCAAGTGTTAAGGAAGCTATACAGTTTTCTATACCGTTACACGAAACCTATTCTTCGGGTTAATCAATAAACTAAAGGTATTTCCAATTTAGGGCGAGACGTTCCAAGAATTCTTTCACGAAAATCAGTGTTTGCTCGAGTAACAACTATTTATAACATACCGTAAAATGGGGTGAGTAGGGTTCGCGGGGAGAGTTGGGTTATGAATGGGGAGAGAAGGGATGAAAGGGGGTGAGAGTCGGTCTTTGGCGTTGAACCTACGGTGCGGATATATCGGTCATTGGCGTCCAAAAGGTTAAGTATTATTACTTTGGTACTTACTTTAGCAAATCTATAAAGTCGAGGCTGTGTATCCGAGTGGCATTCCTCACTATGTTGTTTGCGTCTATGCCTTTCCTCGCAATCTTCAAGAGTATCTGCAAATAAAACAAAAAGCATGATATTTGCATGAACTATGGACATTACGTTCGATTTGCATCGACCGGACCGGGCCGGGACCTATACGGTGGTCTGCCAAATTCTACAACCCTACGATGGTCGCGTTTGGCCGTCATTTTCTAACAGGAATGAGAGCATGAAGCATGACATCATAAAAATATAGACTATAAAAGTGCAACCATTATGTTCTTACTTTAATTGATTGTCCTCTATAAAAAAAAAACTTATTATTTAGGCGATGGTAGTCCATCTAGGCTAAGTTAATCTGCACAGTTTTGGCAAGCACGGTATGCTAGTGTCACTGGAAACGTTAAATCCTTGTTCCTCTCAGGAGATAATTTGTATAGTTTGCAAATTGTCGTGAAGCCTCGTGAACGTCAGCTGCCGCTCCGTTGATGGGCGTGAGAAACTTAGGGTTCAGGCGGAGTAGGTATGTCACTTTCTTAGGATTAGGAGGTCACTTTCGAGTTAAGTCACGTTCTGAGGACGTCACATTCTGAGTTTGTCACTTTCTGAGGTCGTCACATTCCGAGTGCGTCGCTTTCTGAGAACGCCACATTCTGAGGACGTCTCTTTCGGAGTTCGTCACTTTCGTGACGTCCTCAGAATGTGACCTGACTCGCAAGTGACATACTTACTCCGCCTAAACCAAACTTAGTCATAAATGTAATTTCTTCCGAATTGAAAGGACCAAAGATGATTACCTGATAAGCTTTGTGCCTTAAATCATGCTGAGTCAAGTTATTGATACCGGCAGAAGGGTCACTGAACCCTTGCGACACGTACTGGATGGTCGTGCGCGTCACGTTCAGTTTGTCTATCTGTTGCCTCTTCTGTTTTGACACGAAGTTCAGAGACAATCTGTAAGAAACATAGACTTTAACAAAAAAAAACAAATGGATAGCTTGAGTAGTTCTCGAGATATTTAGCGATGTGACAGACGGACAGAGCCGCACCATAAGGGTCCTTTTGTACCTTTTTGGTACCTACGGAACCCTAGAAACGAGTTCACAAAGCAGATCGAAATGTTTTTTTTTAGTAAGTATGTTGAAACGCCGGTCCAATATAATCGCTCTTAACTAACTGAGCTACCAAAGCTTACCAGAAGCCTGCGAATTTTTCCATTCCTTACTTTTGCTTACACGCCCTAGACAGGCGGATAGCGACATCTATCGCATGAGTGTTATTTATTTATTTGAACTTTATTTTACAAACATACACAACTATGTCCAATGGCGGACTTAGTGCCAAAAGGCATTCTCTACCAGTCAACCATAGGGCCAAACAGAAACACTTAAAGATGGCGCCGGGAAAAACTAACAATCCAGTTTAGAAAATTGACTGAAACAAATGAAAACTGAAAATGAAAGTGTTCTATTCGCTTACCTCTCATTATAAGTTCGTCTAAAATAAGCGGTTTTGACTTATTAATAATGTTAGTAGTTGTAATTGCTATAACTGTTCCAAATTTTAGCTATCTACGTCAAACGGTCTCTGTGAAAAACACATTTAACTGATTTTCAAAACCGGAGTGATCCCGTAAGTGTTCCGTGACCAAAGTTTTGTGCGGAACGCAAAAAATTGAAAAGATTGAATTTTCTTAAGCTAAACGTACTAGTGCTAGACATGCTAATGCCCAATAGATGACACCCTGCTGTCACCTCTATTGACAATGACTTATGTTTCAAGATGACATGTACTGGTACCGCGTCGAGCACCAGTACGTTTACCTTACTTACTCAGTAGCGACTGACAGAATGTGTTCCTGCACTTTATACTCGGAAGTGCCTTTCATTTCCAAGCTCTCTAGACCAGCTTCGGTGAACTGGTACACTCTTTCTGCCGTAGCGATGGCGTCTGGCTGAAATTACAAAGTGTATGTACATGAGCGGTATTCTGATACAGTACACCACATCACAATGCAATATACCTCACAAACCTTACACACTTTACACAGTTTACAATCCATGTACAGAAACATATATGTACTTACAAAGACTCTCAAGGAGTTTCTTATGATATAATTTTGTATTTTGAAGTGAAAACTTCTTTAGCGGCGCTGTGCAGTTTTTGCGATGGGGTTCGCGGCGGTTCACCTGGAAGATCGGCTACGTCAGCCATCTTCGGGCGCACGAGCGCCGAGCAAACTAGGGGAGTCAAAGTGGTCGCCATGGCCAAATCGGCCGGAAGGATCATCATCATACTTGATAAGTACGTACCACGCCGACTAGGTCATCATATTCAGGGTTGCCAACAACGTTGACGGAACTCCATGAGCGCTCAGCTGAGGCGCCGAGCAGCTGCGAGTTGGTGTATTTGCGGATGGTGCGTCCCTGATTGATGTATACCGCTATGCAGGTTTCGTAGAGGCAGGGCTGAAAAAAAAAACAAGTGTTCAAATTCTTTTTCACCTTATCAGCTCGTGAAGATCTTATTCTTCAAGAACTGATGCGTAATTAACCTGCAAAGCTTTTTTAACAGTTGTGCCTTGAAACCCTCGCAACGCCCAAGACTCCATTTTTCAAACCACTTGCTACTACTACAAATAACTTAGTACTACCTATCTGATATTTTCTAAAATACAATTTAAAAATGTGTTAATTTTGGTTTTCTTATAAAGACCATCACTTATGTGCATGTCAAATAGAAGCCTGCCCTTCAACACGAGTAATATTCCAAACTTTTGTCCGTCGACCCTATTCTTACGGAACCCTTTATCGCGTTTTAATTAATGGGAGAGAAACCCTAATCAATTTTCAAAGAACACAACCAAAGCTTTCATTTACTTACAGTTGCCAAACGACTTAAGTCAAGCAATGTTTATAAATTTATATACTTACTTTATAAATTTTATAATAGTATATTGTGCAACGTGGGGGGTAAGTGAAATATTGCACGAGCGTCTATATATTCATGACAGCCGCAGGTTGGACTGAATTAAAGACTCGAGTAACAAATATTCTTACCCCCGGAATTACACACAATGTTTTTCATCACAACTTTATTTACGACGAAACATTTTCATAGTCACTTAGTTCATGTAGAGGATGACTAACGCTAGACCAGGGGGCCGATTTTTGAATTTCGACCACTCGATTTCGTGTATTTCGTTAATTAATATCTCCACTACTAGGCATTTAAATTCTACTAATAGAATTGAAATCGAGTGGTCAATACCAATAGATTCCAAATTTCGATCGCTCGTATTTCAAAAATTAGCATTTCGTCGTTTTCCACCGATTTTCGAGTGACGAAATCGAGCGATCGAAATTCAAAAATCGGCCCCCAGGTCGGGGCCGGGCCAGAGCTTCCGGCGCTTCGTTTTCTATGGAAAGCACCACGTGGTCTGATCAGCCGTCATAGAAAATGACATGTCGGACGCCCTGGCCCGGTCTAGCGTGATTCATCCTTAATTTGACCTGTCCGTCCTATCCCCTATTGTGTAGATTTCAAATATATTTCTCAACTGAACCTATTGTACTACATAATACATAAAATACGTTGTTATTTCTTCTTAAACTTTTTGCAGTTGACCGAATTCATATAGTTCAATGGAGCATACACAGACTTGGAAGATTCATTAATCTAGATCACTTTTGCTTGACTTAATCCTATATAAAATAGTTATGTAACAAAGAAAAAACTGATTTATTTTCATCAAATCCTAGTGCTATTGTCTAAAACCGGGCTCAGCACGAGTTCAACGAGGCAGTACCTATCTCACGCGCGAGATAAACTACAAGTCCCTTCCTAATAAATCTGTCAAATTTTGCAATTATGGTATTAAGAAAAGTTAATATAAATATAAATAAACAGATATTCATTTACCGACACAAAAAAACAACGAATTGCAATTAGGTACAATAAAAAAAATCAGGTAGAATTTACAAATATTTGTGCAGTAAAATGAATGAGACTCAGCGTCGCTGATTTTGAGTCCGCAACCAAAAAGAAACATAAAGCTAATTCTTAACTAAGTTATTAAATGTAACCTAACTAACTTACTAACTAACCAGACGAATAGTTCGCTGCCAACGCGGTAGATATTTCCTAGAATTAGACCAAGAGCGTCGAATGGATTTAAAAGTATTTAAAAAAAATACTGACACGGATATCATTGGTGTAGTGGACAGTAGGTACCATAGACTAGGAATCCTCTAGACTGAGTATAAAGCAATTATTTCATGAAACCGATGCTGCCAAAAATACGGGGGTGCGGGGGGACGAGGTGAGTGAATCCCGTGCCGTGATTGGTCCGTTCAAAGACACGGACCAATCACGGCACGGGATTGACTCGAAGATGGACTAAATCTACCGTATGAGTGGCAGAGGGGGTAGCGTTACTATGCTCAGTCTAGAGGATGTCTTGTCTGTGGTAGGTACTCACCTCTTTATATGAGTCGTTGGTGAGTTGAAAATTGAGTGCGAGCGCCCTTTTCATATTATGAGACCAAACAGGCTCCGAACTGACGTAAATGCCGCTGATGATTCCATTGTTCTGAAAAGATACGGATCAAGTTTTAGGTAAACAATTAGATTTAGCAAATAATATTTTAATTACATTGTTTCCGATGGAAAAAAAAGGCATTTTAACCACACCAACTGGTAAAGGCTCACTTGATTGTTCAAAAACTGATAGCAAAGTTGAATTTTATTCACATGTGAGGCAAAGCAATCAAATGCAAATTTTGAGTTGTTTTCTTATGTTAGAATTTACTGGTAGAATTTACTTTTAAATTTAGATTTTGAATGATAAATATTTAATAACATTCATTAGGATTTAATTTGGTTTGATTTTGTTTGATATCTTACAGTTAATTTTTTCTTCGGGTTGGTGCGGTGAAAAATTTTGTGTTTCACTCGGGGGCAAATTTTGTTTAACCCTCGTGCTTTAAAAGCCTCGCAAGGCTCAAGATTCCCTTTTTTAATTTTGGAATCTTTCGCTTGCTCAGATATCAATATAGCACGAGCGGTTAAACATCAACTTTGGCCCCTTGTAAAACAAATAAATATTTCTGACGGGTTACCGACTTACGAGTATGTAGATGCGAAAAGAAGTCTACACAAGGCTTTTAAATGGAATAGGAAAGAAATAGGTTTAATAAGTTTATGAGTGTTAAAAACGTACATAGTCTTATTTTTACCCGTGTCTTATATTTACCCCACCTGCCTCCGTAGACAACATGCCAATCGCTAACGCTCCGTAGCGAACGAAACGCAACTGTCACTGTCACACTAATATTTTTTGCCAATATGGAATGTTAGAGAGACACAAAGCGATGGCGAAGCGATAGCGATTGTCACCTTGGCTAGGCCCGACGTGTTTTTGTAACTTACCAGGTAATCGACTTCCCAGGGTTGTCCAAGCTGCCTCGCGGCCTCTGCCGACTGGTATGAGGAGTAACCCTGATTCTTACTATACACCGATGTCTGAAAAGAAAAATAATAAAATGCACACTTCCTTTCAAACTGGGTTTTAATCCCTGCTCGCACCAATTCTTTTATTTTATTAAAGAAATAAATTTATATTCACAAGTCGTTCTTTTCTTAAAAAAAAAACGTACTTAAACTCGGGTTACTTTGACCCAATGTAGGGTAACTTTGGCCCACATGAAAACCTCATTTAAAAGGGTCTAATAAAAACATAAAAACAACCTCATGAGTCATGGCATATTTCCATAATTATAATGCAATAATATAACCGGGACCGAGTCAATCTTAATGGCCAAAGTTACCCTCTAGGACTAAAGTTGCCCAACTTTACGGTATAGTAAGAAAACTGGACTTGCCTCGAGAAAGCCTATTAGATTCCCAGTTGCCTTCGTGAAAACCGATTAACTTGCCATAACCTAACCTTGGGATCCCTTAGAATGCATCCTTGAAAGCACTAAAGTGTGAAAACTTTGAATTTGAATAAATAAATATTATAGGACATTCTTACACAGATTGACTAAGTCCCACAATAAGCTCAAGAAAGCTTGTGTTGTGGGTACTCCGACAACGATATATATAATATACAATACTTATATATATTATAGTATTTTTTTTACTGTAAGCTAAGAATATAGTAGAGTTACCCCTTACTTCATGTCATAAATAAAAAGTATTTGTTTAAAAATGAACTTTAATAGTTGCCATATAGGGCTGCGCATGCGGTAAAGGGTAAGTAGATACCTAAGTTTAAGTTACCTGTCAACTACCTAGCTTGCATAAACATAAAGGAGCCTCGTCTGCCAACAAACACTGTGTGGTTTGGCAGAAGAATATATGTATATAGTTGTGAGCAAGATTTCTGAATAAATGTTTTATTTATTATTTATTATTATTTAAATGCATAGAAAACACACAAGACTCAAGAACAAATATCTGTGCTCATCACACAAATAAATGCCTTTACCGGGATTCGAACCCAGGACAGCGGCTTCGCAGGCAGGGCACCCACTAGGCCAGACCAGTCGTCAAAATGACAAAATGATTTGAAATAATTACCTTCAGCCCTTCCAGCTTATATCTGACCCTGGTGTAATTATCATACACGGTGACCAGTAGCCGCGCCTCCAGGGTCCAGGAGGAGCACTCCTGAGGACTGAGGGGTCCGGAAGACACGTTGGTCTTCAGCTCGTATTGGTACTCGTGGTCTTCTGCGGGAAAAAGCTGGTGGAGAGACGCCGTGGCTGAAGATATAGCTGGGAAATTTAAAAATAAATAAATACTAGCGACCCACCCGGCTTCGCACGGATTACCCTTACAAATTATACACCTAAACCACTCTATTGATAGGCGAAAACGCATAAAAGTTTGTTCAATTGTTTTTGAGTTTATCGTGAACATACAAACACATACGCGGCGGGGGACATTTATAAATAAATAAAAAAATACCAGTTAGAGGAAACTCACTAGATGGCATTTAAATCAATAACGAAAAACTCAATGACATTGAAGTAACAGTTTTTCGATCAGGGGGGCCGATTTTTGAAATTCGACCGCTAATCCAGTGAAATTGTAGAATTTTGTAACGTGGCTCTTCTGCGTCAAATCCGGTAGTTCTGATTTTTTGCAGAATTATTTATGATGTTGGCCCAATTAATAATCCAGGTTTGTGACCTCGAGCGCCGAACGCAACTTTGTCAAAAAACGAAAAAACCGCGAAAATTTTGACGCAAACGCAAAATGTATAAAATTACTGGATTACGCTGGATTTCGTGTATTTCGTTCAGTAATATCTCCACTACTAGGCATGTAAATTCTACTAATATAATTGAAAACGAGTGGTCGATAATACCACTAAATTCCCAATTTCTATCGCTCGTATTTCAAAAATCAGGATTTCGCCGTTTTCCACCCATTTTCGAGTGACGAAATCGAGCGATCGAAATTCAAAAATCGGCCCCCAGGTCTCGTGTCCGTCTTACGTCTTACATGGTCTTACGGTCACGTGACACCTGTTACGAGTTAAACATTTTTTCCCATCACAAAAAATCACATTGTACATTACTACTTAATAGAAAATAGGTTTCACTAAGAATTTTGAACACATCATTATTATCTACATTGTTTATCTTAAATTGCAGTGTAAATTTTTAGCGTTAATAAATATTATTCAAGCACTTTGTATAACTTACCCAAAAATAATACTAAACTCCTTAAAATTAGATTCAGCATTTTCATCGGCCTGAAAATAAAAACACCTATTAAATATGTAGGTACCTATAAAAAAATATTAGAGGACATCTTACACAGATCAACATAGCACCAAACTAAGCAAAGCCTGTACTAATATAAGTGCTAGAGGCGACGGTATACATACTTAAAATATAGATAAATACATACTTATATACATAGAAAACACCCATGACTCAGGAACAAATATTTGTGCTCATCATACAAATAAATGCCTTTACTGGGATTCGAACCCAGGACCATCGGCTTCATAAGCAGGGTACCCACTAGACTAGACCGGGCGTCTAAAAAACAAAAATAAATAAATATGTAAAAACGTTCACTTGGATTTGATTTGCAAGATTTAATGTACAAACATAATTACATACAATATAGGTAGGTACATTGCAAGTTAATGAAAAGCTTGTAAAAAGACCAAAACCGGTTAAAGCATGACTCACGTTAGACCGGGCCGTGTCCGGGCCGGAGCTTCCGGAGCTTCATTTTCTATGGAAAATATCACGTGATCACCTGTCATCTGTCATAGAAAAGTAAGCGCCGGAAGCTCCGGCCCCGACACAGCCCGGTCTAACGTGAAACGTGAGTCATCCTTAATCCGCAAAAACGTAAGGTGAGTTCGACTAAGATCGGACACTGGGTAAGATCGTATGATTCAAATTTCTGCCTGTTGCGGGGCTTTTTTTTAATGCTGGCAAGGTGATGCAATGCCCGGGACAAAACAGCGCATTGCATCACCTTGCCAGCATTAAAAAAAAGCCCCGCAACAGGCAGAAATTTGAATCATACGATCTTACCCGGTGTCCGATCTTAGTCGAACTCACCTTATGATATAAGTATCACAACAGTACGGTTACCATCAGTTTGTCACTGACATAAACGCCGTCGAGAACGTAATTTACTTTCTATACATCCCGTTTGCACTAATATGCGAGTGCGAGCGAGATGTATAGAAAGTAAATTACGTTCTCGACGGCGTTTATGTCAGTGACAAAGTGATGGTAACCGTACAGGACAAAACATGAACAACATATGCACAATTCATCGCACACACCATTTCAAATCAACTCAAATCACTTTTTTCAACCTATTAAAGTATATTACGAGTACGTACTCACTTTCACTTTCTATGAGCGGTTATTAAACAATAATAATATTATTAACCATTAATACTTTGAGACACAACGCACAGGCGACTGCGATGATGCTCGGGCTCGGCTGCGGACAAGTGATGTAACTCCAACTTTTTATTTTTTGAAAAATACATATATAGGTACTAGTCACATATCACATAATACAAATGGATTAAAATTTTAATTAGATGGAAATTTTATAGAAATGTGACCAAAAAACAACAAAATAAAATTCAGACAATATTTTATATATTTCTGTAGGTACCAGTATTACAATCATAGTTTTATAACAATTAAGTTTCTGTTTGGTATAACATAGATATGGATTATTATCGGTATTACTTCAAAGTGCAAAGGCGTCTCAAGTTTTTTTTTGTTGCTCATTAATGTTGTTTTTAAACTTAGGGGAATTAGATTTTTGTAGAATGACCCGAATCCTAAAAACTATCGTAAGCATTCATTCGTTTTTACCCAAACCAACCCAAAAGAGAAACTAGGCCTTTATTTTAAATCTGTGTATTTTATATCCCAAATTTAATTCTGATTTAAAGTGTAATTCTGTGGAACTTGCTACCTATGTAACAAAAGTCACTAGTAAATTGATATTCAGAGACGATTTTAATATAGCGGTTTGTTTACATAGTTAGCAAGTTCCATAGAATGACACTTAAACTGTGTTGAATCATGAGTTAAACCGTAAACTTAGCTTAATTTATGATTTTTTAGGGTTCCGTACCCAAAGAGTAAAAACGGGACCCTATTACTAAGACTCCGCTGTCCGTTCGTCCGTCGTCCGTCCGTCTGTCACCAGGCTGTATCTCACGAACCGTGATAGCTAGACAGTTGAAATTTTCACAGATGATGTAGGTATTTCTGTTCCCGCTATAACAACAAATACTAAAAACAGAATAAAATAAAGATTTAAGTGGGGCTCCCATACAACAAACATGATTTTTGACCGAAGTTAAGCAACGTCGGGCGGCGTCAGTACTTCGATGGGTGACCGTTTTTTTGCTTGTTTTGCTCTATTTTTTCAATTTTTTGTTGATGGTGCGGAACCCTCCGTGCGCGAGTCCGACTCGCACTTGGCCGGTTTTTTATTAAAAAAATCAGAACCCCTAGTGTATTTCACGTACGCATTTGCGTTAAGTCTCATTGGTCTCATTCATTTTGCGTGGGATTTTGAGTTTCCAAAACGTCCCGCTTGGCGCGCTGTTCAAAAACGCCCGTCACGCTATCGAATGAAAATGACTAGGTTTATGATTTTTTAAATAAAAAAATCACATAAACGTAAATATGCTAGTTACAACACTTCGCCCGTTCCGTTATCGGAGCGCGTCGATAACATTTGACCTACGAACCGAACAATTAGACTGATTAAGCCAACAGACCCTAAGGTATCTTCGTGAGCGTTGCAACTACACTGACATCTGAGGGCCTACCGCGAACTACATTCGACGTGTTACCTCCCTGTCACACTTACGTACGAATTTACAAGTGCGACAGAGAGGCAACACGTCGAACGTGGTTCGCGGTAGGCCCTCAGAATGATATCTGAAATGACGTCATTTAGCTGTGCGTCTCGCTCGCGCCAATGCATGTACGAACAAGTGCGAGCGAAATGCACGATAACAGAATCATTTAGATATCAATCTGATGATGTAAGTTTGAATTGGCCTGTGTTAAGAAATGGAAATCGCAGGTTTTCTTACCTACTACTTTTTTTAGAGTTATAGGTAATTTTTGTTTGGGTTTAATGTTTGTTTGGGTCTTGTCATCAAAAGTAACGGAGCAGATTATGCGTCAAAAATATGACCATTCTCTAATAGCTTAACATAAAGATATAGTACCCCCCAGTAGTGTAGTAGTAGTAGGTAGTACCTACTTAGGGCATACTGAAAATTCCTGGACTGGCCACTTAGAAAAAATAAGTCGTCTCATATATCAGAATCCAGAAACTTTCAGTATGGCCCACGATATACATACTTAAAATATAGATAGTAGTGTGTCACCCGTTGACCACGAACGCTGTAAAGGGTTCGAAACGTCGGGATGTAGTATAAATTCCATATACGCGATATAATCTGTTTTAATCGTTTTATTTCATGAGTACCTATCGCGGTAACCGAAGACAATATTATAAGGATATAGTACCTACAAAAAAAATAAACGCTTCCGGGCCCGGGCACGCAGTTCCATACCTTAGTGAGAGTGAGAGAAGAACATGCATACTTACTAGACCTTAGGGGACTTGCTGTTTAGTAGTTTTCGAGTTTATCGCGAACATACATACACACAAACAGACAAACGCGGCGGGGGACTTTGTTTTATAAGGTGTAATGATTTATTTGTTTATATTTAGTGATAAGGCCGCTACTTCATAGAGGCATCTATAGTACTTAACTAATGTACGTTACACAGATAACAGCATCATTAGTGGGCAAGTAAATTTATAGAAAACATGACAATATACCCGCATACAAAGTAACTGATTGCAAAACTTAAGCTGTGTGTTATAAAAGAATGAAAATGTAGAATTTTGCTGTCAGTTTACATACCCAAAATGTGCTATCGAGAGTTGCTTGGTGTTTTATATATTTTGGTTTTTATACAAAATGGTGAGTAAAATAAGTAAGGATATGGTTGACTGGTAGAGAATGCCTAATGGCACTAAAGGTGGCCATAAAGATTAAATAAATAAATAAGTATGTTTTATTTTTCTAAGCGCCCTTGAAGTTGTGAACATACTGGGTAATTTTATCTTTCTTGGCATTAATTTTTTTTTTAATTCCATTCAAAGATCTAACGATAGTAAATGTTACCATACTGAATTGGCCTATCTATCAGCGTAGCACACAAAAAAAATCAAGCATCTACCGCAATAATTCACGTCACCATAAATAAAAATCTCATCGTACTCGGCGATAGGTGAAAAATTAAAAAAAATCATAACTCCGAAAATACGAAAAATCGCGGAACATACATGGGGGTGATTCAGATAGCCCTCTAGGTCCTCTACCTCCCAGCTTCAGTATATCACAACTTCTTGCGACACCCTGTATATCGTTGTCTGAGTACCCACAACACAAGCCTTCTTGAGCTTACTGTGGGACTTAGTCAATCTGTGTAAGAATGTCCTATAATATTTATTTATTTATTTATTTATAACACTAACAAACCACAGATTTCTTGCACTAGTTCAGCAACCTATCTTATAGTTGACATACATATCCCGAAAATCATCAACAACTGTTCTAGTTTAATACCTGGACCCAAAAAGTCCGTAAGGTCATGTCTAAAGCCAACACCCGAAGGGCCAAAACGCGGTATTCGGAAAACAAGATCCGTTCTAGAGAAGAGAACGATACGATATGTACTAGATACCTGGAAATTTAGATTTCAACTAGATATCTTTTGCAGCTCAATTCGGGCAACCAATGTCACTATTACGTTAAATTATTGTATTTAGATCGATTCAAAATCGTTTTGAGATCTAAAAATACATAACGAGACGTTTTAGACATTGTGGAAATGGTTCAAGAGTATCTCCAGAATCGCGGTAATGTCAAATTTTCAGGCTAAATCGTATCTTGGTGATGTCTAATTTATTTATTTATTTATTTAGTTTTGTTAAGGAGAACCAACAGCTACAAACTTTCAATAGATAATAAGATTAAAAACAGGAAGCCAATTACAGGAACTAGGTAGTTACAAAGTATTAAATTTTAAACGAATGCTAGCACCTAATAGATATCTAACTGCCCTGCTTATCGCGGGTGAAGGAATTGCATGAAAACCCTCATACAAAGTACTGCGTTTGCGATAAGCAGGGCACAGAATAGATGTCTAGTTCAAAATCCTAATCGGGCCCAAAGTCACCCCCCTCCCCATATTGTCACCCGCACTTCCTTTGATTGAAACCCCCAATTTCCGGTGTCCTTGTCATCTCGAGTAGGTACTTAAGTTTCGGGACGACCGAACGTGTCACGATTAAATGATTGAGATTATTATTATATTGAAAGATTAGGGGGTTTCTCGAACGGTATTATTAGTCTTATTATCAATATTATCATGGCAAAGAGTATTTGAAATAGAGGCGGAGTGTCAAAGTAAATTATGTAGCCACAGTAAATTTACTGCCATCTAATTCCCTTTAGCCTAGTTGGGGCTTACCGGACACATCTTGTGCCTGTACCTGTACAGGGCGGACACGCCATACATCAAAAATGATTTGCGTTTATATGTGTGCACGGCACGTCTGTAGACGCGTCATTGTGTATCTGACGGACTTCTGGCATGCTCTCAGTAGAGCGACTTACGCACACATTCATGTCGCGGCCTGTCGCGGGCGAGGTAATCCGAGTCGGGGCGGGGCGGTGCGGTGCGTGTCCGTTCTGTATGATAATACTATTACTTATTCTCAGCCTGTACTGTACTCTTAATTCCTTCTTTTATTAATTTGTATGTAAAAGTATGTAATCTGCAGTCATTAATTACCTGTTTTCAGTCGCGCCTGACGCAGGAGTCTCGAGACAAAAAAGGTAAGCAGCGTATTTATCATCGTGACAATACGGTATTTCTTGACGAAAAAATATTAAACTTTTACTTTAGGCCTACTGGAGGCGCCAGATACCAGATATCAAGCTTCCTGTGTCACTTCACTTTATCACTTACCTATCGCTAATTTAATAGTCAACTTTTGAACGACCATAGAGAAAAAATACATAGAGTGCTCACTCCATACATCAGTTTTAGTACCAAAAAGACTATTAGCATCTAGCATCGAGTAGCGGAACTATCAGTACTGCTACTTAACAATAGATGTAGCACCGACCGGAAAGTCTTATGCTGTTGAGACAAGACTTTCCGGTCGGTGCTACATCTATTGTCAAGTAGCAGTACTGATAGTTCCGCTACTCGATGCTAGATGTAGACACTGAAATTAATACTCTGAACTAATGTATGAAGTGAGCACTCTTGTCTTACTATATTTCTCTATGGAACGACGTAAGTGACCACTCATTCATAGAGATAGTCATTTGTTTCTTAGTTTTTAGGGTTCCGTAGCCAAATGGCAAAAAACGGAACCCTTATAGATTCGTCATGTCTGTCTGTCTGTCCGTCTGTCTGTCCGTCCGTATGTCACAGCCACTTTTCTCCGAAACTATAAGAACTATACTGTTGAAACTTGGTAAGTAGATGTATTCTGTGAACCGCATTAAGATTTTCACACAAAAATAGAAAAAAAACAATAAATTTTTGGGGTTCCCCATACTTCGAACTGAAACTCAAAAATTTTTTTTTTATCAAACCCATACGTGTGGGGTATCTATGGATAGGTCTTCAAAAATGATATTGAGGTTTCTAATATCATTTTTTTCTAAACTGAATAGTTTGCGCGAGAGACACTTCCAAAGTGGTAAAATGTGTGTCCCCCCCCCCCCCCCCTAACTTCTAAAATAAGAGAATGATAAAACTAAAAAAAATATATGATGTACATTACCATGTAAACTTCCACCGAAAATTGGTTTGAACGAGATCTAGCAAGTAGTTTTTTTTTAATACGTCATAAATCGCCTAAATACGGAACCCTTCATGGGCGAGTCCGACTCGCACTTGGCCGCTTTTTTCATAGATCTATGAAAAAGCGACTATTCACCTTTATCGGGTGGAGCCTATAACGAGAGCTATACTGTAAGCTGTACAGTCACCTGCAATAATATGTTACACAACGAAGGCTGCAAAATTATCTGACACGATCGTATTTGTAGAGCCAGAAGAGCGTGTCACATATTTTTGCGGCCTTCGAAGAGTAACATATTATTGCAGGTGACTGTACTCCTAGAACTGGCCAACATTTGTTCAGTGACATTTAAAAATAAAATGTTGTTTGATTTTTAGCACACTTATTATGACTTTTATTATTAAAATGTGAAAGAGACTAGAATATACCGCGCTAAGAGATCGTATTCAGTTGTCAAAAAAAGAAATAAAATTCACAATATTTTACTCCAGATGTATAGTGATCCAGAAACAATCAGGAACTCACGGTGACAGCGCAGAGGGAGACGGAGACAGTGACTACCGCCAACCGCAGCCGAAGGCACCCATGCCTGACCGGTTGAGGAAACAGGACAAAACATATGATGCTGAAGTAAGTACATTGTGTATTGAGATTGAGAAACAGGAACGCATGGAGACAGCAAAGTTAGACAGAGACACAGAAGGCACCCGTATGACTGACCGGTTGAGGAAACAGGACAAAACATATGATGCTGAAGTAAGTACATTGTATATTGAGGAACAGGAACGAATGGAGACAGAGCAAAGTTAGACAGAGACACAGAAGGCACCCATGACTGACCGGTTGAGGAAACAGGACAAAACATATGATGCTGAAGTAAGTACATTGTATATTGAGGAACAGGAACGAATGGAGACAGAGCAAAGTTAGACAGAGACACAGAAGGCACCCATGACTGACCGGTTGAGGAAACAGGACAAAACATATGATGCTGAAGTAAGTATATTGTGTATTGAGAAACAGGAACGCATGGAGACAGCAAAGTTAGACAGAGACACAGAAGGCACCCGTATGACTGACCGGTTGAGGAAACAGGACAAAACATATGATGCTGAAGTAAGTACATTGTATATTGAGGAACAGGAACGCATGGAGACAGAGCAAAGTTAGACAGAGACACAGAAGGCACCCATGACTGACCGGTTGTGGAAACAGGACAAAACATATGATGCTGAAGTAAGTACTTACATTGTGTATTGAGAAACAGAAACGCATGGATACAGAGCAAAGTTAGACAGAGACACAGAAGGCACCCGTATGACTGACCGGTTGAGGAAACAGGACAAAACATATGATTCTGAAGTAAGTACATTGTGTATTGAGAAACAGGAACGAATGGAGACAGAGCAAAGTTAGACAGAGACACAGAAGGCACCCGTATGACTGACCGGTTGAGGAAACAGGACAAAACATATGATGCTGAAGTAAGTACATTGTATATTGAGAAACAGGAACGCATGGAGACAGAGCAAAGTTAGACAGAGACACAGAAGGCACCCGTATGACTGACCGGTTGAGGAAACAGGACAAAACATATGATGCTGAAGTAAGTACATTGTGTATTGAGAAACAGGAACGCATGGAGACGAGCAAAGTTAGACAGAGACACAGAAGGTACCCATGACTGACCGGTTGAGGAAACAGGACAAAAAATATAAGGCTGAAGTAAGCACATTGTGTATTGAGAAACAGGAACGAATGGAGACAGAGCAAAGTTAGACAGAGACGGCGACTACCGCCTAGAATACATTTTAAAATAGAAAAATTACTGTCTTGGGCATAGATAAATATAGTAAGACAAGAGTGCTCACTCCATACATCAGTTTTGGTACCAAAAAGACTATTAATTTCAGTGTCTACATCTAGCGTCGAGTAGCGGAACTATCAGTACTGCTACATCTGTTTTTTCTCTATGGTCTTGGGTGAGACTTGAACTCACGGTCTCTGGATGGCAGAGCGCTGGAGTATCTATCCGGAGGCCGTGAGTTCAAGTCTCACCCAAGAAGACAGTAATTTTTCCACTTTTAAACTAATAAATATAATTAATTTACCCGTTTTCTGCTCAATTGAAAACTTAACGTTCCGGAAATTCCCACATTAAAATATCATGTTTTAGAGACAAAGGGGGGGGGGGGGGGGTCGGACAGACAGACAGACAGACGCACGCACTACGTGTGTATGGAGAAGCGCCCATTATCCTCTGAAAGGGTGCTTAATGAGTTGACCTACTTAAGGGACAGTAGGGTGGGAAGTTTTTAGGGTCCTAATGTTGCGTAAAGGTCTCGTTATTGCCACGCGTAACAATTAAAAATAAGAGGATATACTTACATATTATAGGGTGTTTTGTAAAGCTTACTGTGCTAAACTACCGCGCTATTCGGAAAACAAGATCCGTTCTAGAGAAGAGAACGACACGATATGTACTAGATACGGTAGTTTAGATTTCAACTAGATATCTTTTGCAGCTCAATTCGGGCAACCAATGTCACTTTTACGTTAAATGTTTTGAGATCTCAAAATACATAACGAGACGTTTTAGACATTGTGGAAATCGTTCAAGAGTAGGTATCTCCGGAATCGCGGAATTGACAAATTTGACAGGCTAGCGGCCCGATTCCGATTTTGAACTAGAACTATTAGACATCACCAAGATATGTCAGTGTCAAACAAGTGTCAAAAGTGACGTGTTTGTTTGAAGAAACGTCACTATTGACACTTGTTTGACACTGACATATCCAATCCATATCGTTTCAATATCTAGTATTTGACGTACTATCTTAAAGTTCGAATATGGCTGTAGATCTTAAAAATATTGTTTTCGTATCTTTGTGATGTCTAATAGATATCTAATAGATGTCTAGTTCAAAATCCGAATCGGACCCCTAGTAGTTGAAGCTAAAAAACGTTTTGCACACACCCTGTATAATTATTATATTATATTTTTTGCTGTGACTTATTTATCAAAAGTGCTTACCTTTTTTCTAATGCAAAAAAATTAAGTACCTACCTATAGTATCGGATCTTCGACCATTGGCAATTATTTCTCTTAAATAATAAATGAGAAAATAATACAAAATCAATACTAATTTGTATTATTATAATCGTCAAATATGATAAATATATTTTTTTTACTTGCAGGAGATATCGCCAGAGTTCCAGAGGTTAAGAAAACGCTTTGACAGACTTAAATTGAAAAAACCAAACAAGTTTTTTAAAATCATGTAAAATCCAACGCGGTAACGCAGCGAGCGTGATGGGCACCTTTGCGCCGAGGGCAGCCTGGGACGGGTTTCGGGTAGGTAGTTGTTTTATGCATATTTAGTTTATATTTATATTTAAGTTTAGATAATATATAGAGCTATAGAAAATATGTTCATCTTACCCCCCGACTTTACCTATTACAAAATATAACTACCTAAATATGGGTCATATATATTTCAAAGATATTAGAGAATTATGTAGATACGCCGGCGTTTCAGGATCTGCCTAGGAATATCACCCATTGAGGTTTGCACGATTTGACTGGTGGTCGCGCTAGGCAGATCATGAAATGCCGGCGTTTCATGATATGCCTTAGGCATATCACACCCTCCTTTTTTGATATGCCTAAACGTCGCCAGGCAAATCGTCAAACGTGGATGTTTGAACGATATGGCTGGTAGTCGGTAGTCAGATCATGAAATGGCGGCGTTTTATGATATGCCTAGAAATATCTCGATTTGCCCGAGTTTACGATTTGCCGCCGACATAGATACTTTTAACGCGTAGTCTGAGGTCCTACAGCGAACACCGAAGTCCGCAAATCGCGGGCATCTTTCTCTGTCACTTTAATTACGCTTCAATTGGAGTAAAAGAGAAAAATGCCCGCAATTTGCGAACTTCAGTGTTCGCGGTACGGCTTCTAATCTTTTACTTTTGATGCTATTTGTAGGTAAATAATGTAAAATAAAACTGTAACCTAAGTAAATAAAATACATGAGCATATTAACACGTCGTTTTATTATAAAATCTCACAATTATACACTTACACTAAACAAACAACGAATAATAAATAAATTGGTATAAAATTTACACTCAATTTTGAACAGAACATTTTTTTTTAAGATTATAATAAAAACGTATACGTCCATTTGACACTATTTAACGTTAAGTTTGGCATAGTTTTTGGCAAAATTTTAACTTTACGACTTATTAAACAAAAACAATCAGTCGGAAAAGTATTCATCATAAGAATAATATATTTAATATTTTAACATTTTTTGACACAAACGTAAATGAGCAGATTGAGTACCTAATATTGATAAAAAATATTATCATAAGTTTACGTACATGAATTATCTAGCTCCTCTTTTAAAGAGTAAGTAAAAACATGAAAAGTAAAAACACTAATAAGTATGTATTTAAAGAATTTTTATAATATTTTTGCACGTACGAAATAAATTTCAAACTTCGGTTTGAAATTTATTTCGTAGGCTTCGGCTTGTTTTTCATAAATACAGATGTAGTGCATAATTGTTACCATCGTATTTTCACGGAAACGTAACTGGGCGTTTTCTAAAATAAATATTGAAAACCTGATTCTCACAAATCCTGGTGTTTTTGGGTTCTTTCAACTCAGAATCACTAGCATATTCAATTCTGATGATAAAATACAAGACAATTTTTTTTTTCATACTAAAACGTGACGTAATGGAATGGACATTTTGGGACATCTTTTTTTAATGGCGGGATGGAGAATGCTGTCGATTCTGAGTAGAATGAGCCCAAGAACGTCCAGATTTGAAAGAATCAGGTTTTCAATATTTATTTTAGAAAACGCCCAAGTACGAACGTGTGTTGCTATTTCAGTTAGTCTCGGTACTAAAAGTATTGAGATTGACTGAAGTACCATGAGAAATACGAACGCTTCCGAGGAATTACGATGGAAAACAATTATGCACCACATCTGTATTGCATTTAAAGTGCGAAATATTTAACAAACTTCAACGCTCCTCAAAAATATAACACAATCACACTTTTACCATAGAGAAATATAAGTAAGACAAGAGTGCTCACTTCATACATCAGTTAAACTATTAATTTCAGTGTCTACATCTAGCATCGAATAGCGGAACTATCAGTACTGCTACTTGACAATTGATGTAGCACCGACCGGAAAGTCTTATCTCAACTCAACAGCATAAGACTTTCCGGTCGGTGCTGCATCTATTGTCAAGTAGCAGTACTGATAAATCCGCTACTCGATGCTAGATGCTAATAGTCTTTTTGGTACTAAAACTGATGTATGGAGTGAGCAATCTATATGTATTTTTTTCTCTATGCTTTTACGAAATTACAATAATACATTATATTAGTCCCGTTGTATCTTGGCACCCGATTCATATTTCATTCATGTTCTCATCGCAAAAATTAATTATTCTCTTTTTAACTATTAATTATCAAAGTCTTCTTCTTCTTCCTCGCGTTGTCCCGGCATTTTGGCCACGGCTCATGGGAGCCTGGGGTCCGCTTGGCAACTAATCCCAGGAATTGGCGTGGCACTAGTTTTTACGAAAGCGACTGCCATCTGACCTTCCAACCCAAAGGAGAAACTAGGCCTTATTGGGATTAGTCCGGTTTCCTCACGATGTTTTCCTTCACCGAAAAGCGACTGGTAAATATCCAATGATATTTCGTACATAAGTTCCGAAAAACTCATTGGTACGAGCCGGGGTTTGAACCCGCGACCTCGGGATTGCAAGTCGCACGCTCTTACCGCTAGGCCACCAGCGCTTTTTTAATTTTCAAAGTAATTACATAAATATGCGAAGAATTTCCATGAGTTTACATTTAATTCGTTATATAAAACATGATAAATACCTACATATTAAAATCTAGCGTTTTTAACACATAAAAAAATACACGGTAAGTTCTGCTTATAATGAATATTTTGAAAGGTGGCGTCTCATTTTCTCGGTTGTCGTTAAAGTCGATTTTTAGTTTAATCTTTTTGATATTATGGTCTTATTGACTGGCAATATGTATATACTCTGTTTGTTGTAAATTTTCTTGAAAACGACTAGGTATAATACCTATACCGTAATGTTTATGTTTCTTTTATTGCTTATCTAAGTAACTATACCGAGATATCTAGGTCTAAATTGTTTCTTGATAGGCACCGTGCGCGTTGGAGGGTCTGCCATCTTGTGGCTTGAATCGAAAACATAAACATTACATTGCCAAATCAAGTGCTGCCACTGCTGCCATCTACCATTCTCGTACGCTTTCTTGTGCTTAGTAGATTCTGCCATCTAGTGGGCTACATTGGAAGCATTAAACTTCACATTTACGCCTCGCGGCAAAAATCTTACGCCTCCTGTGCTTCCCCCTATAGATCAAGTACGCTCATTATTATTCAATGTAGTTGTAGAGTTAGAAACGTCTGCAGAGATCTTGATAGCCCACGCAGTGCAAGGGTTATTTTAAACGTCAAACTTCTGTAAAATTATTTATTTATTTTATTTTATTTAAACTTTATTGCACAAAATATATACAACAATGTACAAATGGCGGACTTAATGCCAAATGGCATTATCTACCAGTCAACCATAGGGCCAAACAGAGATACCTTCAATTGGTGCAGAGAGAGAAAATATATATTGAGTGAGTTAAAAAAAGTAAACTATACTTATAAATTACATAAATAAATTAAAAATATATATAAACTACCACATATTTATAAAATACATACTATAAATAGAATAATGATGGATATTATTCGAACTCTTGCTTTAGCAAATGCTTATACGTAACATCCGCTTGAAAGAAAACTTACTAGTAGCTTGTCTAATATTTAGAGAGAGTGAATTCCAAAGACGGCTAGCCTGGACGGCGAAAGAATGAGTCATGAAACCAGTACAATATCAAATTATGACGTATAAATAACACGTGCACTGCGTGGGCTATCAAAATCGCTGCAGACTTTTCTTGGTCTAACTCTACTTAGCCCAAATTATTTCTTGATATCAGTCACTGTAAGTAGTTGTAGTTTCCCTCCATCTTATAATTTGAGATCTGTCCCAGGTATCCATTATAAGCAAACTGGTCACACCACTTATATACTCTAAACACCATATACTTACAGTATACATCAAACACGTACATACAATACATAGATATTTACATAAGAACACATTTTGTTTGTATATTTCTTTTACTTAACAAATAAGTAAATCAAAACTCGACTACAGATGTAGCGTATAATTGTTGTCCATCGTATTTTCTCGGAAACGTTAGTATTTGTCATGCTGCTTCAGTCAACCTCAGTACTTTTTGTACCGAGACTGACTGAAATAGCAAGACACGTTCGTACGTTTCCGTGAAAATACGATGGAAAACAATTATGCACTACATCTGTAGTCACTAAAGAGTGTCTTCTAGGTACCATTTTGTACCTGATTTTTGTCTATTTTCGATTTTATTATTATATGCAGAGATCGGATATTTAACCAAAATGTCAAACTTAAATAGGAATGTTAATATATTATTAGGTAGGTATGATAAATCTATATATATCTATAAGTCAAAGAATTTAATTTCAGTAGGTACCATTTCGTACTCCCGGTCCGATTAGAACTTTAAGATACGTCAGTTAATAGATCTAAAAACGATATGGATTAGATATGTCAGATTCAAATGTGACGTTTCTTCAAACAAAAACGTTGCTATTGACACTGACACATCTAATCCATATCGTCTCTAGATCTACTAATTGACGTATCTTAAAGTTCGAATCGGGCAGCTTGTGTGTACTTACAGTTACAATAATGAAAGTCACTGTGACAAGGTACGAAATGAACTTTAACAAATAAATAATATATATTTTTTGCATTTCAAAAAGTCTAATCATAAGAACATACAACTAAATTATTTTGACACATTATTTTTTTTTGTTTTGCTCCAATCCCATTAGAAAGAGTGTACCTATACACATTTTATTATTAATGTAAATCACACGAATTTACTATACGTTAGAATTATTAAAAATATAGGCAGTACGAGTTTTTATAGCTTCGCGTGTATTGCAAAGTATACCTTAAGTCTCTCGTTTTACGATGCATAATAGATTACCATGTAAAATGAGTAATGAGAATAGAATGAAGTGGAACGGAACGGAACGGAATGGAACGGAACGGAATAGAATAAGAGTTGAAGTAACTAATCATAACTGCTTCGGGAGTTATAACAATCCATAACTCCCGCGGAATCAATATAGGCCTCTGTCCTTCAGTACACCCACCAGAAATAAGATCTTTTACGAGAAAAAGTATGATGAAATAGTTTTTGACCCACAAGTTTCTTAATAAAATTATATAATTATGAGTATACATACTATATTAGGTATAGTAAGTAACTACGCGATAATTTGGACGTGTTTCTTCTGTCCCTCTCTAGGCTCCTTCAAAACATACGATGTCGTTCTTCTGAGGGATCCCACTGCGTCTGAAAAGAATGGATCATTTTAATAACAAAACTTCCATGAGAGTTGGACGAATAAAATAAGTGACAGGCCAATTCGAACGTGCACCAGATATCAAACCGATATTAAGGCTCTGTCACAATGACGGAAGCGTACCGGAGCGGTTGCGGAGCGGCGCGGTAGCAAAGCCGTGGTGTCACATTGAGCGCGGTCGGCGGATTGAAAGCGTTTTGATCGCGGACCCGCGTTGCAACCGCGTTGTAAGGCTACGTGTAAGGCCTCAGTGGACGCTCGAAGCGGAGCGTTTGGCGGGGCGTGCAGCGTGGCGTCGAGCTCCCAAGGGATTTAAGCAGCGTGCACTAAGGCCGCTACTGTACGTTTGCATTTGTTTGACATGCACGCCGCACGCCCCGCCCCGCTGCACGCCCAACATGAGCGTCCACTCAGGCTTTACACGACTGGTAGGCGGGCGCAGACAGCACAACCGCTCCGCCTTCGATCCGCGCCAATGTGACCGGTGAGTGAGAAGGTGGAAGCACGCCGCGACCGCTCCGTGTCGGTTCCGCATTCGGTCGGCGTATACCGGGTACCGCGCCAGGCGTGTCTCACTCCGCGATTTCGTCGCTTTGCTACAGGTAGCTAAAAGTACATCCGTTCGGCCCCAATTTTGGGGAAAGCCATAAGCCGCGCGTGGCGCTGTCGCCACCTAGCGGCCATATCTGTGCTGATCGTAACAGACGCGTTTTGTTAGAAAGAGAGTGAGTCTTCTGTACTTAGTACTATTATTTATTCTGTGACCGCGCTTCGGCAATGTGACGTAGCTCGTAACGTGCTGTGCATTCCCAGTTGCGCGCTACCGCGTGCATTCCGCGTCGGTTCCGCTACCGCGTCAATGTGACGGAGCCTATAGGGGACGCGGGTATGGAGGCGGGTCCGCCGGAGTGTCGCTACCAGCGAAGCTGCCACTGTGAGAGAGGGACGGCTAGTGTTAGAGGGGGACTCACTGTGTGTGCGCGGGCGGCGCGCGGGGGACGCGGGCGCGGAGGCGGGCCCGCGGGCATGTCGCTACGACCAGCGGAGCTCCTTCAGTTCCACCACGCTGTTGGATAAGTCTTGGGCCTGAACAGAAATACGGTCTAAGGTCATAAAACGAAATAAATGTCAAATGACTCCATGAGTCCCATGACACTGGCGGCGTTACCTCTCTGTATCGCAAGGGAAATACGTTGAGAGAGGTACGCGCCAGCCCTGGGGTCCCCTGTGGTGTCAACTGTCAAATGTCATATAAGGTAAGGTGGGGTAAGACTATCACGGGGACAAGAGAAACACTTGCATGGAATCCTCATATTGTTTGTCTTGTCCCGAGCAAAATAAACTATGTTCGTCTGACCCCACCTTACCTTTCGATGGAAAAAGTGACCAAAGCATCCAGTGCCTAGGGCTGAAATCGAACCAGCATCCTCTGTAATCGTGCAGTTGTCTAAGCCCCTTGGCCACCCGGGTCACGGTGGCATATATGGGTCGAATTTCCCAATATAGGTACTATATGAAATTTCTCGGGAGCTTCGGCACCATACCTTCTTTTACCATGGACTTTTACCACAGTAACATATGACATTTATTTCGGGTTATAATTTATATAGGTAGTAGTGTTTCTACTTAAAATAACACAAATAAAAATATTTTCATGAAAAATAATTCACATGAGTCGCGGCGAACATCGCGGAGGGTACTGCAATATAGGCAAGTGGGTCGTGGCGTGGGGCAACATCGCACAATTCTGTCTACAAACTGCCTCAGGTTTAGAGTCTCTATCCGCAGTTACCTCATATCTAGAGTGCTGGAGGCATATGGGTCGCGGGGGAACTTCGCGGAGGGTAGTATAGGCAGGTGGGTCTCTGAGTAACACCAAACTGTTCCGTACTTATACAGAATGCCTAGGGTTTTGAGTTTCTATCCGCAGTTACCTCGTATCTAGAGGGTGCTGGAGGCACGTGGATCGCGGGGGAACATCGCGGAGTGTATTATAGGCAGATGGGTCGTGGCGTGGGCCAACATCGCACAATTCTGTCTACAAACTGCCTCAGGCTTAGAATCTCCATCTGCAGTTACTTCGTATCTAGAAGGTGCTGGGGGCACGTGGGTCGCGGGAGAACACCGTGGAGGGTGTTAGAGGCAGGCAGGTCTAGGGTTACACCGAACTGCGTACTTATACAGAATGCCTAGGGTTTAGAGTCTCCATCCGCAGTTACCTCGTATCTAGAGGGTGCTGGGGGCACATGGGTCGCGGGGGACATCGTGGAGGGTGCTAGAGACAGGTGGGTCGCGGGGCAACATTGTACGGTCTGTATAGAGACTGCTCAGGGTTTAGAGCCTCCATCCGCAGTTACCTCGTATCTAGAGGGTGCTGGAGGCACGTGGATCGCGGGGGAACATCGCGGAGTGTATTATAGGCAGATGGGTCGTGGCGTGGGCCAACATCGCACAATTCTGTCTACAAACTGCCTCAGGTTTAGAGTCTCTATCCGCAGTTACCTCATATCTAGAGAGTGCTGGAGGCAACATCGCGGAGGGTAGTATAGGCAGGTGGGTCTCTGAGTAACACCAAACTGTTCCGTACTTATACAGAATGCCTAGGGTTTTGAGTCTCTCATCATCTTCCTCGCGTTGTCCCGGCATTTTGCCACGGCTCATAGGAGCCTGGGGTCCGCTTGGCAACTAATCCCAGTAATTGGCGTGGGCACTAGTTTTTACGAAAGCGACTGCCATCTGACCTTCCAACCCAGAGGGTAAACTAGGCCCGTATTGGATTAGTCCGGTTTCCTCACGATGTTTTCCTTCACCGAAAAGCGACTGGTAAATATCAAATGATATTTCGTACATAAGTTCCGAAAAACTCATTGGTACGAGCCGGGGTTCGAACCCGCGACCTCCGGATTGCAAGTCGCACGCTCTTACCGCTAGGCCACCAGCGCTTCTTAGGGTTTTGAGTCTCTATCCGCAGTTACCTCATATCTAGAGGGTGCTGGGGGCACATGTGTCGCGGGGGAACATCGCGAGCAGCCCGGTCGTAGAACTGTTCTACTTGAAGAGCCACCGCGCATCGCTGTCCTCAACTCCTGAAATTATAAAACAAAGATTTCTTTTCTCCGAAAGATCTCCCCGAGACATGTTTGTTAAGAGCCAATAGAATCATTTCATTTACCTCGCTCAGCGCAGCTCTAGTGGACAATTTTCTATTAGTTCTTAAGAAACATATCCGTAACTACCCATCTCGCACATCTTTAGTGGAAACGCAGCCTGAAGTTATGAAATCGCGAAGATAGTAGGGGACATTACGCTAAACTCTGTGTTAGCACTATCACATCACATAAACCATAGAGTAACTTATAAATACAAACTATGCCTTAAACAGTTATTTTGAGAAGCTTTCACTATGACATTGAAGCATCAAGGCAGTTTGTTTACAGAGGCCTACCGCGAAACACGAAAATAGAAATTTCGTCATCTGCCTCTGTATCACTCTTGCGCGCGATAGAGCAGATGACGAAATTTCGATATTCGCGTTTCGCGATAGGCCTCTGTAAACAAACTGCCTTGATGCTTCAATGTCATAGTGAAAGCTTCTCAAAATAACTGTTTAAGGCATAGTTTGTATTTATAAGTTACTCTATGGTTTATGTGATGTGATAGTGCTACTCTCTGGCGGCAGATCATTGCAGTTATACTCCCTATTAGAGCAAAAAAAAGGTCCCTATGAATTGAGAGTTTTCTCCTTTCGAAATATATTAAAAATAGAAAGCAGTAGGTACTGTTGTCACGTGACATATGTCGTACCTGTCCCATTTCGCTGCACAGCGACTGTCTCCCCTGTGACGCGTTTTTCTTGGTGTGCCAACAGAATTCCAAGATGGCCACCACTATGGCTAGAGCCAGTCCACACAGCAGCGTCACGAACACACCACCTAAAGAGAAAGTCAAAAAAATGAATAGAGAGACATTTATTCGTGACAGTCACAAACATGTACAGACATGTACAGACAATAAAGGCAGAGAACCAGGACATTAAGTGCGCATCAAGAAAGGGAACTCAGCATATTGCTAGCTATGAAGCTAGCACTAGTCTTCCGTAGTACCTATGAAGATCACGAAATGGTAAGTCTGGGTTTACCAACTCTACAAGAAAAAGAAAACATACAGCTGAGAATAATGCAGCTCAAAGAGTCCACAACTTACCAATATTCTGCACTCCTAGTGGATTCGCCTTGCTGTCTTTTCCATCTCTGTTGCATACGTCACCAGTGTTCTTCCACCACTTGTCGTACAGTATCTGTATGACCCCCTTTTCTTGAAGTTCTAAAATGGCCAGCGAGATGCGATCCCGCCACGGGCTGCCTTTCCACGTTGCGATTCCGTAGCCCTGAAATTGTTACGATAAGATAGGGAATGCAATCAGATGGCCTACCACGAACCACGTTCGACGTGTTGCCTCTCTGTCGCACTTGTAAATTCGTACGTAAGTATGACAGAGAGGCAACACGTCGAATGTGGTTCACGAATCAAGATCTCGCGCGAAAAATCTGAGATTGGGTGTTTCAAGATCTCGACTTCTCGACCGTCAGACTTTTGAGATCGAGATTTGACAAAGTAATTAATAACGAGTTATTTTGATCAAAAGTTTTAGTAGAATTTACTCTATTGAAACGTTTAAAAATTACAAACCGAAATAAATGTCATATACGAAGGAAATAAGTTTTTGGCAAAAATTTAATTTTTGGTACAAGCTTTTATCGCTGACTGTACTTTTCTTACGACAGACAACTAATACTCATCGAGACAATTCTAAAAACCCCTAACACAATTAGGTTGCGTTGTTTCATCACAAAGTTCCTATGGCCACCTCCTGTCTCCATCATCAGATCAGTTCGACAGTACCATATTATTGTATTATCATCAGAACTACATACAGCTGCCAATTTTCATGACGCTACGATCCTTGGAAGATGGTTAAATTAGTTACCTTAGATTCCATTACATAGTTACATACAGCCACAGGTCGACCTCATAAAAGCTTGTTAAAAATGGCCTCCAGTGTCCAAAGCTGAAATAGTTTAAAAGTTACATATATAAAAACTGCAATTTTTAAATGATACTTACTTTAGAATCCAATAGCCCTCCAATCTGCGTAAGATTACAGTCTCTCTGCACTCTGTGGTCCAGCATCGTGGACTCCATGAGGAACGCGTAGTTCCCCTGAAGGACCCTCCTCACACCCTCCTCGTATGAGGAGACGAGCGCAGGAGGGGATGTGGTGGACATGTGTTGCCACATCTTTTGGTAGATGTCGATGTTGGAATCCTGAAAATACACACACACACATCACACCACACACATGGCGTTTGCGCTCCAGCGAGATCAGTGGAGCGGCTCAACCTGAGCTCGGTGTAGTGAGGAAATCGAACTAATGGGAGGCATCATACCTTTCTTGCTACACTGGAATACTTATCCTACAAAGTCCAGCGAGATCAGCAGGCCTATTATGGATGAATTTATCCACGTGACAAAACATCCATCACTTTTTAACAGAGCGCGAATGAAAGTGACAGATACCGTATAATCACGCGGTCATGTAGACAAGAACATGATATCCGTACTGGGTGTGGTGAGCTTTGTCGCTGGTTTGCTACACCTAGCCAAGTAGACTCCAGCAAGAAATTTAGCTAGGCCTGACTGTCAGAGTGAAAACTTACCCTGAAGAACGTCATAGTGGAACCTCCATTGAGCGTGCCATACTGCACACTGTTCTGAGCCGCCAGATCAGCGGCACTCTGTATCGGCAGAACTGTCCTCTCCACCGTTAGGAAGGCTGCCAGATTAGCGGTATACGAAGACAGGATGATCAGAGTGAAGAACCACCAGATACCGCCAACTATTCGGGTGGAGGTAGCCTGTAAGCACAGAATAACAATTTTAGAAATGAGAAAAAATGAAAAATAAAATGTGATATTTTAACAGACCATGGGACACCAGGGTCCTGTTTCTCAAAAGCTTGTAACTTGTAATACAAGTGGAAGTCCCTTTCTAACAAGAGCTGTCAAGAAGTGACATCCGCTTGTATTACAAGTTACAAGTTTTTGAGAAACACCACAGGGGGTTAAAACTATTCTATGTCCTTCCCCGGGACTTGAACTATCTCTATACCAAATATGAAGTTTCATTTATGATAATTTTAAAACGTATGATACTAAAGGTAAACTTAATGCCAAGCATTCTTTCTGTCAACCTTAACGCAAAGAAAAGAAAAGAAACGACGAGAAAGCAGAGTAACGAAAAGAAAAGAAGGTACCTTTGGGTTCAAGCCAGAGCCTTGTCTCAGGAACGTTCCCGTGATGAACCACAGAGAATTGCAGACGCTGAACTGGTTCGTGAGCAGTTTCGTCTCGTGTCCGCAGACATGCGTGCTTGACGACCTGTAATACCGTGCCAATACCATAATAAGTGGTTTACTTGTGTTGTTGTGTGTGTCTTCATTGTCCAAACTGTAAGTCAAAATTATCGGTAGAAACAGCAACAACTATTTTTATTTTTTACCCAAACAGTAACCCAACCACCCAAGACAGTAATTTTTCCACTTTTAAATTTATTCCAAGCTTAATTTAATAGCAACTACTATTTTTTATTATGAGCCCATATTGGCTCACTGGTGGCAAAGACTCTCCTATTCTTCCACGCTAACTCCTGAAGTCTCCATCATCAGTCTCTGTCATTGTATCAAGCCCGTCCTGCCATCTCTAACGAGTCTGCAATGACACCGTACAGTTTGTGGGACCCAACGGGTCGCTGTTTTGGTCCACAGGGCATTCGGAAAAAAAGGGAAAGTTGTTTCCCATAAAGTTTTAAGTCATAATGTATTTTGTCATATTATCATTAGTCCTAAAACTGAAACCGTTATCTTTTAAGGATTTTCGTAATGTTATCCTATAGACAGGTTAGGTTAGGTTAGGTTTGTTTTATGGCAATCCTGAAAAGTGACGCGTTTCTGTACCAAATAATTATGACTAACGAGAATGCGGCAAACAATACATTATGACCTGAAACTTTTTGGGAAACAATAGAGACCCGGCAAAAAAGCGATCTCTTCCAGACAACCTTCAGGTATCGGAAATTAATACATAACACACCCTCGACCCTCTGGTTCTTTCCTTGTCCAACATATATCACTGGCCATTCAGCGGGGTAATGCCGCCAGTATTTTTGGCACATTTGATCCGGGAGACAATCAAAGTGGGGGGTAATATTAAAGTTGTCATTATTAGGTTTTTTTTTAAGAGTATATGCATTATTTTAGTTTATAATTTGTAT
Source organism: Cydia amplana (assembly GCF_948474715.1). NCBI lineage: Eukaryota > Metazoa > Arthropoda > Insecta > Lepidoptera > Tortricidae > Cydia > Cydia amplana. The sequence goes on along the minus strand of NC_086093.1, from coordinate 2,057,235 downwards.
GTTCAATCAATTCCTTTATACATAACACATGTCATCTTACTACAAATACGTACCATTCGTACGGCGAGAAACGCGCCATCACGAACAGTGTGAAAGACACCAGGATGTAGGCAGCCAGGACGTACAGCCAGATCTCGATGGCCAACGGGTTAAGGAAGCTGAAGAGGCGCGTCGGCTGAGATGTCGGGACCTGCGAACATACATCACGGCCGATCGTAGAATCCGGCAGATCATGAAATTCCTAGGCACATAAAAATGAAAATCGTTGTCTCGCTCCCTGAGTCGACGGAGCCCCGCTAAAGCGGGGCTTCTTTTTCTGGAAAGGTTGCCCTTCGGGTATATGAAGCTACCTCACGAATCTATGCTACCTACCTATTGGTTTAATGTGACTACCGTCAAAACATTACACAGGAATTTTACGATCGGCCGTTGACATACAGATATCGTTGGCGCAAGTACAGTCGTCGTCAGATAAATCGGAGCAACAAAGGTGTTCATAAATATCGGAACAAAGATTTTATTGTTTTAGATATTTTGGAAATGTCTATAATGGTTTTGAAAACTATTTTATCCCCTTAAGGTTAAAAGATCAGCTCACCTTGAAAAGTATACCAATGCCAAGGTTCATGAATGGTTTGGTGAAGTCTATCACCGCCTCTCTCGCATAGTTTATCGTCATGGATGCCACCGCGATGTCAGCTTTCTGGAAACGAAATCATACCTAATCAGCTTTCTGGAAACGCAATCATACCTAATCCGCTTTCTGGAAACGAAATCATACCTATAATTTGAGGACCGGTCTGGCCTAGTGGGTAGTGACCCTGCTTATGAAGCCGATGTTCCTGGGTTCGAATCCCGGTAAGGACATATATTTGTGTGATGACATGGTTGTTTTCTATGTATTTAAGTATTTATAATATTATATATATTATATCGTTGTCTAAGTATATACCCACAATACAAGCGTTCTTGAGCTTACCGTGGGGCTTAGTCAATTTGTGTGAAAATGTCCTATAATATTTATTTATAATACAAAGTTACGCCCCACTCGGTGTCGTTTTGTTAGAATTACTCAAATCGCCTTTTCAGTATCATCATCATCATACCCGGTCCACGAGCTCCCGGACTATCCCGTTCCACTGTCCCGTGTCCGGGTCCCTGGCCCCGTACATATTGTCTGGAACAAGCCGCAGCCGGTACGCGAAGCCCGCCTTCGCCGCTACCCTGGCTAACAGGTCGATACAGAAGCCCTCGAAACGGGCGTTGCCTTGCAGGTTCCAGCCTTCTTTTACCATTACGTAGGGCTTTTCCTGAAAAATTATATTTCTGGTTATCGAATTTAAACTGTTGTGAGACATAGGTACTAACATTGAATAATTTTACGGTTTAGACTCACTTGTTTTACCCCAACCGGTTTTCTCGGCGCGCGCGCAGCGTGCGACGCGGCGTGACGCAGTACGCGATACACGGCCGTCGTGAACGCTGCTCGCACTGTTAATGCTTGAGAAAGGAGACCTAGGCTCTCCGAAACATGTCGCGCGAGTGACTTAAAACAAGTGAGTCTAAACCGTAAAATTATTCAATGTTTCTGGTTAGTTCATTTATTTATTAAAAAAATATACAGGCAACAAGGTCCATATTATATATCACTACACCTTATAAAACAAAGTCCCGCGCCGCGTCTGTCTGCTTGTGTGTTTGTTCGCGATAAACTCAAAAACTACTGAACGGATTTTCATGCGGTTTTCACCGATCGACAGAGTGATTCTTGAGGAAGGTTTGTGTATAATTTGTTAACCCGTGCAAAACCGGGGCGAGTCGCTAGTACCTTATAGACGAACATACATATATTCTTATAAACTTAAATACTAAACACTATTTTGGCGACAGATAGTTAAGATATAGATCTGTTTTTGAGGATATTTTAGTACACTTTAATCCGCGAAATAATACAGAGTGGTCCAAACCTTGACGTCCAAAAATTTTTTTAGATTCCTCACGTCGTGGGCTATCAGAATATACCACCCTGTATGGGAACTCCGGAATTTGATAACAAAAGTTAAAAGTTTAAAAAATCATAACTCGAAAACTACGAAAAATCGGCTAACATACATGGGATATACATTCTATCTTACATCCGCATCCGCATCCGCATCCGCGGATGTGAGCCTTTAAAAATCCGCATCCGCATCTGCATCCGCGGATGTCACAAAATCGGCATCCGCAACATCCCTGGTCTCGTGTGGACTCTCAGTGATAAGGAAATTTAAGAAGTAAAAAGTTGATACAAACCTCCACAGTAACAATAGTCAGCGTCACATTAGGCGGTGGATCTCTCTTATACGCCGCTGGATCTGTGATGGTCAGACCGTCACCCGGATTCCAATGACCAGACACCACAGTTCCCCCCTTTTCACCCCCCACTAACCGCATCAGCTGAAGGCTGAAGTTCGTGCGGACGCCATTTTGAAACTGGATGGGGCCTGTTAGGCCGTGCGCGTGGATCTGAAAGGATTTGGGACACTGTATAAAGTATTCAAATGGTTTATGTATGTACCTGCATGCCAAATGAACCCTCTAGTTTTGTAGGTTCAAGCCCTTTCTCGAATAGTTACCAGTCGCCTTTCGTAGAAGCAAAGAGAATACGAGTAGATAGTACTTATAGAGGGTTCCTGTCATAGTAAATTTTGTAGTCGCAGTAAATTTACTGAAACGATTAACACTCAGAATGAAAATGTATATATATAATATGTGTACCGGTCGATGAGAGATGTGGGAGAATTAAAAATGCAGCGTTCATGCAGATAGGTAGTGCAAGACTCTTTATTCAAGTAAACAACTATGCTTGATGATTTTTAGGACCCGTAACGCCATCTATTAGAAGTAATGAGTATTATTACATAAGATTGATACGTTCAATGGTTCACATGCAAAATTAGGACTTTAAAATTATTGTGATTACATAGTAGATGGCGTAAACATCAAATCGTATATGAATTAACTTGAACATACTCCCCCGGAAAGGACGGAGTCCTTTACACAAGGTAAAACACATAATTTAGTTACAGATCTTTGCAAAACACCAGAAATTGTACGTATTTCGTAAGTCCGAGTTAAGCCATCAGGGCCGGGATGTTTCCCTATAATACGGCCCATAGGCCAGCTTCCAGGCAGGAGTCGTTGGTCTTTGACCAGTACCAAATCGCCTATGTCCAGATCTTTGGTTACGCGGTTCTACTTAGGACGTTGCTGAAGACGGGTTAAAAACTCCTTCTGCCACTGTCTCCAGAAATCTTGCAACATCTTTTGCGTTAGCTGCCATCTAGATAGCTGGTGAATCTTAGAGTCTGTATAGTCATCATCAGGGATACTAACAATCTGTTCAGTGGTCAAAAAATGACCTGGGGTTAACGGCTGTAAGGAATCCGGATCATCATTGAGAGGGTATAAGGGCCGAGAATTAAGGCACCCTTCAATCTGGGTGAGGAGCGTCGTTAATTCTTCAAAGGTGAGGGTTGAATTTCCTATGACCCTTTTCATATGATATTTGATAGACTTAACGCCGGCCTCCCATATACCACCAAAATTTGGAGCTGCAGGAGGAATATACTTCCATTTAATCCTCATATTGTCCAACAGGGCTGCAAACTCGTCTGGGATTCTTGCTTGACCTTGGCGCCACATGGCTATCAAGTCTTTCTTGGCTCCTATGAAATTTGTGCCATGGTCGCTCCACATCTCTGCGCATCGTCCTCGTCTAGCTACGAATCGTCTTAAAGCTGCTATAAATGCCTCTGTACTTAAACTGCTCACGAGTTCGATGTGAAAAGCTCTGGTCACCATGCAGACAAATAGAGATATGTACGCCTTGGTGGATTTTGCCCCACGACCTTTGCTCATACGCACGTTTATAGGTCCTGCAAAATCTACTCCGCTGATCAAAAAAGGCTTTGCGGGCTTTACTCTTATAGCAGGCAGATCCCCCATGAGCTGACTGCCGGTTTCTCCTCTCTGCCTGATACAAACGATGCAATTGCGTACATATTTCTTTATTTTATTAGTCATGTTGATTAGCCAGTATTTGGATCGAAGATACATCACCATCAATTGCGGACCGCCATGAAGAGTGCTGCTGTGTGCTTCTGCTAGAAGAAGAGGTAACAGAGCATTGTCTTTCGTGATTATAATGGGGTGCTTCTGTTGGGCTTCTAAATCAGCATGGCGTAGTCGGCCGCCTACTCTCAACACACCCTTTGGATCTAAAAAGGGGGCGAGTGACAACAATCGACTTTTCCTTTTCAGCTGTCTCTTACTCTTTAAATCTTCAATTTCTTCTTGAAATTCGATTTCCTGGGATCGTCTTAAGCAAATGGTAAGTGCTTCATCTCTCTCTTCAGTCGTCAGGTAAGTTGGTAAGTGATATTTATTTTCTCTCTTTCTTTTCAGGTGCAGCATCCATCTACGACAGTATGCGATTATTCTAACCAGTTTCCCGAGCGACGAGTATTTAGCTATCAAGGTGCGTATTAAATCCTCTTCATTTTCTTTAGTTGTATAGTCCGTCAACCAAATCTTGTCAGTAGCAATGTAAAGCAAACTAAAGTAGGGCAACACTCAAAGAGCAGTATTGCGCTAAGAAAAGCAGCAATGTACATCGAACCAAAATATTTTTTTTTCCGCTGAGCGCGCCCTGCGTACGTCAATTCAAATTGTCACTCGCGGTTTATTGAAAAAATTTGAAACATGGACGGACAATTTAAAAGCGATGTTAAAACAATGTTAATCAAAATGATGAACAAATTTGAAGATATCAAAAAACAACTCCCTAACGTAGTGCTTATATTCTCTTTGTTCCCTATCTATGTCTTCTAAAGTTTACTAAAATAAAATCATATCAAAATGCAGATAATTAGATAGTGCATATATTTGTTATTTACAATATAATATGCCACTTGTTAATGAAAATTAGTGTACTCTTCTGGATGAATATGACATACCTGTGTAATTTTTTTGATTGGTATATATTGTACAATAGGATTACATATTAAAAATAAAACAACTGATATGTGGGTGTTTATTTAATTTAAAGGTAAATAAGATAAGGGTCACTTTAGCTTACACTATAATTCAGGTCATTAATTGAAAAAATATAATGAAGTTACCAATGTTACCGGGTCACTACAACCAAGCATAATACTCTGTATATAAATAGTCACAACTGATTGCTGAAAATATTAGACATGTGGGCCTATGGACGGTTTCCAGGACACAATTTATGGTCTTGTTTGGATAGATTTAGGCATACGTTTTAATTTTATTTATGTCTTTTAACCCTAAAACAAAAAAACTGAACATAATCTTAAAAGTTCGAAAGAGTTCTTCCAGTATGTACTTGTCATAACCTCAATTTTTAGTAATGTTTACCATCAACGAGCATGATTGTACATTGTAGGCCCCTTAGCTTTGCTTATTCTTATTTAATGTATTGGTATTTAATGGTGACAGCAGAAATATCTCTTAAAACAGAAACGATTCAGAATGAAAACCAAATGAAAACAAATAAGGTGACGGCTGTCATTCACAATCCACATTCCACAGATAAAACACAGATGACACGCATTTTGGAATTATTCGAACACAGTGTTGCTAACCCGCGATTTTTCAAATTTGCCGCCTTTTACTACTGACAAGATTTGGTTGACGGACTTTAGTAACTAATGTTTTTATAACCTTTCTGCATTCTAAGTCTGTTTCAGGTACTTCGGTTCCCGGCAGTTTTATGGCTGGCTCCTTGAGAAACGCCGGTCCATTCCACCAGAGTGTATTTGTCAACAGCTTTCTAGGCATCACTCCTCGTGAAGCTGGGTCCGCTGGATTGTGTTTAGTATTGACATAATACCACCCGTTTATCTCATTCATCTTCTTTATTTCAGTAACTCGGTTTTTAACAAAAGGAGTCCATCGACCTGGGTCGCCTTTTATCCGTGACAGTACCACTTGTGAATCTGACCAGGCAAATACTTGATGTTTTTGAACTTTTAATATGCTTACAACATGTTTCAGAAGTCTGCACAGCAGAACAGCAGCGCACATCTCCAATCTGGGCATGGATATTTGCTTTAAAGGCGCTGTTTTCGTTTTAGCCGTGAGTAGAGATACTTGTACTTGCCCGTCTGTTTCGATGACTCGGACGTATATTACGGCTGCGTACGCACTCATCGAGGCGTCAGAGAATCCATGAACCTCAATCGAGCTTCTGTCTGCGTTGGTATGTATCCAACGATTTATCTTTACTTCTGTCAATGCAGGAATCTCTTTTCTAAACTTCAGCCACTCTTCCTTCACGTCATCTGCGAGTTCTTCGTCCCAACCAACACCTAATTGCCATAATTTCTGCATGAATGTTTTAGCGATTACTACCGCAGGCGCCAGCCAACCCATTGGATCAAATAATGAAGCTATATCGGCTAAAACATTCCTCTTCGTGACAGGTTGTTCAGGTGAGTCTTTCAAATTATTAGTTATTTGTAATTTGTCTTCTTTAGTGTTCCAAATGATACCCAAAGTCTTAATACTGTCTCTTCCATCTACTTCTCTTTGGGCCTTTGGTGATCGTTTTACAGGTTCAATCTCTTGCATAAATGCTTCACTATTTGAACTCCACTTTTGAAGCTCAAACCCACCCTTTTTGAGAATTGCTGTGATTTCTTTCTGATTTATTTTAGCTCGATCTTCGGTCTCATGCCCCGACAGGACGTCGTCCATGTAGAAATCCTCTAGTATTATACGCTGTGCTTCAGGATACTCTTGACCCTCATCTATCGCAACTTGACGTAAGGTTTTGATGGCCAAGTAGGGAGCGCAAGAGGTCCCGAAGGTGACGGTAAGTAGTTTGTAACCTTCTATCGGTTTTTGAGCATCAGTTCTCCAAACAATTCTTTGATAATTTGTATCTTCTTCATTAACTTCAATCTGCCGATACATTTTAATGATATCCGCGACATATGCGATTTTGTGTGTTCTCCATCTCAGCAGTATGTCGCGTAAATCTTCTTGCAGAGTAGGGCCTACGAGTAATGCATCGTTTAAGGTAACCCCGTTAGTTCCAGCACATGAAGCATGAAATACAACTCTAACTCTTGTAGTTTGTTTGTCGTCTCTTACAACAGCATGATGTGGTAGGTATACGCAATTCTCGGTTAGTTCTTTATCATCTACTTTCTTCATGTGTTGCAGATCTAGGTACTCTTGTAAGACGTCGTTGTAATCTTGTTTCAATTTTGGATTCTTATCTAATCTTCTTTCTAGCGACATCCATCTCTTCACTGCTATCTCTCGTGAGTCACGTGGTAGCACAGGTGGTTCTTCTCTAAATGGCAACCTGACCACGTAACGACCATCTTCTTTTCTTTTGTGTGTCTTCTCATAAATGTCTTCTGCCTTCTTTTCGTCTGAGGTTAGTGTATTGCTTTCTTCTTCTATGGTTTCTAACTCCCAGAACTTCTTCAGCATGTTGTTAAGATCAACATTAAGATGCATGCTGACGATGTTTTTTATGGCAGTGTGCTCTGTCCTCACATTTCCGCAAATAATCCACCCCAGGTGACTGTCTTGTGCTATAGGTGTTCCTGAGGGGCCATTGATCACTCCAGGTTTAATAACTTCGCTCCAAACTTCGACTCCTAAAAGCAAGTCGATGTGACCTGGAGTGTGACATGTTGGATCTGCGAGGCACAACTTCTCGACATGTTTCCAGTTTTCTATCTTCACTTCATTCTCCGGCATAATGTCGGTGACGTGTCGTACAACATAAGTAGTTGCCTTCATCTTCATCTTAAGCTCGATTCTTGATGATAACTCTATTTCCGTTACATACTTGAGTGTAGTCTTCATTTTCTCAACTCCCGTGACATGCCCACTGACTGAGGTCCGTCGTAAGCGAAGCCTTTGTGCTGCGGCCTCAGTTATAAAAGACTCTTGTGAACATGGGTCCAACAGCGCTCTCATCAAGTGTTTTTCTCCGTTTTCAGCATATACTTGCACTAATGCAGTTGGCATCAGCCGCGCGTGACTCCCCGTTGTGAGGTGAGATATAATACTCTTTTTATTTTTATCTTCTTTTTCTTCCTTGGTATCTTCTTTATCCTCTAAAAGCTGCGCTGATGCCTCCGGAACCGGCGCAGAGGTCTGAGACTGCGGGCTCCACGTGCTGTGCAACAGAGAGTGGTGTTTTCTCCCACATCGGCGGCAAGAAGATCGATGTTTGCAGAACTTGACTGAATGCCCCGGTACCAGGCAATTAAAACAAAGCCGCCAGCCTTGCACATATTCCACTCTCTTATCTACTTCAAGTTTCGTAAACTCCTTACAAGTGTATAATAGGTGGTCTTGGTTACAAAAAATGCATTTCTGTTCGCTTTTATTTACATGAAAACTTCTTTTATTTACAGGTGCACTCGACGGCGGAGCTTGTATCATTTCCAAAACACGAAATCTTTTTTCCAGGAACTTGTCTAACATGTTTAGTGTTGGTAATTCACTAATCTCTAGGGACCCGAGCTCGAGTTCCCATTCTTTGTGTGATTCGGAGTCTAACTTATTGACAATTAAATGAATTACCAGTGTATCCCATGTATCTACTTTTATGTCTTGATTTTTCAATTTATTCATACATTCACTTGTGGTGTCTAACAAATCTCGTAACCCTTTCGATGTTCCCGTAGTTAATTTTCGTTGATTCACTAATCGTGCCAAAATTGTGTTTACAATAATTCGTTTGTTGTTGTATCTTTTTAATAAAATATTCCATGCCATGTCGTAATTACTCTCGCTGATAGGTATATGCTTAAGTAATTGTTCCGCCTCACCTGATAAACAACTTTTCAAATAATGCATTTTTTGCACTTTATTGAGTGTGGTTTTATTGTGTATTAGCGATGTGTACATATCGTGAAACGAAGTCCATTCGTGATAACTGCCCGAGTACTGTGGAATATTAATTTTAGGCAGACGGACTTCATCACTAACACTAGTGGCAGTTGGAGGGTTACGTGAACTCGATGTACTTTCTCCGCTCTGTGAACTTAACTTTAATAACAAGTCCATCATATCTGACCGTAACTCGATGTATTGTTCTTCGACTTCCATAAAATAATCTTTTGTGAAATATTCATACTTTCCTCGTTCATGTTTAGGTACCAATTTCAACATTTCCATGTGATTGCTGTGAAACTGATTCCAATATTCGGTCAATATTTCCATTCGTAACTGTACATAACCACTAGTCAGTCTTTGTTTCGGCGATTTCTTGTAATTTGAAATAGTTTTCGTCAACAACGCGTACACGTTTTCTTGTTCCTTAATATAGTCTTCCATAATGAAGATATACGCACACCAACGTTTGTATACACTTATCAAGTCTATTTATCACTTATTATACAGTTTTTTCACTTTAATTTCTTCTTAAATCCATTTAAATTCGTTAAAACGTAAACAACATTTGAGGTTAATTTCGATGTCACACTAATATAGTTCTTATATCCGTTCGGTAAGGACCACTTTTGTACCGGTCGATGAGAGATGTGGGAGAATTAAAAATGCAGCGTTCATGCAGATAGGTAGTGCAAGACTCTTTATTCAAGTAAACAACTATGCTTGATGATTTTTAGGACCCGTAACGCCATCTATTAGAAGTAATGAGTATTATTACATAAGATTGATACGTTCAATGGTTCACATGCAAAATTAGGACTTTAAAATTATTGTGATTACATAGTAGATGGCGTAAACATCAAATCGTATATGAATTAACTTGAACAATATGGATAAATGATTTTATTATTTTTATATAATTTTGACCCATGTTCTTACACTGATACCTGTGTTAAAATTTTTAAATATCAAACCGAGCCATCTAGCCGAGCATAGGCCAAAGGTGTGTGCGCCATCTATCCGAGAATGACTTTTCTTGATTTCCGAGGCACGTTTTTTTCCTTAAACTTTATTCATCTTATACGGAGTTACATATGTCTTTGGTAGAAGGTAACATCGTGAGGAAACTGGATTAACCCCTAAGTGTTTTTGGATCTATATCTGAATCCCTAAAGTCTTTTCTCCTATTTTTGCATTCCCTAATATTGTTTGTCATAATGATCAGTTGTTCTAACACTAAAAACCCTAATTTTGGTTTCCCTAATTATTGATTCCTTATCCTAATGTTATTAAGCATATTTTCTTTTTTGCGAGGGTCGCAGTTCTAACCGTAACCTAACCCACTTGTGTGGCAGCAAGTTCTAAAACCTAACCATTTTTCAGAACCTTACATTATGGAAAATAATCGTTATGACAATTGATCGTTAGGGCATGTGCCCATTAGGACAAACGTTGTTAGGGATTCAGAATGATACCCGTGTTTTTCCTTTAAAACCTGAAAATCCGGTCTTGATATTATGTAACTTTAGTGGAGTCAATAAGTACCTTGTTGATATTTTCCATGACATCCTTCCCATTGCTCCAAGTGGTCTCGTCGTCACACGAGGCGTTGGTGGGGCCCACCTCCTTGCTTGCTGCCAAAGCCATCGCCAGGACTTGTATAGCGTCGTAGAGGAGAGCTGGTTCCGTCTAAAAAAGAGGGTAAGTAGATATATAATTAGACAAGTATTGTTACTACTAAGAGATTATTGGTAAAGTTTATCGTGGAAATGTACGCTATTCAAATTTAAAATTGATTTCCATGGCCTGTTCTAAATCCGGCCGTTCGTTTACTATGTTGACCTTGACGCAAGATCTCATTTTGACCTTGACTACCATTTATTGTTGACCTACACTCATCTGTATATGACCTCCGGTTAGTATACATTTCCTTAATGTTCTCTTTGACATTTGACCTTGACGACCATTTATTGTTGACCTTCACTGACCTTTATATGACCTCCGGTAAGTATACTAGCGCCAATAGGGTGGAACTTCTTCATAACTAACATGATGTCCTTAATCATTTCTTTGACATTTGACATTTACTCATTTTGACTTTGACTATAATTTATGGTTGACCTTTACTGACCTTTATATGACCTCCAGTAAGTATACTAGCGCCAATAGGGTGGAACTTCTCCATAACTAACATGATGTCCTTAATAATTTCTTTGACATTTGACATTTACTCATTTTGACCTTGACTACAATTTATGGTTGACCTTTACTGACCTTTATATGACCTCCGGTAAGTATACTAGCGCCAATAGGGTGGAACTTCTCCATGACTAGCAGAGTGTCCTTGACCTTGTCAGAGTCGCGGTCAACTAGCCGCCAACCGCTCATGTTGACCCGGTTGTAGTAGAAATCTTCAAGGTCGAAGAGTTCCATGTCCTGAAAATTTTGTTTTTTTTGTGAAATTTCAGTTGTTTCTCAAGATTAATAGATTAGGGTGGGCGCTAATTTTATAGTAATATAGGCAAAGGAATTACAGACATAACCATAACGTTAGGTAAGTTAAACCCCGGTTCAAGAGCGCATGCAATATTCGATACATTTTGCTAACAGCTAACTACAGAGTAACTAAATAAATAAATAAATATTAGAGGGCATCTTAGACAAATCAATTCAGTCCCAAACTAAGCTAAGCTTGTACTATGGGTGCTAGGCGACGATATAAATACTTGTATAGATAAATACATACCTACTTATATACATATAGAAAACACCCATGAAACAGGGACAAATACTCAGAAACTATAAGTAATAGAATGAATCAGTCATGTAATCGCATGCAAGTTTTTGGACCGTCTCAATGGGGCTTTTGTTTAAAAAAAAATGTTTGTATACAAAATACTTACAAATGATGTAAAAATATAATGGTAGTTTTCGTTGTTCATTTGTAGCTGAAGAATCTGTACAACAAAAAAAACCAATTAAAGTTCTATCTTTAATCAATTGTGTGTGTTTTTTTGAGGTATGCTATAAAGAGTAGGTACTTATTGTGTACACAGTCGCCATCAGTTATATCGAAGCGGCCAAGGTGTTCAAAAATAACTGAACACTCACTGTAACGCCCTGACACTAGAGCGATACCTATATATTTATGTATATAGTTATTTCGTGAGGTAACCGAACTAATCCCAATAAGGCCTAGTTTACCCTCTGGGTTGGAAGACTTGGAAGGTCAGATGACAGTCGCTTTCGTAATTACTAGTGTCTACGCCAATTCTTGGGATTAGTTGTCAAGCGGGCCCCACGCTCTCACGAGCCGTGGCAAAAATGCCGAGACAACGCTAGGAAGAAATTATTTTGTGCAATACTTTAACACATTCATTGCCACTAAGTGTAAGGCCTGAGTGGACGCTCGAAGCGGAGCGTTCGGCGGGGCGTGCAGCGTGGCGTCGGGCTCACAAGTTAATTTGAGCAACGTGCACTAAGGCCGCTCCTATACGCTTGCATTTGTTTGATATGCACGCCGCACGCCCCGCCCCGCTGCAAGCCCAACATTAGCGTCCACTCAGGCCTTACACTTAGCCGTATGGAGCGCGTAGTCGCTACGAACAGTGTACCTGACAGTCGGGTTCTTGGCCTGAATGTGTTAAAAAAAGTAGGTACTTACAGCTCTGGCTAATTGCCGTAGCCTCTTCGGATCAGTGTCCACGATGATGTGCGTCACGCCCTGGGCCTTGAGAAGTGTGAGTGCGCGTCGGTACTCGTGGGATGCGCGCACGCAGTACATGTCGCGTCCGTCTTTTGCTATGTTCGCTATATTCAATTCACCTGTAGATAAAGATATCGTATATTTTTAAGTAAAAGAATTATACCAAATGACTAGGTTTTGGACTTGTAAAGTTGTACAGAAAAAATATGTTAGAATTCGGAAATTTTTATATTATTTCTACTCAGAAACACGAGCTTTTTCACGTGTACTAAAAAAATGATTTCTATATTAGGAAACTATAGGTCTATAAAGAAATCAATTTGTTAGCTAATAAGCTAATTTGCTCATATATTTATTATAAGACTGTTTCTCAATAGAAAAAAAAAGTTTCCCAAAATTTTCGGTCCCTTTGGTTACGGTTTTCAATACAACCTTCTATGACCGTAACAAAACGGACAAAAGAAAGAAATTTTGGGGGACAATTTTTTCCTCGTATTAGGATCGAAAGAGCTCGTGATTCTGGGTGGAAATAATACGAAAAATCCAAAATCTAAAATACAAATTTAAATAGAAATGCCCCTTTATAAAGACGATTTAAAAAATATTTTCGTAAAATTTACTGCCTAGTGCCATGTGCTGTGGCGAAAGGCCGAGACAAACGCGAGGAAGATGATGGTTTGGAGTTCCACTTTAAAGGTCTTACCATAGCCATAGTCTTCATAAACGACCCCCATCCTCGTCCAGTTGAGGTAGGCCGTGAGGTCCGCGAACGCCCTGTCCATGAGCTGTCTCGACGGATACAGGTTCACGGTGAAAGAGTCTGGGTCGTTGTGTTCTGTAACGCAAGACATGCCTATTCATTTAGGTTCAAGGAAGGAACATGAGTGAATCGGAATAAAATGGCTGAGTACAGAGGCTTAATCAACCTAATTCCAAATTTACTGGTGTTTCCTTGAGATGCAAAAACATAATAATACCTACACCAAGTTATTGTATAGCATTAAGTTAAATTTTAATTCTCATTTGAAGTGAATAATGTACCTATATTCTTATGAGAATAAATGTCTTTAACCATAATTCCAACATGAGAGAGGCTATTTGGTTCCCTGCTAATACAGCAGAAACATTCAGTAATCGAATAAATTCAAATGGACGAGCAATGGTTATTATAACAACACTTAAGGATGCCACAGTGTATAGCGATATTTGGGCGACTGAGCCACTGTTTCCGTTGAGCCACTGTACTTTGCCAATACCTTGTATAGATTCCCTGAGATATTGTATCTTGAACTTTACTGTAAAGGGTTTTGTTACTTAGTCAGTACGTGTGATGGACCCTTCCAGCTGATTTCGGCAATGGCGACCACTTCGACTCCTAGTTTGCTCGGCGCTCGTGCGCCCGAAGATGGCTGACGTAGCCGATCTTCGAGGTGAACCCCCGCGCACATTGAGAGCACGTGAGGACACCGGCCACGTAGTGGTATTGAATGGGAACAGGCTGGCGCGTTTTAAGTGTAAGGCCTGAATGGATGCTCGAGTTGGGCGTGCAGCGGGGCAGGGCGTGCGGCGTGCATGTTAAACAAATGCAAACGTATAGGAGCGGCCTTAGTGCACGCTATATAATATTTAAACGCTGCTCAAATCACTTGTGAGCTCGACGCCACGCTGCACTCCTCGCCGAACGCTCCGCTTCGAGCGTCCACTCAGGCCTTACACTTAACTTAGGCTCGTCGCGCTTAGCGTCGGTCGAGGTCATAAAAGTACATACGAGTATGTGGAGTATAAAAGAAGTACCGACAGTTTTGGCACCCAAATGCCATTCTCCGGCACTTCATTAGAAGAAAAGTTGCTGCTACAGCCTTGTAATAAGATTTTAACGTGCGAGTTGTTGGACAAAAGCCAAGAATGTAATAGTTGTCAATGGCTAAACCTTTTATCCAACTAGGGAACCAAATCAATTTTTTTTTAACCGACTTCCAAATCTAAAAGGAGGAGGTTATCAATTCTGTTGTATGTTTTTTTTAATTTTTTTTCAAATTGTAACACTACTATATATAATTTATAAACTGAAATAGATATCATACACTAAAGAAAAGGTGACCAAGTCCACCGGTGCCCGAGGCGGGAAACGAACCTGCGTCATCAGCTTACGCGGCTAACGTCCTGACCACTAGACCCGGCCACGGCTGTACCCGTCCCAAATTTCTCTAGTAAGTTTGTGCGGAAAGAGAAGAGTCGTGGAATGTATGGGATCCAATACATTCCACGACTCTTCTCTTTCCGGACAGACTCTAGAAGTGAGTGACTGACAGAGAGCGCTCAGCGATCGACTCAACGTCGGGCCGCTACTGAAGATACATCTATTACCTTGACTAGCCGTGTCTGCTGAAGAAGACAGATGTATGACGTTGAGTGACCGGCAGAGGCCGCTCAAAGATCGACTCAACGTCGGGCCGCTACTGAAGATACATCTATGACCTTGACTAGCTGTGTCTGCTGAAGAGGACAGATGTATGACGTTGAGTGACCGACAGAGGGCGCTCAGGGACCGACTCAACGCCGGGCTGCCGCTACTGAAGATTCATATATTACCTTGACTAGCCGTGTCTGCTGAAGAGGACAGATGTATGACGTTGAGTGACCGGCAGAGGACGCTCAGGGACCGACTCAACGTCGGGCCGACACTGAAGATACATCTATTACCTTGATTAGCCGTGTCTGCTGAAGAGGACAGATGTATGACGTTGAGTGACCGACAGAGGGCGCTCAGCGATCGACTCGACGACGTCGGGCCGCTATTAAAGATACGATTATGGTCTCGAATGTCCAATCCTCTAGCATCTATTACCTTGACTAGCCGTGTCTGCTGAAGAGGACAGATGTATGACGTTGAGTGACCGACAGAGAGCGCTCAGCGATCGACTCAACGACGTCGGGCCGCTAATAAAGATACGATTATGGTCTCGAATGTCCAATCCTCTAGCATCTATTACCTTGACTAGCCGTGTCTGCTGAAGATGACAGATGTATGACGTTGAGTGACCGGCAGAGGGCGCTGAGCGATCTACTCAACGTCGGACCGCCGCTACTGAAGAGCGCTACTACACCTGACTTTATCTCGTGACACGCTGCAGCAAAATAAACAAATTACTAATTAATTAGCGATAAGTCCGCCTGTTGTCTGTCTCTACATTTAATCAATTGTTCTTTTCTTTTGTATCTTTTTACTGAGGTGTGCCAATAAAGAGTATTCTATCTATATCTTCATTAGGTAGGTACAGTCAGCAGTATAAGTTGCTAAGCGGGCCAAGTGTTCAAAATGATCTTGACATGACTTTATTGTTAAGAGAATAAGAGCGTGTCAAGGTAATTTTGAACACCTCGCCCGGTTAGCAACTTCTGCTGCTGACTGGACATTGCACCACATTTTAAGTGGTCGCAGTTACATAACGGCTCTCTTCCGTCACTTAACTTTTCCCAATCCCTGACTCGACAGAATACAACAACCCTTAGTTTAAACGCAACGTGTCAAGCACCCTCAAATTTACAGTTTCCGTCGGCCATATTGCTTCGCCACTCCGCTTCCGGTCTGTTTTTACGCTACATTTTTAGTTTTTGCGCTGGTGAAATGTGAGCCTGGTTTTTGCTAGTAAAAGGGGCTTTTGGGGGGTGTGAATAAACTGAAATAAATTGTGAAACGTGCGAAATGTACATAAAACTTTGTGTGCATTTACCCGTAGCCGTACCACGAGTCACTGACATATGTCAACATTGTCATAATACGCTAACGTCTACGTACCTAATTTACTTTTTGTACATCGCGCTCACACTAATACAGCAAAGAGAATAGATAGTATAGAGGGTTACTGTCATGGTAAATTTAGTAAGGGTACACAAGTGTAACAAAACAGAAATTCGAAAAAGTTACATATCGCCCTTTCTAATCTTTCTATACATAATTTTGAACTGGCAATTATCGTACTTAACCAGAATTTTAGTTTTTTACTTTTTTAAAGTTCTATTATAATTTTTACTATTTTGTTTGTTAATTGTCAATAAACATTAATCGCATGCAAAATAATAAATATTTTATTGTCATATAAGCTTCTTTCCATACTTTTGTCTTGGGATGTATAAATATGTTTGCTTAAAGGATGACTTACGTTAGATCGGGCCGTGTTCGGGCCGGAGCTTCGTTTTCTACGGAAAGCATCACGTGATCACCGGTCATCTGTCACAGAAAAGTAAGCGCCGAAAGCTCCGGCCCGGACACGGCCCGGTCGGCCCTTGAATGATCCTTATATCATAACTTACCTTTCTTATAGCTTCTAAAGGAGTCCCCAGCCGGTATATATTGTATGGGAGCGTAGACCAGCGTAGAATCTGGTAGCACACTCCTTTCCTTATTTATCCTGTACACCGCGTATTTAAACGCCAGCTCGGTGCTGCCACCTCGCGCCTCGTCCGTTAAAATTGCACCTAAGAAAAAAATTATACATTACTACATTTGCTTGTATGTATTGCACACGAATAATATCATAATGACCCATACAATTACCAGTTTCGGAATTATAGAATGATGAGGAGTATTCCTACTTAAAATTATTAGTACTTTTCATAAATAAAACCACC
Organism: Cydia amplana; assembly: GCF_948474715.1. Classification (NCBI taxonomy): domain Eukaryota; kingdom Metazoa; phylum Arthropoda; class Insecta; order Lepidoptera; family Tortricidae; genus Cydia; species Cydia amplana. Next base: position 2,039,966 of record NC_086093.1, on the reverse strand, counting down.
ATTTTGGCGTGCGAAGGCGTGCACTAGCCAACGACACCAAATCCACCAGTGACTGCAAAACGACTTGTGACGTGTACATCATAACACGTAAGTAAGGGTCTTAAGTTAAGATCACGGTTACAGCTCGCTTAGCAATCATAGTTTTCAATAAATCTCCATTTTCACAACTCCCCTCTGTCACAACCCTCCTTGGTCTCCCCTACCTTATCTTAATGACGGGCGACACGGCGGCGACGGCGTGCACAGCAACTAGCCAGCCACACCACGGCCACATAGCGACATACCAGGGACTGCCGAGCGATTTGTGACGTCGTCAAAAGATGTACCTATGTTAATGACGGGCGACACGGCGGCGACGGCGTGCACAGCAACTAGCCAGCCACACCACGGCCACATAGCGACATACCAGGGACTGCCGAGCGATTTGTGACGTCGTCAAAACATGTACCTATGTTAATGACGGGCGACACGGCGGCGACGGCGTGCATAGCAACTAGGCAGCCACACCACGGCCACATAGCTACACACCAGGAGGGACTGCCGAGCGACTTGTGACGTCATCATAACACGTACCTATCTAATGACGGGCGACACGGCGGCGACGGCGTGCACAGCAACTAGCCAGCCACACCACGGCCACATAGCGACACACCAGGGACTGCCGAGCGACTTGTGACGTCATCATAACACGTACCTATCTTAATGACGGGCGACACGGCGGCGCCGGCGTGCACAGCAACTAGCCAGCCACACCACGGCCACATAGCGACACACCAGGGACTGCCGAGCGACTTGTGACGTCATCATAACACGTACCTATCTTAATGACGGGCGACACGGCGGCGACGGCGTGCACAGCAACTAGCCAGCCACACCACGGCCACATAGCGACACATCACCAGGGACTGCCGAACGACTTGTCTGTAACAAAAAAAAAGCTTAGGCATGAGGTGGCATGAGAAACGGACCTTTATTAACAGTGTGTATTTGTGGCTTTCCATCAGAAAAGGGTCCTAAAGCTCCGGAACCGGAGGGCGGCGCGAGCGGAGGTTCAGAAATCATGACTTTATTTATTGTACCTATTTTACTCCCTGTTTATTTGGGTTGGTCTCGGACTGTGTAGAACACAAAATGACTAGTGTAATATTTTGCCTATATCCCTTTTAGTCTACATCGCAAACGGTCTAGAACACAAAATGACTACAATTATTTAGACCTTTATTTACCTACGTTAGCGATGTCGACGGAGCCCCGCTGCCGCGGGGCTCCTATTTCTGTGCGGTTTGGCCTTCGGCCATTTGAAGATACCTAACGAACCTAACCTACCTATATGTGGTCATTTTGTGTTCTAGACCGTTTGCGATGTAGACTAAAAGAGATATAGGCAAAATATTACATTAGTCATTTTGTGTTCTAGACAGTCCGAGATCAAAGCGTTTATTTTATTGTACCTATATAGCTATAAATATATGCCCATTCATTTTTATTTTTTTATTACCTATTATAAAGGGGCCCACTGCATGATTACCAGTCCACCGGGCTTGGCCGGGCGGTATCGACCTGTCAGTTGTTCGGAACTGTCAACTTTTGCGTTTAACTGACAGGCCGATATCGTCCGGCGGACTGTTAATCAGTGGGCCTCTTAAGAATCAAGAGCGACCAATATATAGCGAAACCAATATCCTACAAATTTTTAAAATCCCTTTAACACTTATTATAATTTAAAAAATTTAAAAAATGCAAACGACCCATAGCTGTGGTTAAAACACATCAAATTGCGAAAATATAAAAATATTGTATATCATGTCAATATCCGAAGAGGAAAATAGGGCCACGTTTGTATGGCGAAGCAGTCGCCCCCTTTCCTCTTAAGCATACCTACAGTAAAATGTGTACCTATGCTATGTATGATTCGTAAATAAACCAAGCAATACGTGCCCATACGTAGATCCTATTAATCCTGAAATCAGATGCAACAGGCTACAATGGTATTGCATTCAGAGTATTCTAATCACGTCCTGTCGCCACACGCACGTTTCATACAATACATTAAGCCATGAGTCACTGACAGTGTACATCTTGCTCGCACTAATATGCGAGTAAGAGCGAGATGCATATAAAGTAAATTACGTTCTCGATGGCGTTTATGTCAGTGCCAAACTGATGGTAGCCATAGCCATGCACAATTGCACACAGATTAGAACCCCTAATGTAAATTTTATTCAGATAGCGTGACGAGCGTTCGGGTTTTGTCTATTTTTGTATGGGATTTTGAACAGCGCGCCAAGCGGTACGTTTTGGAAACTCGAAATCCCATACAAAATTACACTTAACACTTAATTACGTCACGTCACGCTATCGAATGAAATTTACACTAGGGGTACAGTAGTATCCGACCGATATCAATTTTTTTACCGAAACCGAAGGCTCAATATTACTCTAGTTTCTGTTATAACAGAACCTTCGAAAACATTATTTTTATGCCGAAACCTAACGACACCGAAACTTCGGTCTGACACAACCGAAATAGTTATTTACGATACAAGTGCGAAAAAAAGGGGAAATTCGAAACGAGTGGCGATAAATTAAAACAAGGGAGTGTTTTAAATCGACACGGGTTGCGAATTACCTATTCGCATGTGTATCGTATTTATGGCCCTTTAAACTTTTGACATCGCACGAAAAATGCTATTTTACGCACTAGTGCGGGAAAATAGGTCTATATGTACTTACTGTAAATATTGTTTCGGTATTTTTTGTTTTAAACTATAGCCATTAATCTCTTTTGTTTGATATTCAATCCAATTTTCAGTGTTCATTCCCAAAAAAAGAAAATACAGATTTTTTTACATTACTTTTATAACCCGAGGATATCAAGCTTTTAGGTTGAAAGGCTCCCATTATTACTATTATTCAATTTATAAAAGCAGGCTCTCTGAAATCAAATTTCACTTTAAGAGCCCATCAACGTGCACACTAGCGCCACTGCTAAATGATCGTGATTATTTCAACTTAACGAAATATATTTAAAAAGAAGGGGGCCGCTACGTACTGTATCTTGTATTAAAGTAGCTTTTGAATACATCAAACTAGTTTATATGTTGCTGGATTCGTCAATCTATAAACTCAAAACAAAAACGGCCGTTTTAACTTTGGACGCATAGATTGACGAATCCAGCAACATAGAAACTAGTTTGATGTATTCAAAGGGTACTTTAATATAAGATACAGTACGTAGCAGCCCCCTTTTTTAAATACAGGTACATATTTCGTTAAATTTAAATAATCACGATTATTTAGCAGTGGCGCTAGTGTGCACGTTGATGGGCTCTTAAACAAGCTTAAAAATAATGCTTTGAATTTAATGTTTAATTTCAAGGAATATTGTGATGGCACCAATCATGAATCATGACTAATCATGAGACACTTATAAGAGAAAATTGTGGCGCATACCTACTTATTAGGTGTCAGGTGAACGGTGTGTTGTGTTCCAAGTTGAATGTAAGAACTTCGCTTCGCCCGCTCGTTCGATTACATTTTCGTCAAACCCGACTGTAAATGACATTATTTTATTCAAATAACGTCAAAAAAATTGCAGCTGGCAGCTTCCTCGCACAAAGAATAAGTATTACGATACAGCGAGGAAATGCTGCCAGCATTTACGGCACCTTGCCGCAGGGGAATATGTAGTTTTTACTTACTTATTTTTAGATTCAGTTATTAAGTTTTATAAGTTAATGTTGTTGTATGTTTACTGAAAATAAAGTTTTGAAAATTGAATATACCTAACGTCATAAATTCCACATTTTATCCCCAAATCTAAAATCCGCATAATTTTGACATCTTGCATTTGTAGCAAGAGTAGTAAATGCTCAAACTTCGCCCATCAAAATGTAAATCTACTTCACAACAATGAAAACTTGTCGAGTTCGGTAAGATTGTTTATGACAGTCTTACGTTGTACATCAGTCGCCAGATATATCGGAGCGGCTAAGGCGCTCAGAAATATCTTAACACGCCTCTATTGTCAGGGCGTTAGAGCGCGTGTTCAGGTATTGTGAACACCTTGGCCACTCCGATATATATGATGGCGACTGTACGAATAGTCCAAGATCCCACTGTATTATTTAGGTAGGTATTAAAGTGACAGTCAGAAACATAAAACAATGCAATGCGTCAAAAATGTATAAAAGCGATTATAAAATCAAATGTTACATATCGGCTACGGTTTTTGAGAATACGAACTTTCAGTATGACCTAAGTTTAGGCCAAGGAACAAGAAGGTATAGAGGGGAATGCTTGGAATATAATTTTGGACTCTGTAACTTTATTTGGACTAGTTATTACACAGAATAAATAATAGTACTAGGTACAGAGCCCGTACCATGAGTCACTGACAGTATCAAAACTGACATTTACGCAATCGAGAACGTAATTTACTTTCTATACATCTCGTTTGCACTAATATGCGAGTAGGAGCGAGATGTATAGAAAGTAAATTACGTTCTCGACGGCGTTTATGTCAGTGACAAACTGATGGTAGCCGTACAGAAGATTCACTCCTTAACAAAACGCGCCTATTACGACAGATGTGAGCGCAATGGTGGCGCAAGACACTGACATAAACGCCATCGAGAACGTAATTTACTTTCTATTAGTTTCTATGCATCTCGCTCGTACTCGCATATTAGGGCAGGCGAGATGTATAGAAAGTAAATTACGTTCTCGAAAGCGTTTATGTCAGTTTTGACACTGTCAATGACTCATGGTACGGGTTCTAACTAGTGATGTACCGACTATGGTTTTGGCCGACTAGCCGACTAATCGGCGCTCGGATGGCCGATTAGTCGGCCGACAAGTCGGCTAGTCGGCCAAGTTCATAATCGTTACTTCCCAATAAAGATTAAATTCGTATGGCAACTGTAATAGCTTTATACAAGTTCGGATGCATTAGAAAAACATTTTTTTTGCTCCTTGCGTCGTCGCGCTTTCAATATCAACTGAAAGATGTTCCGTGCTACTGCGACGATACACCCACATAATTACATGAATACATGAATTTTATATAAACACAAGCTCATTTTATACCCTAAATACGTATTTGTGTAAAATGGCCATAACATTTTATTAATATTGGCGTTTTATTATATAAAATATTTATGCCCTGCTTTCTGTAATAAATAATAGGCCGACTAATCGGCCTTTTTTGCCAACTAGTCGCCGACTAATCGCCGACTACAAATGTGGCCGGATAGTCGGCTTTCCCGACTAGTCGGCGACTAGTCGGTACATCCCTAATTCTAACCTATCTATAGGATAACCTAACGAAAATCCTGAAATGTTACGGTTTCAGTTTTATGACTAATGATAATATGACAAACAATACATTATGACTTAAAACTTTATGGGAAACAACGGGACCCCCCTTGAGCCGAGGGGGTGGCGGAGAGGTTTGAAGGTTCTCTGCCTCTTTATCGCTCGAACATGCAAGAGTGATAGAGAGGTTAGATATCAAAATTTCGAATCTCTCGTTTGCGGTAGACCCTCAGATTGTGAGTAATTGTGGTAGTGGCGCCCCCTACGCAGAGTTTCGAGTAATACTCCCTATTCATTGTTTTCGCAGCTTTTTTAAAACACTGAATACGAGTATCCCCTCATGTGAATAAAAATAAAATTGCTTCTGCTTCAAATAACGAAAAGCAACCCTATTTTGCAATAAAAATAGGGATGAATATGGTTCGCTTTTTTTAATAGGAACTTTTACAGGGTTTATATTGTTGCACAGTTCCGATTTTACGAATTTTGTTTTCAAAAACTGGGAATTCATTTTAAAATAGTTTTCTGATAGGTACAATATTGACTTTTAAAATAGTACAGTCGGCTTCAATATAGTAGCGGATGAAACAAAAGCCAAAAGCATTCAAAGCGATCATAATATAAATTCATGTATATAGATCAGTCACAGAATAAGTAATAGTATTATCATACAGAACGGCCACGCACCGCCCCGCCCCGACTCGCATTACCTCGCCCCGCGACATGAATCTGGCGGACTTCTGGCGTGCTCTCAGTAAAGCGACCACCCACACATACACAATGACGCGTGTACAGACGTGCCGTGCACACATATAAACGCAAATGATTTTTGATGTATGGCGTGTCCGCCCTGTGGATTAGTCTAGCATAGTTTAAAATGTAATTTCATATTATGAGAATAAATAACTAAATCTAAATCATTTGCCATTCTAGAATACCTTTCCAAATAGAAATAGAGTAAGACCACGATAAGTCTGCAACGATTTTGATAGCACACGCAGCGCAAGTGTTATTTTAAACGTCAAACTTCTATGAAATTATGACTTACAAATAACACTTGCGCTGCGTGTGCTATCAAAATCGTGGCAGACTTATCTTGTTCTTACTTTACTTTACTGAAAACAATTTCAATAAATAATATTTTTATTATTGTGTATATGTTCATACCTACCTATCACCATCTAATTATTTTTCATATAGACGTACGAGTATCGGCCATATTCGAACTTTAAGATACGTCAATACTTCGTTTTTTTTAGCATTAGAAATAAGGTAAACAATCTTGATGTGTATTTTAATTGAAAAACACATTTTAAAAATAAGTTACGGCAAATATGTAACAATTATGAATCATAAGTATACGATTATTTATATTCTTCTGCTTTCATAAGTAATAGTTACTGATTTTTAAAAAGCGTTTTTCAATTAAAAGACATGTCAAGATCGCTTACCTTCTTTTAAGTTCTTTCTAATGCTAAAAAAACGAACTAAAAGTCTAGATACGATATGGATTAGTTATGTCAGTGTCAAAAGTGACGTTTTTCTTTGACGCGTAGTCTAATACGCAACTTTTGATGATAACTGTACATAGAGGACCAAGTTAACTATGCATTCCAGTTGCAATGACAAAGTGTTCTTTAAGAAACTGAATTTATGCTCTGGAATGCCACCTTGAAATTGACGGACTTTAAAAAACCGGTTAAGTGCGAGTCGGACTCGCGCACGAAGGGTTCCGTACCATTACGCAAAAAACGGCAAAAAAGTCACGTTTGTTGTATGGGAGGCCCCACCATAGAGAAATATAGTAAGACATGAGTGCTCACTCCATACATCAGTTAGACTATTAATTTCAGTGTCTACATCTAGCATCGAGTAGCGGAACTATCAGTACTGCTACTTGACAATAGATGTAGCACTGACCGGAAAGTCTTATCTCAACAGCATAAGACTTTCCGGTCGGTGCTACATCTATTGTCAAGTAGCAGTACTGATAGTTCCGCTACTCGATGCTAGATGCTAAATAGTCTTTTCACCTCAGCAGCTCGAACAAGGGTACTTTGCTACTTAAAAACAGTGAGCAAAATCGCGTTTTGCTCACTGAGTGAGACAAAATGAGCAAAATGCGATTTTGCTCACTGTTTTTAAGTAGCAAAGTACCCTTGTTCGAGCTGCTGAAGTGAAAACTTAATTGTTGGTATATCTTAAGAAAACATGAGTGAATAGAGGTAAGTGATGAAGAAGGAATACATTTTTCGGGTTCTCTTATATGTTCTCACTGCTGAGGTGAAAAGTTTTGTGAACTACACGAGATCAAAGTTATTTACATCTCGTGCGCTTTTGAGTCCCTTACTACGCTCAAGATTCTAAATTAGATTCACTCGCTACGCTCGTGAATCTAGTATAGATTCTTTCGCTTGTACGGGGCTCAAAATAAGCACTCGAAGAAATATCAAACTTTGATCTCTTGTTGTACAAATAACTATTTTGGTACTAAAACTGATGTATGGAGTGAGCAATCTATGTATTTTTTTTCTATGGCCCCACTTAAATATTTATTATATGCTATTTTTATTACTTGTTGTAATAGCGGCAACATAAATACATCATCTATGAAAATTTCAACTGCATATAGCTATCACCATTCATGAGATACAGCCTGACAGACAGACGGACAGCGGAGTCTTAGTAATAGGCCAAAGGTATGGTGCGCCATCTTTCGAAAAGATCGCACCATACCTTTGGGCTATTCTCGCCTAGGTGGCGTTAATTTCAATATAATTACTAAATTAACACATTAAGTGAAAGAATAAGGATCAAAGTCAAATGGCGTTCGAACCGTTTTAATCTTCTGTTAAAAGATGGCGGTGAATTTACTGTGCTCCAAAATTTGCCATGACAGTAACTCTCTATAAAATCTATACTCTTTGGTAATAGGGTCCCATTTTTACCCCTTGGTTACGGAACCCTAAAAAACACCGTCTAGGTATATTGCAAACATTTACCGTCTTATTTCTCACTTTTCTATGAGTACAAAAATGTGTAAGTAAGTACCTAACAAAAGCCTTACCTACATATACTTTGCACCCTCTATAACCGGCTTAAAACTCACTTTTCTATGGCGTACGTGTAGCTTATAGGTACCTTGGTATAAGCCACACGTCTTATAACGTACATTCGTATAAATATACACGTAACTCCATTAACTCGTACTAAATATGAGGCCGCGCCCGGTAATATGCTGAAATATTTGCCGTGACATACGAACGGCAAGGATAGCTATCCTTACATATTTATATAATATAATAAGGATGTACATAATCACTACATAGTATAAAACAAAGTCGCTTCCCACTGTCTGTCTGTCCCTATGTATGCTTAGATCTTTAAAACTACGCAACGGATTTTGATGCGATTTCTTTTAAATAGATAAAATGATACAAGAGGAACGTTTATGTATAATTTGTTAACCCGAGCGAAGCCGTATCGGCGGGTCGTATAATTATATAACAAGAAATCGCTCCTTGAGAACCATAGTGCCCTTATGTAATACCTAGTAGTTTATGTGACTGCTACATAATGAAAGGCATTAAAATACGAGTGTGGGTTTAAGAAACGAACGTTAGTGAGTTTCTTAATAGGATCACACGAGTGTTTTAATGCCTAATTATGTACAATTACATACAGTACTTTATCTAAACACATACTTTAAACGAATTAAAAGATAAACTGTACTTCAAATGGCGGTGAATGAAAACTTTATTCACTCATGTCACGCATCCGTAGTTTGTTTTAATTCCTAGACAAAAGAATGAAGTTTCTATTCTCATGTCACTCGAAATCAAATATCGTGCGGTTTATATTAACAAAACATACTAAATTGACGTTTCGAATCGATAACTGTTTTAATATCTATGGATACTAGAATAGAGACCCACTTGAGTTTTGACTGCTGTTCCAAATTTAAACTCATAACGTTACAAAAATCTGTAATGTAATAACATTAAAGTACAAATTTACCTTTTACCACAGATAAGAAAGTTTTCATAGTAAAATTGGTTGTAATAAAGCTGGTTTCTGAACGCATTATAGAGAACTTAGATTTTTTTTCTATGTATCTGTTTTGTTTTTATTTTAATATTATTATTATAGTTTTTTTATGTAATTCGACATTAAGAGACCTTATACATCTCTAAGTAATTGTATTACGTTAGTTTGATTTGGTAGTTGTAGTTGTATTTAATAATTGTTGATGTATAATTATTATTATTTTGCTTGTATGTAAATTCAATGTTGACGTGTAAAAGTGCCCTTGTGGCCTATTTGCTGAATAAATGTTGAAGTTGAAGTTGAACTAATGACATGTGTGTAGATAAATAACTATTACATTCGAACGTATCTCTAGTAAGTACTTTGTTTTAAATATTTTACTACCCTACTTACATAGCTGAAAGCTTCTAAAAATGTAGTTCATTAGTTATTGTTTTCCATCGTATTTTCTCGGAACATTCGTATTTGTCATACTACTTCAGTCAACCACAGTACTTTTTGTACCGAGACTGACTGAAATAAGTACCTTAAATAAGTATCTTAATACCATTCCAATTAGCTGACCAAGGGCGGGTTTAAATTCAGCAAGCTGTACCCGCACCTTTTTCGTTACTTACACAATTTGTTGAACACTGTGTAGATAAATACTTACCTACTTACTCCATATACCTAAGATGGACTAATTACCTACCTAACCCTTATATTATACCTAAGAACTGATGTAAAAAGTAATGAAATAAATGCATTTGTATTTGTATTTTGGATGGATGGAAAATAATTATGAACACTCAGCAAGCTTGGTGGCCTAAACACGGTATTCGACTGAAAAGCTCTCGATTACGAGTATATCACGATTGTATAAAATACTGTTATTGCTCACTATATTATAAGACTGTGTGTCCCTCGCAGTTATTTCCAGCGTTATTACAGCCACAAAATACGCCGTTATCGCGAAATTGCCGCTAAATCTCTTTAATTATATTACGATAAAAGGCATAAATACATTTAATAATACATAGGTAAAAATCGGTAGATAAGTAGATAATGTATAATTATATAATTAAATTACGGCTTCCGTTTGACCTATGAAGCAGGAAATCTTGGGTGCAAACCCCTGTAAGGGTATTTATTTGTTCTAATGCACACACATATATAGGGTCATCGCGCTAGTTTCCGTCCATGCTTTAGTTTTCGTTCACTGGACGGATTAGCAAATAATATATTTCATTTTTAATTAGCTACTTGCGAAATTTTTATTGTAATTTGTATTGCAATGTAGGTTTATATTCAACTAGCGACCCGCCCCGGCTTCGCACGGGTAAACAAATTATACACAATCCTCAAGAGTCACTCTATCCTCAAGAGTCACTCTATCGATAGGTGAATGAAAATCCGTCCAGTAGTTTTTGAGTTTATCGCGAACATACAAACATTACAAACACACAAACAGACAGACGCGGCGGTATTGTTTCCTAAATTGTTTTTATGAATGGTTCCTTCAATACTCAACTGAATCGAAAAGTAAAATTGAATTGTAATTGACAAAAATATTAATCTCGACAAACAAGCTTTCAAATTGATAAACTTTTTAAAAGTCATTCGAAAAAACCAGCGTTGGGATTCACTTTCCCGCCCTTTTGGGTACAGAAACCACGACATTGAGCGACTTGCGACGGCAGCGATAACCATAGGTTGGAGCGAGACACAGCGATCGCACCTTTCGTTGTCGCTGCCCATATCATTTATTTATTTCTTCAATGTGGTACAATAAAGATGTAATAAAACAATTTTCAAATTCTGAACAGCACATCCTCCCTGAATACGAAATAACTATACAATACATACCAAAACGCGTGGTATGAAAACGGATGTATGGAGTTTACCACTCTTATATTTCTCTAGGTCGCTGCCGCCGTTACAGGGCGGACACGCCATACATCAAAAATCATTTGCGTTTATATGTGTGCACGGCACGTCTGTACACGCGTCATTGTGTATGTGTGGGTAAGTCGCTTTACTGAGAGCACGCCAGAAGTCCGTCAGATTCATGTCGCGGGGCGAGGTAATGCGAGTCGGGACGGGGCGGTGCGTGGCCGATCTGTATGATAATACTATTACTTATTCTGTGCCGCCGTCGCCAGTCGCGTACAGTCGTGGCCGAGCCGTAAAGTACATCAGCATCACCAATATTCGCTAGTTCTGTTTTGTATCAGGAACTTATTCATTTATGCGTGACGATGAGCGATGACAAAGGGAATGGTGAGCGTTATTTACAATGTTCGATAAAACCAGTATACATTGGTCTTTTATACACGTAGTTACTACGAAGCTGGAGCTCAATATATGTTGGATATTGTATAAACAGGTACTGGGCTTCGAGTATCGTGGGTTAGCGGGTTTTTCAAATGTAGATTTGAATGTGTTGTCACTAGAAACGTCGTTTTCTAGGGTTCCTTAACTCAAAAGGAAAAAACGGAACCCTTATAGGATCACTTGGTCCGTCCGTCCGTCCGTCTGTCAAGACCAAATAGAATTTAGTATAGAGGCGGATTGTCAAAGTAAATTTTGTAAATTGTAAACACAGGAAATTTACTGCCATCTTTCGACACATGATTAAAACTTTTAGAACGCCATTTGACTTTGATCCTTATTCTTTCACTGATATGTGTTAAATTTGTTAAATGCTCGAGCATGCCATGAAAAGGTCTCTTAACCACCTAAGTCCCTGTGTACAAATTTTTGTACATATTCAAAAAATATTTTGAACTTTCATTGAGTAATAACTAAGGGTTCCTAATTCAAAAACAAAACATATATTATGCTTCTGGGTCTCAGGAGGTTAAATTCGGCAAATGGAATGATTCAGCCATTTTTCGACTTATATTATTTATATTCCACGTAATTTAGGTCCAATTTCGCTTAGCATGTTTCGAGTTTTCTAGTCGATAAGACCTGATAAGAGGGTAAATTGCCTAATTACTGGCAGAATAACGGTTAAGTAGCCAACTAATGGCACAATTATTTTGGGACATTTGGCAGTGACTTAGTAAATGTACAGCACAATAAATCTAACGTAACTAACTGCCGCTTAAGGCTCAGTAGGTTCGTGTTCTTCTCTCTCGCTGTCACTGAGCGTAAGCGTAAAATTTAAGTGTAGGCTGTGCTTTAAAAATTATGAAGTCTTTAACTTCCTATTTTTTCATACATAATAAATATTTATCGTCCATGTACGCCATTATCATTGTAATTGATTTTTTTTATATTAAAGGAAAAATGGAAAAAGTTACGCTTCCGGCAGGACTTGAACCCGCATCCTCCACAATCCGTGTGTTGCTCTTAACCAATTGAGCTACGGATGCCTACCAGGACATCGCAGATCTTTAGTTAGTTAAAAAAATACTTTATTAAATAAATAAATTAACAGGTGATTGTAAATTAATAAAGAAATAAACTAACTTAACTAAATAATACTAAATTAAAACTAAAAACTAATACTAAATAAAATTAAAATAAATCTAAAAAATTGGACCCCTTTGGCATGGTGCCGAAGACGCTGGCAGCATTTCCCCGCTGTATAGCGAGGCTAATACGCTGCGCGAGAAAGCTGCCAGCTCTTCGGTCACCAGTGAGGTCGATCAGTCTTTTTGCCAGGTCTTTAAAAAGTTGTAGTTAAAAAATTGATTGTAATTGATGTTAAACAACAAAATTCGCAATACATTGCGTCTTAGAATAAACTTTAAAGAGTATTAAAAATCAAAACACAAGTTATTTTAAAAAGTCGCTGAATTCGCGAGTTATTTTAAAAAGTCGCTGAATTCGCGAAGCGTCTGGTTGACGTAACTGGTGACCGAAGAGCTGGCGGCTACCTCGCACAACGTATCAGCATTGCGATATAGCGAGGAAATGTCGCCAGCATCCTTGGTACAATGCCTCAAGGGCCTGTTTTAGATTTAAGCTAGTTTTTAATTTCTTTTAGTAATACACTGTATATATCTTGTTTGTAAATAAATTATTTAAAAAAACAAAATGACTAGTTCTTTGGATCCTTAGGTCTCGTTACACTGGTAAGTAATCAGCACTATAATTCGCTTTCCTCGCGTAACCAATAGAAACGCGTCAGGTATTCAAATAGTCAAATACCTCAAATGGGTTCCATTCGGTATCGGGCTGATTCTATTAACTGATAAAATTGGGTTGAATAACTTAAGGTTAAAGGCCCATTGAATAAGACCTTTGAAAAATACTATTTGTATTTTATTTGAAATCGTTTTTGGGACCTATTTTCAAAATACAAAATAATACATTTAATGAATACTTTGACATAAACGGGATCAACTAGGGACTACCTATACATTCAAACAAAAAAAGAATTTTCCATAACGGTTTAGAAAAGACGGAGTTCTGAGAACTCCTTTTTTGAAGTCGGTTAAAAATATATATGTTTTGCTAAAATACGCACTTTTAAAATATATGTAGGTACCTACCTAATAATATGTGCAGTGAATTAATTAATTACCTATTTGCGCCTGTATTTACCAACATTGAAATATATTATTCAGTCGTATTTCAACGTAATGACTATAATTAGGATGTTATTATATTATCCATTACTCTGGTAAATACGGGTGATTAATCATTTCCATTCGAATGTAATATACTTATAGCCGTCTGTATGGATATAATGACTGTGGTATTACCGTAATGTTTAGTAACATTTTACTTTGTACATTCCAATTTATACCGTTATTTAACAAGATAATTTAAATAACAAAGGAACAGATGGAAAGAAAACAAAGTGATCTTATAAGGGTTCTGTTTTTGCCTTTGAGGTACGGAAGCCTAAAAATTATACAGCCTTAGCCATTGGACAAACCCTGAAATCCCACGTAGGGTTACTTCTCAGGAATGCTCTAACGCGACGAATTCCCAATAGTCGACAACAAAAAGAAACAGGTACTGTATTTATTATTGGCAGTGCTTTTATGTTGAAAATGTTCGCATGTTCGAATCGCGGCGAGCAAATATTCGGCGCTTCGGCCGAGAGAGGGGCCGAATATTCGGTATTCGGCCAAAACCACTATTCGGGACATCTCTACTAAATACCATAATGCATATGTCTATTTAGGCTTTGTCCAATGGCTAGGGACACCCTGTGTTCGCTGCAAGAAACAGGTCTAAACACAGACAAGACATCCTCTAGACTGAGCATAGTAGCGCTACCCCCTCTGCCACAAATATACGGTAGTTTTACTCCATTTTCGAGTCAAAGTGTGTTTGTGTGACGTCCGTGTCTTTGAACGGACCAATCACGGCACGGGGCTCGCTCACCTCGTCCCCCGCACCCCAGTATTTTTGGCAGCATCGGTTTAATGAAATAATTGCTCTAAATACCGTCTAGAGGATTCGTAGTCTATGGGTCTAAATTAATTGTATAATTGAAACCCCAAAGATAATATGCTGACTCATCATCACCATCTCCCCGTGTATACAATGGAAAGTACTGAAAAGGCGCTTCTTAAGTAAGACAAATATACGTAAATGAAACAGATTCTACAGTAGGCCAGATTCAAGAAGATTTATTTGTTCAACATAGGTAAGTAACTATAGACTTATATCGACCGGGATATGAACCGTGACTCACCTTTTGTATTGTTTGTTACGTTGAAAGCGAACGCAGCCGACGCGCACGATGGAGGGTAGACCGAGCGCGGTCTACACAACTTTGACACCCACCCGCTATCTTCAGTTACCCGTGAACAAGATGCATGTAACTGCGTCGAAATATCGGGAGCTCGAAAACAATACAAAAGGTAATCACGGTTCAAATCTCGTTCGATATAAGTCTAACTAACCGTGAATCATTCAAAACTGTCAACATAGGTAAGTTACAGATATAAATGAAATCGTTTCTGTAGTTTACCATTAAAGGCCTAGCCTAGCTAGCTACCTAGCCCTTTACACAAAATCTCAGAAACATACATGTATATCCGTGATAATGATATTAATTAAATACTTAAACTTAATAAGAAATTTAAAAAATATTAAGCTCAGTTGTGGGTACAGTCTCACAAATATCTGAACACGCCTCAATTGTCATGGTGCTAGGTGCGTGTTCAGATATTTTTGAGCACCTCGGCCGCCCCGATATATCTGATGGCGACTGTACTAGACGACGATAAGAATATAAAATCTTGTACCAAAGATGATATGTTTGCCAAAGCTTATTTAATGTATGTATGTACCTATACTGCCCACACTGACATGTTCGTAAACCTTATTACAAGCGGCATAAGGTCCACCGATGGACAGAGGGTCTACCGCGAACCACGTTCGATCTGTTGCCTCCCTGTCACACTTACGTACGAATTTACAGGTGCGACAGAGAGGCATCACGTTGAACTTGGTTCGCGGTAGGCCATCAGAAGTGTTGCTGTTTGCACCTACTGTTTCTTTCACAAGTTGTTCGATGGCGACTCCATTGTTCCAAACAAATCAGGCGAATCCTTCAGACATCTTTGTTCTCAATTATTCACAAATTCATAATTATAAGTACTAGGTACTTACCCTCATTCTGAACGAGACCCCACTTCTGTTGTTATTATGAAAGAGATCTTGTACAGAGTTTTACTTTTAAAGGTCATTAGTATCGAAGCTATTTCTATCCAGCAAAAATATAAGTACCTAACTCCGTATAAGATAAGTAAAGTCTAGAGAAAAAGCGTGCCACGGAAAATCAATAAAAATGCTCGAATAGATGGCGCCATAAGTACCTTTGGCCTATACTCATGTAGATGGCGTCACCGTTTGATATTTAACAATTTTAACACATCACTATCAGTGAAAGGACATGGGTCAAAGTCATAAGGCGTTCTAAAAATAATAACTAAAAATAAAAATAAAAACATTTATCCATATACATACCTACTTACTTATATATTTTTATTGATATTTTTATTTTTGTCGATAGATGTCAGTAAATTTACTGTGACTACAAAATTTACTATGACAATAACCCTCTATACACTCTATTATCTTTGGATGGAGTAAGGAAACGAAGAAGAAAACGTATTGTATACGTGTCATCTATAATATATAAGGGTCAATTCATAAAACTGTCAATATTAACTTCTTGGCTGCGTTAGACTACTCGTATAAGCCGGTCGTCAAGTAAAAGTTATGAAAAGGGGCCAAAAGTCCAAGAACTCAAACAGTCTAATTCCGAATTGAAAGCGTTGGAATAAGCCGACGGTCGGCATAAGTTAACAACACGGATTACTTACCCTAGATGGAGCATAGGTATCGGCTTTGTACGCGACAGTGGCGGAGAAACAATTAAAATATATAATATGTCTCAGCCATCTGGCTAAGTTAATTAATCGCCTATAGATGCCGATAGACAATCACTTAGCCGGTAACAGCTTGGCGTATTGAATTGTCAGCTCTTTGAAAAAGACTGGTTCACTCAGCCAAGAAGCTTATAATATGTATGAAAGTACTTTATAATTACATTAAATCATATATCGTTGAAATCAGCGTTAAATAGTAGGCTATATGATTATAACAATTATATGATTGTAATTTTGTAATGTGTACCTATACATTTGGCCAGACCTTATCAAACTCCGGAAGAATGACAGTTTTCCAGTTTCCTTGTTAAAAATGGCTACCACAATAAAACAAATTGATGATCCGAGGTACCTACTTAAATCCTATTTAATTATCAAAGTGAGACTTTTATTTTTAAGATTAATTATTTAAAAAGAACCTAACAATAACATACATACATTAAAAAGAACCTAACATTTATAATATTTTGATTTCGATCCGACCACTCACGGGTTGACCACTACTTGAAGGGATCAAGTATCTTCGCCGTGTGTGCGCCCTCCAGAGGCCCACTGATGATCAGTCCGCCGGACGGTATAGGCAGTTCCGGATTAACCCATAAGCAAAACAAGCACGTGCCTAGGGCACCACGTCTAGGGGGGCACCAAAAACGTAGGCAAAAAAACGCACAGGCTGCATTAGCATTTGCAGTCGTAGTGGAGTATGTATGTACCTACAATATGAAACTTTTTGTACGTGTAGAAGTACCCATCTAATAACGAAGGGTCGTAGGAGTAAGAGAGTGAGAGCACGTAATATTTTTAATAGGAACGTCTCCAACGTAGGCTTTTGATTTGACCATACACGGAGGCCCTCAAGCTCATGGCCAAAAAATCTTGCCATCGGGCTTGCGGAAGTTTGAGAACTTTGAGAAAGGTGACATTCGGATGGCGACTGGAGCAATATTTCCGTTGCAAAGTTACTGCTGCAGCACTGTCAATTTCCGTGATAAAATGATATGACGGATTGAAAATGAACGCCACTCAATTTACCAAAAAAATTCAATGTAATCTTGATGACCCTAGGGAGAGGGGGCACCATGGTCTAGAAATGTTTAGGGCACCAAACTATCTTAATCCGGCACTGGATATCGGCCTGTCAGTTGTTCGGAGCTGTCACCTTTTGCGTTTAACTGACAGGCTGATATCGTCCAGTGGACTGATCATAGTGGGCCCTTTAAAAGCGCAGTCTATTGGTGGTTGTCTGTGGTTATCAACTTCTTTATTGAATTAGTCCCGAAGTTTGGTCTCAATCCCGAACGGGATTAGATCCTTTTGAATTTTTAAAATATCGCGTGGGACTTGGCTCATGGAATTAGGGTTCCATGTTAAAAAACGGAACCCTTATAGGATCACTCGCATGTTCGTCTGTCTGTCGACACTCACAGTTAATTTTCTCTGAAACTACTGGACCGATTGAATTGAAATTTAGTATACATCAGTGCGGCTACCACCAGTTCGACACTAAAATAAACGATAGCGTGGACTTAATACTTAATGTACTTTCTATGCATCTCGCTCGTACTGACATATCAGTGCGAGCGAGATGTATAGAAAGTAAATTACGTACCCGAGCGTTTTCCAAAAAAAGTGTAGGTACATGTCATTTATGTCTTCAAAATATTGACTTCTTGGGCTCATTTTACTCAGAATCATTTGTACATTCACGCCTTATACATGAAAAAATGTGTCCCAAAATTTTGTATGAAAAAAAATTTTTCCAGTGCGTCACGTTCATACAAATAAAAAAAAATTCATACAAGAATGTGACGATCAGGAAAGGAAATTTTTGGACACATTTTTTTATGTATGAGGCGTGAATGTACAAATGATTCTGAGTAAAATGAGCCCAAGAAGTCAATATTTTGAAGACATGAATGAAATGTACACTTTTTTTGGAAAACGCTCACCCATGGTTTTATTTATTTTTTAAGTTTTATAGGTTACTTATTTAATAAATTAATTTCAACAACATATAAGACTAATGAATACACGTTTGGTACATTTGGTTTTTAACACTTTTTTTTTCACAATAATGCAGAGAAAATATAAAAAGTTGCATTAGGTACATACTTACCGTTAATGTTCCCTACGCTACACCAGATGCGACGAATAGAGCATTACAGAAGCAATAATAGAAAATTTCAACGATATATCGTCTAATATTCTTCCACGTTCACATTATAGTTTCGTCACAGATCATATAATACTAGTAAATGCGAATGCAACTTTGCGTAGGTACATGTATGTTCTTTACCTAATAAGGGGCCCACTGATTACCAGTCCGCCGGACGATATCGGCCTGTCAGTTGTTCGGAGCTGTCAACTTTTTGTTCTAACTGACAGGCCGATATCGTCCGGCGAACTGTTAATCAGTGGGCCCCTTTAGTAAAGATATAAAGTCGAAGGAAAATACGTGCGTCGGAAATCTAGGAACAGTCATTCTCGGATAGATGGCGCACACACCTTTGGCCTATGCTCGGCTAGATGGCGTTGACGACACCGTTTCATATTTAATAATTTTAAAACATAGGTGTCAGTGAAAGAACATGGCTCGAAATGATATAAGAATAATCAAATCATTTAACCGCGCAGGCAGCTTTCTCGCGCAAAGATTGGCCATAGCAATCCAGTGCGGGAACGCTCCTTGCGTGATAGGCAGGGCACCCTACCAAGGGCGCAAAATTTTGATAGATTTTTTTAATTTTTTAGCTTTATTTATCTTAATTGTAGTTAATTTTAGTTCTATATTCATTTTATAACACTTATTATACAATAAATGAGTTATAACATATTTAACCATATAAATACATTTTTTGATAGTTTTATAAATTTTATTTTGAGTTTTAATCGTGTGTCGATAGATGGTAGTAAATTTAATGTGACTATAAAATAAGTAAATTTTATAGACACATTAAATTTACTTTAACAGGACCCGTCTATACTATTTATTCTCTTTGCTATTAGGTATCCTTTCAGACGGAGGCAGGGAAATAACAATGGCAAAGCCTGTTGGAGCAAGTTTTTGTCTCCCGCGACGCTTTTCAGAGGGAAAAGTCTTTTCGCCACTAGGGCTTTATCTTTACAATAGTAGTGTGTGTTACAAGGGATCAAAATGATATTATATTTCCGTCAAGGGCGTACATTGAATCCTGAATGAAGCGAAGGATTCTAAAGTAGAATCCTGAGCGCAATGAGGGATTCAAGTGTTAACGCCCAAGACGAAATAATTTTGATACCGTGTGACACATACTGCTTTTTACATCAACTATGAGGAAAATAAAAAAATCTTAATGTTGACACAATCTGATGCTTAAACAGATTACCTATTTAAGCAAAAAAAATAATGTGTAAAAAAATGTAAAAATAGTGTGCTAGAACAGAAAAGTGTTAAGTACTTTGATCCCTCCTAGCAGGGAAGAAAAAGCTCTTTTCTGAATAGGAGCTGTGAAAAGGTAATTTCAGCGCTGCGTTGGTAGTCTACCCAGAAAAGAAGTTAGTGTGAAAATTTTTGAAACTAATAAAAATATATTAGAGTTAGGTACACCAAGATAAGTCTGCAACGATTTTGATAGCACACGAAATGCAAGTGTTATTTTAAACGTGAAACTTCTATGAACACAATTACGTTGCGATGTTTTATCACAGAGCTTATCGTCAACTTCTGAGTCCATCATCAGATCAGCTCGATGGTACCATAATATTGCAATTTCACCCAACTTACATTATGTATGTAGGGATGTGAAGTTTTAGCTAAATCAAATAATGGGGAGTGGGTCAAATTTAAGCAAGTTTGACCCCGAACATACCAACATAGCAAGTTAAATAAAATCTTGTTAAAATAGTCGTTTTAATTCCGTACCTAATTCCAGTTCTAGTTCGTTGTTTTAAGGGTCAGTATTATTACTTATTAATTTTTCAACTTTATTGCATACTAGCGACCCGCCCCGGCTTCGCACGGGTTAACAAATTATACATAAACCTTCCTCTTGAATCATTATCTAATGAAAAAAACCGCATCAAAATCCGTTGCGTTGTTTTAAAGATCTAGCTAAGCATACATAGGGACAGACAGACAGCGGGAAGCGACTTTGTTTTATACTGTGTAGTGATAGTGATAGTGATAAAAAAGAGTACACAATATCGGATTTCAATCACAATATCGGATTTCAATACCGGTATTGAGAATCGTTCGATATTGAATGCCCCGCAAATACCCCGTTTCCAATAGAGTTTATAATCTTGCAATAAACAAACGCTTCAAACGCAGCCATAAGTAAAATTGGCAAAAATTTGGTGTGCACGAAAACATCGTAACTGTTGATTACTTGTAAACAAGAAAACGTTACAAGGAGGAGAACAACAATTTTCCGCCCTAGAGCAAAATGGGGTCCCCGTTGTTTCCCATAAAGTTTTAAGTCATAATGTATTGTTTGTCATATTATCATTAGTCATAAGCGTTAAGATTTCAGGATTTTCGTTAGATTATCCTATAGATAGGTTAGGTTAAGTTTGTTTTATGGCAATCCTGAAAAGGGACGCGTTTCTGAACCAAATGAATTACTTATGACTAACGAAAGTGCGGGCAAACAATACATTATGGCTTAAAACGATTTGGGAAACAATAGTGACCCGAGCAAAATACTTAGTACTTATAATAGGGTAAACGAGTGAGTTGAGTCGTTTTGTAGAAACGTGTAAAAATTCGCGAGAAGGTTGCTTTGGATATACATATTTTGCACTTTTTAAGGAAGGATTCCACCAGTGTGCGTGCTGCACAACGACAAGCATTTTTGTAGGTACTGAATATGCTTGTGCCGCACAGTGCCGCTCACTGGTGGAATCCCATCTTTAGAGTTCTGGAAGGCACGGTTAAAAAACGCTTTTATATCATTTATCTATGCGGAATTTACAAGTTTTTATTTAACTTGCAATGTGTGTAATATGTTTGTTCGGGTAAAATCTTGCAAGCTAAATACTTTAAGAAGTGTAAAGCTCTTATGGTAGATGTCGCCCGGGTCCCCTTGACCTATATGGTGGAAAGATTTGCTGGCTATGGATGAGGTCTTGGTGGCTCAGATGGCAGAGCGCTAGAGTATCGACCTGAGGCCGTGAGTTCAAGTCGCACACAAGACCGTAATTTTTCCACTTTTAATTTTATTCTAAGCTTAATAGCATCGTTCGCAGTCGTTTCTGGTAGTAAAAAAAAACTAAATACTTTATTTAGCAAATTTCGTTAACTGTATTAATACAGTCCTCACTTACATATTTTTTATATTATGCAATAGTTTATAGATCTTCTGACATGTAAAATAATATAACTTGTAACACGCTCTGATTCTGTTTTCTAACGTAATGAAATAACAATGTACGGAATCCATTATGTTAATTAATTTTGAGAAGTTTGAGGAATAATTAGTGTCATTGCCTTACGTTGGAGAATGTTTACGGAAGTTTAAGACGTCTTAAAAATTAAGGTTTTAATTCGTTGTAGAAGAGGTAAGGTAAATTAAGGTTTTAATTCGTTGTAGAAGAGGTAAGGTAAATAAGGTAATTAGAGGAAGTTTTGTCAGGTAAAGACAAAGACAGTTTACTAATTACGTAGTCTCCATTGTCACCCATATCCAGCAAGAAAAATTGGGTCTACGTTTGTATAGAAAATCAGTCACGTTACCTCGTCCCTTTTCGAGTTAAGTCACACATTTCTTTTAAACCACCAAACTAAATCCATAAACGTTATAAATAGCCTTTTTCTACTTAAAGTTAAGAAGACCGCCCTCAATTTAAGTTAATCTCCAACATTTTGGCCGCCGCTAACATTTTAGAAGCCTCACTAGTGCTTGTTCTAGTTCTTCCCGCATCACGGCCAAAGCGAACCACCTAACTCTAAGCTCCATATACGCGTGGTATTCGACGCATCTAGAGATCAGGTTATTAAAGGCACTGACTGCAATAGGGAAATGTTTTTTGAATAACAAGCTGTATAGAATTACATGACAGCTCACACAGTTTAACTAACCAACATAAGTTGCAACTCCAATCACGAATGGTTTTTAAGAGCCTTGAGGTCTAATTATAGGTTTTGTGGAGAAATGTGTAGTGAATTACTTTGTATTGAATTACAAGATGGGACGACGCGCCATGCTTTATTACATAATATATTTTGTCTAAGTAACTTGGGTTAATAAAATTATAAGTAAAGTAATAGTCTAAAAGATTTAATTACGATAAATAAATAATTACTATTTGACATATTTGCAATTATTTAATGCGTATCCATCTACGTCAACGCACAAAGATGTAGCTGATCTCTACTAAATATTATAAATGCGATAGTAGCTGTGTGTCCGGTCTGTCTGTCTGAAATTCGTGTGTCTGTTTTAGATTAAATTCGGCATGGAGATAGTTTGAGGCCCAGGGAAGATAAGATGGGCTTAATCGATCATCCTCATCTTTCCACGCAGAGGAAGTCGCGGGCAGAAGCTAACAGAACATAAATAATTTTAGAATATAAATGTTTTTCCCGTGACATTTAGTTTCGTGACTTTCGTGAGTTTTGCAGATTGATTAGTGACAGTGGATTGCTGAGCAGTAGATATATTATATAAAGCTTTTCACTTAGTACTGCAAGGGGTAAGTTATGTATTAATTTCAGCATATTATTATCGGTAAAAGCAAAAGTCAATCAAATTCTGAAATCGGAAATCTGCCGCTGCACACGGTAAACTATTTTACGAGTTTTTGAATGTCAGTTACGTTTGTTATAACTGGTAGGGCAGAAAGGCAATAGCGGTAACTGCTTCTGACACGGCACGCTCACATATACTTGATTTAATTACCTAACTAATTCCTCTCTTCCATCGTTATCATCACCAGTCTTTTTACGTCAATTCTGGAAACTGGATTCTTCTCATTGTACAACATATATATGGAATATATCCTGTACTAAGGGTTGCACGGCTATCAACCGGTATTTAAAAACATGTTAATATAATATAGTTCCAAAACCGTTATATTATTTCGTTCATTCAAAAACCAGTTAATTGATGGAACGCGAATTAAAAGAAACGTTCTCTCTGCTTTCCGGCAAGAAGAGGGAACGAAATTGTATTGTCCGTGGAGAACGTTACGATATACTAATACCGATTATACTCAAACTCTAGCTGAGGATATATTTTTCCATGGTCATTTATTTACTTTCTCGTACAGTAAAACGAACAGTGGCGGATTTCCCATAAGGCACAGTAGGCTCGAGCCTAGGGCGGCGAGATATTAGGGGCGGCAAATTGTGGCAAAAAATCGCTGATGATAACAAGAAATAACACAAAATTATTCATATATAGGCAACGAATTCTCAAAAAAAGGTATAGAGAGAAATGCTTGGAACACAATTTTTGACTTCGTAACTTTGTTTGAACTACTTAGGAGGTGAACATATCAAAAGTCCCTGGCCGTAGCTAATGAGCCGGGGAAAGAGGGAGATTTGAAGGTCCCATTTTTCGGTTTTTCGCTTATACTTATCTCGGAAACTATGCGTTCTAACGACTGATCATTGTACAAAATGAAAGCTGATTAAATTTGCTACAAGTTTTATTTAGTACAGTTTTCCGATATCATAACCATCAGCAATCATTGCCGTAGATAAATTACAGTTAAGTCGATCAGCTGATGCTTTTCAGCCATCTTGGCGCGAACTAAACTGCGAAATCACCGAGAACTTTGCGAGTGTGGAGTCATACGTCAACGTCGCGATATATTCGCTCCGCGAAGTCGAGCCGCGATTCACGCGCAATAGTCTGAAGGGGGGCTTGTATAGGGCCCTCCACACTCGTGCACGAAGCCGCGAACGCGAGTGTGGAGTCAATTTCGCAGATCTGCTACACTGTTAAAATCTTTCGGGTTCCTTTCCTCGTGACCACTGTGAATATTATTGATGGAAATTTAATGCAAAATTATAGACATTCAAGAGCGGCTTCCTCAAAAACTAAACAAGATACCTATCGAAAAACTCGACTGTATAAAACTTGTAGCAAATTTAATCAGCTTTCATTTTGTATAATGATCATGTCACAATGACGCATAGTTTCTAAGATATTATAAGCGAAAAACCGAAAAATGGGACCTTTAAATCAAACCCCCCACCCTCGATCAAGGGCTACGGCCGGCGACTTTTGATATTTTCACCTCCTAACGAGTCCAAACAAAGTTACTTAGTAAAAAATGTGTCTAAGCATTTCCCTCTATACCTTTTCGTTGCCTGACCTAAATGCAGTCAGTATGATGGGTGCTGATACTGAGAAAGGGGCGGCTACAGGGTCTGAGCCTAGGGCGGCAAAGACTGCAAATCCGCCACTGAAAACGAACGTACATTTATGATATCTATCATCAAACCATATCACGTTCTGTCTGCGTAAGCACCCGCCTGTCAAATAGAAAGATTAATGGTCTACATGATATTTACACGGGTGCTTACATACGTTACTTATTTACATTTTTATGTAAATTGAGCGAGACGAAGGTGGACGACCGGCGCGAAAAAGATTTGTCATTTTCCTCTCTGAATATTAACATTATAGAAAATATTTTGACAATTTAAAGTAGGCTGTAATATTCGCGGCCTAAGGTAGAAAAAAAAAACTATGCTACTTTTTTCCCGCCTCTTTGGCAGTTTGAATATTGCCGCCATTACTAAGTGTGTGTTTTAATATATTCGTTTTTTTTATAAATGCCAAAAAAGGGCTCTTCCCCTCAAATTTTCAATCCATGTGACAAAAAATAGTTTTTAAAATAAATAAAATGAAGCTCAAAGAATTGTTTCAACGTAATTTTTATATTTATACCGCGTTATTATGGGCGAAACACTACCCTTACAAAAAAATTACTTAAGTGCTTTAAAATACACTTTTATTACTTATAAACTATATTGTGTTTTTTTTACTTGCAAAAAAAAACACAACAAAAACATAATATGATATTTTACTCGTAAAAAAACATAATATGATAGAAACGCCCTTTATATTTGGTCTGACACGCTTTTGATGCTGTTTATAAAGTACAATCAAATAATATGTTAATATTAGAAATACAAAAAAAGGAAGAAGAAAGAAAGAAGAAGCCTACATGAATTTAATTCCATCTTGGCCATTACTTAATAAATCATTATTTTATTAAACAAACATCAAACATCAACATTTATTCAGCAATTAGGCCACAAGGGCACTTTTAAATAAGTTATTATCATCAATTAACTAAAGGAAATATAAATGTATCCGGTTTCCCCACACTAAACCATCTAAACATTGTCAAGTACTTACCATCAAAACCTCATCGTGACAAAATCACAGCAGTTCACTAAAACTCACTAAATATCAATTGATCACATCACTAGTGCATATCACAACACATTATAACGATTTTTTAGTTAGAAATCAAACGATTTTAGGTCAAAATGTAGGTTCTTTCACATGCGGCGTTCGACGAAGGATTGCTACTGATTATTTCATGCGATGCTATGTATATATAGTTATACAAAATAATACTGGGAGACCTTAACCATTCCATTCTCAACCTTACTTCACTAACCACAAAGTACAATTTTATTTGATATTGTTGATCGTTCCGCTCTAGGATTTCAACGCTACGCTACTATACAAATCTAAATCTTATTGCTTGTAAATTGAGATGAGATTCACTTGCAGGCGTTTCAGGGTAGCTTTTCTTCACCCCATCCCCTATTGCTTGGTTGGTGTTGGGAAAGCGCCACGGTTTTGTTAACGTTGCGTTATTTTTTAATTTAGTTATTAACGTCTATATTTATTATTGCCCGAAGCGTTAACGAAGGTCTCTGTTTGACTCGGGCGTTTTGCTTTCGTATGTTCGGATGTTCTCTTCTACAGGTCGCAATTCTTAACTGATTCTAGTGAAATTTTGTGACCAGATTCTATGATTAAATAGATAAATCTTTGTAAATCTTGGAAATTTTGCAAAAAATAGTTTTTGGAAATTTTTCAAAAAGCGGAAAGTTGGCATAAAGGAATCGCCAATAGCATCTTTGGCACTTAAGACTAATGGTGAGTTCGATGTGATAACGATTCAATAACCTATTTTTCAGTTTTACATTTTCTAAGCTTAACGCGAGGTCTTTAGAAGAATAATTAGAAAAAGAAATCTTTATTGTATGTGTAAGTATTTGCAGATACTGACTTAATAAATATGCTAGCATAGAGATTTGCTCTACACCGTATCTATACGCCGCAAGTATTTGTTCTATATGTGGTAAAAATTACTCGTCGCACAAGCATGTAGAATCTTGGTATCTTCAGCCTCTAATTCCAGGCAAAACACACGGTTATAATTATTTGTCCAAATATTAAATATTATTGCATCACTTTTCGTAGGCATCGGTATGATTATGAGGAAATGTAAATCAAAACATAAATAATATATAATTACAATTGTCTAGTTTGGCAAGCCATTTTCATCAATAGAAAAAGGCGGGAAATTAAAAAAAGTAAGCGTGAATAGTTTACCTCGCATAGAAAATTTGAATTTCGCGCCTTTTTCTACTAACAAAATGGGTTTGAAGTATACTTAGCCTTTGAAAACATCCGTCAGCAAGTTTTCGTCAGTCAGAAAAACGTTATTTTAACCGTTATTTTATTAACGAAACGGTTATTTCGGCCCGTCCTAGCAAAATGTTGCCAGCGCAAAAATTAAAAACTGCAATATCACGTTACATCTGTTTTTTACTAATTAGGGCTAATACTTTAGGGTTGAGATACAATTTAGACTAATTTGACGAGGGTCGGTGTTTGTGAATCAAGAAAACATTACTTTAAGTGACGTCCGTGATTTTGCTATAATTTGAAGGCTTTATAATTCTAAGGGCTTTATGAAGTTAATCATACTTCTTTTGACGAAATGAAAGACAGGCATAACCTAAATAAACTGCCGTATTCGAACTTCAAGATATTCACAAGAAACGACACGTACTAGATCCATTCTAGATACGTTATAGTTTAGATTTCAACTAGTTCTCTTTTGCAGCGCAATTTGAGCAACCAATGTCACTTTTACGTTAGATAGAGTTAGATATATCTATTAGATGTGAATTGGGTCTCCAAGAGTATCTCCAGAATCGCGCAAATGTCAAATTTGACAAGTTAGATCTTAGACATATCGTTATCGTATCTTGGCGATGTCTTTAAGATATCTAACAGATGTCTATTTCAAAATCCGAATCGGGCCCAAACTGCCTGTACCCCTAGTGTAAATTTAATTCGTTAGCGCGACGTGACGTACGCGTTTGCGTTAAGTGTCGTTTTGTATGGGATTTGAGTTTCCATAAAGCCACGCGTGGCGCGCTGTTCGAAATCCCATACGATAATAGACATAACACAAACGCGAGCGCTCAGATAACTATAGATGGTCAAGCAGATCTTGTTAGTAGAAAAAGGCGGCAAATTTGAAAAATGTAGGCGCGAAGGGATATCGTTCCATAGAAAATTTGAATTTCGCGCCTTTTTCTACTGAGAAGATTTGCTTGACCAGCTATTATAATTTTCTTTTTTCAATATTTTTCTTTCCGAACTTAGTTGTATAGTTTTTCTGACTAGCACTTTCGGCCTAGACAATGATAAGTTTTTGTAAACATTTCATTTTTGGTACAAGCTTTTATCGCTGACTGTATTTTTCTTTCCATAGGCAACTAATATATACTCGAGAAAATGCTAACAAACCCAAACAAAATTGTGATGCGTTGTTTTATCACAGAGTTCCTATGGCCACCTCCTGTCTCCATCATCACATCAGCTCGATGGTACCATAATATTGCATTGTCACTCGACTTACAAATATTTGCAAATCTTCAACTTCATCGGAAATCGAGAAATGGGTCAAATTTAACTTTGATTAGGATTACAGACAACGGGACAGGTGAAACTAAACTCCTGTCTCCATCATCAGATCAGCTTGATGGTGCCATAATAGGAAGGTATTGCATTATCACCCAACTTACATATATGTATGTAAATTTTCAGCTTTAAGTGGGTCAAATTTAACTTGCAAGATTTAATCTAGGGGAAAACGTCATTTCACTACATCTTATAAAACTACTCAAAAACCACTGATCTAATTTTCATATGATTTTCATCTGTAACGACTAACGATACATACAAATAAAACTAAATATTTAGCAATGTGACAGACAGACGGACGGACAGAGCGCACCATAACTATTCTTTTTTACGTTTTTGGTACCTACGAAGCCTTAAAAAATTATATCATAATATAATTATTCAAACTGAAAATCCTAGGAAAATATAAGCAGCTAAACGTTAAAAAACACCCTGTATATACTGTGTGTCTTAACCCTCGCGTGCAGCGGCCGGCTGCCCGCTCCCACACTCATGGTTACTTTAACACTTCGACTACTTACGGTAAACTCGTTGGTTAAATATTAAATGAGTACAGTCGAGTAAACAAGTTTTAAAAGAAATAATAGGTAGTTTTAAAGATATAAAAGTTATAGATGGTCAAGCATATCTTGTCAGTGACATTAGCTAAAAAGGCGGCAAATTTGAAAAATGTAGGCGCGAAGGGATATACCATAGAAATTTTGAATGTCGCGCTTTTTTCTACTGACAAGATTTGCTTGCTAGCTTTAAAAAACAACATAGGTATGTACAACGTTTTAGAGTACATAAATAGCCCTTAAATTTTTCGACATGCTCACGTATAGTAACGCACTAGGGCGGTAAATTAGCACCATAAGTACTGTAAAAATAACGGCTATTAAATTAATCAAATTAAATATTTTTAAGCATTAAAAAAATTATAAACGTCAGTATTTTCAAAGTAAAACTCATTTAAACCTACTTGGTTCGTATAAACTAGTAACATAAATTAGAATCAAAACTCCCGCGGGAATCATATAGGCCTTTGCCCTTCAGTACACCTGCATGAAATAGGATCTTGTTCCAACAAGTGTTATGAAAAGTCTTTCGGATTATGGCAAGCCTTGGTAAGAATTATGAACGCAACAGTACTGAAGTAAACAGTAAATCACTACCAATAATAACATGACAAGGCATTGTCTAAGCATTATTTCGTCTTCAAACTACTAAAATATTCAATACAAGATAACCGATTATTCCAATCAAATTATACCGCCATTTTATCATTTTACTACAAGGATTCAAGTTCAACTAACATTTCAGTATTCATTCTAAAGTACTTCCCGCCAGACTTTAAAATAATTGGCTTTGGATGCGTTCAGAAATAAACCTTTTTTTTTATTCTTTTCAGCCAGGCCAGATAATATCATGGCTTGTTAAACGCTATAATGTTTGAAAAGTTACGCATAATATTTTATATTTTCTTGACTCTATTCATACCTTACTTATTACAGGAATATATTTCCGTAATTTTATTAAATAAAGTAAAGAGTTGCGGCTCTTGCGGATCTTGTCGGTATTAAAATGGATTTCTGTTGTTTGTTTTTGGCTATTTTTATTTTTAATTTAGGGTGTGTGGCTTCGGAGTTGAGTTTACGATTCGGTAAGTTTCAATGAAAATAAATGATATTAAATTAAATATTTAGGGGTCGTCCATTAATTACATCACACTTACATCACACAAAATTTGGATCTTTTGGGCCCTCCCCACTTGTCACACTTTTTCATAGGAAAAAGATAGGTATTTCATACGTAGCTACTGTCACACTTGGCATGACCCCCCTCCCCCTGTTGCAGTGACGTAATATGTGGATGAACTCTTAACACGAAAGTAAAGACTAGAACTTTTACCCAAACGTTTTTCCAGTGTTCATAATAGAATCGCATGAACAAGACCTACCGCAGCTCATCGGCCGAGGCCTAAAGTTTGCAGAGGAGGCCCAACCAGACCTGAGAGTGAGCGAGGCCATCGTTTCGCTAGACCGAGAGAACGAGGAAGAAAGCTACAGACAATGTAAGTTAAGGTGAACGTAATACCAATGGCATTACATTAAAATGCCTGGAGACATAAGTCCGGCTGTTATTTTTTTTGTGCGAAGTCTAAAAATGAATAAATAGAGTCAGACCGAGGTAAGTCTGCAACGATTTTGATTGCAAACGAAGTTCATTTGTTACTTATATCTATGAAATTATGACGTATAAGTTATACGTCATAACTTCATAGAAGTCTAACTCTAATTATAAAGTGGCGAAAAGGGTAAAATGCCACGAGCCCCTGGCCCTAAAAGTAAAAGTGAAGTGCGTCATGCCACGACCCGGGCCCGGCCCGGTCTAGCGTGAGTCATCCTTTATACCGTCTTTCTAGGGAATCAACTTCCAAATTAAATGTAAGGTTGGTCTCAAACTTTTTAGGGTTCCGTACCCAAAGGGTAAAAATGGGACCCTATTCCTAAGACTCTGCTGCATGTCCGTCCGTCTGTCTGTTTGTCTGTCTGTCCGTCACCAGGCTGTAACTCATAGACCGTGATAGCTAGACAGTTGAAATTTTCACAGACGATGTATTTCTGTTGCCGCTATAACAACAAATACTAAAAACAGAATAAAATAAATATTTACGTGCATGGGGCTCCGATACAACAAACGTGATTTTTTTGCCGTTTTTGCGTAATGCTACGGAACCCTTCGTGCGCGAGTCCGATTCGCACTTGTCCGGTTTTTTCCAGTATGCTCCGCCCTGTCAAACGGCGTATCAACGATAGTGGACCTGTCCTGGTCGCCATGGGATTCTCTGGAGGAGCTATCCAGCTCCTCGGGCGTGCCCCTGGTGCGTGCCCGGCTCGGCTCGCAGCACCTCGTCAGAGCTGTGGATGAGTATCTGGAGTCCAGGAACGCTACGGACGCGGCGCTGCTCTTGGAAAGCGAGGCAGGTTCGTAGACAGACCCCTAGCGTCGGCGTCTAGTCAACTCTATGTGTAAGGCCTGAGTGGACGCTCGAGTTGGGCGTGCAGCGAGGCGGGGCGTGCGGCGTGCATGTTAAACAAATGCAAGCGTATAGGAGCGGCCTTAGTGCACGCTGCTCAAATTACTTGTGAGCTCGACGCCACGCTGCACGCCCCGCCGAACGCTCCGCTTCGAGCGTCCACTCAGGCCTTACACTATGGGTGCTACTCGACGCAACGTTGGCGCAACTGCGCAGCGACGCCATTTTCCATAACGCTGACTAGACGCCAAAGCTCATAAGACGCTAGTGTGGGTCTCATAATATCATTTGGACGAACTGCGTATTGGACGTACAGCTAACAAATCCGTGGATGATTAGCGAGGCTAGCTAGAAGATAATTTAAAGTACATTACATAATAGTACATACAAGTGCAAAAAGGAGGCTATTTTTATGAAAACATGACGCTTATTATGTCACGTCCCAATTGGTCAAGTCTAATTCGGTGCAGAGTAAGCTTCCGACTACAACATGATACAATTTTCCTCAGACGTGGATCGGACTCTCTACGAGCTTCTCGGCGAGTCCAACGTCCGCGTGTGGGTGCACGCCGGCCTCACCAGGGACTCTGCACGTGCACTAAAAACAATGCGACCTGAACCTAGCTTCTTTGTCGTCGTTGGCAGCGGGGCGTTCGTCGCTGATACTTATAAAAGAGTGAATAATAAATACTTATTATCTTCCTATCAGCCATATTAGTGACGTTTCCAATCAAAAGGTACCACTTTATCGCTTACCATAAGGACGAAATTTGTTGTGATTTTTTTTTATACGAATAACCTGTCAGAGCATCCTTATGGCAAACGACAATTTACTTGAAAATGACACATTTAGTTAATTTCCACAACCGTAGAATGAACTTACACAATCATATCAGCAATTGAAACAATCCATTGAAACAAGATGCGACATGCAGGTTCTGCCAGGAGTCAGAGGAGACTGCAATGCACATTCTCTGTTCCTGTGGACCACTAATGTCAAAAAGAAGTAGGTACCTACTTAGGGCGGCACGTATTACAACCTTTACAACTTACAACCCTAGGTACACAACATTACGGCCCAAAGAATCTGGAATTTTCTGTATTCAACGGGCATTAGTGAAATCCAAAATGGAGTTACAAATAATAATTATTTAAATTGGTCTGTCACCAGGCTGTCAAAGAGAAGCTGGTCCGGCGAGACTACCGCTGGAACCTGGTGCTGACGGACTACTCGTCCCTGGAGCTGCAGCCCGTCAAGCCAGCTATGGTGCTGCAGGTGGACCCTGCGGAGTGCTGCAAGGTCATGGGGCAGAAGGATGGGTGCAGCTGTTCACAGGATTTTGAGGTACATTCAGCATCAAAAGTTGCTAAGCGGGCCAGGTGTTCCAAATGATCTTGACGCGACGTTATTGTTAAGAGAATAAGAGCGTGTCAACGTTATTTTGAACACCTCGCCCGCTTAGCAACTTCTGCTGCTGACTGTACGCTATCCATACGATTATCCATCATCTCAGCGTTTTTCCCGTTGCATCCTAAAAGAGCCTATAGTCAGGGCCGGATTAACCCTAAGGCAGAGTAGGCAACTGCCTACGGGCCCCGCCTCGGCTAGGGGGCCCCGGCGGCTCCGCGCGCGCCAAAAAAATATTTGTTTCATATTGGCCAAACTTAAAAAATAAATAAAAAATGGTACCTACTTATACCTAATGTCCAACATCAGTTTCTCAGACACTCAATCATTAGATGATTAATGTTAACTATGTTATTTTATAGCTTTTAAAGTTTGTAATGTCGAGCTCGAAATTCAGACTCCTAGGGCCTAAAACCTCATCAATGGAACTTGGCCCTCCGAGTAACTCTTGTACATAATGGCACATATTATTGTTGAGTAACATTTGACGATTAGTTCGTGTCAGAGCGCTGCTTTCTTACAACTCGACGTTCGGTCTCGCTTTTTAATACAATGGACATTGGTTGGCTCTGGCGTCTGTGCTCTAGCTAAGCTTATCCTGAAGCACGGTTTTGACCTCGCATGAAAGCTCGCCTCACTGGTGAACTTCGGATTTTTAGGTCCGGCACGGCCTTTTTAACACGCTTTCACAATTTTTACATAAAAAATTTCGCGCTCGCTGCGCTCGCGTTTTTTGCTGGTTGACCCTGTACCTACATGGTAACTTAACTGGTCAATAAATAGTGATTTAAACCTCATAGAAAATCTTTATTATTAGGTTAATTTTAATCATGTGGCTCAGCGTATGGTCTTATGATCAGATAATCACTGTTCAGCCTCGCAATAGTACATTATATACCTAGGGAGGTGAATTCGTAAATGCTCCAGATCGCAAGTGTTACCGGTTACGAACCGAAGGTGAGGGTCATAAATATGCGATCTGGGGCTTTACAAATTACCGCCCATGGTTTGTGTAAAGTTTTACGTCTTGCCTTGGCCAGGAAGTGAGATTTTCTTCTCATGTAGCGTACGGGTGACGTAAAATATTTAACTACCTATTGAGAAAAACAGGGCCCCTATTCGACATGTGCAACTGTCAGATTTCGCGTCATTTGAAATTCAACTGCTGAAGTTCATTTGAAGTTCATCAAGTGCTGAAGTTCATTTGGTACAAACAATAATTTAACAAAAAACAACTTTGTTTTATTATTACTTTAAGGTTTATAATGGTTTGGTTTGGTTGTCACCTAACTGTGGATTGCTAATGTCAAATTTTGACAAGTAATGATTCCAAAGGTAGACTTGGTTCTCTATGACCTTCGGCACCATCTTGGAGTTTTTGACGTGCGAAAGGGTAATTTATAGCAAAGAGTAAAACTTTTTTTTTTCAGTACGTAAGTTTACATGAATTAATGACATCTTGTGAGCGATAGACCAACGAATGCGCTGTAGGCGATGCGGCGGCGAGTAGTGGAACTTACGTGACAATTTCCATCAATCAAAAAGGGACTACATTGCTGATGGTCGATAAAGGCTATTAATAATTGAATTTTAACAGCAAGAATGCCTTATTGACAAGCGATCTTTTTGTTGAACCCACACCTACACGTCAAATAATGCTTGCTCCACACATTCTCCTATAAACGCTCAAAATTGTAAAAAAATTAAACAATTTACTCATCACCTCTCTCAACTCAAGCTGCCTATTTCTAAACCACGTTAATAAACCACAAGTTGTACCTTAAGAGCCTCCTGTTGGAGCTGAGATTTAAATATTTTAGGTAAATATACCCGTCTCGCTAACGGAAGCGGCACCTAAAACTAATGCGATAAGGACAAGGTGAAAAATCCTGCGTAAAAATCTCAAATATCGAGGTCGAGTACGAAACCTCCTGTTTCCTGTTTACTTTTAACTGTTTCCTCCTCCAAAACTTAACCAATCGTAACCAAATTTGGAAATCTAAATGATTATGAAATTATCTGTGTCGGACCGTTTTGCTTTTTTGGCTAATTGATATCAGTTTTGAATACCACGCCTCTCATTGCGGCATAGTCAATTAGGCCATTTTGGCCATTTTTGAAGGGCTCTAGCGCCTTAAAAAACAAAAATATCAAAAAAAGCAAAACGGTCCGACACCGTTATTGACAATATTAATCTGTGTTAAAAAAATCATTGCTCTAGCTTCAAAACCCACGGAGGAAACAGTCGAGTACGTTTGTATGGAGAAATGACCACTCCTGTTGGCTCTTAACACATTTCGTAAACCACATATTCAGAAAAGTCCGTATTTTATTACTAAGTGGAACATGAATAGCTTGTATTACTTTTTTGGCATAAAAGTAATCTAAATTAGTCAAAATATGTTGACTAAATATTGCGCTACTGCTACCTACTATATAGGTACCTACTACCTTAGTAACTTGGTAACTTTGTCAGTCACCAACTATTTTGATGCTACCTACAAAGAGCATCAAAATAGTTGGTGACTGACAGGTCAGGCTTCGGTCTTGGTAAGTAATATAGTCAAATACAGTAGGTCATAAGACCTAACATTACTACCAAGACCTAAAAGTACCTATTGTTTAATATGTATCTACTCAGAGATGATTTTTAATTAAAGGAGATTAAATACATATATGTTATTCAACTACAAATAAAAAAATTAGATCTATTTCAGTTTACACATTTTTTTTCGTTTAATTTTAATAAAACATTAAAGTTTTTAAGCATTCAACTTTATTTAATTTTCTTCACTTTATTATTTTCTGATATTTAAGTAGGTATGGTGTTTCAGGTTGGTAACAGGAAATAAGAAAACCACACCTCTCCAAAAACTCTGCTGGTGATTCACATCTGTAAGTTTAAATATGAAACATGATAAAAACACTTAAATTAAAAACTTAATGTCTGGGAGACCGAGTTTTGCTCGGGAAACATATAATAACCCAAAAATGCGTTTTCCCAGAGATAAAACCTAGCTAGATCGATTTTGCGCCCCCGTAAACCTCCATATAGCAAATTTCATCTAAATCCGTTTAGAGCCGTTCCCGAGATCCCCGAAATATAATAAACATATACACATAATATACATAATATACATATAAATAAATAAATAAATTTACAAGAATTGCTCGTTTAAAGGTATTAAAAACTTATAAATAAATTATTAGCCCTAAATCCTGGTAGTGAGTGTAGTGACCTACCAAGTGCGGTAGGGTGCCCTTCTCCAGGCTGCCCGCTTGCCCCGCTGGATAAGAATGCTGATCCGCATCATCAAAAGCATACAGATATAAAGCGCTTTGACAGCTCCTCATAGAGGCAACGCGCACTAGGCCGCACGCCATAAATCTAAGCTAAAGTCTTAAATTCGAGATCATGAACATGAAATATTGTTCGCTATAATATTAAAATCATAGGTATTAGACCTATGATTTTACTATTATAGCGAAAAGTTAGCAGGAGACGGCCGTGCCGTGGTCGTGATAGGTACAGCATGCGTGGACCAGACAAGCAAACCCTGAATTATGTCCCTACCTATTTGACTATACCTTTGTTCACCATTATGTTCACCTATGTATATTTACTCTTCTTTCCAAGATAATCATCTTTTTCAAGATGTAACCCGTATAATCGGGCTGTATAATTGCCTCAATTTTTTTTACACAAAGTTGTATGTAATCTTAATTCGATAATTAATGATGTTTTACATATTTATCATATACTATTTTGCAAATTTTTCTTGGATATTTGTACGTTGTTTATTTCGATTGACGATTACTATGACAGCGTTTTTTTTTCTTTTTTGGCATTTACTACAGTAGCCAGTGTCATGTCGATATAAAAACACTTTAAAAATGGAAAGGTTGAGTCCTCAATACAGTGACATTATAACTCAAACAAGAACCATCCAAAGGGGGGTGGGGGGAAATTTCGTTATCTGCCTCTCTATCACTCTTGCATATACGAGCGAAATTTAATGGTGGCAGATAACGAAATTGGTATCGCGGCAGGCCCTCTTTAAACAAACCGCCTTGATTCATCAATGTTATATTTATTAGGAACAAACGTTGACTGCCTATGACTGTTCTATATATTATACTACTCTTTGCTGCCCACTTCTAGCGCTGGCGGTACACCGCGAAAATCAGTAAAATGCTGCAAATGGTGTTAAAGGTCTGAAAATCGGTACGATTGATCTTTAGGACATTTGAAACAATTTGACCCGAAGCGCCAACAAATAAAAAAAACGAGAGGAGTTATGACGTCATGTTTTTTTGTATGAAATAAAAAAAAATGTTTAGAAACCTATCGTGTATGGTATTAAACGAAAGGGCTTTCTGAGCCAATGCTAAAAATATATCACATAGTTACATTTCAGTCATTTTGTTTAAATTATAATAAAAATAGTTTTCATAACATACCAAGTTTGGGCTTCTCCAGATACAATACCATAATTTTTTTTTTGTAAAATATACCTCAAATTATCCCTAATATCCTCATATAAATAATAATAAAGCAATTTTGAAATTATTTACATTTAGGTTTTTTTTTTTAATTTTTCAATTTTACAAAGTGTAATAATAGCCCTGCCGAATTACTCAATACGAGTAATAATGTCATTCGGGTAAAATAAGAGTATTGAAACTTGCTTTTTCTACTCCCGTACTTTTATTTGTCATTTAAAGGGTCGTGCACACACCTTTAAACCCCTAACTTATAGTTATCAACACAAGTCTTTAGTCTATTCCCCAAAAAAATATTTGTGCATACACGCAGTATCTTTTTGGCACTTTTACGATACTTCGTGTAATCACCATTTAAAAAATATTGTATGGAATACATTGTTTCCAACCTAATTTTAATTGTCATTTCTGACAGATGAGTAAACCATAGACATGTTTTGGTTAATGGTACGATTATTTTCATCTTTATAGGGCTGTATCTCCTAAACCGTACGTCGTAGCACAAAAATATTAAAATTTTCATTCCTCTGTAAGAAACCCTAATTAATATTTAAAAAAAAAACACAAAAAAGAGATTAAAAAAAACAAAAAAACTTTATAATTCTGTATCTCCTAAACCGTGCGTCGTAGCGCAAAAATAATCAAATTTTCGTTCCTCTTTAAGAAACCCCTAAGTAAGATTTAAAAAACACAAAAAAAGAAAAAAAAAAGAAAAAAAAAGAAAAAGAGGAAGAAAAATATTTATAGGGCTGTATCTCCTAAACCGTGCGTCGTAGCGCAAAAATAATAAAATTTTCGTTCCCCTTAAGAAACCCACGCACTGAACAACCTATCACATTAGGACATGAAACAATCATCATCATCCATTTTTATTATTATTTCATTACATTTCAAAGTAAGTGCTTGGTCGTAGAAAAAGTATTGCAACGTTGTTTAACCGAGTCAAAAAATACTAGTGGCGTCTTTATTAACAATTTTCGGTTGTTGTTAGTTGTTATTGTTACTCACGCCACTCGCCTTTTTTGACCTCTCTTAAACAACAGTTGCATAAAATACTATTACATGTTCCTTTGGTAATATCTAAGCTTTAAGTAAGAAAAAGTTCTGATGAGTGGGGGGTGGAGAACTCGGGAAAGGGGGGACGTTAAAGGTGAGTTTTTTCGGTTAATTCTTTCTTAATTATTACATAGACAATTTTTACTACGACTTATAGATTCTGAGATATAAGCGACTTTCTGAAAAAAACCGTTATATATTAATTTTATGCTTTCTTTTTAAATATTTAATTGAGAGATTCATAGATCACACTATGTAAAATTGAAAAATAAAAAAAAACCTAAATGTATATAATTTCAAAATTGCTTTATTAGGGTTAGATATGAGGATATTAGGTATAAAATTAGAGGTATATTTTACAAAAAAATTTTTACCGTATTGTATCTGGAGAATCCCAAACTTAATTGGTATGTTTTGAAAATTATTTATATTATAATTAAAAAAAAAATACTGAAATGTAATGATGTGATATATGTTTGGAATCGGCTCAGAAAGCCCTTTCGTTTAATACCAAACACGATAGGTTTTTAAACAATATTTTTTTATTCCTTACAAAAAAAGATGACGTCATAACTCCTCTCGTTTTTTTTTATTTGTTGGTGCTTCGGGTCAAATTGTTTCAAATGTTCTAAAGATCAATCGTACCGATTTTCATACCTTTAACATCATTTGCAGCATTTTACTGAATTTCTCGGTGTACCGCCAGCGCTATATACTCGGTCAACCAGATCTTGACAGTAGAAAAAGTCGGCAATTTTGAAAAATGTAGGCGCGAAGGGATATCGTCCCATGAAAGATTTGAATTTCGTGCCTTTTTTTACTGACAAAATTTGGTTGACCAGCTATATACATATTATACTACTCTTTGCCTACGCCTTTGCTTTAAACTTTTTTTAACAAGTTTTCACAGACAATTAATAATTTGACATAGACACATCAAGGCGGTTTGTTTACAAAGGGGCCTATCGGGAAGTGCGAAAATCGAAACTCAGCTATTTGCCTCTTTATCGCTCGAATATGCAAGAGTGATAGAGAGGTTAGATAACAATATTTCTAATTTCTGACTGTATTTTTCTTTAAATATTTTCAAATATAATTAAGTTGCGTTGTTTTATCACAAAGTTAAAAAGACTTAAAAGACCACTGTCTGTATCATCACCATCAGATCAACTCGATGGTAACCATAAAAATATTGTATTGTCACCCATATTACATATTATGTACTTATGTAAATTTTCAGCTTCATTGAACACCCGAGAAGTGGGTCAAATCTAGACACGCGGTAGCGTGTCCAGCCAAGTTCAAAGAAAAAGGAACTGGCGACGCAGCAACCGTGTGTAATATTACACGAACCATTTCGAGCTACTTTTGACCCCTTAACAACTTGAAACCTACTTAACCTACACACATGAAATTTGGCACATGTATTCAAGTCCCTTAGCTTGTTCAAAATACACTATTTCATAAACATATCTCAAACAGTTATTGATAAATTAACCTTTAAAAACCGGCATTTTTGTGACTGACTGACATATAGATCAAAAACCTAACCCACTTCCAGGTGACCTAGAAACTTGAAATTTGGCATCAAGGTAGACTATTAGGTGTATATAGAAGGAAAAATGTGAAAATTGGAAATGATTGATATTTTGATGGAAAAAAAAATAATTAATACTTATAGACCAAAAACCTAACCCACTTCTAGATCACTTAGAAACTTGATATTTGGCATCAAAGTCGACTATTAGGTGCATATAGAAGGAAAAATGTGAAAACTGGAAATTATTGATATTTCGATGGAAAAATAATAATTAATACTTATAGACCAAAAACCTAACCCACTTCTAGATGACTTAGAAACTTGATATTTGGCATCAAGGTAGACTATTAGGTGCATATAGAGGGAAAAATCTGAAAACTGGAAATTATTGATATATCGATGGAAAAAAAAATACTTATAGACCAAAAACCTAACCCACTTCTAGATTACTTAGAAACTTGATATTTGGAATGAAAGTAGACTATAAGGCGTATACAAAAGAAAAAATGTGAAACTGAAACTTTTTGACAATTAACCGCGCGTTAGCGAGGGTCTCCTTTTCAGCTTAGGCAAACTGCTTTCATGATGAATACTATAGTAATTTCTGTACAAAAAGTAATGATATCCCAACAAAAACATAAATGTGAAATGAGAGCCAAGTTCAATATTGAGAATATGTGTCGTTGTTAACTCGCCGACAAAAGAATTGAGATCTATATGGGTGCTAAGTTCTGTGCTGTGTAGAAAATCCTGAGATTATAAAGGATTTGTCTTGGCTAGTTTTTACGTATAGGCATATAGGTAATATATATTTTTCTGTTAGTTTTTCAAAAACTTGGTTTGTTGTTAAAAACTAGCCAAGACAAATCCTTTATAATTTCAGGATTTTCTACACAGCACAGAACTTGGCACCCATATAGATCTCAATTCTTTTGTCGGCGAGTCAACAACGACACGTATTCTCAATATTGAACTTGGCTCTCATTTCACATTTATGTTTTTGTTGGGATTTAATTTGCATGATTTGATTGGAACCACATTGGAACAGACAGACAACCAACGGGACAGATGAAACTAAGTAAAAGCTTGAAAAAATGTGGCTCTTTCAATTTCTATTGCAACTTCAGATGAAAACGGGGTTTCTATCGTTTCCCAGATAGTTTTAAGCCATAATGTATTGTTTGCTCGAATTTTCGTTAGTCATAATTCATTTGGTTCAGAAACGCGTCACTTTTCAGGATTGCCATAAAACAAATCTAACCTAACCTAACCTATCTATAGGATAACCTAACTAAAATCTTGAAATGTTAACGGTTTCAGTTTTATGAGTAATGATAATATGACAAACAATACATTATGACTTAAAACTTTATGGGAAACAACGGGACCCCATGAAAACGTCCTTATTGAAGCATAAGGACCCTTAGTTTATGGAAAGCCACATATAACAACCAATTCGAGGCTACTAGGTGGCAAAATACGACTCAATACGAGTAGGTAGGTCAAATACACGAGAGTAAGGATTTATATTTGGCCAAATATTCTTGTGACAAAGTTATTCTTCCTCGCGTTATCTCGATTTTGCCACGGATCATGAGAACCTATTGTTCGCTTGACAATTAATCTCAAGGATTGGCGTAGGCACTAGTTTTTCCGAAAGCAACTGCCATCTGACCTTCCAACCCAGAGGGTAAACTAGGCCTTATTGGGATCTGTTAGGCTGTTAAAGTTTAAAGTTACCTACTCGTAAGTCTCGTAACACAACATATAAGTTTCACATAACAAAATTACTTACATATATATATATATATATATATATATATATATATATATATTATGTACCTAAACATATTACTTTTCTAAAAAAAGGACTGAAATCTAGTGCTGCGAAGAAACGGTATTTTTGTTCGGCTTTTTTGTTGCTATTTTGGCATATGGATACATGGTAGAAGAAGTAAGTATGGAATCCTCCTCCGTTTTGCGTGGTCCGACGCACCTGGCCGGGTTTTCGCGATTTTCCGTCAATGTCTGTCAATACCTTATTTCTTACGAACACCTAAAATAATAAGTTTAAAATTAATCTCAATGTCTCCAGTTTGCTGTTCATTCAAACTGACAAAATCCAAATTTCTGAGGCAATATACGACCGCTGTCTTATATAAGCCATTAAAATTCATCATGAATAACCCCACGTTGCGTTGTTATAAATTTAATTAAATAAATAATTATTGTATTTAATTTATAACAACTAATTAGGCATAGCGTCCAATTTAGAATATGACACAGGCACTAGTTCTTACGAATTTTACCTTAATTTATTAATCAAAGGACCTGAGGTAAAAGTGAGAAGAGGTTAATAAGCAGATGCACCAGCTAGTCGCCGACGCTCCGCTTCCCCCGGGATTAGCCCTTAAGCCTGCACCTAACAGACTGGCTCATAGGGGGCTATGAGCTTGCTGTTGCGTCAATTTTCATTTTTAGAAAAAAAAACTAGTCTACTAACTACTAACAACACAATAAATGCTTATTTTGCCGCATTCTTCACTATCTCTCCCTATTTCACTGCCATCTAACCCAGAGGACAAAAATATAGCTTATTGTGGCCACTGGCTACTCCGTCTTCCTCATGACTCATGATATTTTACTTCACCATAAAGTAATTGGTGTAATATCAAATGATATTTTTCACACAAGTTACAAGAAGTTCATTGCTAAGAGCCGGGGTTAGGACCCACGACGATTGGTTTAAAATTTAAACTTTATATATAATTTGTTACCTAGTAATTATACTAAATCTGTTTTCTTTATGACATTTAGTGGTATATGTATTGCTGTATGTTTATTGT
Source organism: Cydia amplana (assembly GCF_948474715.1). Lineage (NCBI taxonomy): Eukaryota > Metazoa > Arthropoda > Insecta > Lepidoptera > Tortricidae > Cydia > Cydia amplana. The sequence continues at coordinate 1,996,931 of NC_086093.1, read as the reverse complement.
CAAGTTTTTTTTAATTCTGGACAATTGTCATATATTCGTTTTCATGATAGATCTACACCAACGCAACTGCATGTCATGTTCTTGCGGTTTATTTTTATAACGCCAAGATCGAAATTTGACTGTTAACTCCATCTTGCGTCGAGTAGGGGAATCAAAAAACTATAGAAAATAGAAATGCAGTTTACTCTATGCCATAGAATCCCCTTTTAAATGTCATAAATCCAAACATGGCGGCCATACCAATAGACAACCAAGTCTAGCGATGAAATGATTTGTTTACATGAGATTCACTGACAGGTGACACACTTTACCTATTCGACAACCCATGATTGTTCAGATTCAAATGAACTTCAACATGCGACGTCAAAAGTGGCATGTCGAATAAGGCCCCAGGGCTCTCCCCACACTTGACGGAAAAAGGAATCGGCAAAAACTGATAGAAAAGCTTTATATCCACGCAATAAGAGCGGTAAAGACATCGCTCGGCATGTTAGGATCGGCTCAACCGACATCGGAAGGTTGAAATTAAAACCGCAAACTTACTTTCCTGTACTGAACAACTGAACATTATGTATGCAGAATTTACTGTAAAGGGGGCCCCGAGCATTGCATTGCCTAGGGGCCCCGACATGCTTAATCCGGCCCTGCCTATAGTCTACTATACAGACTCAATCCCAAGAATTGTCGTAGGCACTAGTTCTTACGAAAGCGACCGCCATCTTCCCTTCCAACCCAGAAATGTTCAAGCCTAGATTTTTTTGGTTTGATTATAGATTATGATTATCCAGAAATGGGGACTAGGTACGTTTGTATAGAGAAGCTGTCGACCACTTTCCTCTTTTCCTTTTGACAGCGAAAGCAGCCGATCCTCTCAGCCCTGCTCCAACTCCTGGCGGAAACGTACTCCAAGCTGGATGACGATGACTTCACAACGAGGGTGGACTGCGACAACCTGGTGGCGGAGAACGGCACCAGGTCGAAGGTCTACCGCCAACTGGCCGAGGAGCTGGGGGCTTCGAATGAGAGCCTGTTCTACTGGGATGCTGAAAGGTAATCAGTCTTAGTGTAAGGCCTGAGTGGACGCTCAAGTTGGGCGGGCGGGGCGTGCGGCGTGCATGTTAAACAAATGCAAGCGTATAGGAGCGGCCTTAGTGCACGCTACTCAAATCACCTGTGAGCCCGACGCCACGCTGCACGCCCCGCCGAACGCTCCGCTTCGAGCGTCCACTCGGGCCTTACACTTAAAGGATGACTCACGCTAGACCGGGCCGAGGCGTCCCGACATATGACGGCTGATCGTTGATCACGTGGTATTTTCCATAGAAAACGAAGCGCTGGAAGCTCCGGCCCGGGCACGGCCCGGTCTAGCGTGAGTCATCCTTAACAAGCATCAAATACCCGAAACTGAAGGTTAGCTTTAGCTATAGTTTCGGCCGCAACCGAACCTTCGATTGAAGCGTGATATTTATGCCAAACTTGCCATAACCGAAACCGTAACTTCGGACGGCCATCGAAAATTTACCTCTGACAGGACGTAACAAAATAAGGGTCATAAACATGGAACAGAGTAGAATAAAATACACTTTCTTGCACACCTCAAAAATAATTAAATAGAAAAACAATTGACTAAAGATAGCAGATAAACAGGCGGTCTTATCGCTAAAAAGCGATCTCTTTCAGCTAACTTTTGCACATCTAAACATATAAGTCTTCCAGATTCGGGATCTTCCTCCGCTCCCGTTTCATCCTATCAACCTTGAAGCCGGAGACAGGTCTGCAGCATGCAGCCATCTGGTCCGCTGATGAAGAGTACAAGCTGCTGCCGGGAGTGACCTTGGAACCTCTAAGACAGTTCTTTAGGATTGGCACTGCTGCTGTAAGTTTATCCTGTTGACTCTTGAGCCGGAGACAGGTCTACAGCATGCAGCCATCTGGTCCGCTGATGAAGAGTACAAGCTGCTGCCGGGGGTGACCTTGGAACCTCTAAGGTAATAACATATACTAATCTATGCCTCTAAGACAGTTCTTTAGGATTGGCACTGCTGCTATAAGTTTATCCTTTTAACCCTTAAGGCCCACTTGCACCATCCCACTAACCCAGGGTTAAGCGGTTAAACCGTTAACCTAATATCAAATTGTACTGGTAATCATGATAACTCCTGATTTAACCGGTTCACCCCGGGTTAGTGAAATGGTGCAAGTGGCGCTAAGCCGGAGACAGGTCTGCAGCATGCAGCCATCTGGTCCGCCGATGAAGAGGTTTTTTTTTATTGAACCTACGGTTATCTTGCATTTAATTTTCAGGCCGTACCCTGGACGATGTCGAAACTAGACCCGAATACTGGAGAGCCAATGTTCAACGAAGATGGAGAACCGATGTATGAGGGCTACTGTATTGACCTCATACAGAAGCTGTCTGAGGTAAGAGTTTAAGTTCGGTAACCAGTTGCGAAATAGGAAAAAATATGGCAAATCGTAACTGTTTTCTTAATAGGAATAAGTAACTATACCTACTCTTGGTCTTGGTCTATTCCGTGACCATTTTACCAAATATATATGAACACAAAAAAATTAGAGATAATAACAAGAGAAGTCTGCAACGATTTTGATAGCAAACGCAGTGCAAGTGTTATTTATTACCTCATAATTTCATAGAAGTTGGAGTTTAAAATAACACTTGAACTGCGTGTGCTATCAAAATCGTTGCAGACTTTTCTTGGTCTAACTCTAGGTAATTTATTCACAAGGATTATATTCGTTAGCAAAAACTAACAGACTTCATAAGAGGGGGAGATTCCTTTAATTCATTTAATGAAATATATATTTAATATAAATAAATAAAGTGTTTTCATCCTTACTTGTCCCATCATGTAAACAAACACTTCTCGAAGAAATCATCACACTTTTTCTCTGGAATTACACAATAAACATCACTTAAAATGTTGTTGTATACAAAGAAAATCACATAGTATTGAAATCAACTAAATAACCACTGCAAAATATCATTTCTAATAAGATTTTCATCATTTTCATCAATAATCGCAGTAGCGAACGGATCACCTCAAAAACATGTGACATTACGATGTCTAGATTGTCTATGAATCATATTGTTAGAATGACACTTTGACGTCACGTTTGTTTACAATATACGACACGTAAGGATGAATACACCTGTATTGGTTATTTACACAGATTTTGTTGTTATTCCATGCAGTCAATGGATTTCGACTATGAAATAATAACCCCAAAAACGGGTTCGTTTGGGCGAAGACTAGCGAACGGGACGTGGGACGGAGTAGTGGGAGACCTCATGAGGGCTGTAAGCAACCGATTTTTAACACATTCAGGGCCAAGAACCCGACTGTTGGGTACACTGTTTGTAGCGACTACGCGCTCCATACGGCTGAGTGTAAGGCCTGAGTGGACCCTCGAAGCGGAGCGTTCGGCGGGGCGTGCAGCGTGGCGTCGTGCACTAAGGCCGCTCCTATACGCTTGCATTTATTTAACATGCACGCCGCACGCCCGTCCCGCTGCACGCCCGACTCGAGCGTCCACTCAGGCCTTACACTCGTGGCTACGCGCTACGAGCGTAACCCGTAGCACTTACCGGCAATGAATGTGTTAACTAATGAATGTGTTAATTTTATAAGCTTTTATTTAAATTGTTATGTTACTTAGGTATGTTTGTATGTTGGTACGTTCAGGTCATATCTTGCATAGTAGCAGTACCTACTCGATGCTTGATGTCGACTACGAAACTAGTTGTTTTGGCACCAAAACTGATGTATGGAGTGAGCACTCTATGCTTAACTATATTTTCTCTATGCCAAGGTTTAGGTTTATTAATTTTTAGGAGACTGATATAGCTGTTTCAGCGCTTACTATGACGGCTGAGAGAGAGGAAGTGATCGATTTCGTGGCGCCGTATTTTGAGCAGAGCGGCATACTTATTGGTAAGACCTAAGATAATTTGGGGCATTATCTATGAAAAGGGACCTTATTGTCGATGGCGCTTACGCCGCACAGCGTCGCGCGGCATTGTATTTATATCGGAGCATCCGTTAATAATGGCGTAAGCGCCATCGACAATAAGGTCCCTTTTCATAGATAACGTCACATTTGATATAGAGGCGGATTGTCAAAGTAATTTATGTACCCACAGTAAATTTACTGCCATCTTTCGACAATTGATTAAAACTTTTAGAACGCCATTTGACTTTGATCCTTGTTCTTTCACTGATATGTGTTAAATTATTCCATCACAGAAGGGCCCATATTTGACGTTTGACGACCGGTCTGGCCTAGCGGGTAGTGACCCTTCCTGTGATCCCGATGGTCCTGGGTTCGAATCCCGGTAAGGGCATTTATTTGTGTGATGAGCACAGATATTTGTTCCTGAGTCATGGGTACTTTCTACGTATTTAAGTATTTGTATATTATATATAATTGTCTGGGTACCCACAACACAAGCCTTCTTGAGCTTACCGTGGGACTTAGTCAATTTTTGTATTTATTTAATAATAATAAATAATTTATTTAATTATTTATATTCTTCAAGTGCAATAAGGTGCTTTCCATCTGAAATCCAACAGAAATTCTTATAAAAACATCCTTATTGCATATGAAGCATAAGGACCCTTCTCTATGGAAAGCCACATTTGACCAAGTTTTCTTTCAGTGATACGCAAGCCTACGCGCAAGACCTCCCTCTTCAAATTCATGACCGTACTACGGACCGAAGTGTGGCTTAGCATCGTGGCGGCACTAGTTTTGACCGGCTTCATGATCTGGTTGTTGGATAAATATTCACCTTACTCTGCGAGGAACAATCCTGATGCTTATCCGTATCCTTGCCGGTTAGTAAACTAATTGTGGCTTTCCATCAGAGAAGAGTCCTGTGCAATAAGGACGTTTCTATCAGAATTTCTATTGGATTCCAGATGGAAAGGAGCTTATTGCACTTGAACCATAAGGACCCTTCTGTGATGGAAAGCCACAATTCGTTTTATTATCGCATATCTCTTAGTCCCATTTCGTAACTAATTTGGTAACCAGTTCAAATAGGAAAAACTATGGCAAATCGTAACTGTTTTCAAAAGAAGAATACTCTGCTCTTGGCCTATTTCATGATTTTCATGCCCATTTTAAGTCTCTTGGAGATAGACCAAGATAAGTCTGCAGCTATTTTGATAGTCCAGACTGTGCGAGTGTTATTTTAAAGGTCAAACTTCTATGAAATTATGACGTATAAATAACACTTGCACAGTCAGTGCTGTCAAAATCGTTGCAGAGTTATCTTGGTCTGAAAAGATACCTATAGTTCAGTAAAAAAAAGAGAACTGGGTCATCCTTAAATAAGGTGGAATTTTACGCACAGTATTTTTTTTCTACCTTTTCGGTGAAGGAAAACATCGTGAGGAAACCTGCATACATCCGCGAAGAAATGCAAAGGTGTATGTGAAGTCCCCAACCCGCATTGGGCTAGCGCGGGGACTATAGCCCAATCCCTCTCACGCATGAGAGGAGGCCTGTGCCCAGCAGTGGAGGTCTGGCTGATATGATGATGATGATGATATTTATTTGCAGAGAATTCACTCTTAAAGAGAGCTTTTGGTTTGCTCTGACCTCCTTCACCCCCCAAGGTGGGGGGGAGGCGCCGAAGGCGCTGTCAGGACGCACACTGGTGGCTGCCTATTGGCTATTCGTGGTGCTGATGCTGGCCACGTTCACGGCGAATTTGGCGGCTTTCCTGACTGTTGAGAGAATGCAGGCAAGATAGTTTTGCTTCTGTAGTAACCTTACAGGGACCTCACCTCCCTCGCCAGACAAAGAATGAAAGACTTTGGAGCAGGATACCTGGAACCAAAGGACTTCAAAACGCTACCCATGAGCTCTATCATCCGACACTGGATATGGTGGGAAAAGCTCTTGAGTAGTTGACGGATCTTCTCTAGGGGGTAATTGCACAAAAGATCCCTATGGGTCGAAGTGTCCGCAAGGCCCCCGAAAACTATTGTTTAAGATTGTATAAGTAATACACTGTATATATCTTGTTTGTAAATAAATTATTAAAAATATTGTTTAAGATAAGATAAGATAAGAACCTTACAGGGAACGTTACACAAAACTCTAGGGGCACCACTAGCACAAACTGTAAACAAACCGGCTTGATGCATCAATGTCATATTTACAACACTGGATGAACTAGTTAACTGGAAGAGATCTGAAAGGGATAAGTTCGCCTTTGTACAAATGATGTGTGTTCTTTCATGTTTTATGTTTCTTTTTGTACAATAAAGTATTTCACTACTACTACTACTTAGTGTAAGGCCTGAGTGGACGCTCGAAGCGGTGGCGTCGGGCTCACAAGTGATTTGAGCAGCGTGCACGCATCGCCGGTATAATTTATAATTTGTATATATTTTGATGATGATGCATGAAATTAAAAATTATTGTAAATATACAATGACATAACTACCATTAGGTAATCGCACTTTTGCATGTTCTAATTTAATTTATCTTTTTTTTTTTAGTTCAGTATTAAGTAGTAATGTATTAATTTTCCAAATTGTAATGTATTAATTCTTATTTAGACATTGACGATGCAAAAGCGATCCAATGGATCCTACTTGAATAAAGTTATTTTTATCTTTTATCTTTATCTCAGTGTCAGCAGTCGCAGTGTTTTCCAAACTTTTTACGTCGTAAGCTTGGTAATTAATGTTTTGTTACAAAAATGGTTGGCTGCTCTATTCGGAACTGTAAGAGTAGGAGTGAAAAGTGCAGTATAGATTTGTTTTATTTTACTATGTTTCTACATGAATAACTTAAAATTAATGCCGTTAAAAGAATTTTCACCGTTGGTTAAAATTCTCCCACATTTTAAAGTTTGAGAACCTGTAAACAGCATGATGACGTAGGCAAGTGACAGTTAGGTCATTCGCGAATCTCGGAAGAGAGTACCAGGCGGAGTATATTATTATACCATGATGTAGGTTAAAGTCAGGTCGTTCAGCGACTGATCCAGGTGGTTTTGTAATTTGTAATTGGTTGGTTAACCAATAAATGCCATAACTACCCGAAAATTTACAAATTGTTTGTTTACTTTTATTTAAATACCTAAAGATACAGACTATAGGTACTTTACCTGGGTCTCTATTGTTTCCCAAATAATTTTAAGTCATAATGTATTGTTTGTCCGAATTTTCGTTAGTCGTAATTGGTTTTTCTCAGAAACGCGTAACTTTTCAGGATTGCCATAAAACAAACCTAACCTAACCTACAGAATAACCTTACGAAAATCCTGAAAAGTTAACGGTTTCAGTTTTATGACGATAATATGACAAACAATACATTATGACTTAAAACTTTATGGGAAACAAAGGGACCCCATTGTACCTACATAACTATATGATGTAATAAATACTAATCTTTCTTTGTTTGTTATAGACACCTGTGTCATCTTTGGAGCAGTTGGCACGCCAATCAAGGATCAACTATACTGTGGTAGAAGGCTCCACCATACACCAGTACTTCATCAACATGAAGTTTGCTGAAGATACACTGTACAGGTACCTGGGCCATTTTATTTAAAGTAGCCCCCTACACTCTTTTTTTCAAAATTGGTATTTTTTACGTTATTACTACTCAGAATCATGAGCTCTTTTAATCCTAATAGGAGAAATAAAGTGTCCCAAGATTTCCATACATTTTTCGATCTTTCCATTCCGAAACCGCCGTACAAAGTCTATGAAAAATGGTAACGGAATGGAAAAAACCTTGGGACACTTTTTTTCTCCTATTAGGATAGAAAGAGCTCGTGATTCTGAGTAGAAATAATATATAAATTCACAAATTAAAAACAAAAGTAAACTTTAAAGAAAATGGCCCACCTATACCAACTTATGTATGTGGCCCATGGCTACTCGGTTCCGTACCCAAAGGATAAAAATGGGACCCTATTACTAAGACTCCACTGTCCGTCTGTCTGTCTGTCACCAGGCTGTATCTAATGAACCGCGATAGTTACGACAGCTGAAATTTTCATAGATGATGTATTTCTGTTTGATGTGTTTCTGTACCAATGAGTTTTTCGGAACTTATGTACGAAATATCATTTGATATTTACCTACCAGTTGCTTTTCGGTGAAGGAAAACATCGTGAGGAAACCGGACTAATCCCAATAAGGCCTAGTTTTCCGTCTGGGTTGGAAGGTCAGATGGGAGTCGCTTTCGTAAAAACTAGTGCCTACGTCAATTCTTGGGATTAGCTGTCAAGCGGACCCCAGGCTCCCATGAGTCGTGGCAAAATACCGGGATAACGCGAGGAAGACGTATTTCTGTTGCCGCTATAACAACAAAATACTAAAAAGTCCGGAACCTTCGGTGGGCGAGTCCGACTCACACTTGGCCAGTTTTTGAAAGTTATTTATCTTTGCTGCGTTCCTATTCCCAGGGTATGGAAGGAAATCACACTGAACGCGACATCAGACCAGTCTCAGTACCGAGTGTGGGACTATCCAATCAGGGAACAGTACGGACACATATTGCTGGCCATCAATGCTTCTAGTAAGTACTAACATACTAACTGTGTTTTCAAAGATAATTAGGGCGTAGGTACTCTTGTATAATGCCATTAATGACCAACTTACACAGAGCCCTTTATAGTATGAATTATCTCAGGCATAGAGAAATATAGTAAGACAAGAGTGCTCACTCCATACATCAGTTTTGGTACCAAAAAGACTATGAATTTCAATGTCTACATCTAGCATCGAGTAGCGGAACTATCAGTACTGCTACTTGACAATAGATGTAGCACCGACCGGAAAGTCTTATGTTGTTGAACATGTATATAGGTACATGTAAGCAATTATAATTAAATAAATAAATAAATAAATGACTTAGGTATTGATTTTTCTAGTGCCTGTGCCAGACGCTAAGACCGGGTTCCGACAGGTAGACGAGCATACGGATGCAGACTTTGCTTTCATACACGACTCCGCCGAAATCAAGTAAGAATAAAGTTGTGTACCTCTTACGACCTGGCCACGACATTGCGCGACTTTTTTTATCTATCGTATGGCATTTACATTACACTATTCATTCATTAACAACATAGTTTATTTGTAATCTAAATCTACATTTTTCCAAGTAGGTGATGGCTGCACTCGTGGTTTTAAAATCTTCCGGTGGGCCATCGTACTTTGTTAGTGGGCACTCCAAAACAATATGCCGTACAGTTTGCTTTGGGCATCCGCATTCGCAGCATCCTTGGTCGCTCCATCCCCATTTTTTCCGGAGGTTAGGCACAGTGGCCAATTCCTGTTCTCAGGCGGTTGAGAATGCACCAGGTACGGCGTGATTCATTAACGCCAGGCGCGTGGCTCCGCAGGTTTAACTCAAAGAGATCAAATGGAACGTATGCTTGCGACCATTCTTCGGACCAGGCTTCGTTCAGGTTCCACTGAGAGCGTTGGTGGATAAGGAGAGCCGATGGGTTTCTGGATGTCAGCCAATCGACTTTCAAAGAGTTAAAGCGATTGGGCTGTTTTCAGATACGAGGTGACCCTGAACTGCAACCTCACAGAAGTCGGTGAAGTGTTTGCTGAGCAGCCGTATGCCATTGCCGTGCAGCAAGGCTCCAGGCTTCAGGAGGAGCTGTCTAGAGCTTTACTGGACCTGCAGAAGGAGAGACTGTTGGAACAGCTAGCTGCTAAGTCAGTCGATATAATTTAGAAAACGATTTTTCACACCACCTATTCGGAAAAGAGCTTTTAATTCTTCCCTGCTAGGAGGGATCAAAGTGGCACTTTTCCTCCCTGCTAGGAGGGATCAAAGTAACACTTTTCTGTTCTAGCACACTTTTTTTGCACATTATTTTTTAGCTTAAATAATCTGTTTAAGCATCAGATTGTGTCAACACTAAGATTTTTTTTTATTTTCCTCATAGTTGATGTGTAAAGCAGTATGTGTCACACGGTATCAAAATTATTTCGTCTTGGGCGTTAACACTTGAATCCCTCATTACGCTCAGGATTCTACTTTAGAACTATTGTAGAATCCATCGCTTCATTCAGGATTCAATGTACGCCCTTGACGGAAATATATCATTTTGATCCCTTGTAACACATGTAATATAGTTTAATGATAAAAAAGACCATGGTGCTCTAAAAACGACACGTGTGTTTCAGGTACTGGAATGAAACGGCACGACAGCAGTGCCCTGACGCTGACGAATCTGAGGGTATCACTTTGGAAAGTTTAGGTATGTGACAAATCTGGACTTGGGAATCGCTGAGTTGGCCATGTATGCATGGAGTACTGTATACTTTTCATTTCATTTCATTTACTGCAGAACCATGGTAACACTAAGGCCTTAGTGGACGCTCGAGTTGGGCGTGCAGCGGGGCGGGGCGTGCGGCGTGCATGTTAAACAAATGCAAGCGTATAGGAGCGGCCTTAGTGCACGCTGCTCACATCACGCGTGAGCCCACAGCCACGCTGCACGCCCCGCCGAACGCTCCACTTCGAGCGTCCACTCAGGCCTTACACTTACATTAAGGTTTTAACATGTATTAAGTGCATGCATGGTTACCCTGTCAGGGCATAGCAACAGATATTCTAAAACTTATTACTAAATATAATTACATAGTCAAACATAAAGTAGCATTCAAGTAAACAATAGGAATACATTACAATTAAAATAAAGGAATAATACAGATACAAATTCAAGTAAAAAATGTAAGACATAAATAGTTGTTTGAAATAAAATAAAAATAAAAGTAATACTAAAACTTTTAATTTTTTACAAGCAGAAACGTCTGCGACCGATGCTATTAAATTAGTAAAAAAATAAATTAGTATGGGTAGCACATCGTAACTGGTGAATTTCCAATATGACTTGGAACTCCGGTAGCCGTTTAAGAAGTGTAACGCTCTTACGGTAGATGTCGCTAGGGTCCCCTAGACCCATAATATGGTGGAAAGATTTGCTGGCTATGTATGAGGTCTTGGTGGCTCAGATGGCAGAGCGCTGGAATATCGATCCAGAGGCCGTGAGTTCAAATCTCACCCAAGACAGTAATTATTCCACTTTTAAATTTATTCTAAGCCTAATACTAAAACTTTGTTGTGTGCTGCAGGGGGCGTGTTCATAGCGACTCTATTCGGCCTCGGCCTCGCCATGATAACTCTGGCCTGGGAGGTGTTCTACTACAAACGGAAGGAGAAGAATAAAGTGCGACAGGTCGAGGAGGAAACTAAGCCTAAGAAGGCCTTCGAGAAGGATCTAGAGAAGAAAATTGCTGGTGGTGTGGCCAGGTATTCTAATATGTATCCTATAACACAGAATACGTAATAGTATTATCATACAGAACGGCCACGCATCGCCCCGCCCCGACTCGCATTACCTCGCCCCGCGACATGAATCTGGCGGACTTCTGGCGTCCTCTCAGTAAAGCGACTTACTCACACATACACAATAACGCGTGTACATAATAATAAACGCAAATGATTTTTGATGTATGGCGTGTCCCGTGTCCGCCCTGTGCCTATAATTCGCAAAAACTTAGCCTCTGTTATAATATTTTTCAAACACCATGAGTACGGTGACAAATGTCATCTACTTTCCGAGATTCTTCGTTACTTATAAATTATATGGAGATCACATCTGTCACCATACCCATGCTGTTTGAATAATACTATAGATAGATTACCAATGTCAAAATGACATTGACAATTGACAAACTATTATCAACAGCTTGTTATAGATTTGAGAGACATTTATAAAAATTATACATAAATGACTCTTGGACTTTTAGTAGTACGTAACAAAGTTTAGTAACTGGTTACGAAATAGGGTTCGTAACCAGTTACTAACAAGTACTACTATTTTAGGTAAACGGTTACGACTGTTAACCTAATTGAGGTCACGAACTATGAAGTGATATGTTTCTACGTAACTGTGTTACGAATAACATTTATTAGGTGCTTTTCTTTGAAAGGATGGAATAGTTTCCAAAACAGTTTCGTTTAATAATTATAAAACGTTAAATAATTTATTTTCTTGTTGTTAACAGGCTGAGGAAGCGAGACAAAAAAGAGAAGAAAGGGCAAGTGACTATTGGCGACACATTCAAACCTGTGTCAGAAAAGGATGGTGTTTCTTACATCAGTGTTTATCCCAAGACCGAGTACAAACCGTAGATTAGTCAAGAGTCATAGAGTAAAGAAAGAGTGGTAAATACAAGAACACCAATTTGTGACGCTAGTATTCGCGTTTCCCACAAACGCGAACGCATTTTTTAAATTTAGAGCGCTCAAATATCACCATAAATCTAAAATTGGTGAAAGTACCTAGCCAACTTGGCGTTTGCATCCGCACCAGTTGATTTGATCGGACAATTTAATCAGATTGGCGAAAAATTGTCCCCGTCTGGACAGGCTTTTATAAAGGATGTCTCTGACCATGGGCCTTTAACCTTTTGAACGCCAATGACCGATATATACGCACCGCAGGTTCAACGCCAAAGACGTATTAATCGGTTATAGATCACAGAGCAACATAAACCTAGGTGCATAATATGCATAAAGTTCAATTTCAGTTTTGACACTTCGGTGACGTGGCGTCTGAGAGACAGCTTTTGTGTTTGACACGGCGTCGAATAGGTTAACACATTCATTGCCACCCAGCCAAACAAGACATCCGCGCCAGGCCACAATTTCGTCATATAAAGCTGTAGTACCACGATCCCGACTATCGGGTCGTCCGGCCTGGGAACGAAATCATAAAATACCCGTCGGGTTTTCGGCACTGAATGTGTTAAATTCAGGGCTCGGTTCTACTCGCTATACTGGGATACTTTTATTATGGGATGAAAAAGATGTCGCGATAAACGAAAAGTAACAATTTTTAGCTAATAAGTATTATAACCGGATTAACCGGAACTCTTTCAACTCCTGCTTGTAATATTCGTTGTAAATTGTTTTAGCAGTACATTTTTCGTCAGCGACACTTGTGACATCTGGTGTCAAGTAGCGGTACTGATAAATCCACTACTTTACGCTAGATGTCGACTACGAAATAATTTGCATTATGGTAAGAAAACTGATATAGGTATGGAGTTACCACTCTTTCATTAAGTAAGTACTTATAATATAATATTTCTCTAAGGCCACATGGACCTTGGTTAGATTAAAGCAGGGGTCTCCAAACCCCGGCCCGCGGGCCAAATCCGGCCCGCCGACACCCAAAGCGAGTGCCCACTGTCCGGCCCGCGGGAGCCAGGCTCCAGGGGTTCAGCATTCATTTAGTGTGGAACTGTTCCTAACAGCAGCAATCAGACACCTCTCCCCCGGCGCAAAAACCGACGGTGGCCCGCTCGAAAGTTTCTGAGGAGCAATATGGCCCTCAGGTAAAAAAGTTTGAGACCCCTGGATTAAAGGATATTTTTAGATTTCTTAGCGAACACTTAGGTATATGTGACGTTCCACGGCAAAAGGTACCTTATGGCACTTGGCGCTTACGTCGCATAGCGCCGCAATAATAATAGCGCGCGGCGGCGGAGCGGCGTTAATAATAGCGTAAGCGCCAACGGCCATAAGGTACCTTTATCCGTGGGACGTCACATATTAGCTATCAAAGTTAATTCTTAGGCTCTAAATATCTGTTTGAAATCAATGATATATTTTTGAATGAATCAGGGAGTTATATGTGTTTTTACATGCGTTTTTTGTAGTAATTTATTAATTTAATTGCACATTAGGTACCTACATATAAGTAAGTTAATATTACACCAAATATTTAGTTTACATAGTTAGATGATGTCATAAATATATGCACAATAGCAGGCGTGTCTCACTCCGCGATGTCGTCGCTTTGCTACAGGTAGCTAAAAGTACATCCGTTCCGCCCCAATTTTGGGGAAAGCCATAAGCCGCGCGTGGCGCTGTCGCCACCTAGCGGCCATATCTGTGCTGATCGTAACAGACGCGTTTTGTTAGAGAGTGAGTCTTCTGTACTTATTACTATTATTTATTCTGTGACAATAGTAAAATATTGTTATCAGTAGGTACCCCTAGTGTAAATTTCATTCGATAGCGTGACGTGACGTACGCGTTAAATCTCATTTTGTATGCGATTTTGTATTACCAAAACGTCCCGCTTGGCACGCTATTAATATCCCATACAAAATGACACATAACGCAAATGCGTATGTCCGTCACGCTATCGAATAAGATGTACACTAGGGGTTCAGAGAGAACAGTTAACTCGATAAAACCTTATTTAATAACTAGTTTTGCAATGCACTATTGCTATGGCTTGCGGACCCAGACTTAGTTGTTTTATTTTTGGATTCAGAACCTTGAGTTAAACAATAAAAGTTCAAAATTGATTGTAGAACATGTACAAAATTTTGCACGACGGGTTTTAAGAGGTTAGGACGAACTCAACTAGGTATAGGTACCTACTTAAAATTATTTACCTAATACAGTCTACTTAATTATATTGCATAATTACAAGAAATATAAAAATGTTAACGTGTTTTTATTACTTACCTCTCAATGTATCTATTTTAACCTTTTGGACGCCAATGACCGATATATCCGCAACGTAGGTTCAACGCCAAAGACCGATTAATCAGTCACAGACCACAGAGCAACATAGACCTACGTGCATATGCATAAAGTTCAATTTCAGTTTTGACACTTCGGTGACGTGGCGTTAGCGTGACAGCTTTTGTGTTTGACACGGCGTCGAAAAGGTTAAAACCTCCAAAAAAGGGCAATCAGCTCCGAAGAGGTACCTACCCTATATGACTAGGGTCCTGAGGTTTTTAATCACCACACACATTTTACTATGAAAGGTTAAAAAAAAGGTCAAGTAATAATTTATAACATTTATTCTACTATATTCTACCAAAACACTCTAGTAGTAGCCTTTTCAACCACAGCTGACTTGGTATCCAGGACTCTCTTGCCAAACTGCAGTTTGAAATGGTCTAAATTAATAAATTCCCCATCATCTAGTTCTTTAATCAGTTTTCGCACTCGGTCCCTGGATTGTTCGACGAAGCACGCGGCCAGTTTCATTTCTAATTCGGCGTTGCGTACTCCAATGCAGTACGATCTGTTAAAGACATAATGTTATAAAAATATACAAATAATAATAAAATAAACGCTTTCAGCGAACGGTCTAATAGCGAAGAGTCTCGACCAACATCTTGAGAGACTGTCGCTAGGTGGTTGGATCAAGGGCCAGATGCAGAAGGCGGTGATCTTGGACCTAGGTTAGGTTTTTTATAATATGTTTATATGTATTTTTTATTGTTTTGTAAGTGTTTTTATATTTTACTTTTATATTCATATTATAAATCACCTAGCCTAAGAGTTTAAATAAATAAAAATAAATAATAGCTACACTTGAACAAAGAAACTGGAATTATTTTTGAACAATAGTTGGGAATTTTTGGACTATAGTTTGCTGGTTTTACGGTACATAGGTTTGCTGGGCCTCTGTACATTTTTAAAAAGGTGAGCCCTGACGTGTTACCTTTCTGTCGCACTTGTAAATTCGTACGTAAGTGTGACAGGGAGGCAACACGTCGAAAGTGGTTCGCGGTAGGCCCTCAGAGGCTAAAATCATGTTTTTTTAATCATTCTGTATGTTTAGAATGTTGACTGTACCTTGAAGCCCTAGCTAGGACGGCAGTCATGACGAGGATCTCTGTCGCAGCCTCCGCCAGTCTGTTCAGTTCACTGCAACAGACATTGAGAGTCTTGAACGAATGAATGAATGATGAATACCGATTGTATGAATGGTGAATAGACGAATAAATGCATAGAAGGTAGGATCCTATAGAAGTGGTATACGCGTGCCTCCGTGAGGGACAAAACATACGCAATGCGACACTATGATTGGTCGAATTTATTTGTTGCCCACCATAACCCATACTAATTTACGGTGGGGAATAAAAAAAAATGTGAGACTGTGACAAGGACAAACAATAATAGCGCTTTCGCTGCTACTCCTACTGAAAGATACATAAGACTATCCCGTTCGGTCATTTCCCCCCCCCCCCCTCATGCCCGATCCAGTTAAAATACTAGATTCATGAATAAATGAATGATTCACTGAATGGTGAATGGATAAATGAGGAATCAATGGATGAACGAGAAACGAGAACGAGATTAACGAATAGATGCATGAATGAATGGCAAATCACTAGTGATAAATGAATGAAGGAACGAATGGGTCAATAATTAATATGAAATGGATGATGAATGAATGACGACAGATTAAATGATCTAAAACTCTAAGATCTATAACTCACGTGAACGAACGAAATGAGTGATCGGGTATAAAGGAACGAATGGTGAATGGTTGTATGTGGCAATGATCCAATAGACAAATGAATGGATGAAATAATGGTGAATGGATAACTGAAAGAATGGTTAATGGATAAATTAATGAATGAATGAGTGTTTTGTGAATGGAGGAACGAGTGAATGATGAATGGAGGAACGACAATTACGAATGAAAGAATGAATAAACGGAGCTATGAGAGATTGGCATATGTATGAATGATTGACAAGTGAATGACCGAATGAAATATGAGAGAATGGCATATGAATGAATTATTGATGAGTGAATGAATGAATGAACTCACGTGAACGCCTCTCCAACTTTGTTCCCGTGCCGCGCCATGACAGTTTCACACGCGAATCTCATTCTTAGCACACTGTACTCTAGCTGCTCAGCGGCCGGTCGGAGCGATGATCGAATGAGTGATGGGGTATAAAGGAATAGATAGTGAATGGTTGTATGATGACCGGATGTGGGAATTATCCAATAGACAAATGAATGGACGAAAGAATGGTGAATGGATAACTGAAAGATTGGTTAATGGATAAATGAATGAATGAAGAAGGAATATTTCGTGAATGAAGAACTAATGGAGGAACGAGTGAATGATGAATGAAAGAACGAGAATGACGAATGGATGAATGAATAAACGGAGCTATGAGAGATTGGCATATGAATGAATGATTGATGAGTGAATGACCGAATGAACTATGAGAGAATGGCATATGTATGAATGATTGATGAGTGAATGACCGAATGAACTATGAGAGAATGGCATATGAATGAATTATTGATGAGTGAATGAATGAATGAACTCACGTGAACGCCTCTCCAACTTTGTTCCCGTGCCGCGCCATGACAGTTTCACACGCGAATCTCGTTCTTAGCACACTGTACACTAGCTGCTCAGCGGCCGGTCGGAGCGATGATCGAATGAGTGATGGGGTATAAAGGAATAGATAGTGAATGGTTGTATGATGACCGGATAAATGTGGGAATGATCCAATAGACAAATGAATGGATGAAAGAATGGTGAATGGATGGATAACTGAAAGATTGGTTAATGGATAAATGAATGAATGAAGAAGGAATATTTCGTGAATGAAGAACCAATGGAGGAACGAGTGAATGATGAATGGAGGAACGAGAATGACGAATGAAAGAATGAATAAACGGAGCTATGAGAGATTGGCATATGTATGAATGATTGACGAGTGAATGACCGAATGAACTAGGAGAGAATGGCATATGAATGAATGATTGATGAGTGAATGAATGAACTCACGTGAACGCCTCTCCAACTTTGTTCCCGTGACGCGCCATGACAGTTTCACACGCGAATCTCATTCTTAGCACACTGTACTCTAGTTGCTCAGCGGCCGGTCGGAGTGACGGGTGTAAATGTTCAGCCAAGTAGAGATTCAACTTGGGATCATCTTTCTCCTAAAAAAAATTAACGTCAAAAAATTATAAAATAATCAAGGTTTTCTGTCGATGCTGCAGAAGTTTGATATTTACCAGTTGCTTTTCGGTGAAGGAAAACATCGTGAGGAAACCGGACTAATCCCAATAAGGCCTAGTTTACCCACTGGGTTGGGAGGTCAGATGGCAGTCGCTTTCGTAAAAACTAGTGCCTACGTCAAATCATGGGATTAGGGAGCGTTCAAGTATTACGTAACGCAATTTTTGGACATTTTTAACCCCCCCTCCCCCCCATGTAACGCGCCGTAACGTTTTTCTGTACCCCCCCACCCCCTAGTAAAACGTTACGTAACCACCAAGTGACCATTTTTAGGGTTCCGTACCCAAAGGGTAAAAACGGGACCCTATTACTAAGACTCCGCTGTCCGTCCGTCCGTCCGTCCGTCTGTCACCAGGCTGTATCTCACGACAGCTAGACAGTTGAAATTTTCACAGATGATGTATTTCTGTTGCCGCTATAACAACAAATACTAAAAACAGAATAAAATAAAGATTTAAGTGGGGCTCCCATACAACAAACGTGATTTTTGACCGAAGTTAAGCAACGTCGGGCGGGGTCAGTACTTGGATGGGTGACCGTTTTTTTGCATTTTTTTTTGCTTGTTTTGCTCTATTTTTTGTTGATGGTGCGGAACCCTCCGTGCGCGAGTCCGACTCGCACTTGGCCGGTTTTTACCTAAAGGCCACAATTATGTGGCGTAAAGTACCTGCCGGCCTAGCCAAGGTGACAATCGCTATCGCTTCGACAACGAAACGCTTTGTGTTTCTCTATCACTCTTCCATATTAGTGCGACAGTCTCAGTTGCGTTTCGATCGCTACGGAGCGATAGCGATTGTCACTTTGGTTAGGCCGGCTGAAGGGTTAAAATTAATGTTACGTAACGCGTAGTTCTAACCCCCCCTCCCGCCCCTGTAACGCATCGTAACGATTTCCAACCCCCCCCCCCCCCCCTGTAATACTTGAACGCTCCCTTAGTTGTCAAAGCGGACCCCAGGCTCCCATGAGCCGTGGCAAAATGCCGGGACAACGCGAGGAAGAAGATTATACTAAAATGAACTCTGTTTATAGGTGAATAGAATTCATTTTTAGTTCAGGGTGGCCAGTTAATAAATAGTGGCCAGTAATTGACGAAGTACCCTATATCTAATACCTTTAAATGAGCAATTTTTGTTTATTTATTTATTTATTTATTTATTTATTTATATATATATATATATTTCGGGGATCTCGGAAACGGCTCTAACGATTTCGATGAAATTTGGTATATAGGGGTTTTCGGGGGCGAAAAATCGATCTAGCTAGGTTTTTATCTCTGGGAAAACGCGCATTTCCGAGTTATTATATGTTTTCCGAGCGAAGCTCGGTCACCCAGATATTAATATCTAATAAGATAATAAAATAAAAAAGGAAACCGATATACATACACGAGGAGTATCTTTTCAAAAGGGCTTATTTTTGTATGGTGTCCATAAAGAAAAAAGCCCTTTAACCCTTTAATCGCCCTAGACTGATATATAGGACATATAAAATCGGGCTCATTTCTAGATTCATTCATTCTAGATAATTACCTGGTGACGGTTCGCGAAGACTTTTTTAACGATGAAACTAGGATGGAAGAGCGGGTTCCGTATCTGTTTTATTTCTTCCGCCATCACTTTGCCGGCATGGTGGATACCATTAAGTGCTGGAATGTAATGTTTTTGATATACAGTGTGGAAAGATAAGTCGGGCCCTGGAGGGAAACTACCTTAAATCCTTAAGCTGGCTCATTTCACTTAAAGGAGACATTCCTTTATTTTTAAAAAGAAACAAAACTGCATTCAAATATTTTCTAAAACTCGCTTGCCTCGCCCGGGAGTCGAACCGACTAAAAATTCCATAAAATAAAAACTCGCAATCTTATTCTACTAGTTGATACAGTTAATGTTAATGATAACATTTCTCCAAGAAACATTAGGTCTTAAACTCGTCTGTCGTACAAAATATCCATAAAATGTAATATTTAGTACTCAAGATTTTTTTATTTTATGTCTTACCAATGAATATATTAACGCCATCTCTATTCTCTCCCCGGAACGTGAGTAGGCGCATATCTTCGAGGTACCGACTGAATTCCTTTTGGTTTTCCAATGGGGGAATAGACAGGAGGTCTAGACTTCTGGCGAGTCCAGCGGAGGCTATGAAATTTCTGAAAATTACAAGATAGGTAAATGTTTATTTTTTGAAGTGAAAACTTCTTTAGCGGCGCTGTGCACTTTTTGAGGTGGGGAAAAAATGTTAAACTCGAGACAGCGTAAGACGATCACGTGACCGTAAGACGGACACGTGACCTGATCGAAAAACTGTTACATGTAATGTCATTGAGTTTTTCTTTATTGATTTAAATGCCATCTAGTGACACGCTCTAACTGGTATTAATATAACTAGAGTACTAACAGTGATGTGCTTAGGGGTTTCAAGTAATTAACGCTAACGCTAGATGGCGTTAACATCAATTATACATAGTGCATTTTGGACTAGTCACTGAGTTTTCACTTCTGCCGGCACTCCCTGAGTTGTTTTTTTTTTTTTTTCATTTAGAACCCAGCAGTGGGACACAGTGGGCTCTGAATAATAATAATAATAATAATAAGCCTGACATTGTGATAATAGATCGAGCGCAACGCCGGGCCGTGCTCGTTGACATCACCATCCCCCATGATGAGAATCTCGTGAAAGCCGAGAAGGACAAGTCCAGTAAGTACCTAGACTTGGCTCACGAGATAACCGCCATGTGGGATGTTGATTCGACGATCATTGTCCCGATAGTTGTTTCAGCGAACGGTCTAATAGCGAAGAGTCTCGACCAACATCTTGAGAGACTCTCGCTAGGTGGTTGGATCAAGGGTCAGATGCAGAAGGCGGTGATCTTGGAGTTTTTCAATTTTACACGCGCACTCGCACTCGCGCACGAAGGTTTGGTTATTCCCACTAGTTACCACCAAGTTGTTGCCAGTGGTAACTACTGGGAATTTTTTTTCCACCTTTTACCACTGGTAACTACTGGGAAAAATTATTCCCAGTAGTTACCACCAAGTCGGTTTAGTGGTAACTACTGGGAATTTTTATTCGCAGTAGTTACCACCAAAATTTTGTTAGAGTTAAATACTAATAAAAACAGTATAAAATAGTATAGTATAAATATAGAGTGATTTAATAAACAATTATAAGTCGATTAGTGTTTTAGTAAACTGCCTTAAACGTGACCAAGAATATTGAAACAGTTTAACCGGTACTAGTACAAAAACTATAAAATATGTAAGATAAATTTAATAATCCATTTAGATTATTTTTGAAGTGATTTTATTACGTAATTCAAAATCACTATATATTTATACTATACTATTTTTATACTGTTTTTATTAGTATTTAGCTCTAACAACATTTTGGTGGTAACTACTGGGAATAAAAGTTCCCAGTAGTTACCACTAAACCGAGTTGGTGGTAACTACTGGGAATAATTTTTCCCAGTAGTTACCAGTGGTAAAAGGTGGGAAAAAAATTCCCAGTAGTTACCACTGGTAACAACTTGGTGGTAACTAGTGGGAATAACCCGAAGGTTTACGCAAGAAACGGCAAAAAAATCACGATTAAAAGTTCCTTAAACGAGAAGATTACTCTGCCAAATGAAATTCTTACAAAAATTGTTCTGCTAATTAACACAAAAGCGAATTGAACGGTATGTGAACTAGTGAGTATTATATTCTTTGATGTGAACCAAAACTAGAAAATGTTGTCTAAAAGTTAGAAAAACTGCGAAAAATTGCTCGGAGAATCATTAGGTACCCCCCTAATAGACTTGTGACGTCATCACGGTCTATTGAGATCGGGATGGTCGTTCAAGAGTCATGATTGTTCATGAGCGAGTTCGACACCTAATACTCTGACTCGTACGTACTTGAAGATTTTTGGGTTGCTGTGACCACAACCTTTTTTGAGGGCTGGATCCGCGCCTGGACGATATACATACTTATATATATAATAAATACATACCTATATACATAGAAAACACCCATGACATAGAGAAATATAGTAAGACAAGAGTGCTCACTCCATACATCAGTTAGACTATTAATTTCAGTGTCTACATCTAGCATCGAGTAGCGGAACTATCAGTATTGCTACTTGACAATAGATGTAGCAGTACTGATAGTTCCGCTACTCGATGCTAGATGCTAATAGTCTTTTTGGTACTAAAACTGATGTATGGAGGGAGCAATCTATGTATTTATTTCTCTATGCCCATGACTCAGGAACAAATATCTGTGTTCGTCACACAAATAAATGCCCTCACCGGGATTCGAACCCAGGACCATCGGCTTCACAGGCAGGGTCACTACCCACTAGGCCAGACCGGTCGTATTTACTTTACCTGCACATAGCCATCTCCATCTCAGTGTCGGGGTTGAGATAACCGTCTAGTAGGCCAGCTGTGAAATACTCCGCACTCTCTGAGGCATATATGTCTAATAGAGTGGAACCAATGGTGGAACGGATCGTTGGCATATCGGATAGAGGTTTACCTGTAACCATAGAGAAATAAGTAAGACAAGAGTGCTCACTCCATACATCAGTTCAGACTATTAATTTCAGTATCTACATCTAGCATCGAGTAGCGGAACTATCAGTACTGCTATTTGACAATAGATGTAGCACCGACCGGAAAGTCTTATCTCAACAGCATAAGACTTTCCGGTCGGTGCTACATCTATTGTCAAGTAGCAGTACTGATAGTTCCGCTACTCGATGCTAGATGCTAATAGTCTTTTTGGTACTAAAACTGATGTATGGAGTGAGCACTCTATGTATTTTTTTCTCTATGCTGTAACATATAATAAGTTTTTGGCAAAAATTTAATTTTTGGTACTAGCTTTTATCGCTGACTGTACTTTTCTTACGACAGACAACTAATGCTCATCGAGACAATTCTAAAAAGCCCTAACACAATTAGGTTGCGTTGTTTCATCACAGAGTTCCTATGGCCGCCTCCTGTCTCCATCATCAGATCAGTTCGACAGTACCATATTATTGTATTGTCATCAGAACTACATACAGCTGCCAATTTTCATGACGCTACGATCCTTGGAAGATGGTTAAATTAGTTACCGTAGATTCCATTACATAGTTTTAGTTACATACAGGTCGACCTAATAAAAGCTTGTTAAAATAGAGTACATTTACTATACAGTAGTTGAAGCATGCAACATATCTGAAAAGTCTCCTCTTGAAGCAAAATTCATAATTAATTAAGAACTGGTTGAAAGGTCTTATCCACAATCAAACTGAGATGCTGTTGAAGGTCATCACCTAATCACTTACATCAGCGGTAGGCAACCTGCGGCCCGTGAACCTGCCACTTGCGGCCCGCGAGCTTCCCTGGCTATTTTGTATGTAATATTGACAAACGACAATGTCTGATAAAGTCATAAATATTAACAAAGTGCGGCCCGCGTCAACTTCGTTAACTACTATGTGGCCCTTGGCTGCTAAAAGGTTGCCGACCGCTGACTTACATGATAACAATCTCCGTAGCCTTACACACACTCTCGCGCGCACACACACACACACACACACACACACACACTCTTTTTTCATTCCTTTTTTCTTTCTTTGAATTTCATAATTCCTTAAAACTTACGCCGCTTCTGTCCCTTCGAGCGGTGTAGCCGGAAGTGTAACCTTGCTTCCTTCATTTCGTTGAGCGGTGTAACCGGAAGTGTGTGTAAAAGCATGTGAAACATACCATTGAAAGTCCTGTCTCTGATGTAGTCGGTGGCTGGAGACTGCAGCGACATAACGTCGCGGTGTGAAGCCGCGACGCACCCAGGACTTGTGCTAGCCGCTTCTGTCCCTTCGAGCGGTGTAGCTAGAAGTGTAACCCTGCTTCCTTCACTTCGCTGAGCGGTGTAGCCGGACGTGTGTCTAAAAGTATGTGAAACATACCATTGAAAACCCTGTCTCTGATATAGTCGGTGGCTGAAGGCTGCAGCGACATAACGTCGCGGTGTGAAGCCGCGACGCTCCCAGGACTTGTGCTAGCCGCTTTTGTCCCTTCGAGCGGTGTAGCCAGAAGTGTACCCTGCTTCCTTCACTTCGCTGAGCGGTGTAGCTGGAAGTGTGAGTAAAAGTATGTGAAACATACCATTGAAAGTCCTGTCTCTGATATAGTCGGTGGCTGAAGGCTGCAGCGACATAACGTCGCGGTGTGAAGCCGCGACGCTCCCAGAACTTGTGCTAGCCGCTTTTGTCCCTTCGAGCGGTGTAGCCAGAAGTGTACCCTGCTTCCTTCACTTCGCTGAGCGGTGTAGCTGGAAGTGTGAGTAAAAGTATGTGAAACATACCATTGAAAGTCCTGTCTCTGATATAGTCGGTGGCTGAAGGCTGCAGCGACATAACGTCGCGGTGTGAAGCCGCGACGCACCCAGGACTTGTGCTAGCCGCTTCTGTCGCTTCGAGCGGTGTAGCTAGAAGTGTAACCCTGCTTCCTTCACTTCGCTGAGCGGTGTAGCCGGACGTGTGTGTAAAAGTATGTGAAACATACCATTTAAAACCCTGTCTCTGATATAGTCGGTGGCTGGAGACTGCAGCGACATAACGTCGCGGTGTGAAGCCGCGACGCACCCAGGACTTGTGCTAGCCGCTTCTGTCCCTTCGAGCGGTGTAGCTAGAAGTGTAACCCTGCTTCCTTCACTTCGCTGAGCGGTGTAGCCGGACGTGTGTCTAAAAGTATGTGAAACATACCATTGAAAGTCCTGTCTCTGATATAGTCGGTGGCTGAAGGCTGCAGCGACATAACGTCGCGGTGTGAAGCCGCGACGCACCCAGGACTTGTGCTAGCCGCTTCTGTCCCTTCGAGCGGTGTAGCTAGAAGTGTAACCTTGCTTCCTTCACTTCGCTGAGCGGTGTAGCTGGAAGTGTGTAAAAGTATGTGAAACATACCATTGAAAGCCCTGTCTCTGATGTAGTCGGTGGCTGGAGGCTGCAGCGACATAATGTCGCGGTGTGAAGCCGCGACGCACCCAGGACTTGTGCTAGGGCCGCTTCTGTCCCTTCGAGCGGTGTAGCTGGAAGTGTAACCCTGCTTCCTTCACTTCGCTGAGCGGTGTAGCTGGAAGTGTGTGTAAAAGTATGTGAAACATACCATTGAAAACCCTGTCTCTGATATAGTCGGTGGCTGCTAGCATGGCGCGCTGGAGGCTGCAGCGACATAATGTCGCGGTGTGAAGCCGCGACGCACCCAGGATTTGTGCTAGGGCCGCTTCTGTCACTTCGTCTAGAGGCGTAGCTGGAAGAATAATATGTTTAAAAATACATATATGCATATAGGGTAATTCGCCAGTAACTGGCCGCCCTAAACTAAAAATTAATTCTATTCACCTATAAACAGAATTGATTTTAGTATAAGGTTTCAATAACTGGCCACCTTATACTAAAATGAATTCTATTTATAGGTGAATAGAATTCATTTTTAGTTTCGGGCGGCCAGTTTATACTAAAAGTGACCAGTTACTGGCGAATTACCCTAAATAATATCTAATAAGATATTAAAATTAAAAAAGCAAACTGATATACATAAACGAGGAGTATCTTTTCATATCAAAAGGGCTTATTTTTGTTTGGTGTCCATAGAGAAAAAAGCCCTTTTAACCCTTTAACCGCCCTAGACATACAAAATCGGGCTCATTTCGCCTCTGTCTGATAAATAAGACAAAACTTCGTGTATCTTCGTACCCCCCGGCGACACGAGCACGCTCGATGACGTATTCTATGGCGGTTAAAAGGTTAAAAGACTCTCCTCAAATATACGAAGAAAAAGTGACCAAGGCCTCCAATGAAACCAAAGCCAGGCGTGGCTCACTCCGCGATTTCGTCGCTTGGCAACAGGTTACAAGTACATCCGCCCCACACCAATTTTGGTGGCTAGCCATAAGCCGCGCGTGGCGCTGTCGCCACCTAGCGGCCATATCTGTCCTGATCGTAACAGACGCGTTTTGTTAGAGAGTGAGTCTTCTGTACCTAGTATTATTTATATAGCGTAGGCCAAACAAAATCATGTCAAGCTACTTATATAATGTGACGGTTAGCACAGAATAAGTAATAGTACATATTATCATACAGAACGGCCACGCACCGCCCCGCCCCGACTCGCATTACCTCGCCCCGCGACATGAATCTGCCGGACTTCTGGCGTGCTCTCAGTAAAGCGACTACCCACACATACACAATGACGCGTGTACAGACGTGCCGCGCACACATATAAACACAAATGATTTTTTATGTATGGCGTGTCCACCCTGTGACGTTAGTTACCCGGTGTCTTCTGAAAGGTGACAAAGTCCCCTGTAGCCGTCACGCCCGCGGCGCCAGGGTGCACCAGAAACGCTCGGATCCGGCCCGCTTCAGAGCTGCCCAGGACTAAAAAATAGCCGGAGGTGGCACTGCACACCTTTTCACCGGATATCCTCCATATTTCTAGAATAAGCAAATTTCACTTTTGACTAGCATTTGTACGTTAAGTTTTTTTTTAAGTAAGTTGACTGTATATTTCTAGATACACGGTAAGAACATGTCTAGTCAGTCTGACAACATTTTTAGTTATCGCGGTTCGAAAGGAATGATGTACCTACATCATCATCTTCCTCGCGTTGTCCCGGCATTTTGCCACGGCTCATGGGAGCCTGGGGTCCGCTTGGCAACTAATCCCAGTAATTGGCGTGGGCACTAGTTTTTACGAAAGCGACTGCCATCTGACCTTCCAACCCAGAGAGTAAACTAGGCCCGTATTGGGATTAGTCCGGTTTCCTCACGATGTTTTAAAGGAATGATGTACATAATAGGGAATATTAGGCAAACCTCTGCGTAGGCTACAACTATCCATCACAATCTGGGGGCTACCGCGAAACAAGAAAATCGAAATTTCGTTATCTAACCTCTCTATCACTTCCATATTCGAGCGATAAAGAGGCAGATAACTAA
This sequence comes from Cydia amplana, assembly GCF_948474715.1. NCBI lineage: Eukaryota > Metazoa > Arthropoda > Insecta > Lepidoptera > Tortricidae > Cydia > Cydia amplana. Next base: position 1,970,067 of record NC_086093.1, on the reverse strand, counting down.
ATTTCGATTTTCGCGTTTCCCGGAAGGCCCTTGTTAACAAACCGCCTTGATGCGTCAATGTCATATTTTATTGTCTGTGAAAACTTGTCAAAAAACAGTTTAAGGCACAGTATGTATAAGTTACTCTAAAGCCGCGTCTCGATATCGCGCGGCGGCATTGTTCGACCGCGGCATACCTGTATTTTGGCTCGCGAGCCAATTTTGGCACCATCTTGAACTATAGCGCGGCAGGCGATCCGACGATCGACCACATTATATCACAATAATAAATTATTCGGAATGATCTGTGGCGATAATCACTACATTTACTGTTCCATAGAAACTGTTTAGTGCCGTATAATTTAATTAAATTGCGACTCTTTTCACTATCCATGAATGCGGCCGCGCGAGCCAACTGAAATATATACACGTCCGTTCCAACTGCGCGCGAACATTCCTTTGCCGCGCGTCGAAAAACCGACAATGAATGGTTCGTCGCGCGGCACGTTCCGGCGAGCCAATGATCGAGTTGGCTCGCGCGGCAGCCCGGTATCCATTTTGCGCGGCTGCCGCGCGAGCCAATGTTCGATAGTTTGCCGCGCGATATGGAGACGTGGTTTAAGGTTTACTAGTATGTATGTATGTATGTACGTATGTAAACACTTTATTGTACATAAGACAGGTTAAGATACAATTAAAAGAAAGTATACAATGTACAAAAGCGAACTTATCCCTATAAGGGATCTCTTCCAGTCAACCTTTGAGCAATTGAGAGTAGACAAATGAAAATGACAGACAAACGAACACATGTACTGAAAAGCAAATTATGGTTCAATTATTACCCAAGTAAATAATTAAAACCTTTAGCCTACATTCTAATATAAATACACATATATAATACATATTAATATGAATACATACACATAAATAAATATATACATAAACATAATTAAATAAAAATACTTAGTACTCAACCAGAACACAAGTCATTGGATAGCCATAGTTTATACTAGTTAGCTTAGTGCTGCACTCTGGCGGTGGAACATTGCAGTAATACCTATTAACCATATTATTTTCGTGTGACCCCAGGCTCCCAAAATGCCGGGATAGCGCTAGGAAGAAGAATGCAAGATAAAACTAGTATACCTACCTTGTCCATCCATTTCCGCATTGGTCCTAAAATCAGCCTGCGATATCCTCTCGGCAAGTTTCTCCTTTACACACAGGGAAACCATGTGCTCTCCGGAGACCAGGTCGTCCAGGATCTGCCGGAACTGATCTGATCGAAGACCGGCCTTTAAAGCCTCCAGGGATACCCAGTGCTCGCTCAGTTGCTGACCCAGTTGGAGGTCTGACGATACTGTTTCCAGGTATCTGAAGATATCAATGGGAATTGGGAATTAAAATATCAATTATCTTAATAATAATAATATAGCCTTTATTCACTGACATCATAATAAAGTAATACAGTTAAAATATTTGTTTTATTCTGTCAGGTCGCCTTATCAATTATTATATATTATTGAATCAATTATCTTACTAAGTACAATTTTACAGTATAGTAATTTTAAGCAGACATAAATAAATAAATAACAAAAAACAACGGGTTGCACTCCGGGAGTGCTGGCAGAAGTGAAAACTCAATCACTATTGCAAAATGTCTGCAGCACTATGTATAATTGAGGTTAACGCCATCTAGCGTTATTTCGTCGCATTACTTGAAACCCCTAAGCACATCACTGTTAGTACTCGAGTTATATTAATACCAGTTAGAGCGTAACTCACTAGATGGCATGTAAATCAATAAAGAAAAACTCAATGACATTACATGTAACAGTTTTTCTATCAGGTCACGTGTCCGTCTTACGGTCACGTCACCGTCTTACGGTCACGTGATCTGTCGCGAGTTTAACATTTTTTCCCCACCTCAAGTGCACAGTGCCGCTAAAGAAGTTATCACTTCAAAAATATTCCAAGAATTAACAAATAACAGATGAACTTCCTCCTTAGTCTAGTGCAGGGGTCTCCAAACTTTTTTAGATGAGGGCCATATTGTACCTCAGAAAGTTTCGAGCGTTTTTGGGCCGGAGTTTTTGTACCTATACCTACAGATTTATTATTTTTAAGATAAATATCTGCCTGCCTACCTGTTTATAAATAATAATATTATTTGCGGCGCACACCTCTCACACCCCTGAGCCGCTCACACCGATGTTGCTCCTGGTCGTCTTCGCGACGGCAGTTTCAGGGGCCCATCTAGCGCGCGGCAAGTCACCACCTGCCTCGATAACTTGTGTAAACCTTGTTATGGCAGGTGTCCGTACGTCTTTGTAATAACCCAGTCTCATAGTCCACCCAAACTTCAATCCATAGACCAGTATACTGTTCTCTTTTTCTACAATAGTCCCAATGCCTGCTGAGACCGGTTCATGGGTGTTTATTGTTGCACCTGGGAACAGGTTCCAGCAGGCGTTCTACATGACATACAAGCTCTCCAAGGGGCCTCTACGTGTTGGATCTGTGTCCCCACGCAAGCCTATCAAAAAACCGGGATTATAGGCCCGTGATATCCAAGGAGATACAAATAAATAATAATCTCAATGAGTTGGCGAGTCACCACCTGTCATTTACAATTTTGAGACTGATTGTCACGGCAGGTGTCCGCTAGTCTCTCCCATAGCCCATTATCCAGTCCATCCAACTTTCAAATCTATAGCCCATGACCTTAGTTCCCATCGCAGCACAAAAGTGCTGTACTGCAATAGTCTTTGCACCTGGCGGGGTCCATCTCCAGATGTATCACATTGTGCGTTCAGAGATGGTATCCGCCACGTGTATCCCTTGCTTTTAGATTAAAGTGTCTTATAGGGCCTCTGCGCTGTTGGCTTCGGCCCCACGTACGCCTCCCAAAGGTCCGGGACCCCATGGTCCCGAGATATGGAAAAGACATACAAATAATAATAATAATAATGCCGCCGTCCAGGAGAGTCACAGGCATATCATTTCCGGTTGTTCTCATCTTGCTAACGGCGAGTACTTGCACAGACATAATCTCGGTTCGGCGGGGCGTGCAGCGTGGCGTCGGGCTCACAAGTGATTTGAGCGGCGTGCACTAAGGCCGCTCCTATACGCTTGCATTTGTTTAACATACACGCCGCACGCCCCGCCCCGCTGCACGCCCAACTCGAGCGTCCACTCAGGCCTTACACTTACGGTGTCATATATATAGCTTAAACATACCTTATACTCTCTGTGACATTCATCGCCAACCCGCCCAGTGTCAAAGCAACAGGCGCGGCGAACATTTGATTCTGTTTCAACACTTCTTTACGCTCTTCTTCTGTTTTCTCCGGGTTCCCAAACACTGCCTGCAGTCTAGACACTCTCTTGTCCAAGTCTTCACTGTCATCTTTGTTTAAAATTTCGGGATAAGCGAGCAACTCGCGGTCAAATATAGACACGAATACATTCTTCATGAAAGGCGGTATCGCCGCTTTTCTGTTTTCCGCGCGCTCTATAACCTTCAAATCTTCGAAGTCGTACTTTTCTTCTTGCACTTTAGGCTGCGATGCATGTGTTGAATCGTAGTTTGACGAAGATATGCGAAAATTTCTGAACACTGTTTTGCTGACATTCTTGCTCCGAATTGTGCAAATTGTACGAGCTATATTCATTGTCTTGTGATACTTTTTAATTATATTGTTGGTATGTTTTATATATTTTACTTTGCAATTACGAAAGAACTCTTTTAATATGTATATATTGTTCTTATTCGTGATTCCTCGGTGAATTTTGTAATCTTTGGAGGTTATTTATAAATTATAATGTCCTTTTTGACAGTTTTGGCGTTTGGCATTTACTATGATGCGTTCCGATTTAAGTATATTTTCAAGGTATACCTTTTTATTCATGTGTTCTTTGGCTTAAAGCTCGTTACAAAAGCGTTCGAATGACACAAATGGATACATGTGTATTTTAACTTGGTCCTTGGAGGATACAACTAAACGGAGTAGCCATTAACAGGCTTTCCCCTCTGTCGAAAATAGGCGGCCAACGGTCATACACAATGTATGGACTGACGTTTATCTGACATGGCTATTTTTACGTTACGCAAATTTTAAAAATGTAGGCGCGAATGGATATCGACCCATAGAAAATTTGAATTTCGCGCCTTTTTTTACTGACAAGACTTGGTTGACCAGCTATATCTTTATCATGAATCTAGTATAACTGGATTGGGCATGAGTGGTGGGGATAACTGACAGAACGGGATAGTCTTATGTATCTTTCAGTAGGAGTAGCAGCGAAAGCGCTATTATTGTTTGTCCTTGTCACAGTCTCACATCTTGTTTTATTCCCCACCGTAAATTGACCACCGTGATTGGTCGAATTCATTTGTTGCCCACCATAACAAATAAATTCGACCAATCATAGCTGCGCAATGCGACGCTATGATTGGTCGAATTTATATGTTTTGTCCCTCACGGAGGCACGCGTAGACCACTTCTATAGGATGCTACCTTCTATGATCTTTATAGATGGTCAAGCAGATCTTGTCAGTAGAAAAGGGCGGCAAATTTGAAAACTGTAGGCGCGAATGGATATCGTTCCATAGAAAATTTGAATTTCGCGCCTTTTTCTACTGACAAGATTTACTTGACCATCTATATTCACACGATGGCGGTGAATTTCACCGGGTGAAATTGTTGTCGTTTCATCATTAAGCATTGTTGGATTTTTGACTTTAAGCGTTGGTCGTTAAATCTAATTTAGCGTGCAGACGGATTCAAGCGCTTATTTAACGCTCGTTGAAAAAGCGCTCGTTAGTATAAGGCCTAAGAATAAGAAATAGGTCGCAATTGTCGCAAATTAAATTATTTCGGACCTTACCAGTAGTTTTACCGATTATACTTCGTTTTTTTTAGGATTAGAAATTTGGAAAACAATCTTGATGTGTCTTTTAATTAGCAAAATAGTTTCAATTTACGTTAAACGGAACGTCGTAAAGGCGTCAACTAACGTCATGTCATTTTTTATTTTTTATCTGTACCGCCCGCCATTTCTATTTTAGTCGTGGTCCTACAATGCCGGCTTCCTATTTCTATTACTTTTCTGATAAGAACTGTGCTATTTCAAGTTAGAACTAGCACACGAGTACAATTCTCATTGTTTTATATATTCTACGTTACTTGATATCGGTTGAACAGGTAAGTATTGTCTTTAACCTCAAGGGTTTTACGTATCTCGATTCGTTATGAACTCTAACAATATTATGAGACTTTAATGAGTGTGGACTATCTTATCGTAATGCATTTTAGTTACCTACTTCCTTGTTTATAACTGACCCTTGGCAGTTTGAAGTGTATAATAAAATTCTTAAAAATAGAAATTCCGCTTGTATATTGTAAACTTATCAAATTGTAACTTTATTTCCAGAGCAACCCCGAAATATGAAGCAGATATACAAATACAGCCTCAGCCTGCTCTTGGCGTTAGCTGCATACGCGACTGCCTCGAAATTCATCTTTGACAAGGTGTTTGATACAACAGAAATAGTCATTGATGAGCTATTCCACATCCCACAAGGCGTGGCGTACTGTGAACGGAATTTTACATACTGGGACCCGAAGATCACGACTCTGCCAGGCCTGTATTTAGTGTCCGCAGCCTTCCTTGGAACGCACTTACCCTGCGACACATACCATCTTCGACTAGTCAACTTAGTCGCTTCATGTGTGAATCTACTCTTGTTTTCGTCAATATTAAAGTTTGTTTACGGTAGCAACACTGAAAGCCAGTTTAAAATAGTGTTGCAAGCATTTAATTTAGCTATCCTTCCGCCTCTGTATTTCTTCTCACATGTGTATTATACCGATACTCTGTCACTTACGTTTCTGTTGGCGTTTTCTCGGTTATGTTTCACGAGTCAACATAAATTATTCATTTTAGTCTTCGGTCTGTGCAGTGTTATGATGCGTCAGACAAATATAGTCTTTGTAGCAATGGTGTTAGGTCACAAAGTGCTAGATATTATGATTAAGAGCTCAAGAGTATTCGGCAATAAGTATTTAACCAAAACCTTGTTGAATAAAAATTCTGTTATAGCTCGGGATGTTGATGCTTCGAAGTTGAAACGGTATTATAGTATGAACGATGTGTATCTGGCATTAGGGTACCATATAACAACATGCTTTGGGACGTTTTTCAAGTTCCTAACAAAACAAGACTGGTTAATAATACTTACACACAGCGTAACTCTCATTTCGTTTGTAAGCTTTGTTTTTAAAAATGGTTCTATAGTTGTCGGTGATAAAAATGCTCATGAGGCTACCCTGCATTTACCTCAAATGCTATATTTCCTCATATTCTACGGAGTCTTTGGATTACCGTATCTTGTAGCAAAATTACCATCAACTTTGAGGCTTATGGCGAGAAATAAAACTAAAATAGTACTATTCTGCATTCTTTTTACTATAATAGTACATTTTAATACTGTGACACACCCATACCTACTTGCTGATAATCGTCATTATACATTTTATGTATGGAATAGATGGTTCGGGAAATATGCATTTGCGAAATATGCGACGATTCCGGCTTATATATTCCTTCTTTTCAGTTTGTATGATAATTTAAAGGACCAGAATTGTATTTCATTTCTTTTGCCATATACTATTAGTTTATTTTTAGTGCTAGCATTACAGAAAATGATTGAAATTAGATATTTCTTAGTCCCATACATAGTTTTACGGTTAAGATTTATAAGACCCACATATAAAATTGTTATATTTGAATTTGTATGGTATTTGATTATTAATGTTGTTACATTTAATTTGTTTTTCCAAAAGGAGATTACATGGAAAGATTTTGGTTATGCACAGAGAATTATATGGTAATGTTAATACCTACTTAAGTATATTTGAATTTATTTCTTGATATTTAATACGCCTTAAATTCTTATTTTATGTTAAATTGGTGGTTTAGGTACACACTGATACATCTGTAAGTCTTTAGTTTTCCAAAAATTGTAATTAGCCAGGTCCACACAGAGCGAGCATACGCGCGAGGCAATTTCCTCGCCCACAAAGCGGCCAGTATAGACGTGCCTCGCTCGAGGCACTGCGGCGGTACAAAAAACAATCTTACTGTTGACTGTTTTTCGAAAAACTATTAAAAAATTATAATTGATAAATTTGAAAAAAAAAACGGAGAAGTGTTCCATACACATTTATGAGGGTTTATGTGGAATAGTGTCAAAATAATTTCGAAAACTGTCTATTTTCTATAAGTATGTACTTTTATTATATGATAACATGCGGCTTGGCTATTTGACATATTTGGCTATTTTTCAAAATAATTTTAATTAACTACATAGTTGTATAATAAATTTCGCTTATGTCAGTGTTCCAAAGAATATTGTTAAAAATCATTAAACTCATAATTATAATTATTACCATATGTGCCCTAGTCTGATTTTCAGTGTATTTTCCTCGCAACTCATGGTCGAATTGAAAGCCTCGATCATTCAGCTTTTAGTATAGTCTGTCAAGACATTTCCGTCAGTAGAAAAAGCGGCAGATTCTAAAAATGTAGGCGCTTTTTCTACTGACAAAGTATTTAGTTTGACCGGCTATAAGTACGTAAAATAACTATTGTCAGGCGTGGCTCACTCCGCGACTTCGTCGCTTTGCTACAGGTAGCTAAAAGTACATCCGTTCGGCCCCAATTTTAGGGAAAGCCATTAGCCGCGCGTGGCGCTGTCGCCACCTAGCGGCCATATCTGTGGTGATCGTAACAGACGCGTTTTGTTAGAGAGTGAGTCTTCTGTACTTAGTACTATTATTTATTCTGTGCTATTGTTCCGTTAGTTATAACTGTTATAAGAATTGCAACGATAGGCCTCACACAAAACTTCGTGTGTTTATAAACATTATACTTACCGTAATTTAAAATTTATAATTCCTTATCTTAATTCTTTTTCACCGCTGTTCCATTAATTCAACATTCGTTCCATTTTAAAATTAGGTTAGGGCCACTTGCGCCAGCCAGAGTTAGCCACTAACCCCGGTGTTATGGTAACTCATGGTTTAACCGGTTAACCCCGGGTTAGTGGCTCACTCAACCCTGGCTGGCGCTTAGCGACTTCTGCCGCTGATTTTACAGGTTAAACGGTGGCCCGTAGCAAAAAATGTTCTAATACATAAGTAATTTACATAAAGTTTTCTACAAAAAAGATTCAATTTTTTTTATCAAGCAGTTTCGTCTGCGAGCGATATTCCAAATTTTATATTAAAGGAAAAAATGGAACTAGTTACGCTTCCGGCAGGACTTGAACCCGCATCCTCCGCAATCCGTGCGTTGCTCTTAACCAATTGAGCTACGGAAGCCTCATCAAGCGGAATAAAACAGGATGGACTACCAACGTTTTATAATAATATATTTAAAACAAAAAGTGCTAAAGATTCACAAGAAGACAAAATCAACGCAATTACTTGCGAAACTAAACAAGAAACACCAACATTTAATAATATAATTGTGTTTAAGAGCAAAAGTATAAAACATGTTCCAGAACGCAATGAAACGGCTAACGCAAATATCAAGACTGTGCAACCTGAATCACAAACTAGTCAGGAAGAACAAGTCAAAACACCAAAAGGAAATCTTGCAAACGGTCTTCCAAAAAGGCAAATAGAATTTCGTTTCCTTTTAATATATTATTTTATTGGTATTTTATAAACAATGACGTTATAACATTCTAGTCATTTCTTGCCCGATATTAAGTGACTGAATATTAAGATCCGGCCTTGAAGATGAAGTGTTTTACGCTTAAGTGGATTTCATCTGTAAATAAGTGCCAAAATGAGCGGCTGGCGGACAAAGGCAGATCTCCTGAAGGACCTCAGCGAGGTGAACGGGCGCCGGACAGGGATTAAGGACCTGGACTAACATGTAGTGGCCGGGGAACGGCCTCCGCCTATCCTCCATGAAATACCCAATGAGGATGAGATAACGATTACATCTCATTTTCGGTAGATGTCGCTATACGCCACCCTTATGGCGTGTATGCATAAAGGAAGGGATGGAAAGATTTGCGACAGGGATGTTACAGAGCTCCGTTTCCGTTAAGTCGGAACTTCCGTTTGGTATTACACATCCGTTTCTGTTCCGGTTCCGTTATTTTTGAAACGGAAGTTATATCGGATGTCAATGATTAGCGCGGCAGCGGGATATGAGCGGTGTACATCAAAAATAAACAGGTTTATACCAGGCTTGCCACGTGCTGGAGTAATTAGATATTCTGGTTTATCCGTGTTTTCGAATTTAAAGTACCTATTCGTATGTGTTGTGTTGTTAATGTATACCTACTGATAGAACTGACTCAGGCTCCGGTTCTGGTTCCGATTCCGTTTCTGGTTCCGATAAACTAAATTTAAAACATCTGGTTCCGCTTTCGGTTCCGATAAAACCACATCCGTTACATCCCTGATTTGCGATGTCCTGGTTAGTGATGTGCCGCCGAGAAATTACGCACTTACCGTAATTCTCATTAGTGAAAATTACCGTAAATTACCGAGAATTTACGGTAACTTACCCATGAAGTATATTAAATTAGGATTGAATTTTGCTTACAAGTTTTGTGGTTTTAAAGCATTTAAATGTTTTTTACATTATTATTATTCTGTGTTATTATTATTTTTATGCTATCTGACATGTGGTTGATTGGTATAATAATTTCTAGTCTTATTTCTCCTTATATTAGTCCCACCTCTATTTGGGCTTATATGTACGGCGGCGGAGACAAACCGCTTTATTCTGAGTTACCAATGTTACCATAGGGTTTAGGTTCTGGGCTTTCATCTCCCTCTTGATATTGAACTACCATGTGCCGGGAGGTCTTCGTCTTCCCAGGAATGTTGTGAGGATATTGTATTGTATTGTAGCGCGGGCAGATTTCCGTAACTCGACGACGGGCGCCTTTTTTTCATGACGGGGGGGTGGGGGCTAGTCCAGCCAACCCAACCCCTCAAGAGGAATGGTCACCCTTCCTCCTGCTGGATCCTGAAAGAGCGACTTCGTGAGTCTTTCATTGATACCAGGCCTTTCGGCCTCCAGCCTGGTTTAGCCAGTGTGCTGTTTCTTTGTACGTTCTAGCAGCAGTGAGCGTACCTTGCTAAAGTGGATCGGGAGAATCGTTTCCGGGCCAATCGCCTCCGCACCTGATGCGGTTTGATGTAATTATATGGCTCAGGGCGATTAAGAGTGCTCTACTGTCGGATAGTATGTGGATGGAGAATCCTACTACCCTCCTTGCAGTCGCCGCATTGATGATGCCCATGCACTCAGCTTGGAATATGAGTTATGGGCTCCTAGCGGAGTGGTAATGGACACGTTCAGGTCTTCTGAGAAGGTTCCAGAGTCCGACTCACTGTCTGTTTGGGGATGTCCGCTGAGGGGGATGGCCTCTTGCTGTATGTGTACAGGTGAAGCGACGGAAGGTTTAGCATGCCCTGAAGGGCATGAATGGCTGCAGACTGTGAGGACTTCGTGTTTTGTAGGGATGTTTAAGAGATTTAACTGGCAAACTATTAAACGTTTCATGTGGCCGGACCGGACCATCCTAAGCCTTCTCTTAGTTTGTCATAAATAAAGGACCACTCTGAAAGATCCTCTTACGTGCTCATTGCGCTATCGAGACAACTAACAGGACATAGAAAAGTCGAGCGCTATAAATGCAGGATCTTGAGGGCCATCAGGAACTATTTTAATCCGTTAGTACCCACACAGTACAAAAATGCACTTTCCACGTGTTTTATTTTTACTGCGGTAACTGGGTACATTGCAAACCCAGCTGATAAGCGTTTACCTGTTTACAATATAACAGCCTACTTAACTTAAAATAAACACGCGACGTAATAAAATTGTATCTTAAAACACACTTGTTGTAATGGAAGTCATTACAAATCAAACTTTACCATACACATCAATGCTTGCTTACATATGACATTGAAATATAATATCTGGGAGACCGAGCCGCTTTGCTCGGAAAACATATAAAAGCTCAAAAATCAGCGTTTTCCCAGAAATAAGACCTAGCTAGGTCGATTCTTCGCCCCTGAAAACCCCCATATAGCAAATTTCATCGAAATCGTTAGAACCGTTTCCGAGATCCCCGAAATATATATAAATAAATATATAAGAATTGCTCGTTTAAAGGTATAAGATAATGTTTTTTAGATTACACAACATTTTGAATTAGGTATTTAAAATCACTGTCATAACTATGAGATGAATTTTATACATTTAAGCTAAAATAATAAAGAACTCACTTTATTTTTCGTTATGCAAGTTTGATTCAACCTACTTTCATTAAAAACACTTAATTCGCACATCAAATGAAACTTATTAAACATTAAGTAGTAAAATAATGTAATATTATTGTGTATTTAATCTCTAACATCTAATTACATACATCATTGAATTCATTGATAAAAGTTAAAATTTCTCTTAGAAAAATTACCCGAGAACATTCGCGGGGAAGATTGCCCGTAATTTACGGCGGTAATTTACGGTAATTTTGGTAATAAACTAGTTCCTCTTGCCAGATTATTTTGAAAATTTCTATACAGATTGTATTACCTAAATAAGAATCAATTCTGTAAAAAAAAGTTTAAAAAAATTTAAACTTAGAACACTTTCTCGATAATTACCCGTACGGAGAACGTTACCGCGAAAGTTACCCGACGATTCTCTCTGTTCTCGTAATTTACGGTAACGGCACATCACTAGTCCTGGTAGACTTCCGTAGCTCAATTGATTAAGAGCAACGCACGGACTGCGGAGAATGCTTTAATATAAAAAAAGATTCAGTACCTACACTTTTTCGTTTTTAATATATTTTTTTATATTGATTCTAGCGAAAAAAGTAGGATTTATTTTATAAGGAATCTCAAATAGATTATTTATGTAAAAGATAAATTTTTGCTGTAGGCTACCGTTTACGAGTTATTTACGAAAAACTAAAAAAAAAACGACCGTAGAACAAATTATACGTAGGGAACTTTCCCACTTTAATATATTTTAAAATATTGATCCTAGCAAAAAAGTGCACTGAATCTTTTTTGTAGAAAATTTTATGTCGATTACTTATGTATTAGAAAATTTTTGCTACGGGCCACCGTTTTCCGTTTCAGAGTTATCTACGAAACACTATAAAAAAATATAAAAAGGGACCTTAAAACCCCCCCTACCCGTTATCTTCACCCCTACCCCCCGGTACTTTTACTGTCTTTGTTATTTACAACATTTCCTACAACTATGCCCAAATTTGCTTATACACGTATTATTTCCGCTGTAATTCCTTCGTTTGGTGGCCTATAAGGCAAATAATTTGTAATACAGGGTGGCCAAATAAGAGGTATACACTTTATTTTTGAAAATTTATTCTATAAAACATAAAAAATATTAAGTATTCCTTGTTAAATATAATATGTAGGGTCAGCAATTACACATGGAAAATAATGTCAGACAAATGTCCACCTCTAGCAGCATGGCAGATGCGAACCCTTTTCCTCGCGTTTTTCATCACTTTTTCACACATTTCTGGCGTTATCTCAGCGACAGTGTTTCGAATATTTTGTTTTAATTGCTGAAGGTTCGTTGGCCTATTAGCATAGACACGTCCCTTTAGATAGCCCCACAGAAAAAAAGTCAGGAGCTGTTAAATCAGGCGATCTTGGGGGCCAGTCAATGTCGCCGTTTCTCGAAATTAATCGACCGGGAAACGTTATTTTTAATGTTTCTATTGTTTTTAATGATTAAAACACGTTGTTCCGTCGTAAAACGCTCCATAATACATTTGCCTATCTACACAAACTAATTTTCATGCAATAACTGTCATATTTACCGCCAAAATAAAATGGCGGCAAAAAAAAGTTGTATACCTCTAAGTTGGCCACCCTGTACAAGCGGATGTCACTTTTTGACAGGTTTTGTTAGAAAGGGACTTCCACTTGTATTACAAGTTACAAGCTTTTGAGAAAAGGGCACCTGCTTGCTTAAAATATTGAATTTGTGATATTAATGTGAATTGAATGTAATTATTTCTGTATGTAATGTGTGGATAATATAAGGATTATAAGGAATGATAGTTTTTTATATATCAATCGTTTTATTTTATCCTGCAATATTACTTACTACCGTCTGCCCCCGACTTCGTTTGTGTGGAATTATGATGATGATGATTATTGATAAAAATAAACTACCCTATGTCCTTTCTCGGGGCCCAAATTATCTCCATACCAAATTATGTCCAAATCGGTTCAGCGGTTTAAGCGTGACTCTTCACAGATAGACACACTTTCGCATTGATAATATTAGTACCTATGGTTTACAAGGGGGCAAAGTTGTTTAACCACTCGTGGGCGTTTTTTTTTGTTGTCCCCTACACTTTTTTTTCAAATTTGGGATTTTTTATGTTATTTCTACTCAGAATCACGAGCTCTTTCTATCCTAATAGGAGAAAAAAAGTGTCCTAAGGTTTTTATTTCCATTCCGTCACCATTTTTCATAGACTTTGTATGGCGGTCGCGAAATGGAAAGATCGAAAAATGTATGGAAATTTTAGGACACTTTTTTTCTCCTATTAGGATAGAAAGAGCTCGTGATTCTGAGTAGAAATAACATAAAAAATCCCAAATTTGAAAAAACAAGTGTAGGGGACAACAAAAAAAAACGCCCTCGTACCAATATTGAGACTAAAATTGAGCTAGGGCAGTAGCGAGTGGTTCGAATAGTGGAATTCTGCGCTGCGAGGGTTTTAAACAAACTGCTACGAGTGAAATACAAAGTTTTGGAAACCAGACTAATAACCTGGATTTGGAGGTCTAAACCTAATGATTTTTATATTACGTCGGTGGCAAACAAGCATACGGCCCGCCTGATGGTAAGCAGTCTCCGTAGCCCATGGACGCCTGCAACTCCAGAGGTGTTACATGCGAGTTGCCGACCCTAACGCCCGCCAAGTTAGACTATAATATAGAATAGAATAGAAACACTTTATTGACAAACTGTGTGTGTGTACAGAAGACACACTACTACTATTGTGTGTGTTATGTAAAAGGTACGTGCTTATAAAAAAAACCGGCCAAGTGCGAGTCGGACTCGCGCACGGAGGGTTCCGCACCATCAACAAAAAATAGAGCAAAACAAGCAAAAAAACGGTCACCCATCCAAGTACTGACCTCGCCCGACGTTGCTTAACTTCGGTCAAAAATCACGTTTGTTGTATGGGAGCCCCACTTAAATCTTTATTTTTTTCTGTTTTTAGTATTTGTTGTTATAGCGGCAACAGAAATACATCATCTGTGAAAATTTGAACTGTCTAGCTATCACGGTTCGTGAGATACAGCCTGGTGACAGACGGACGGACGGACAGCGGAGTCTTAGTAATAGGGTCCCGTTTTTACCCTTTGGGTACGGAACCCTAAAAAATACGTACTTCTAGTTAAGGACCATATATATGTTATACCTAGTTAAGTAGTTTTTTGAACGTACCGTGTACCTATTGGCGTAGGTACGCTGTAAACTTACTAATGTTGAAATAAGTAGGTATTACCTACCGTTGATAATTAATAAGATTAATTACCGTAAGAGCGCTTGATTGCAAGTCCTTAATTACCTAGGCACGTAAATTTTTCTGCAATTTACCCAAGATATAGAGACAAACCAAAGAAAGTCTGCAGCGCTAGATTAAAAGTAGTTTTTAAAAATCAGTATGCGACAACACCACAGAAAATGGATTAAATAGTCTTGATACTTGTGTGATATTTCATAAGATTTTGAGAATAAATCATAATTATTTAGTGTAAGTTAGGTTTAACTAATGGCATTCAGTGGGTAGTGATTGAAAATATGATCAGTGTTTACCCGAATATTTGTTAATTAATCTGTCGGTACTCGCGAAAATGACCCTTCTCTCCTACCCGCCAATTCTAATGATAGAAAAGTATAAATATAACGTACCATGGGGTGGAAGATTCATTCTCGCTTGGCGCTGGAACGAGTAACACTAAATTTGGCACGAAGGTTACTACTTGTGAACTTAAGATTGTTTAAGAGTGTACGTAGAAGTAGTTGGAGTAAATTAAAAGTAAATGATTGTACCGAGGACTTTGATTTATTACAAGTCGGAAGCGGGGATCGACGGCGCCCACAGAAGGACTAGAACGTGTGAGTACCTAGTATATATATACATGTTTTATATACTCAGACGTTATGGTAGTAAGTTTTAAGTTGTAATGCTTGTAATCTCAAAATCTAATTAAGAATGTGTAAATACGCGATCATGGTCTAGTTAAAATAACAAATGCAGACTTATTACATAATTTAGAATTCTGCTGGTAATCGAAATCGATACAGGCATTGAGCGAGTGAACCTTATTTTTTTACAAGATCCATGTTATAAGATAAGACCGTGGTTACAAGTGTCTTAGAATTTGAATACTTACTTACAATTCGTGTGTACAGTGTAGTAGTAGGTTATTTATTTGTGTAATGTCGATGTTTTGCCGAGCATAGGCATATACGATGATACGTGATCGCGATTATAGTAAAATTGAATACGATGAATACGATTTGGATAAATATTTAATGAATCCGTTAGCAATCAAGATACAAACATGTATAATTGTACGTGTACGGTTATAGGCAAGTAACTTTAGTGTCATTAAAGGAAGTATTATTTAACAGAGTGGTTTTAAATTTAAATAGCCCATATTGTGAAGAAATATACAGAAGTGCTCGGTTGTTATGCCGTCGTTAAATTGAAAGTGTTTACATGATGTATATTATATACTTACGTGACTTTCGAATACTGAACTTAATCTATTTACATAGTATGAGCTAAATGATCTAATAAGTAAAGCCATACATGATAACGCCTTTGATTGGTTTCTGAAATGAATAAATGCTGACACGTTGTCATTAGTACCTATGTATGAGTGCCATGTAGGTGGTTGGATAGCAACAAATCGAATGTCTAGTTACCTATGTAGGTGGGTAATAGTGTAGTTAGCATGAAGTTAGTCACCATGTAGGTGGTGTACCATAGTCAGACCCTAATGTCTTTGCTATACAGATTTTTATTGGTAAAATAATTACATTTTGCAATGTCATTCAATTTAAGTTAAAATGATATAGTAGGTAATTAAGTAATTAATAATGGGAGGCAACCCTTAGGACTTCGAACCCCATTCAATACGAGGTGTTGGAATCGGTGATCGTTTTGCATAGATAATATAAATTCGTCAATTGAGTAGGTAATAAGCGTGTTCTAGAAGTAATGATTTCAGTTTTTGTTGAATTGTTGTCACTTTTGATTCCTTTATGCCAGTCGGCACTGAATTATAAATTGTTGGTTCATGATCTTGAACGACTTACGCGACTTCGTGAGCCGGTATTTAGGAGCGAGCAGGACAGGCAACCTGCGAGCTGGGCGACTACAGTAAGCACTTAGTAGTTAATATTTTGTGTTTTAAATAGAGATTGTGCAGGATAGTCAGTGGGTTTGCCATCAATTATACAAAGGGCACGTTTTTGCATTCTGAGCAGTCTATCGCGATCAGCAGCTGTACCCCAAAGATCGACACCTTGATAAAGTATTGCGTGGAAATGTCCATTTCAGTTATTGATTGATAAGTCATGTACATATATTTTATTATAATTAAGGTGTTGCATACAGATCAGTAGGTCGGTCCATGACGTCCTGTGATACAGTTCAGTAAATCAATCTATGACGTCATTATAAAATAGAATTAATTAATCATCATGCGTACTAACAAATCTATAAAGTTTCCTAAATTAGTAATACATTAAGATATGATACAATTACAAGAAAGTTTATGTCACATACATTACAAAATAATGTTTTTAAAGATTATAGTTATCTGGATGTGGCTTTTAATTGAAAAACACATTTTAAAAAGAAGTTACGGTAAATATGTAACAATTATCTAGTTATCATTTTTGTAATTTAGTTTTCTAGATCGCATGGAGGTTCTGTTGCTTAATTAGGTATGAAATTTTATTAGTTATTAAGATACATGTGTAATGTGTATTGAAGATTATGCCTTACAAAAACGTCTTAATATGTACACAGCTTAATACTCTTTGGTGAATTAATTATCTATGGCTAGCTGTCACACACATGTACTCATTCATTCCGATTTCTGCTCTGATCTAGAAGCCATCTTATTTAAGTAATTTGTGTCGTCCTCTTAGATATACATATCCTAAGTTATCTAAATAATCATCAACATATTTTTATCAACTGACGAAAGATTCTGTATGCTTTATATATAAAATATAAAGCTGCATAAATTTGGAGGACACGACTTTCATTTCTCCGCCCTCAACGCATCCCTGCCTAAGATTGGTAAGAACCTCGGTATCCTCTAGCACCCAGAGTGCAATAGGTTATACGGTCCCAGCAAAAAGGCCGAGAAAGAGGAAGGCGGAGAAGAGAAGACACAAATCAGTAAGTCACAACATAACCTACACACTATGTCCGAGACAAACACGTGCAACGTGACTCCTGTCTCCGGGACGCAGATTGAACGTTTGGCCGGCCCCCAGAACTATTTCTCATGGAAGTTCGCCGTCCGCATGGCGCTCATGCATGACGGATTATGGGAAATTGTGGAAAACGGGCCGACAGCAGGCGACGTTCGTGACCAGCGTGCGCTTGCCCGAATCTGCCTCTATATCAAGCCGTGTATGTACCAATATGTGAGAAATGCCAAGACTGCCAAAGACGCTTGGAAATGCTTAGCGGACGTATTCGAAGACTCCGGCTTGGTTCGTCGAGTTTTACTCCTACGACAACTTCATCGGATCGATTACGGTACGTTCTCCACTATGTCAGAGTACATTGAAGCGACAACTACGCTAGTCCAACAATTGGCTGACATCGGCAAGACTATTGAAGACAAGGAGGTTGCGGAAATACTGCTCAGCGGGCTTTCTTCGGAGTATGATTCCCTCGTGTCCAACCTGGAGACCATGAACTTGACAAGTACGCTGACCAGTGAAGTGGTACGTGCTAGGCTTCTGCAGGAGGAGTCCAGGAGGACATCGTCGGATGAGGGAACTGCACTTGCATCAATGAAAAGGACGCAGTCCAGGTGTCATTATTGCAAGAAACCGGGTCATATGAAGAAGAATTGCTTCAAGAGGAAACGAGAACGGAGGGGCTCTCCGATGTTTGTGGAGCAGGCTCTTTCTGCAACGGCTCTGGCGGTTGTTCCCAGCGATGTGATGTGTGTAGATTCAGGCGCGTCAGTGAACATTTTTAATAAAAAGGACTACTTTATTAGCTTCAAACCAGGTACTAGTTATATAATAGCGGCTAGTAAACATAAAATGAAATGTTTTGGTAAAGGTGATGTCCTTGTAGATGGAAAATTACTCTTAAAAAATGTTATGTACGTGCCAGATTGCTTAAATAATTTAATTTCAGTAAGTGAATTAATTAAAAATGATCATGTTGTGACGTTTCATAAAGATGGATGTGATATAGATGTCAAGGGTAAACGTATAGCAGCAGCTGAGTTAGTAAATGGTACTTATTGGTTGTTTAGGGATAGTGATTCGCGCAAATGGGAGAGTTCAAGGTCCTTGCAGAGGCAAGAAGCCTTGAGCTCCGCAGTAACTGATGAGGAGCTTTTGCACTATCGATTAGGACATATCAACACTAAAGATCTGAATAGTATTAGGGATAGGGTGCCTAACCTTTTTCAATTACAGAATCAGCAGGCTGACAAGTGCGTGCCTTGTTTGGAGGGCAAGCTGCCTTCCAAACCATTTCCCAAGGCCTCCAGCACAACTGTTGACCAGCCCCTAGCCCTGATCCACACTGATGTGTGTGGTCCGCTCCCTGTCAGCTTGGGTGGCGCGAGATATCTCCTGACAATCACGGATCACTACTCAAGAAAGTCCTTCGGGTTCCTTTTGAAGAGAAAATCAGAGGTGAGTGACCGTTTCATAGAGTTTGTAACCATGGTAGAGAGGCAGCGAGGCTTACCTGTACGTTGTGTTAGATCTGATAATGGTAAAGAATTCATAAACACTAAGCTTTCAATGTTTTTTAAAAGTAAAGGGATTGTGCATCAAACTACTGTACCATATTGTCCTCAGCAAAATGCGGTGGCAGAACGCCTTAACCGCAATTTAATGAATAAAACTAGGTGCATGCTACAGCATTCAGGTCTGGACCGCCGCTTCTGGGGAGAGGCAGTGACAACTGCCATATACCTTAAAAACAGGTCTCCCACAGCAGCCTTGGATGGCAGGATTCCGGAGGAGGTGTGGACTGGGTCGAAGCTGGACCTCAGTCACCTGCGCGTTTTTGGATGCATGGCATATGCTAAGGTACAGGATGTAAAGCGAAAGAAGCTGGATGCAAAGTGTAAGCCCTATGTGTTTGTTGGATATTCAGAAACCTCTAAGGGCTACAGATTGGCTGACTGTGATGACCCTAGTAAGGTTATTATATCCAGGGATGTTGAATTCTTAGAGCAAAGGTTTTACAATTTTAATCGGAATGACATTAATAATATCAATTTTAATTTTGAATTTCTTAATGAATTTAATTTTACAGATAATGATATTGATAATTGTGTGAATGAGAGTAGCACTGTATGTAGCAGGAATGAGAGTACTGCGACAGCTTCAGGGAGCAGGAATGAGAGTACTGTGACAGCTTTAGGGAACAGGAATGATAGTACTGTGTCAGACACAGGCAGCACTGGTGCGAGTGCTGATCCTGATGTTGCCAACATGAATGAGAGTAATGTTGGGGATGTTTGTGTGAATGAGAGTAACACAAGGGGCAAAAGCGATATTGCCAAGGTTAACCATTCTGATGGGAATGATAGTACCATGAATGAGAATGTCGTGAATGATAGTAACGATTTCAGTTATATACAAAATGAACATGATTATTCGTTAACATTTCCAGGTTCGGGAGACGAAAACTACTGCACGGTGAGCGAGGATGACTCCCTCGCTGACAGTCCAGCTGGTGAGGCGGACAGGTCACCGGGCGCGGGCTCTGCTCCAGGGGAAGCTGTGACGCAGACACCTGCCCCGCCGTCGACATCTGCAGGGCGTCCTGTGCGTAGTACTCGGTCTGTACTCCCTAAAAGGTACTGTGATACGGATTGGTCGCTAACGGCCACCACTGATTCGGAACCAACTTCATTTAAAGAGGCCATGTCTAGTCCTAATGCCACTGAGTGGCACAAGGCTATGAAAGATGAGTATGACTCTTTAATGTCAAATAAAGTGTGGAAGTTGGTTGACAGGCCGAAAAATACCAATATTGTCAAGTGCAAATGGGTTTTTAAAGTGAAGAACGACGCGGCTGGTAATTTCGTTCGTTATAAAGCTCGCTTGGTAGCGAGAGGTTTCACTCAAAAAGAAGGTATAGATTTTCATGATACTTACAGCCCAGTCGTTCGCCACTCGACAATTAGGATATTGTTTAGCCTGGCAAATGAGCTTGATCTCAATATTGATCACGTAGACGTAACCACAGCATTTTTAAATGGCAATTTAGATGAAGTTATTTACATGGAGCAGCCAGAAGGTTTTAGTTCAAATAATGATAAGGTTTGTCTCTTGCAAAAGAGTATTTATGGACTAAAACAGTCTAGCCGTATGTGGAATGCGCGTATACACAAGGTCTTAAGTGATAATGGTTTTATGCAATGCAAAAGTGAACCTTGTGTATATACCATGAAGACACATAATGATTTTATAATTATTGCTCTCTATGTAGATGACTGTTATTTATTTTACCCCAAGGATAGCCAATGTAAAAATAAATTATTAAAGTTATTAGAATCAGAATTTGATATTAAAAATCTGGGTCCAATCCAGAATTATCTTGGCATCCGTGTTACTCGGGATAGGAAAATTGGAACACTGACTTTAGATCAGTCGGTTTACATCAAAAATATTTTAAAAAGATTTAACATGTTAGATTGTAAGCCAGTGTCCACTCCTATGGTTCTCAATAATAAGTTACTGAAAGAAAATGTCACCTTGCAGGACGAGCAATATAAGTATAGAGAGTTGATAGGCTCCCTCATGTACCTGTCTGTTTGTACTCGTCCTGATATTGCATTTACCTGTAGCCAACTGAGTCAGTTTAATAACTGCTTTGGAAAAACGCATTGGTTAGCTGCTAAACGTTTGCTTAGGTATCTGGCTGGCACAATTAATTACGGTTTACATTATGTAAAAAGTGATCAATTGGTATTAAATGCATATACCGACGCCGATTGGGCCAATGATTGTTACGATAGGAAATCATATACAGGGTTTGTAATTAAACTTGGATCGAATGTAATTCATTGGGAATCTAGGAAGCAACAATCAGTTTCCCTTAGCTCAACTGAAAGTGAATACATGTCTATAGCTGATGTATCCAAAGATCTCTGTTTTGTAAAGCAACTTTTAACTGAATTATTACCAGATGTAAAGGTGCATATCATTGTGTATAACGATAATCAGAGTGCTCACAGAATTATTGAAAATAAAGATATTAGTCACAAAAGAACAAAACACATTGATGTGCGCTATCATTTTATTAAGGATTTAGTTCAGAAAGGTTTTATGACTGTTAAATATCTATGTACAGAGAAAATGATTGCAGATGTACTAACAAAGTGTTTAAATTCAAAACAACATTGTATGTTTAGGCATCATTTATGTGTTAGGCCTTGTTAATTTTTTTTTGTTTTGCTAGTAGGTACTGTTGCATTTTGGATACTAACTGTGATATTGAACTGTAATGTATGTAATATTTTTGTAGGCATGTTATGAACTGTGATAGGCATGTAATAAGACTGTGATAAATATGTTTTGCTAGTTGTTATGAATATGTTTTGTAATAGGCATGTAATAAGGATAAGGACTGTGATATGTTTGCAACTTATGTTTAATGTCGTGTAATGTTTAAAAATGATGTAATATAGAGCATAGTTGTAACCTTTTCATATTAAGTTTTTGAAGTCAAGGGGAAGTATTGAAGATTATGCCTTACAAAAACGTCTTAATATGTACACAGCTTAATACTCTTTGGTGAATTAATTATCTATGGCTAGCTGTCACACACATGTACTCATTCATTCCGATTTCTGCTCTGATCTAGAAGCCATCTTATTTAAGTAATTTGTGTCGTCCTCTTAGATATACATATCCTAAGTTATCTAAATAATCATCAACATATTTTTATCAACTGACGAAAGATTCTGTATGCTTTATATATAAAATATAAAGCTGCATAAATTTGGAGGACACGACTTTCATTTCTCCGCCCTCAACGCATCCCTGCCTAAGATTGGTAAGAACCTCGGTATCCTCTAGCACCCAGAGTGCAATAATGTGGACCATTTCTACACAATTGCAAGTTCGTGATAGATAGTTTGCTTATCCTGTTTTTGTTCAAATAAATGAGGGTTTTCGCGAACAAAAAGAGCAGCTTGCAAAATATAGATGCAGGGCAGTGTTAATAGTTTGTAACGAACAAGGTACGGACGGCAGCTATCTGCTTTACGCACATTCGTCATAATTAGAATACACTTTTTCTGCATTATAGAAAGTTGTTCAGCCTCGACACTATCACCACAAAGGACTACAGCGTACCGAAGCCATGTGTACGCGTAGTATGCAGATAATGAATACTCGAAGTGTATTCTTTCTCTGTATGTTAAGCATATACAAATTTCCACTATTTCGTTTTAATATTTTGTATATGGATCTTCTAATTCATGCCCGCATCTATGGCTATACTTAACAAATTGAATACCGCGACCTCTTTAATATTACATGATGCAGTGTTTAACTTAGTTCCAATGGTTTATTTTTGTGGGTGGGTTATATGATTTTGGTCTTTTTCAAGTTAATTTCTGAGTTATGTTCACCGACGCATTTCGGTACGGAACTAAAAATGTTCTGAAGTTGTGACCTACATTCGGAGTTGTTATTGCTACTAAACAATAGAGAGGCTTTGTCAGCAAACATAACGCAGGTTGTGTCTGTGTTAAGTATTTTTGGCAGGTCTTTAACAGGTATATGTCTGAAATAGTAGGCATCCACCAACGCTTCCCTGAAGTAGGTATTAAGCAAATAATATGACGCGATTTTGATGTCACAGTTTTTAATTCCTCCTTATCAACGTGGTCTACTTAGACGCATTGCTTACGGTTTCCGAGGTACGATTTGGTTTGAACCAATTATACGCAGTGCCGCGTATTCCCATCCCGTACAATCTACAGAGTAAGATTTCGTGTGATATTTTTTCATACGCTTATGTCATGGCTAGCAAAAATCCTAAATTATGTGTTCTATTGTCTAGATGTTCTGTATGTATTGATAAAAAAAAGGTAAACGATAAAATGCTGCACTTTACGAAAAAGTTGTCTTAGACTCGATTTATTAAGATAAGGTCGGGTAAGAGTGCGATAGGACGATATTGGTTTGGATTGATTACGTCACCGTTTGTAAATATGGGTTTAATAATGTATATTTTAAGTAAGTCCGGGAATATTCCTTGATTAAATAACTGGTTAATCAGTTTTGTCAGTGGCTGTGCTAACTTTATAAGAACGGGCGGCATTTCGTCGACTCCAAGACTATTTTTATTTTTGAGTTGCCTTACAATTTTTATTGTTTCGGTCACCGGCTGTAAGAATATTGAGTTGGTGGCGGGTTATGCTCACGACGCGCGCGGTCTGTAATGCTCCAGCTTTATTAAATAATAGAGCTACCTGTTCTAGCGCTGATTGATAAACAACTGTTGTCTGTGTATATGACCTATGGGAACATATCGTGTAGGCGGTACCCTAAAAACCAGATTTAATGGCTAGTTACCTTGTAAGTGCTATGTTGTTCGTGAACCTGATGTTTCATTACCTGAGTACGCGAAGAACGATCTAGTTGCCACGTTATTACCTACGTATATTTAATATTATACTGCGTACACTAGAGCTTGATCCTATGATAAGTGGTTTGGATAAATAAAATAAAAATATATATGTTTTGTATGGTAGGTATCATTGGGAACAGGACAAACAAACCACATGAGATTTGTTATTGAGTTCATTGCAAATGGATACTAAGACCAATATGTTACTGGTACCATGTAGATTTGGAGGTGGTATGTTATAGCTAGACCCAATGTCTAATGAGCCAATTTATGTGTGCTCGCTTTGATTATTTAGTTAGATTATATGTCGAGCCATGTAGGTGCGCTGTTTATGAGTGCAGCCATGTAGGTGTGCTGTTTATGAGTGCGGTCATGTAGTGCGCAGCTAGAAAGTCTACAGCCATGTAGATGTGCTGTTTATGAGTGCGGTCATGTAGTGCGCAGCTAGAAAGTCTACAGCCATGTAGATGTGCTGTTATGAGTGCGGACATGTAGGTGTGCTGCCAGAGTCCACGGATGTAGTATTTTGTACGAGCTTAGTTCAAAGAGTTCAAAGAGTTCAAAGAGTTCAAATAGTTCAAATAGTTCAAAGAGTTCAATGAGTTCAATGCATTCAAAGAGTTCAAAGAGTTCAAAGAGTTCAAAGAGTTCAATAAGTTCAATAAGTTCAATAAGTTCAATAAGTTCAATAAGTTCAATAAGTTCAGAGTCAAAAAGTTCAGTCAAAAAGTTCAGAGTCAAAAAGTTCAGAAAGTTCAGAAAGTTCAGAAAGTTCAGAAAGTTTAGAAAGTTCAGAAAGTTCAGAAAGTTCAGAAAGTTCAGAAAGTTCAGAAAAGTTCAGGAAGTTCAGAAAGTTCAGAAAGTTCAGAAAGTTCAGAAAGTTTATAAATAGTCTGATCAATGAGTCTAAAGAATCACTTTCCTTGTGTAGGTGATATGCTATAGCCGCTATAGGTAGGTAGGTACAATTAGTGTAAATTAGAGAGTGAGTAACCGTCAAACAATAATGATGTGCTAAATTTGATTAATATATGTTTATACATGTATGTTATGGGAAGGAAAATTGATTGATTGAAGTAAGTGCCTATAAGTACATATAAGTAGATATGTACAAGTGCTAAATTTAAACACGGTAAAGCATTGGTATGCTGTGCAGGGTGAAAAAAAAAAAATATTTTAACAACCAATCATGCAGCGCACTGAAATTTAATTACAGGGAAAAATGAGGTCAGCGACGGTGGACAGATGACGCGAAACACTGCGACAGCCGAGCGTGAGGTGCCTAAAGACAGATGTCGTCACCACAGGAGGCGCTGACGCGGGTGGCTTCTCTCTGATGACTCTTACGAAGAAGGACCGCGGGAGTCAAGGCCACGCTCACATCATCAAGTTTGTAGCTAGTATTGTAATCGTACACCCTTGAAGGGTTACAATGATGTACGTAAGTGACCAAATTAATTTGATTTCAGAGAGAAAACGTTAGATAATTACAACTGTTAATTACATTATGCCTAATTAAGCCGTTAATGTAATTACGTAGCTTCTAAAACATTATTTCCATAAAACAGTTCCTATGTCTAAAATTTGAACGTAGTAAATTTAATCACGACCATATAAAGAGATTAGTTAATTTTATTATCGATGATAATTGCTAAATGCTGTGAAAGTTTGTTTCATTATTTCTATTTTAATGTATCAGACTAAATGTTGGTGATCGCACCATGTTTGTCAGAGAACTTAATTGAAGAAAAGTGTTTTACAGTACTAAAATCAATGCAATAAATTTGGGTTTATTCTATAGGTACTTGCCGATAGTAATGTGTCTATAATCCTACGTGTAATTAAGGTAAACATCATAATCAGCCAATCGATAATGCGCTGGTCAACTCATAAGAGTCACAAGTATGATGATTATGTAGCTAAAATGACTAATCGTTTGAGGATTTATGATGTTGTAAAGTAAAGGGGTCAGTATGATGATTATGTAGCTAAAATGACTAATCGTTTGAGGATTTATGATGTTGTGAAGTAAAGGGGTCGATAGTGTGGTTAATAGACCTCTTTCTTTTTTTTTATTATTAATGTACATATATTTCGTGAACCTTTTCATGGTTTGTAGTGTAAATAAGTCTTTAAATATCCCTTTTTAAGTAACATTAATATTAGTCTGAAGAATAAATAAGTAACATTTACATCTGCAATACCTGCTACCATGAATAAATTAAATAATTGTTTAAATTATTTTTAGCGAAATTACCGTTTGTAGTTTACCTCTATTTGAGTTGCTGTAATTCTTTGTATTATTTTATTGTAATCAGGTGTACAATGAAGAGTATTGGTATTGTATAAACAGACTACTGTTATCTAAAATAGGATTGGAAAGGAATTAGGCAACACGGCCGAGTGTGATATTATTGTTGATCGTGCACCGGAGGTAGCACGCAGTTGGATGGCCGAGTGTGATATTTCATAAGATTTTGAGAATAAATCATAATTATTTAGTGTAAGTTAGGTTTAACTAATGGCATTCAGTGGGTAGTGATTGAAAATATGATCAGTGTTTACCCGAATATTTGTTAATTAATCTGTCGGTACTCGCGAAAATGACCCTTCTCTCCTACCCGCCAATTCTAATGATAGAAAAGTATAAATATAACGTACCATGGGGTGGAAGATTCATTCTCGCTTGGCGCTGGAACGAGTAACACTAAATTTGGCACGAAGGTTACTGCTTGTGAACTTAAGATTGTTTAAGAGTGTACGTAGAAGTAAGTAGTTGGAGTAAATTAAAAGTAAATGATTGTACCGAGGACTTTGATTTATTACACTTGTGAAATTTCTACCATATTTACCGTCTATGAAAAAATTAAGCTGTATGCACAGCTTAATTTTTATGGTAAAATAAATTTCATTCCAACAATAGATGTCGCTATTAATATGTAGACATATACTAATATTGATAAATAATATTGGGAGAATGTGACATTTGGCTTCATCAAAATTAATAAGCTTTTGTAATATCCGCGACGGCGGTAAATAGGTACAGAGGGCCTACCGCGAACACCGAAGTTCTCAATATGCGAGCATCTTTCTTTTTTACTCCCATTAAGGCGTAATTAGATTGACAGAGAAATTGCCCGCAATTTGCGAACTAAAGTTTTCGGAAAAACGAAATAAACCATTAAAACAATAAACATATATTAAAAATTAATTTTAGCTTTAACTAGTAGGTACCCATGCCGTGAGCATAAGCATGGAGGTTGTGGGTTCGAGCTCAAAACCCTTGGAGGATACAACTAAACGGAGTAGCCATTAACAGGCTTTCCCCTCTGTTGAAAATAGGCGGCCAATGGTCATACACAATGTATGGACTGACGTTTATCTGACATGGCTATTTTTACGTTACGCATACATTTGACGTTCCCCTCCAACGCAAAAATCGGCAGACTGTTTTGTACAGAAAATTACAGACATGGCGTCTCCGTTTGATTATATCCTCCAAGTCAAAACCCGACTAGTACCAATGAGTTTCTCGAAATGTTAGAGGAAGTTCATAAGTACGCCTATACCTATTAGGTGTGTTCAATTTGCTGTGAAACCTTAGTCTAAACCAATATTATATTATCTAAGTAGGTACATATGGTGAAGTATTAAGATGTTTCATTCCACTTACCCGTCATCAACTCCAAATTTTGTAAACATTGTCGTTTTTCAGCTTGAATCGCCTCGTGCTGACTTTTTACAAGTGTAAAATTATTCGTCATGCGGAAAAATAACTCCCGCACGCCGGTTTTGTAAGGTTTCACCATGTTTATTCCGTTCATCACAAAACACAATGAATATTTAAACGATTTTGACAAACACATACCATAGTGCATGACGTTTACTGACTGCTTAAAAAACATTGCCATATGTAGTTTTTTAATTCGATGTCAAATTATTGCGCTGCAGACTTTCTTTGGTTTGTCTCTAGTAATAATAAAGATAAGTGAATAAGTTTTTGGAAAAAAAAATTTTGGTACCTACAAGACAAGCTTATTTATAGCTGATTGTACTTTTCTTTCCACAGGCAACTAAGTGTAAGGCCTGAGTGGACGCTCGAAGCGGAGCGTTCGGCGGGGCGTGCAGCGTGGCGTCGGGCTCACAAGTAATTTGAGCAGCGTGCACTAAGGCCGCTCCTATACGCTTGCATTTGTTTAACATGCACGTCGCACGCCCCGCCCCGCTGCACGAGTGCACGCCCAACTCGAGCGTCCACTCAGGCCTTACACTAATACTCATCGAGACAATTCTAACAGCCCCAAACACAATTATTTTTGCGTTGTTTTATCAGAGTTCCCATGGCCACCTCCTGTCTCCATCATCAGTCGCCTATTATACCATTCCCACCGACCGGCTGGAGTCGGGCCGCGCCGGAGCGCATTTTCAATGTGCCTACACATTACAGCTTGGCAAAAAGGAGTAGAAATTAAAAAAGCGGCCAAGTGCGAGTCGGATCCGCCCATGAAGGGTTCCGTATTTAGGGGATTTATGACGTATTAAAAAAAAACTACTTACTAGATCTCGTTCAAACCAATTTTCGGTGGAAGTTTGCATGGTAATGTACATCATATATTATTTTTAGTTTTATCATTCTCTTATTTTAGAAGTTACAGGGGGGGAACATACATTTTACCACTTCGGAAGTGTCTCTCGCGCAAACTATTCAGTTTAGAAAAAAATGATATTAGAAACCTCAACATCATTTTTGAAAACCTATCCATAGATACCCCACACGTATGGGCTTAATGAAAAAAAATTTTTTGAGTTTCAGTTTTAAGTATGGGGAATCCCCAAAATTTATTGTTTTTTTTTCTATTTTTGTGTGAAAATCTTAATGCGGTTCACAGAATACATCTACTTACCAAGTTTCAACAGTATAGCTCTTATAGTTTCGGAAAAAAGTGGCTGTGACACGGACGGACAGACAGACAGACATGACGAATCTATAAGGGTTCCGTTTTTTGCCATTTGGCTACGGAACCCTAAAAAGTGGCAACAGTGTAGTTCAAACCAATTTATATAAGAAAACGACGACACTACAGTGTTGTCACTTTTTAATTTCTACTCTTTTTTGCCAAGCTGTATGTATGGCAGAAGCGAGCCAAGCTGTATGTATGGCTGTATGTATGGATGAAATCCGACCGGAGCCGGGAGCAGTCGACCGGCTTGCGGCCGTACATATTTATCTATGAAAAGGAACCTTATTGTCGATGGCGCTTACGCCGCACAGCGTCGCGCATTGTATTTATGTCGGAGCATCGTTAATAATGGCGTTAGCGCCATCGACAATAAGGTCCCTTTTCATAGATAACGTCACATATAACGGATTTAGAGTATTTTAGAGACAAAACACAATTTGTATGAACTGCACATTTAATCATATTTAATGCATAGGATTTAGGGATTGCAGAACCGGTACTGTTTAAAAGAACCGGGATTTTCGGTACCGGGCAAAAATGGAACCGGGATTTCCCGGTATTTTCGGTACTTTCGGGACTGCCTTCAAAAATCAGTTTTCACATCAATTTTCAGTAAAAAAAAGCGTAAAACGACCACGAATCTTTCTTAAAACAATAAAAAAGTAGCACAGTATTTTTACTATCTTTGTTGATTGGCAAAAACTGAATTGTGGCTCAGTAATATCATAATTTTTTTTTCAATATGTAAGACGCTAGACGTTTTGTGAAAAAGGATAAAAAAAAAATGATAATTTTTGCATGTGTTCAAAATGGGCTGTGGACCTTCGAACATATAATAACAGAACTATCAATACGACAAATCAAGAAATTATTCAGCCAGAATTATTAATTCATTTAAAATATCATTATCATATGTGAGTTTCTTATACCGTGTTTGAATTTGAATTAAAAGCACTAAAAGTAGTATTTTATTAATTACAAAATTGTCTCTATTTTTGCTTCTAGTTAGTATACAAATATGAAATAACTAATTGTTCGTATACATTTATTTATCGTACAAATATTTATGCCCTTAACTTAAAGTATGAAATTACGCAATTTTATATTGTCGGCATTGTCAAACCCATTGCCTTTTTTTTTATTTATTTTAATGTAGTGGTCAGCCGTAAAAGTATTACCAACAGCCTTAGATTGATAAAATATATTTATTTTCTTTATAAAACATGATATTTCATGCTAAGTAACAGAAAGCAGGCAAATATTGTACCGAAAATTTTAGTCCCGAAAATCCCGGGAGTACCGGGATTTTAATTTTGAAATCCCGGTTCTTTGCTTGGCTCTAAATCCCGGGAATTCCCGGTACTTTCGGTACCGGTATTTCCCGGGAGCAAACCCTAATAGGATTCATGATTCTTACAGTAAAATCACACTTTAAATACATCTAGTACAATCCAAGCCCATATAATTTTTGCTAAAAACCAATTAACAATAAAAAAAAGACAGAAAGGGGATGAGGCCCCCGCTCCGAGTCGTTCTTCGTGCAAAGGCTGTCCGTGGCAATGCTGCGAGCATCATGGGCACCTTTGCACCAGAAACGGCAGGAAGCGGTTTGTCTTTTTAAATTTATAATTTTAAATTGTAATCTTAATTCATTAGTTTGATTTAATAAATGTATTTTTTATTAACAATAATAAAAGTATTTAATATTCATTAGGTAGGCTACTTATATCGAACAAAAAGTCTGATACCCAGATCAACTCATTTTGATTACAATTTGTAATATTTTTTATATAGATAGAAACATACAGTCGCCATCAGATATATCGGAGCGGCCAGGGCGCCCGAAAATATCTGAACACGCACTCTTAACGCCTTGACAATAGAGGCGTGTTCAGATATTTGTGAGCGCCACGGCCGCTCCGATATATCTGATGGCGACTGTACATTTTAAATGGAAATAAAAATTATACTACATGGAAAAATAACTTTCATCCAATGAAGACTAAGTGTAAGGCCTGAGTGGACGCTCGAGTTGGGCGTGCAGCGGGGCGGGGCGTGCGGCGTGCATGTTAAACAAATGCAAGCGTATAGGAGCGGCCTTAGTGCACGCTGCTCACATCACGCGTGAGCCCACAGCCACGCTGCACGCCCCGCCGAACGCTCCGCTTCGAGCGTCCACTCAGGCCTTACACTAAGAAAAATACAAATAAATAAATAAATATTATAGAGTATACTTTCTTTTACTGGTAAAATTTAAAATCGAATGGCATTTCATTTTGTGCCATATTCATGATAAGCAACGGTGTGTTTTTAGAAAAAGTGTAAATAACTATGGAAGCTTTAAAATATAAATGAATGGAGGTTATTTGTACATTAATGGGCTCTGTTACCTTAACAATAATTTGTATACTATACAGGATGCTTCCTGTAACAGGAGCAATAAATTAAACTGTAGGCTGTACTCCTCAAACTGACCAACATTTGTTCAGCAACTTTTGAAAATAACTCATGTTTTGATTTTTATTACACTTTAAAGTTTATTCTAAGACGCAATGTATTGCAAATTTTGTTATGTTTACTTAAAGAGTGACAAGCAACGTCAAACACACTGATGTCAGCGTACATTGAAGGCAATATTTATTTTGTATGAAAAAGAGGAAGTCTAAAGGATTCATAATTTTTAAAAGTTGCTGAACAAATGTTGGTCAGTTTGAGGTGTACAGCCTTTAGTTTAATTTATTGCTCCTGTTACAGGAAGCACCCTGTATACCAGTGGTTCCTAACCTGGGGGTAATTACCCCCGTGGGGGTAAAACTGGTATTTTACGGGGGTAATAAGCTAACCTAATATAACAATACAACAAACGTACACGTTTTATTTTTTTATTACCATTGGGAGGAGGGGTAAAATCAGGTTCCCTAGCTAGTCATAGGGGTAACCGGACTGAAAAGGTTAGGAACCACTGCTGTATACTTAATATCTATTGCACAATTCATAAACACTAAAAATACATGCCTTTAAAAAAGCATAATTAAATGGTTATGTCCACGACAAAATTAAATACCTATAGGTAACATTTGTATCACGTCAAAAACTGTAAATAAATATATATTATATTATAAATTGTATACATTTATTCATACATCCATTCTACTTAAAAAAAAACTTTAATAAAACAGTATTTTCAGAAAAAAGTGGACCTACCGTTTCCTTTTTTTTAAACTATCAACTTTTGGGTTATAAGTATCTACTCAGAATCACGAGTGATAACGATTTAAAAATTAAAAAAAAGACCGCAGGATCAAAGTTTCGTGACGCAATGTCACATACATTTTGTATGGACCGTCACAAAACTGACACCCAACATTTGTATGAAAAACTGGGGACACAATTTTTTACGTAAGTTTTCCTCGTGCTTCTAAGTCGAAATAACCCAACAGATTTTAGTTTTTCGAAAAAAAATGGTACCTTTTTTCTGAAAACCCCCAAAATAACGGCGTAACAAACCTTAACGGCCCTACTTATAAGTAGGTACATAAGCTACAACAATTATTAAACTTAAAACAGCCATATTAACTCTGAAATATTATTATACTTATTTTAAAATGCAATTAATACATTAACATCACTTAAGCTAAAGTAAAGACGCTTCGCACGAGGAATTCCGTACATTGACGCGTCTGTTCCTATCTCTTTTGCACGCGCATAATTATATAGCTATCCCACTCACACAGCGTCATTGACCGCCCGTTTCTCATGAGCGGGACAGGAATATAATTATGCGCGTGCGACAGAGATAGAAACAGGGGGTCAATTTACAAAATTCCTTGTGCTGAGTGTCCTTCCTTTATATGGTATCATTTCATATTATGCATAAAGGAACTGGGACTTTATTAAATATTGAAAATAATGTCTAATATTTTTAATATCCTACATTATGCATATGATTGTAACAATAGGGTATTTGACTATATTTAAAATAAATTATTTCACACCATGCATGAAATAAAGCACCAGATAAATATTATAAAAACATAGATAGCAGTTATTTTTAAGCACAAGTTTTATTTAATAAATCGGATAGAAATATAAATAGTAGGTGAGTTGACCGTGACGTCACGATGTAATGTTTTCATATAAATTCCATATTAGCGATCGTTTTGACAGTTCTAAAAAAGAAATTGATTTGACTAGTATGAGAATACCCTCTATTAAAATGATAAGTAGTTGTTTTGGTACAACATACATATAAGAATAACAACAAATATTAACAAATATAATAAATTGACTTGTGGACTCTAAAAATAAAAATAAAACAATATGGGGCATTATCTATGAAAAGGGACCTTATTGTCGATGGCGCTTACGCCGTACAGCGTCGCGCGGCATTGTGTATATTTATATCGGAGCATCGTTAATAATGGCGTAAGCGCCATCGACAATAAGGTCCCTTTTCATCGATAACGTCACATATAAATATTATCACAAGATATATCGGATGACTTTACGATTTGAGATCTCTTATTTATTTTACAGTAGGTACATATGGTGCTACTTTACCGCACTAGTGCGGTAAAGTAGCACTTTACGTGCCTATGTCGAGAATTTAAAGGGTATATGTACCTACTGTATAACGTACGATACATGTGCGAATTTCCTTGTTTTCGCACTTGTATCGTAAGGTACTATTATGCTTTGTGAATTTGATGTTATTTATCGACATGACGTATATATTTCAATGGACTCAGATTTGGTTACAAATGTTCATTTCAAATATCGGTAATTTTGAATTTTGAAATGCTAATATATATTTAAGGTATTTCATACATGATTATATGTATATTCTAAATATATTTTGGTACAATATCTAAAACACAATTTTAACAACTAGCCTCTGCTAAGCAACATACGTATAGTACGGCTCTTCTGAGGTGAACTTTTCGCTTCAAACCGTAATCTTTCAAACAAAGGCCATTGTCTCTATTATCGCAAAAGCGCTTGCTCCCGACTTGGCACGTGCCAGTACAACATTCATATTGAAAAACAACCGGTATCGTCATAGTATTAAGGTTCAAATTTAATGTCACTGATATTCTATATATTACGTTTTGGTAGTGTAGGACGATAGACCGCCCCGAAGCGATACGGCACTCATATTATTTTGATACTTAGTGTGGTGTTAAAAATGAAACACGGTTATTTATGATAAAGCGTTGTATATTTGTTATATAACAAAATCTAAGGTAACAATGTAAATTTAAGATTAATAAGTTTAACATAGGTATAATCAAAATTTTTCCGTGTAGGTATATAAACAGTTATACGTACTACTAGATAAAATCGTGTCATAAAAAATCAGATATAATCAATTTCTTTCTTATATTATAACCGACCTTTCTTCTGACCGTTGACACGTGACGTTTTGTTAGAAAAGCTGTACGCTTCAAAGCTCCACGTTTACCTTATCAGTGTTTTTATTGTTACTATGCGTCGGCATCACATCAGAGGTGCTAATTTCACAGTATCGTTATTTTAAAGATAAGAAAAAATAACAATGCTTGCAGCTGCACCTTTGTAAATTATTACATTTACCACCGCAAGCTAATAATTTAAATAAAACAATATAATAAATAACCGCGTTTCATTTTTAACACCACACTAAGTATCAAAATAATATGAGCGCCGTATCGCTTCGGGGCGGTTTATCGTCCTACACTACCAAAACGTAATATCTAGAATATCAGTGACATTAAATTTGAACCTTAATACTATGACGATACCGGTTGTTTTTCAATATGAATGTTGTACTGGCACGTGCCAAGTCGGGAGCAAGCGCTTTTGCGATAATAGAGACAATGGCCTTTGTTTGAAAGATTACGGTTTGAAGCGAAAAGTTCACCTCAGAAGTGCCGTACTATAGTACATATAATAACTTCTTCGTTGGCTATTAAAATTATTATATAACATTATTAAAATAAAAAATAACACTGGTTTCTAAAGCAGAATTTTAATAACATTCACTATAATATAAATATTATTTTATTTTTTTGTCTTTTTTAATGACACAACACGTGCCATTTACAAGTAGGTTTAAATTTTTGAATTTTATTTTTAAATAAATATTATGTTGTTCTCTTACCCAAAGGTAACAAATTAATAGTTTTTTAGTTATTTCTAATATATATTTAAGTGCTAGCTAGTATAGGTATATCAAACAATGGCAACTTTGCCAAAGTAGGTATACTTTGCCCACTAAAGCTAATATATAATTTATTTAAGCGTAAGTATTTTACAATAAACAACTGATCACTGAATTATTAAATACTACAACAGTAACACTGAGCGCCGCTTGCTCCATCCCACTAACCCAGGGTTAACCCGTTAACCCAGTGTCTAATTGCACTGGTAGCCATGGTAACTCCAGGTTTAACCGGTTAACCCCGGGTTATTGGGATGGCGCGGCGCTTAGTAATTTAAATTGTAAAAAATACTGTTGTTTAGCATTAAATAATACTCCGCAGAAGCGTGAGGATTTTTATCAGGTATTTAAACTTCAAAATTCACATCATAAAGTGCCTGATTCAGGCCCCGTAGACAACATGCCATTTGTTAACGCTCCGTAACGAACAAAACGCAACTGTCACTGTCACATTAATATGGAAGCGTGACAGAGACACACTAAGCGATTCGATGGCGAAGCGATAGCGATTGTCACCTTGGCTAGGCCGCCAGGCCCCGTAGACAACATGCCAATTAAATCGCTAACGCTCCGTAACGAACGAAACGCAACTGTCACTGTCACATTAATATGGAAGCGTGACAGAGACACACTAAGCGATTCGATGGCGAAGCGATAGCGATTGTCACCTTGGCTAGGCCGCCAGGCCCCGTAGACAACATGCCAATTAAATCGCTAACGCTCCGTAACGAACGAAACGCAACTGTCACTGTCACATTAATATGGAAGCGTGACAGAGACACACTAAGCGATTCGATGGCGAAGCGATAGCGATTGTCACCTTGGCTAGGCCGCCAGGCCCCGTAGACAACATGCCATTCGCTAACGCTCCGTAGCGAACGAAACGCAACTGTCACTGTCACATTAATATGGAAGCGTGACAGAGACACACTAAGCGATTCGATGGCGAAGCGATAGCGATTGTCACCTTGGCTAGGCCGCCAGGCCCCGTAGACAACATGCCATTCGCTAACGCTCCGTAGCGAACGAAACGCAACTGTCACTGTCACATTAATATGGAAGCGTGACAGAGACACACTAAGCGATTCGATGGCGAAGCGATAGCGATTGTCACCTTGGCTAGGCCGCCAGATCCTCTTGATTACCTTTGCGAAGTTATTTAACCCAAAAACACGTTACAATAGACACGAAAAACGAATACGTATAAATGTGTCGAAGTCTAGTAAAAGGTCTAACTTTGTCGCTTACCATAAGGTCGAGATTTGCTTGTATCTTTATACGAATAACATGTAAACGCGTCCTTATGGCAAGCGGCAAAGTGGGACTTTTCACTTGGATACGACACATATGTAATATAAACAGATTGGCCGCTTTAATACATTTAATAGTTAAGGAATGTTTTTTTTAACCAAATTCAGCCGTTAAACTGTTAAAGATATGTCACATATAACTTTTTTATATATATATTCCGACTTTACGCAATGTAAAAATCACCGAAAACCTAGAAAACGACTCTTGGCCAAAGTCAAAACATAAACTATATCCCTTTTTCAGAAGCGGTGTGTTTTCGTCCCGCTCTTTACTGGGGATGTCTGTCCCATTTACGATATGTCACACTTAGCTGTCAGTTTGAAAGATAAATTATTTATTTTTGAAGACTTAAGGGTTTTTATATAGGGCAAATTCGGAATTAGAAAACCAAGAAAACGACTCCCGGCCAAAGTCAAAAAGGGTCTTGTAGCCCAAATTCGAAAGTCGTTTTCTAGGTTTTCGTGCATTTAACCCCGAAAACCTATAAAACGAATCCCAGGCCAAGTCAGAACATAAACTATATCCATTTGTCTACCTTTTTCAGCAGCGGTGTGTTTTCGTCTCGCTCTTTACTCGGGCTATCTGTCCCGTTCACGTACTGCGCTAGCTCGGTGTTGGACGCTATGTACGGGACCCCGGCGAGGTCTGAGGACAGCGGGTTGTAGTATTGCCGGTAGCAGACGAGTGCTGTTGTGAAGCCGAGGACTGAACCAACTAGGATGTCTGAAAAATAAGATTGTGGTTAATAACAATTATTTTTCTACTCGTTGACTGCAATGCTTGAATTAAGACTTCGTATACCAAAGTGAAATCGCATACTTTTTTCACTATGGGACCCCAACTCAACTATAATATTCATTTAGATACTGTTTAGGCAACTATAATATTCATTTCGATACAGTTTAGTCAACTATAATGAAATTGACCAATTACAGCTCGCCTGGCCTCGTACCAGGGCCTCATGAGTTACGAGAAGGTGTGGTTGACCAACCGGCCGGAGGCGCGGGGCGCGGGGCCGGGTCGCGTACGAGTATGAAGGTATCGCGGCTGCTCGCGCATCTTAGCTGTATACTTTTGGTTTTTTTACCTACATATATGATTCTTCTACTAGTTTTAAGTATTTTTTTTTGTTGGCTCGTAGAAAAAGTATTGTATACAATAGTGATATAATCAAGCTTTTCAATCTCGTACCTTCCTTAGGCAACTCAGCAAGCTTCGTTGCCTAAACACGGTACTCGACTGAAAAGCTCTCCATTATATCACGATTGTATAAAATACTATTTTATGACATGTAAAGTGCAAAAATGGTACAGTACAAGAGTAACTTCACAGGGTTGTGTAGAGTTTTTGTTTTTAAGAAAGGCAGCGAGCGGAAACGGAAACCGACGTTTAGTGTAGATTTACTATATTTAAACGAGACTGCGCTGTCCGTCCGTCTGTCTGTCTGTCACCAGGCTGTAACGCATGATCCGTGATAGCTAGACAGTTGAAATTTTCACAGATGACGTATTTCTGTTGCCGCTATAACAACAAATACTAAAAACAAAATAAAATACATATTTAAGTGGGGCTCCCATACAAAAATACAGATACCTACAAATGCATTTATTTTACAGCTTTTTTACAACCAAAGTGTTTTTTTTTTGCATCATGGTACGGAACCCTTCGTGCGCGAGTCCGACTCGCACTTGGCCGGTTTTTTCTATATATGACAAAGTCGCTTCCCGCTGTCTGTCCCTATGTATGCTTAGATCTTTAAAACTACGCAACGGATTTTGATGCGGTTTTCACCTATCGATAGAGTGATTCTTGAGGAAACCAAAGTTAGTAGGTTGAGTTCAGCTGCTTTTGCAGTTAGAAAAATGAGACAGATAACTAATGTAGAGACGGCACGATTGGTTTACTTCGCCTACTTTAATAGCCTAATGTCATACGGTATTGTACTGTGGGGTTCTGCTGCCGATATAGAAACAATATTTGTACTGCAAAAACGAGCAATAAGAGCAATATATAACTTAAGGGCGCGGGAGTCACTGAGAGATTTTTTTAAGAGAATTGACATTTTAACGCTGCCGTCCCTATATATCTTTGAGGTAATAATGTATGTCAGAAGAAATTTGTACAATTTTCCAACAAACGCTGATAAACCAAAGGTTACCAGAAATTCGGGTAAGCTTAAAGTTTCTTCCTATAGACTTGTAAAAACAAAAAAGACCTTCTTGGGAAATTGTACAAAGTTCTACAACAAAATACCTTTAGAAATTTGTGAGCTCACGGATGCAAAATTTAAAACCGTTGTAAAACGAGCACTCATTGCTAGGGCATATTATAAAGTTACGGACTACATCACAGATCGAGATGTATGGAAAATGTACTTAAGTGACAAATCAAGTAAGGGTTAAATAATTGGCTTTTTTAATGGCTATGTACTTAATGTATGTTTTAGATTAATTGAAATATTTAATTTGTTAAATAATTGAAATTGATTTTATTTATAATTCTTTATTTTGTAAGTACAATGTATACCAATAACGTTATGTGTTCCTAATGGCTATGTATTTAATGTATGTTGTGATTTTTTGTAATGTTTAATTTGAATTCTGTACAACTGTACTTTTTTGACATTCATAAGTGCATTATATTAATGCCTAAATTGAAAAATAAAGAATTGAATTGAATTAAAAAACCTGTATAATTTGTTAACCCGGGGCGGGTCGCTAGTATAAAATAAAGTACTCACCTTCCCAGTGATGGTGGTAATCGCAGCTGCGACTCAGCGCCACGCAGGCGGCGAGTGCGAGCGGCGCCGCGCACAGCACGAGTCGCGCGCCGCCGCGCCGCCGCGACAGCACGCGCAGTCGCCCACATAGCCACAGGCTGCCCGCGCCAAGCGAGCAAAACGATACTGCAACAGAGATAAAATGTGTCGTTTTCAAGAAAGAATCGGCCAAGTGCGAGTCGGACTCGCCCATGAAGGGTTCCGTATTTAGGGGATTTATGACGTATGAAAAAAAACTACTTACTAGATCTCGTTCAAACCGATTTTCGGTGGAAGTTTGCATGGTAATGTACATCATATATTTTTTTTTGTTTTATCATTCTCTTATTTTAGAAGTTACAGGGGGGGGACACACATTTTACCACTTTGGAAGTGTCTCTCGCGCAAACTATTCAGTTTAGAAAAAAATGATATTAGAAACCTCAACATCATTTTGAAGACCTATCCATAGATACCCCACACGTATGGATTTGATGAAAAAAAAATTTTTGAGTTTCAGTTCTAAGTATGGGGGACCCCCAAAATTTATTGTTTGTTTTCTATTTTAGTATGAAAATCTTAATGCGGTTCACAGAATACATCTACTTACCAAGTTTCAACAGTATAGTTCTTATAGTTTCGGAAAAAAGTGGCTGTGACATACGGACGGACAGACAGACGGACAGACAGACAGACATGACGAATCCATAAGGGTTCCGTTTTTTGGCATTTGGCTACGGAACCCTAAAAAGTGCCACATTGTCGCTTGCCATAAGGACGCTCTGGCAGATTAATCGTATGATACAAGCAAATTACGTCCTTATGTTATGGTAAGCGATAAAGTGGTACCTTTTGCTCTTGCGTCTTAAATATCCAATAAGAAACGTAACGTATTAAGTACACTACTGGCTCTGTAAACTGTAGACCTCGCGAAACTGCATGGCTCCGTCATTTTGAAAATATATATTGAGTCGACAAAAATTCGTTCGCCTTTATTGTGTTTCATTCTCTTTGTAATGTGTTTCTCGTATTTGTTTTTCAATACAATAAAGAATATAGGCACATACATATATTCGAAACGCTTTTGTCCAAGTTTAAATAGAGATGCTTCGCTCGCGCATAGCGCTCACTCGGTGAAAAATGCAAGTCTCGCAGCCAAAAAAAAATATTATAAACTAAATCCATACTAATATTATATATGCGAAAGTGTGTCTGTCTGGCTGTCTATTACCGCTTCACGCTTAAACAGCTAAACTGATTAAGTTGAAATTTGGCATAGTAGTAGTATGAGCCCCGGGGAAGGACATAGGATAGTTTTTATGTCGGAAATCATCCCTGAAGAGAGTGCAAAGGGGGGTGGATTTGAAAGAGTTAATTAATTGCCTAATAATTGAAGTAATCAATGCGCAAATTGAATGATTGCATTGTCCAGGCACTTTTTTTCTCCTATAAGGATGAAAAGCGCTCGCGATTTTGACTAGAAATAACACAGTAGTGGAAAAAAAGGTCACAATATATAAAAATGGCAAAAAATAAAAGAAACGGTCAGTAAATAAATAATACTCACAGCTGCTATGTCCGCTCGGGAACGACTTCCGTCCGTCCATTATCTCGTCCGGGTCGCCGGTGCACTGCAAGTCCATCGTCTCGATACCGTCCGGGAAGCAGCGGTAGAAAAAGTCCGGACGCGGTCGCCCTGTAGATAATACTGATGTTAAACACCCCTGACATACTATTAAAATAAAAAATCTACGCCGTACAATATAAAAATCCATTTTATGCCAAAAATGTCTTGCATCATTTTGGAATCTGGATTATTTTTTATCAAACATTGCTAAGAACCACCGCAAAGAAACTCGCTTTCACGTTAAAAACCGCATCGAAAACGATCTATCTGTTGGAGAGTTACGATGCCACAGTCAGGCACACAGACAGACATTGGCGGCAAACATATAACACCCCTCTTTCTGCCTAAGTGTAAGGTCTGAGTGGACTGTGGCTGTGGGCTCACGCGTGATGTGAGCAGCGTGCACTAAGGCCGCTCCTATACGCTTGCATTTGTTTAACATGCACGCCGCACGCCCCGCCCCGCTGCACGCCCAACTCGAGCGTCCACTCAGGCCTTACAAGGGGGTAAAAACAAATATAGCGCTGGTAGGAGCGTCCGACTTTTATCCCGGAGGTCGCAGGTTCGTCTCGTAATGAGTTTTTCGGAACTTATGTATGACATATCATTTAATATTTATCAGTCGCTTTTCGGTGAAAAAATCGTGAGGAAACAGACTAATCCTAATAAGGTATTTTCGCGATAAACTCAAAAACTAATCAACGGATTTTCATCCAGTGTTCACCTTGAGGAAGGTTTAGGTGTATAATTGGTTTCAGGTTTTGTGTAACCCGTGCGAAAGCGGAGCGGTCACTAGTAAAACTTCAATAAGGCATACCTGCTATTAGTTTAACCATGTTTGTAGTGACCCCATTCATGCCCAGAGCAAGCGACCACGCCAAAAGGAACTGAAATAGAAAAAAAAACGCTATTTTAACCTCGTAAGACCCACCGTATAAATCTTTCCAAATTTTTAATTTGAACCTTATTCTATCAGTAAATTAGAACGAATTTCGTTTGTTTTAAAAAGCAATGAATATGAAAGCAATAGAAATGCTACTTTATTTGGTTCAGGAAAGGTTCAAATTAGATTGCACGAATATGTACATTATAATGTACATTTGTGACGTCCCACGGATAAAGGTACCTTATGGCCGTTGGCGCTTACGCTATTATTAACGCCGCTCCGCCGCCGCGCGCTATTATTATTGCGGCGCTATGCGACGTAAGCGCCAAGTGCCATAAGGTACCTTTTGCCGTGGAACGTCACATTTAGTCTCAGGAGGTTAAACATAGTACTTAATTCATTCTACTTCTACCAGTAGAAATTCTACTGCTAGAAAGAGGCAAAAAGTCTATGTTACCAATAGATCTGTAACTCTAAAACATCATTGCAGACAGCCCACGTTATGATCGAGAGCAGGCAAGGCACCGCTAACACTATAGACCACAGCATATGTCCGGGCACGAAGGACTCGTGTCACGGGTACTTTAGTGAGGACCCTAGATCTGTAGTAAACATCATATATGTACCTCTAAGGCATCATTGCAGTCATTGCACACAGCCCACGCTATGATCGAGAGTAGGCAAGGCACCGCCAGCACTATAGACCACAACATATGTCCGGGCACGAAGGACTCGTGTCGCGGGTACTTTAGTGAGGACTCCAGGTCTGCTGGCTGGATGACGCGGAAATATGGTGACATGGATTCCATGTAGCTGTAAATCAAGTCTGGTAAATTTGGGTAGAAACCAAATGAATAGGTATTTGCTTTATTATATATTATTTGTGTTTTTAATTTAAATTGGTTGCCCTGAAAACCAGCTTCATGGCTAAGGACGATAGTCATCGGCATATGCTGAGTGGCATCCATTTTGGTGTCTTGTATCAAGTAGAATATTTGTATTATAGGTTAAGCTTGTACACCAAATAAACCATTTCTATTTCTTTTCCTGCATTTACTATAAAGCCGTTTATCGATTACAATGCTTTATCTTCATGATTAAGCGATACTTAAGGATTAAAGGCGTAATACAATTTAATTACGGCTGATAACGGTTGGTGATAAGACCTTTAATTGTATCCACATGTTGAATGGATTAAATTAGAATATCAACACAGATTTTGAATAAAAGTAAAACTTGAAGATCATGATTAGATCTTATATTAATCGGGAAAACATTGTTTACGTGGTTTAGTATCTTATTTCATTTATAAAATAATGTTTACATACGATTATCATTGCTTCGTAACATATGGACGTTACTTACCAAAAAGCTGAAAGCAAAGCTATGCGGACACTGATTTCTACAAATAAGTTTAAGCTCGCTGAACGTATAAGCGGCATTTTCTTTGGTTTTCTAGTTACGTTTTGCCTTATATTTAATTTCGCAAATTATTTTGCGGAGTATGTTTATTGATATTGACGCACATACTGACGTGACATTTAGAGTTCGTTCGGAAATCAGTATCACACGTATGCAAAAAGCATTTCAAATTGTAAACTACAATTTCTGAACGAATATTTGCGTTTTGATACTGCTCGTAGTAGCGGAAATCTTACAATTTTTTTTTTAAATTTCTGGATTGAAAAAAGGTTAGAACGTTAAAGTAAATTTAAATTAATATTTAAAATAAAGGTTATAGAAAATGGAATAAATGAAATTTGGTAATAATGTTTTTATTTATTCTTAATCTAACCGCTATCTTTACAGAAATGAACAACATATAAGTATAAAAAATTATAGGTATGGTATACAATTACACACAATTTTACTTTAGTTACAAATAGGCACTAAATTGCAGCTATCTTTGTGATTAATTTAAAAGCAAAAATATCGAAAGAATGATTTGTTCACCTTTAATTAAACCTTCAAACTATTATATTAAAAATATGCCTAATTTTGACGCCAAACATTCTTAAAATACAATATTTTTTATGACCAAAAGAGTATTAATTTTTAAACAGATCTACAAGGTATTTTAATACCATACTCACCAATTTATGAAATAAATATTAAGTACAATACCATCATATATGTAATTTTGCTGTTTTTAAATGCAACAAAATGCTATAGATTATGCGCTACCTACCATCTACCTACCTAGGTAAGGACGCTGCAGGTAGGCCAGGTAGGTAGTATAATAACAAAATACCTATTAATGTTTTGCAACAAGCTTATGATTTGTTTGATATGTTTTATACCTATTTAATAACTTAACGGCAACATCAAAAAATATATATTTTATAGAAGTAACTAAAAGGACGGACCAAAAATAACTATAACAATAAAATAATGTAAGAAAAATAAACAAAACCAAAATCTTCAAAAATCGCAAACCCGTGTTCTATGATAAAATAAAATACTAAAATAAATGACTGCATCTGCTGAGTTTCATTATTCAATATACTGTGAGGTCAAATGGTAAAAAGACATAACTCAAAAAAAAATATTTTTTCAAGTTAGTTTTCGTGCTTCGTACAAAATCATTATACTTATTTTATTTTGCCTATGCGCTTATTTACATTTTAAGTGCAGATTAAAACTCAAATATTTTTATATTTGACGTGCTGGAGGCTAGAGAAGCCCCAAAAAAAACCTTAATATTGACTAAATTTTTTGCAAAAATATAGCTTGTGATACATAAATAAGCGCTTTTATTGAAAAAAATACTTCTAAGACCGAAGTATATATTTCTCTCTATCCCCAAAC
Organism: Cydia amplana; assembly: GCF_948474715.1. NCBI lineage: Eukaryota > Metazoa > Arthropoda > Insecta > Lepidoptera > Tortricidae > Cydia > Cydia amplana. The sequence goes on along the minus strand of NC_086093.1, from coordinate 1,925,549 downwards.
GAAAAGTCACATACATTTTACTAAAATATTAGCTGAAGCCCGTATAATCATATCCTGAAGCGTACGTGCAAACTCCTTTATAAAATAACTTTCATATTTCGATTAATTTGTGCCAAATATAAGGATCTTTTATTTAAGCTTTGATATCATGTCTAAGTGTAAGGCCTGAGTGGACGCTCGAAGCGGAGCGTTCGGCGGGGCGTGCAGCGTGGCGTCGGGTTCACGCGTGATGTGAGCAGCGTGCACTAAGGCCGCTCCTATACGCTTGCATTTGTTTAACATGCACGCCGCACGCCCCGCCCCGCTGCACGCCCAACTCGAGCGTCCACTCAGGCCTTACACTAAGGGTAGTATTTTATCTGTCCAATATCATGGTACAATGTGCATTGCGTCTCACTCTCTCATTAAGCAAAACGTGATACGCATTGCACTTTAACGTAATACACATTGGAATACCACCCTTACCTTAGATGAAACAGCTTGAATAAAAGATCCTAGATTTTCACTCATGAATAGATACTATTATCCTCCTAAGGCCCAAGGTTCTACCTATAGTACCTATTCAGTTCGATGTAATTTAAACCATGTTCAATTGGAACAGAGTCGCTTTTGCTATGTTTCGTTCAATTTTCAAATTGTATTTCCTACAATTTAGGTTCAAATTTCAGTGGCAATTTTTGGATGTTCCGTTTGTATGGCCGGGCCTTATAGTTCGTTTTTTTTAGCATTAGAAGGAAGGTAAGCGATCTTGACATGTCTTTTAATTGAAAAACGGTTTTTAAAAATCAGTAACTATTACTTATGAAAGCAGAAGAATATAAATGATCATATTAGATTCATAATTGTTACATATTTGCCATTATACATTTTTAAAACGTGTTTTTCAATAAAAAAACACGTCATGATTGTTTACCTTATTTCTAATGCTAAAAAAAACGAACTATAGGAGGATATAGTGAAATGTTCGTGTCTTTCTCTATGCTTTGAAGTTTATTTTCTTAAAGATAATATCCCATCGAATGTGTCCTAGCGTGCTTGTAGTAATCGAAATACTCGGCTGGAGAGTTGGCATGTTTTTTCACCACTTCATCTAACTGCATTTGGTCGCCCCAATCGGCCTGAAAAAAAAAATGGTTATAATGAAGGTATGCTTTTCAGTAGGTGTTACGCTGCGTTTACACCAGAGATGTGCGAGGTTGCGCTGCGAGGGATATATTTATTAAGAACCAATCACTTTATTTCGCAGTTCTAGTCAGCAATTTTCTATTGATTATTACTCGTAACAAACACATCCCTTAAAGGTATAAGTTCGCCTTTGTACTGCCTATCCTGTGCCATAAATTTGTGTTTTGTACAATAAAGAGTTTATACATACATACATACATCTCTCGCTACGCATCCTCGCACATCTCTGGTGGAAACGCAGCCTTATCAAAGGCTTGGTAAATTTGACAGACGGTGATAACTGATAAATAACGCTCTTTGTGGTCCGCATGCGACGTAAGCGCCAGCCGCCATACGGTACCTTTTCCCGTAAAACGTCACCTTTATGCTTGTACTAGCTTTTGCCCGCGACCACAGATTATATAATATTAGTTCTTGCCGCGACTTCGTCTGCGTGGAATCAGTAACATCAGCTAGAGTAAGAATAGCGCCTGGATAAAACGTAATAGCAATCCTTCAATTTGAGCATTGCTTACACCAATCAACAGGCAATTCATTAATTTTCTCATTTCCACCCCCCTTTTCACCCTTCTTAGGGATGACTTCCGACATAAATCCTATCCTATGTCCTTTCCCGGGACTCAAAGTATCTCTATGCCAAATTCAAACAAAATCCGTTCAGTGGTTTAAGCGTGAAGAGGTAACAGACCGACAGAAAGACAGACAGACAGACACACTTTCGCATTTATAATGTAATTATTAGTATGGATTGTACTCACAAAGTTGGGGAACAGCGTTCGTTTCTCGTCGAACTTTTTCTCGTTGATGCATCGCAGTAGATACAGGCGCTCCACCCACGGCCAGATCATGTAGTCTAGCATACCGGGCCGGTCTCCACCGAAATAATTTGTACCTGAAACAGTTTTAAAAATAACGTTTCCATCATCAGAAATTGAGGAGTCCATTGAGTCGCAGGTATGTATAAAAAATGCCAGAGGAGGTTTTTGACTTCTCATACATTTTGTACGAATTGCGTGTGCTTCCAGTTCGTGGAACTTAAGGCCCCGTAGGTTCGTGTTGTTCTCCCACTATGACTGAAGCAATTTTTAGAATTTAGTAGACATAGACACAATATTTAGACATTTTTCACATTTTTAGGTGTTGTGCATAAATTATTACAAATTTTTAAAGTGTATTTTAGATCTGTGTTCGTAATTTTTTTCTATCGACCGAAAGTCAAAAAATCTGGATTCGAATGGACTCCTCCTCAAATTACGCTAATTAAGTTGGTAATTAAATTTTAGGCAACCGTATTTGTCTAAAAAAACAGTACGATTTTTCAAAAACTCCGCTCTTTGAACCTACGGAAACTTAAGTTAGTTAATACCCACAGAGTAACTTTCTGTGTTACCAAACCAGGTAAAGCGAGCTTGCAGTGTCTCAATTCAAAAACATACCTAATAAGAACAGAAGAATTTCATAAATGTGTATAACTACCTATAGTTAAGAACCAAAAATATAGTTATCATACCTCTCGAAGTGAGTTCTTTTTCAAAGATATCCAAGGTTTGCACGATCTGTTCACTGCCGTAGGTGAAGTTTGTGTCGAAGCACTCTAAGCTGCCTTTTATAAGCTGAAAAATAAAGACATTTAACTTTAGAAATATTCCCAATGTAGTTAAAAAAATCATTACCTCTGACGAAATACGAACGACTCTGGATCACCTCTTTGTACCTGTTCACTTCGCTACTATCTAAGCTACTCAAGCCTACCTACCATATAGAGGGCAACATTTTCCAACATTAGGTATATATGTCCGGTAAATAGACCTGTGGGCGCAGCATGGTGCCATTTTTATCGTCTGTCACAATGCCCGTCACTTTCGCACTTACACACTTGTTAGAACGTGACAGGCATGGTGACAAGTGGTAAAAATGCGACCGTGCTACCGCCACTGATGTGCCAAATCAGTAATATCCCGATTGCGCACCTCCGATAAATTTTTGTACGGAATACAGCTGCCTTCAAACATTTTTTTTAATAAAGGCAAATCCAGAGCCTGAAAAACTGCAAAATATTACCTCATTAAACCTCTCGATCAGCAGTCTGTCCTGCGCCTTCACGTACGGGTCCCGGGAATGCAACTGCCCCCGTCCGTACTTCTCGTCCAAGTAGTCACATATCACCACACTCTCGAACAGGAACTTGTCTCCTTGATCCGTTGGGATTTCCAGCACAGGTATTTTCACTGAAATATATAGTTATTTGTTTTACAAGGGGCAAAGTTGTTGTTTAACCGCTCGTGCTACTATTGATACCCGAGCAAGCGAAAGATTCGAAAAATGGAATCTTGAGCGTTGGGAGGCTGTCAAAGCACGAGGGTTAAACAAAATTTGCCCCCGAGTGAAACACAAAAATTTTCACCACACCAACCCGAAGCAAATATTAAATGTAAAATATCAAACAAAATCAAACCAAATCAAATCCAAATGTATGCTATTAAATATTTATCATCCAAAATCATCATTTAAAAGTCAATTCTACCAGCATACATAAGAAAACAACTCAAAATTTGCTTTTGATTACTTTGCCTCACATGTGAATAAAATGCAACTTTGCTATCAGTTTTTGAAGTGTAAGCCTTTCCAAGCTGGTGTGGTGAAAAATATTATTTTATATAGGAGGCAAACGAGTAGACGAATCTCCTGATGGTAAGCAGTTACTGTCGTCTATGGACACCTCTAAAACCAGAGGGATTGCAAGTTGAGGTATTAAAGATGGGAGTATGCTCTTTTCTTGAAGGTTTGATCTTTCGAAGTATCAACAACAAAAATTAAATTAGATTTTTGTTATAATTTAATAATTAAGGATCTGGCTGCCTAGGGTCAATATTATTTGCGTACACGCAGAAAAACATAAGTTGTTTCAAAAAAGCAATACAATTTTTCAATCATAAAAGTGAATCAGCTAGAACTACTCTAACAACGTCGTTACTAAGTATTAATGTAATTTTTAGCAAGTATGCTTTATAATGTTTTTTTTTTAGAATGAAAACCTTGCAACGTCGACGGATAACTAATCTAGGATTTATTAAGATTTTTGCAATAATATAAAGAAATAATTTTAAACTCTGACCACGCTAACTTTACACATACTTGGCAGTAACGCATACATGTCCCTATAAACTCCATACTTGACGTAGGACATGAAAACTTAGCATAGTCGACTCATAGTAGGATACTACTTACATCTAGGGTTAGCAGTTCGGAACCAATCAGGCAGCCTCAGTGGATCCAGCTTGTAAACCTCGTATTTAGTCCTCTTAGCCTCCAGAATGAGAAGGACTCTGTGCCCGTATGGGTTCATGTCTACATGGTAGAGGCGCAGCTTGTCGCCTAAAGGCGGGGGTGGGCTTGAACCTGGGAAATACAAATGGAAATATAGTTTAAGACTGTCTCATTTCAAACATAGACAGAGAGAATCATACTGTCTGTGTCTTACACTAGTACTAGCACCTTAAAGAAAAAGAGGGGTATAGTTATTTTTGTTCTTATTTACTGACAAGTTGGTTTGACCAACTATATAATAAGTTGGTCAAGCAAATCTTGTCAGTAGAAAAAGGCGGCAAATTTGAAAATTCGCGGGTTAGTAACACTACGTTTGAATTGTTCGAAAATCCCGTGTCATTTATATTTTATTTAACAGCTTATGATGGGAATGTAGGTAATGATTTTATCATACGGCTTATGGGGATAAGGGTTAAATAATAAAATTAACCTAAATAACCCTTAACTTTTGTGTATGTCTACAGGAAAGACGCGAACATAAGTAGTTTTGTGTTTGACTCACTAACCGTGCTACAAAAGTCCGATTACGGAACCTTATTCTACTATTTATTGAGTTATTCTACTCATAATCATAACCGACATCAGTAAACAAGTCTAATAAACCATTGAACTAAACACTGATGTCGAAATTGTGCGGATAGTCCGCTAAATGGGTCGAGAACTGGAAATACATTCGAGTGTCATAAATTTCGTAATGCAGTGCACTTGATGTGCGGTTACCGTAAGCTAGTATTATCTACATACACGTTTTATAATATGTTTTATAGTTGTATGTGATACACGAGACTAGTTTTTTTGCACCTCGCGTTTAAGAGTCCGTCGCTACTCTTCAGATTCTATCGAGGGGTGAGCGGTCAAACTCGATGTCTAGATATTTTGTCACTTATAAGAACTCTACGGCGTCTACGCACGTCACATACAGTTCTAATTTCAAAAACCCATTTGCACGACTTATCGGGTTTTACCGCACGCCCCTCTCTATTATATAATCATTTACTTCCCCGGGACTATAATGATTTATAGTATTATAGTACATATTTTATTTATAGATAGTATTTACAGCAAAACCTCTTTTGAGGCACATATTGATTATCTTTTAATGTAATGAGTGTCTACTCTTTACATCCATACAATTAGTGCCACGGCGAGATAAGATACCTACTTAACACTACTTAAAAAGTAGGCACTCTACTTGTTTTAATGGATCTACGTAAAACGTAAACACGATGAGAGAGAACTTATAAAAATTTACTTTAACATTACAAACGCAGTTCCAGTCCCTTGCTATCAAGCTCCACATTAAAACAGTGGTGTGGCGGCCTCAAGCATAACTGTATAGAATGACGTAAGACCTATACTTACAAGGTCCTGACAACATTTAACATAACTAAAAGACGAGAAAGATGACCAAATCAAAGTCTTTTAACGAAAATTTTACGCTTGTTTGTGTATAAAGATAAAGGACGATTTGTTTAAATGGCAGGTGTAAAGTTAGGGGAAACCTCATACATAATTATTATTAAATGTTGGTATGTAGAGGGTGTATATGCAATCGACACTGGCTTGACACATTTAATTTGAATACAGAAGCTCAAGTTTGAATGATGTTTAATTCAAACTTGAGAATGTCAATTACTCTACTTCCAAAAGCCGTCATGAAATGTTGTGTTTGTGAATTAAATAATAAATAATGTATTAACAAACTAAAGTGCCTTCCAGTATTTATAATAAACCTCCAAAGACCTCCTGCAACGATTAAGAGGTTATGGAGCCCACAAGATAAAGTAAAATAAGTATAGTCCGTCAACCAAATCTTGTCAGTAGCAATGTAAAGCAAACTGAAGTAGGGCAACACTCAAAGAGCAGTATTGCGCTAAGAAAAGCAGCAATGTACATCGAACCAACAGTTTTTTTTTCCGCTGAGCGCGCCCTGCGTACGTCAATTCAAATTGTCACTCGCGGTTTATTGAAAAAAATTAAAACATGGACGGACAATTTAAAAGCGATGTTAAAACAATGTTAATCAAAATGATGAACAAATTTGAAGATATCAAAAACAACTCTCTATCGTAGTGCTTATATTCTATTTGTTCCCTATCTATGTCTTCTAAGTTTACTAAAATAAAATCATATCAAAATGCAGATAATTAGATAGTGCATATATTTGTTATTTATAATATAATATGCCACTTGATAATGTAAATTAGTGTACTGTTCTGGATGAATATGACATACCTGTGTATTTTTTTTGATTGGTATATATTGTACAATATACATATTAAAAATAAAACAACTGATATTTGGGTGTTTATTTAATTTAAAGGTAAATAAGATAAGGGTCACTTTTCGACTTGGTTGCGTTGTACACGTACATAAACCGCCATAGGTAAGTATTGTCTGAAGAGATACTACCTACTACGAACGCCTTATATTGGGCAAGATTGAATCCTGCAACAAACATGTATGGATTAGGTAGATATTGCGAAAGAACGGCGATATAATCAAGGCTCTTAATACTGTTTAAAAGGTTTACCTTTGTAAATAGTCACAACCGATTGCTGAAAATATTAGACATGTGGGCCTATGGACGGTTTCCAGGACACAATTTATGGTCTTGTTGGATAGATTTAGGCATACGTTTTAATTTTATTTATGCCTTTTAACCCTAAAACAAAAAAACTGAACACAATCTTAAAAGTTCGAAAGAGTTCTTCCAGTACTTGTTTGTTTGTTTCAGTAATGTTTACCATCAACGAGCATGATTGTACATTGTAGGCCCCTTAGCTTTGCTTATTCTTATTGAATGTATTGGTATTTAATGGTGACAGCAGAAATATCTCTTGAAACAGAAACGATTCAGAATGAAAACCAAATGAAAACAAATAAGGTGACGGCTGTCATTCACGATCCACATTCCACAGATAAAACACAGATGACACGCGTTTTGGAATTATTTGAACACAGTGTTGCTAACCCGCGATTTTTCAAATTTGCCGCCTTTTACTACTGACAAGATTTGGTTGACGGACTTTAATTTTAGTGTTTCAGGAAAACGATTCAGCTTTCGTCGCTTTCGTACACAAATATTTCAGAAGATAAGCCTAGCAACGGAGTTGTTTACAAAATAAGGCTAGCAACCAGTCTGACGTTTCAGTATACCGTTCGTAATTTTAAATGATGGAAAATATGGATTGCCTAAACAAATTGAATTTAAATTCCTCCTATCCTACGTGGCGTAAATTAGCAAAATTATTTCTGGACGCCAAAGGAGTTGGAGAAGACAGCGAAGATAAAGGTAAAGCCGCAAAGGCTAAATATTTTATTTTAAAATCAATAGATGAGAATATCTTACATTATGTTATTAATTGCTCAACTACAAAGGATATCTTCGATAAGTTAGATGTTGTCTTTAATTACAAAGTGGAAAAAGACAGCCACCTAAAGGTAATTGAATTCTACAACTATAAATTCAGCGGAGATATACTTCAGGATATTAGCAAACTTCAAAATATGTGTTTCGAACTACAGTCTACCACAAATAAAATAAATGATGACATGCTTATACAAAATATTTTAACAATCTTACCAGCTAATTTAAATTTCTTTAGAACTGTATGGGAGGTAACTCCAAAATCTGATCAAACCATACATACTCTCATTGAACGTATTCAAAAAGAACTTAAGCTATTTGATAGTAGTCCCTCAGAAATACATCCACAAACAGAAGAGGCCATGAAAAGTAATGAAAAGAAGTGTTTTAACTGTAATCAGCCAGGTCATATTGCGAGATTCTGCTTTAATTAAAAGTGCACCATTTGCAATAAAAGTGGACACACTTCCAGTGAATGTTTTTCTACAAAAATATGCAGGAAATGTAATAGGAAGGGACACATTGAAAGATTTTGCCGTACGTTCAGCCTGGTGAGTGAACAAATAAAACACACGACTAGTACTAGAGCTATAATTGATTCAGGTGCTTCTTCCCACATGTTTTGAATGTGATGATATCATAAATTCCACAGAAAATATAAATGTAGATATAAGATGTGCCAATGCAGAGAACCTCGTCGCTCAAGCAATAGGTACAGTCAACACAAATGGTTTTGAACTGGAAGATGTACTATATGTTCCTGCAATTTCTAGAAACCTGATATCTGTAAGTTCAATCACTGATCACGGTGCATCTGTACTCTTCGCTGGAAATAAGGTATCTGTAAAGAAACATAATAATATTATTCTTACTGGTTATAAAACTAGAAACGGTCTCTATGAAACAGAATTTTCTGCAAATATCGTTCGAGAGGTATTGTTCTCCGAGAATGTCGATATCTGGCATCGCCGGCTCGGTCACGTATCGGATGTGCCGCGTCTAGCTAAATTGGTAAACGGTATTAAAATTGGGGGGGCAAATCAAGAACATTTTTGTGAAATATGTGTCAAAGCGAAAATGACTAGAAAACCTTTCAAAAACAATAGAATTCAAGCTAAATTCCCTTTGGAAATAATTCATACGGATGTTTGCGGTCCAATAGAAACTCCCACTTGGGATAACAAAAAATATTTTATTACTTTCCTAGATGACTTTACACATTTTTGTGTCGTTTATTTAATTACTTTTAAAAGTGAAGCCTTTGACAAAATAAAACAGTTTGTGACTTTAGCGGAAAATCATTTCAATTCAAAAGTGAAAAAAATAAGATGCGATAATGGACGCGAATACTCGAACAATAATCTAATGTCTTGGTGCAACTCTAAAGGAATAATTCTAGATCTAACAATACCCTACACGCCGCAACTGAATGGAAAAGCGGAGAGACTGAATAGAACCCTGTTAGAAAGAACTAGAGCATTAATATTCGATGGCCGTGTTCCAAACTATCTATGGGGCGAAGCACTTACAACTGCCAGCTTCCTAATAAATAGAAGCCCCACCGAAGGTAAAGACAAAACTCCAGCTGAGATGTGGTTTGGCTTCAAACCAAATGTATCGCATATAAGAAGATTTGGTTCAACAGCCTATTATAAAATAAACTCAGGTGTACGAAAGTTAGAAGTTAGATGTAATAAAGGAATTCTGATTGGCTATATCAGAAATGGTTACAAAATATGGGTGGGTGAAACGAAAACAATTGTAAGAGCCAGGGATGTAAGAATAAATGAAGACGAGCAAGGTATATATCTAAATGAAGAAAATGATGAAAGCATTAGAGGTCTTTGGAAGATATTCGAAGAGAATGAAGAGACGGTTAGGGAAGGCACAACACGAAATAAAGAAGTTAATAGACAGGAAGAAAATCAAGGTGGTAGAGTCAACAATAATGAAGGTCGAGAAGGTGAAATGTTAAGAAAAAGAATGAGTAGTAGAAATATGGAGAGTGTTCGAGAAGGCGATATTCATTTGAGAAGATTGAGTAGTGAAACAAGTGAAGACGAAACAAATGAAGACGAAACAAATGAAGGTGAAACAATTGAAGGTGAAACAATTGAAGGTGGAACAATTGAAGGTGGAACAAATGAAGATGAAACAAATGAAGTAGAAACAAATGAATTCGAAACAAATGGCAATGAAACAAATAAAAAATGAAACAAATGAAGTTGAAATAAATGAAAGTGAAACAAACCGAGAAGTAGAAGAAGAAGAAAGTAATGAAGAATACTATGATGGAAATGAAGAACCTGTTGATACTGAACTAGTTGAAAATCGAGTTGAAAGTAATCGTAATCGAAATAATGATAGTGATAATAATGAAAATAGAAGAGTTCAGCCTGCCAGAGAACGTAGACTACCCGATAGATATAAAGATTATTTAATGAATTATGACACTGAAGCATCGATGTTGACCTACGAGGAGGCAATAGAATCAAAAGAAAAGGACAAATGGAAACAAGCTATAGAAGAAGAAATTAAATCACTTGAAGAAAATAAGACGTGGTCATTTGTGGATGAACAAGAAGCAAAAGGAAGGAAATTAGTTACTAGCAAGTGGATTTTTACTGTCAAGTCTGATGGTAGGTATAAAGCCAGACTAGTTGCAAGGGGCTTTCAACAAAAGTACAAAATAGATTATGATGAGACATATAGTCCGGTAGTCAATACTACTTCTTTAAGAATTCTATTATCAATTGCGGCAGCGAAAGGTCTAAAGATGAAGCAGTTTGATGTGAAAACGGCCTTTTTACATGGAGACTTGAAGGAATGTATATATATGAAGGTGCCTAAAGGCTACAGTGACAAAGAAGGCAAAGTATGCAAACTAAACAAGAGCTTGTATGGTTTAAAACAAGCTCCACTAATGTGGAATATCAAGTTTACAGAGTTCTTAACAAAGATGGGTTTTAAACAAATGAAACTTGATCAATGCATCTTTGTCATGGAAGGTGAAAGGAAAATTATCCTTGCAGTATATGTCGATGACGGATTAGTACTCGGAGAAAGAGAAGAAGATCTATTGCATATAATAGATACAATTCAAAAATCCTTCGAACTAAGAATTTTAGATGAAGTAACTAATTATATAGGTTTGGATATAAAGCAAGATAAGAAGGGGATTAAAATTTTTCAGAAGACATATAGTGAGAAAATCATAAAAAAATTTAATCTTGAAAATGCAAAAGAATGTAAATGCCCAACGATTATGATAGAAGAACATCCATCTGTTAAAGTTGATACAAAGTCTCATGAGCTTTACCGCGAGATGATAGGGTCATTGTTATATCTCTCGAATAAAACGCGACCAGACATTAGTTTTCACGTAGGTTATTGTTCGAGGCATCAAAATTCTCCAAATTTAAATGATTTAAACAATGCTAAAACAATTTTGCGATTCCTTAAAGGTTCAGCAGAAAAAGGGATTCACTTTAGTAAAGATGATAAAGTTCTCAGGGGTTATTGTGATTCGGATTTTGCGGGAGATCCAGACACTAGACGCAGCACTTCTGGTTTTGTGATTTGGCTGAATGGTGGACCAGTGGCATGGAGCTCAAGAAAACAATCAGTAGTCGCATTAAGCAGTACAGAAGCAGAATTTATAGCAGCAGCAGAATGTTGTAAGGAACTACTGTTCGTAAGGGATCTGATCTATGAGATAACCAAAGAAAAACTCGAAGTTGAGATGAGAGTGGATAATCAGTCTGCGATTTGGCTTATGAAGAAAGGAATCATGGGAAAAAGAAGCAAACATATAGACGTAAAATACTATTATCTAAAGGAGAAAATCGACGAGAATCAGATTACAGTAAAATACTGTCCAACTGGATCACAGCTGGCTGATATACTAACGAAAAGTTTACCAGCTGTAAAATTTGAAAAATGTCAACGAAGATTAGTGTTTTAGTGATAATGTGAGCTATTGAGTGTAGACAATGTAGTATAAGTGCGGGCTAAAGTGAACGTTAATAACTATTTTGAATAAATGTCGGGGTTTTTCTTTTATATTATATCGTAGTATGTAAGTTTTTTTTATAGGGTGTGTAAACTTTTATATTATAATACAGAAATATGTACTTATTGAAAGAAAACTTGAGGATCAAGGATTCTAGAAACAAAATGTATTCAAAATTGAGGGGGTGCTTAATAATGATTCACTTAAGGGGGTGTAAGTGTAGAAAGTGTAACTGAATCATTATTTAACCTCATCCATCACAAAAAAAATAAAAAGAAGAAGAGTAACATTCTCTTTAATAGGTACATTTTACATCGTTTCTGATAAATATCCTTGAGTTTTTTTTTTGTTTCTAAGTCTGTATTTTAATATTTTATAATTGGTATTAGAATTGTTATTAGGTATAGATTATTAGTGATGTTGAAGAGTTGAGTCGGTGAATAAAGATTTTATTTTATATAATATGATTAGTATGGAAGAATCGAGTGGGAGTATAAAGGAAATATAGAAGAGGATTATTGTTGATGAGTCGAGCAGGAGAATAAAGGATTTATTAAAGAGTGGAAGAATAAAACGTTTATTATAGATAATTTGTGGTGACGTATCGAGTGGAGGAATATTTGAGTACTTATCTTGTTGAATGAGAATTTACTGTAATGTATTTGTTGAATGGGGATTACATGTATGTAATATGTGGGAAATATACAGGGTGATGTAATATGTGGGAAATATACAGGGTGATGTAATATGAGGGAAATATACAGGATGTGTTATGTTCTTTTCTGGTTATTGTACTTATATGAAATTATTTATTGGAATATTGTCTTAACTAAAGAATAGCGCTGTAAATTAATGCTTCAAGCAGAGTCGATTGAGGGGGTGTGTTGGTATGTAGAGGGTGTATATGCAATCGACACTGGCTTGACACATTTAATTTGAATACAGAACCTCAAGTTTGAATGATGTTTAATTCAAACTTGAGAATGTCAATTACTCTACTTCCAAAAGCCGTCATGAAATGTTGTGTTTGTGAATTAAATAATAAATAATGTATTAACAAACTAAAGTGCCTTCCAGTATTTATAATAAACCTCCAAAGACCTCCTGCAACGATTAAGATTAAACATTCGTTAATTGTGTACTTATTATAAATGTTAAACACCTAGTAATCGTGTTTTATTTTTGTCGAAATGTTTGTCTTTAAGTATTTAGGAAAAAAATACAGTCAAACTGATCAACTCATTTTAGCATGCATTAAAAATATATATTGCTCAAACAAATTTCTCAAGAGCCTTAAGTCCCTCGTCTCTTGAATCAAGAGCTTTGCGCTAGAAACGGTTTAACGACTGCACTGGGGCATGCAGTTACCTAGTAACATAAACAAACCAAATACGTTTCAGGTCAAGGAGTTTTCGCGTTTCTTCGGTTACGTCACTTCTACACTGTGCCGTTTATCGATGTGAACTACCTGCCCGTTTAAGTAGGTATTACACTAAACTTGATTTTTAATGGTGTAAGGGATATGCTAGTATTTTACATAATCTGCATATATTTTATTGTTAATTAAAAAAAATACAATACCTACAGACATTGTTTTCGCATGAAAAAATAAATCTACAGTAGAAAAAATTGTGTAGGTACCAATTCTAGGATTGTACCTAAATATTTTTAATTCAAAACAATCGAAGATCTGTTTACGATTATGAACCTTAATCCATTGTGATATGGTGAACAATGTATAGGTCGGTAGGTACAACTTTTTGATATCAACGAACGTCATCTATGGTGACGTCACCCTTTTACAGCTGGTTCGTTTCATGGTAATAACAGAAAACAGAATAAATAATAAATACGGGCATTATGCACTTGTTTTTTTTAATGCACTACCTACATGTTAATATAATTAAATAATTAATCAATAAAAAAGAGTAACTATGACTTTAGGTATTTATTTTATTACGTGTCGTATTTATTTTTGAAAAAAAATACACGATATTTGAAGGTAGTCTCAAAAAGTCATAAATATTTTTAAAAAATGCGTAAGTAAATAAAATTAATCTGCAATACAAATGCAAATATTAGGTTAAATTATCACATTTCTTGTTAAATATTTGCATTAAGTAATTGATTAAACACATTTAATAACCATGACAACCGGTAATCACCTAAATAAACAAGAAAACAATTGGTTATTTAACCTTCACGTAAGAATACACAAAACGAATAAAAAACTCACTTACCGGTGTATCTCGATTGAAAGTACGACATTTTTAAACACTATTAGACGAACAAAAATAACTAAATACAATAAATAGGTGCTCGGTCTACCGAATTTCGTGTAGAAATGGTACGTCACTTTTAAAATTAAGCTAATGATATGACATCATGGTTGACCCGATTACGTTATATGCTACCAAATTGGATACGTCAAAACATTCATTTGATTGCAGAGTGTAGGATTACATTTTAATTTAGTTGGACTGCCTTTAGAGAAGGCCACTTGTGATTAATGTTTTATGTGTTTTATTGACTTTTCGATGTTTAATTCTTATTTAACCTTTTACATTATTTACATTATTAGAGCCACCTTATACTACAAATAATAAAATATTCCAATGAAAAGATTGAAACGAATTATTAATCTCAATCCTTTTTCGTTTGTTGAATTATTTATATAGTAATCCCTGATTTATCGGCATTTCCGAATACAATTTGTTGTTAAAAACACAGTAGTTCCGTACATAAATATTACTTAAGTCACATTCAGTGCAATATCAAAACGCAAATTAGGTGCTGCCAGCTTTATAGAATCCTACTACTTCGGAGAAAATTGTAGCACATGAATAAAACTAGTAGATTTGTATTTATGTTTCGACAGGGTTAAAAAAAGTTAAAGATAAATGTATTAAAGTCCGTCAACCAAATCTTGTCAGTAGTAAAAGGCGGCAAATTTGAAAAATCGCGGGTTAGCAACACTGTGTTCGAATAATTCCAAAATGCGTGTCATCTGTGTTTTATCTGTGGAATGTGGATCGTGATGGGATCGTGAATGACAGCCGTCACCTTATTTGTTTTCATTTGGTTTTCATTCTGAATCGTTTCTGTTTCAAGAGATATTTCTGCTGTCACCATTAAATACATTACCAATACATTAAATAAGAATGAGCAAAGCTAAGGGGCCTACAATGTACAATCATGCTCGTTGATGGTAAACATGACTAAAAATTGAGGTTATGACAAGTACATACTGGAAGAACTCTTTCGAACTTTTAAGATTATGTTCAGTTTTTTTGTTTTAGGGTTAAAAGGCATAAATAAAATTAAAACGTATGCCTAAATCTATCCAACAAGACCATAAATTGTGTCCTGGAAACCGTCCATAGGCCCACATGTCTAATATTTTCAGCAATCAGTTGTGACTATTTACAAAGATGTAATAGAATACAATACTACAGAGTATTATGCTTGGTTGAAGTGACCCGGTAACATTGGTAACTTCATTATATTTTTTCAATTAATGACCTGAATTATAGTGTAAGCTAAAGTGACCCTTATCTTATTTACCTTTAAATTAAATAAACACCCAAATATCAGTTGTTTTATTTTTAATATGTAATCCTATTGTACAATATACCTATACCAATCAAAAAAATTACACAGGTATGTCATATTCATCCAGAAGAGTACACTAATTTACATTAACAAGTGGCATATTATATTGTAAATAACAAATATATGCACTATCTAATTATCTGCATTTTGATATGATTTTATTTTAGTAAACTTATAAGACATAGATAGGGAACAAAGAGAATATAAGCACTACGATAGTTCAAATTTGTTCATCATTTTGATTAACATTGTTTTAACATCGCTTTTAAATTGTCCGTCCATGTTTCAAATTTTTTCAATAAACCGCGAGTGACAATTTGAATTGACGTACGCAGGGCGCGCTCAGCGGAAAAAAAAATCTTTTGGTTCGATGTACATTGCTGCTTTTCTTAGCGCAATACTGCTCTTTGAGTGTTGCCCTACTTTAGTTTGCTTTACATTGCTACTGACAAGATTTGGTTGACGGACTATATATAGCTGGTCAACCAAATCTTGACAGTAAAAAAAGGCGCGAAATTCAAATTTTCTATGGAACGATATCCCTTCGCGCCTACATTTTTCAAATTTGCCGCCTTTTTCTACTGTCAAGATCTGGTTGACCAAGTATATTTTCACCTCTCAAAAATCAGTTCGTAAGTTTTTGAAGAAATTAGTAAGTATAGATGGTCAACCAAATCTTGTCAGTAGAAAAAGGCGGCAAATTTGAAAAATGTAGGCGCGAAGGGATATCGTTCTATAGAAAATTTGAATTACGCGCCTTTTTTACTGACAAGATTTGGTTGACCAAGTATAAAATATCAATTTTAATATACTGGGTCAACCAAATCTTGTCAGTAAAAAGGAACAAAAAAACTATACTCATCCTTTTCTTTTGGCTGTTAGTACTAGTGTAAGACAAAGATAGTATGATTCTCTCTGTCTATGTTTGAAATCAAACAGACCTTTGACTTTGACACACTATAATTGTTCCCTGTTCCAATTTAGTAGATTGCTATAAATTTTACATGGCAACAAAATCTGTCCACTTGACATGATCATGACAGCAAATTATCGAATTTTTCTTTTGAAGAAATCAAAATAAACTTGGAAACAAGAATTACAAGTTAAATTCTGCTCTTTAAACAAAGTTTAGAACCGATATACCTAATTTCTGTGTTATCGCTGCTATTGGAACGATTTATATTAAGTGGTTGACCTTGTAAGTACGCAAATAATTATAAAAAAACATGGAAGTTTTTTTCATATTGCTATTAACATGGTTGTTTTTTCGTGGCAGGCGTTTATTACCAATTTTGGTAACTGGTAATCTAAGTTTATTGATTTATTGTAGTTTATTGTTTAGCTTAGTGGCTGTGTTTATATGCTAGAAAGCTAAATATTAGCTATTATAATAATATGTGACGTTCCACGGCAAAAGGTACCTTATGGCACTTGGCGCTATAAAAAAAAGTTTATTTTTACTTTGGTAATTAAATAAAACGGACTTCAACATGTATGATGACGACCATACATTTACAAGATCATTGTCAGTTGATACGAACATTATATTCAATACAAGCCTCTGCCTGCGACTATATGTTTTCAAAATGTAAGCTTCAATGATTTAAGTAGTGGGAGTAAGCTAATAAAAAACAATTCATTCTACTTGTTGGCCATAAGTATTAAATTAAGGCTTGAAACATGTTTTCCATACTTGATTTTAGATTTATATAAATATAATACATATATAATTATTTAGATTTAACATAGAGAAAAATTAAACATTTATTGTTGTTGTTGTTGTCCTATGGCACTTCCGAGGTGCAAAGGGCCTTCACAAGCTCGCGCCACTCCTTCCTATCTTCAGCGACCCTTCTGGCCTCGCTTTAGCTCAACTTGACCGCTCGTAGCTCATTTGTGACTGTTGACATGACATTTATCAAAACTACCAACTTAGGGAGTTGCAACGTCGTCCTGGCATCGCCTCTATCGGACGAGGCCAGGATGATGTGTAACCTGTACTTAAAGATAATGTAGTGGTGTAAGTAATGCTACGGTTCTACCTTATTACTTGATCTCACTACAGGGGTGACATAGTCACTGTGTGACAATACCCCTTTAAAAATTAAGATTTAAAAAAAAAAATGTGACTGTTGCCAAGAGTGTACAGGGCAAAAAATACAGATATTTGCAATATGATAAATACTGTCCTCATAAGCCTACACTATCTCATATAACCTTGTGCCGCCCAATGTATATTAGGATGTACACTCAGTTTCGTTGGAATGTCAACCTTAATTAAAAACAAAGTAGCATTTCACTTGTCTCGTAAAATTTTCGAACAAATGAAATTCAACCCAACTGAAAATACAACAAGATTCAAACTTCCTTGGCTATAATTTTGTACGGTGGGCGGCACGAGGATAAAATTAAATGATTTCATAATTAGATTTTAGTTGCTTCATCACTACATAGTATAAAACAAAGTCGCTTCCCGCTGTCTGTCTGTATGCTTAGCTCTTTAAAACTACGCAACGGATTTTGATGCGGTTTTTTTAATAGATAGAGTGATTCAAGAGGAAGGTTTATGTATAATTTGTTAACCCGTGCAAAGCCGGGGCGGGTCGCTAGTCGCATTATAAATGATTTCATAATTCGATCTTAGTTGCTTATTTAATAAATGATTGTTTTCAGAGTACCGATAGCAATGGAGCCAGGCTTAGCAGTCGAGGAGATAGTGATCAAACCGGAGGTCATCCTCATCTCAGACGATGACACAGATTACAATGGGGAGCCACAAAAGTAAGCTGATTCAAAATATTGTTTTTAGGGTTCCGTACCCAAAGGGTAAAAACGGGACCCTATTACTAAGACTCCGCTGTCCGTCCGTCCGTCCGTCCGTCCGTCCGTCCGTCCGTCCGTCCGTCCGTCCGTCACCAGGCTTGTATCTCACAAACCGTGATAGCTAGACAGTTGAAATTTTCAGAGATGATGTATTTCTGTTGCCGCTATAACAACAAATACTAAAAACAGAATAAAATAAAGATTTAAGTGGGGCTCCCATACAACAAACGTGATTTTTGACCGAAGTTAAGCAACGTCGGGCGGGGTCAGTACTTGGATGGGTGACCGTTTTTTTGCTTGTTTTGCTCTATTTTTTGTTGATGGTGCGGAACCCTCCGTGCGCGAGTCCGACTCGCACTTGGCCGGTTTTTTTTTTTCATTTTATCTGCAATCGGCTGTTTTAGCCATAATCAGCTGTTATGTCTTTTTTTGAGGGTTTTGAGAGGTATTCCATTAAATACTCTCTCTTGACTTTGATATAATTTATCTTCTACCACTTAGTGCCTCTGGTCTAGCCGCAGTATTTGCCACCTTTTCAGCCTACTCGGATTGTCATTGGTGTTTACCAAGTCCCTTGCAAGTTCGTTTGTATATTTTTTTGATAAAAAGCTCGCTAGATGTCGCTAGGCGCCTCCCTAAGGCATACGAGTGATGTGGCGGAAAGATTCGCTGTTATCAAGAGAGGTCTCGGTAGCTCAGTTGGCAGAGCGATGGGCTAGTGATCTAGAGTCGTGAGTTCGAATCTCACATCTCACTGGAGTGTGTAAAATCTGTTGTTATTGGTGCAATAAAGAATGTTTACTTATTTAGTTACTTAACACCGTAAGATCCAAAAAATATTCTTAAGGTGAAGTGAGTTCAGAAAACGGAGTTTTAAAATATTCGTAGCGCTTTTTTGGATCACCGTACAGCTGCCATGAGTTGTATAAGCAATCTTGAGGCCTTTTTCTAGGGAACTCAACGATTCGAACCCTAAGTTTTTGACTTTCGCTCGATAGAAAACAATCACGAACATAGGTCTAAAACGGACTTGAAATATTCGTAACAATTTTGGCACAAAAGATAAAGATATGAAATTTGCTTCTAATAACGCGCAATCTTATTCTTGATGGAACTCAGTGATTCCTTTTTTTTTAAATGAACATTAAATAAATATATTCAAAGACATGATATCAGCGGTCCCGTGCACGCAACTTCTTTGATTCAGATGGCCGCTGGCCTCGGACGAAGGCGGACGCATCGCGCTTTGGAGCTCCATGACAGCTTACTCTTGACAAATAAATCATGTACGTATACGAAAAAGTATACCAGTAGACAGTTTGCATTAAAAGAAATAGGGTAAATAATTATCATCACGTGGAGCTCGAGTCTCATTTTAAATTTGATTTGCTGTTATTTACGGGGCATAATGGTTGAAAAACGCAGTAAACTATCTTAAAACAATACGATTACAATATAATTTAAGTATTTTGCTCCTTGAAATCCCGCTTAAAATGAAAAAAGTTTGAAGACTCATTTTTACTGATTGGAATTAATTTTCATTATGCTGGTATTAATATAGCGTCATTTTAAAAACGTTCCTACGTGACTTCTGTACGTCAATGAACTGTGATGACAGATGACAATTTTGTGATTTTGTATTTATGTTAGAGAACTTTTGTTCTTCAAATATTACCTATTAACATTCAGTGCCGATAACCCGACTATCGGGTATTTTATGATTTCGTTCCCAGGCCGGACGACCCGATAGTCGGGAACATGGTACTACAGCTTTATATGATGACATTTTTACGGCCTATTTTGTTGCGGTTAACCAAGAAAAAATAAGCGGCTATGGTCTAGCCTCAGTCCTAGCGAGTTTTTGCGGCTTTTGAGACCGAGATATACTTACCTACGAGGCTTACAAGCCAATACCGGTGCGGTCTGGTTTGTGTTTGTGGTTGTTTGGATACATATAAACAGTATTATACAAATTTACTAGGTACCAAATAAATGCATATACAATGTTTGCGTAATTTTAAGATTTTTTTTCAGATTAGTTTACTTTTTACTTTAGTAATAAATACATACAAACATGAACGCTGAAAACAATACACTCTTTTTGTTTGGGCAGTCGTGTAAAAAGCGGTACCGTACTGCTTACACCGTAGCTAAATCAGTCCCCGCATAGTGCAACATTCTATGTATATCAAATTTATGTGCAATCCTAATATATACAGTAAGTAAGTAGGTAGGTTACATTTCTACATGTATAAAATACCTATTTTCCACCCACCAATTCCACCCTGCCAGGACTTTATTTATTAATAAAGATAAAGAAATGTTTATTTGCAAAAATGTAGTGATGGATAGGTATGTAGTAATTCTGGATGCGTACAGTTCACTTGTAGAAGCATGCAATTTTTTCTTATTAGCTAGGTACAGTCACCTGGAATAGTATCGATACCTTTGGGTTCAGTTGGCGTAAAGGACAAAATTTTAGTTTTCATAAGACGCGAAAAACAGCGATTTTTTTTAAATGTTGATATTTATATAATATTTTTGTTGTTTATGAAGCTACATTTTTGATGTGTATTAGAAAAGTACTCAAAATTTTAGTAACTTTACCCTGAATTAGCGGCCATTGTATGAATTAAATACGAAAGAAGTTACTCAATGTCCTTTACAATTGGTCAAAAACACTATGAATGTCTTTTACACCCATAGATTTTTTGGTAATTTAGTGTATCTTGTTTAGTAGGGGGTCGTAAGTGACATTCTCAGACTATTTTATTCCAAATTCGGGGTGTATTAGTTACTAGTCACGGTAGTCATGTTAATGAAGACGGTAAACTAAATATCCCAGTGCTTAATGCTAGCCGCCTTATACAGGGTGGATTTTCTTTTTAGGTCAGTGAGGGCAGCTACCAGATCCCGTGCTGCTACGAGGAAACGGTCTTAGAAGACCTTTCTTCGATTTCAAATTAATGAAGATTGGCTTTTACAGATTTTGGAAAAAACATACAGGGTGCGAAAAAAAGGAATTTTTTGACAAACCTTTTTTTGATGCCAATCGATCCCATTCCTATTGAGAATCAAAAGCTTGTATGCAATCAGAGAAAAAATCCGGCTAGAAAAATCCCAAAAAGCAAGGAAAACTTTTCCCAGACAATTTGTATGACAATAAAAACTTTTATTTTTCACATGCTATTTTTGGATGCCAATCGATTCCATTCCTATCCAGTATCAATAGTTTCCTAGGGGGTCAAGTTACGGTAATGTACTAAAAACTACTAAGCCACAAATTAACTGCAGCCTATGGATCAACTACACTAAACGGGCTCTCAGCGCCCTACGCGTCTAATATAATAATAGCTTTAGGATGCTGTTGGGGCTGCCGCGCCATTGCAGTGCATCGGGGATGTTTTGCGAGAGACGTACGGATGGCTTCCATGCCATAATGCGCAAGCGCGTTGCGTCCTTGGTGAGGCGCCTGCGCGGCAGCCCGAATAGCCTCCTTCAGACGGTGGCAGAGCGCCTAGACGGCCCTTTCCAGCTACACTGGGATTTGCTGCACAGGGCGTCTAACTGACTGTTTTTATGTATTATTAGTTTTAATTTTTAATATTATATTTTTTACTTATTGTTATTGATTTTAATTTTAATATACCTACTTATATTGTTTTTATTATAATTTTGTTAATTAATTTGATTATTGTGTAATTAATAACCTTTACGATACTATCTTTGAACTTATAATTTATAACTAACTGGTCATTTACGCCCCTTGAGCTAAGCTGTTTTTGCAAGCTCATAGTGTAAAAATTGGGTCGTAAAAGCAACTTTTCTCGAGGTATCGAAATTTTAACTATGCAGAACGCTTAGAATTCTGAAAAAAACTGTATAACTCATTTTCGTCAAACTGTCCTTTACGCCAATTGAACCCAAAGGTGTAGATATCTATCTCTTTGAAGGCCGCAAGAATATGTGACACGCTCTTATGGCTCTACAAATAAGGTCGTGTCAGATATTATTGAGGTCTTTCGTTGTGTAACATATTATTGCAGGTGACTGTATTAATAACTAAATAATAGTATATACAATTTGAAGCTAAGGTAAGTCATATATAATAATAACATCATCGGAATACACATAATTATGAGTTCATTGAAATTGTCATTGAATTGATTTTGCGCCTTATCGAAAGCCGGACAGAATACAGTTGGTACCTAAATAACGTATTACCTACATCTGAAGACTTCCGTATTTATTCGGTTTATTTAGTATGCGCAATGCGCATCTCAACAACAATCAAATGAATTAGATTATTTACATTTAAGTACGTCACGTTTGACATTAACAGACAAGGAAAGCAAGATAAAATGTATTGTTTCTCTTTCTTCTTTCAATGGAACGCTTTTACAGTTCATGTTCCTCTAAAAAGGCCAATGGTTAACACTAAACTCAAAATGCTCTCATCTGCATCTTAAAAAAAAACAGCTTGGGTCACTGACCTGTCCCAGTAAAGTGAGGTAGTGTGCGTGAAGTGTGCGTGTGTGTGAAATGGGGTAATTTGACAGAATCTGAAAATTTTCCCCGGGCATACCTCGCCTTAATTCTAATTTGAATATTGTATAGTGAGCGCTGGTGGCCTAGCAGTAAGAGCGTGCGACTTGCAATCCGGAGGTCGCGGGTTCGAACCCCGGCTCGTACCAATGAGTTTTTCGGAACTTATGTACGAAATATCATTTGATATTTACCAGTCGCTTTTCTAGTGCCCACGCCAATTACTGGGATTAGTTGCCAAGCGGACCCCAGGCTCCCATGAGCCGTGGCAAAATGCCGGGACAACGCGAGGAAGATTGATGATGATTAGTGAATTGGGATGAATTAAGATTTTCTTGTGAAAGCAATGGAATTAATAAATGCTACATTATTTGGTTTATGAAAGGTTCTAATTAGATTGAAACTGATTATGCACATTAAGCCTTAAAGTGTCATTCTATGGAACTTGCTAACTATAGAAACAAACCCCCATATTAAATTAAATTGTCTATAAATGTCAATAGGGAGTATTACTGCAAAGTTTTGCCGCCAGAGTGCTGTACTAGCGACGTAAGTGTACCATAGAATAACTTATACATAAGACCTTAAACTGTTTTTTGACAAGTTTTCACAGACAATCAAATATGACATCGATACATTAAGGCGGTTTGTTTACGAAGGACCTACCGGCAAACGCGAAATCGAAATTCAGCTATCTGCCTCTTCATCGCTCTAATATGCAAGAGTGATAGAGAGGTTAGATAACAAAATTTCGACTCTCTCGTTTGCGGTAGACCCTTAGATTGTGACTTGTTGTGGGAGTGGCGCCACGCAGACTTTTGCGTAATATTCCCTATTGACTAGTGACGTTTGTTTACATAGCAAGTTCCATAGAATGACACTTTACGTTATGATTGTATGAAGAATTGCCACTATATTTATTTACTTTTCAGAAAACGTCGCCGGCGGTTTGTGAAGAAATCCCCTCATCCTTGTGAAGACTGTGACAAGATCTTCCAAACAGGATACGAGCTAAAAAAACATAAGCGAACACACACCGGGGAACGGCCGTATATGTGTACCACATGTGGCAAAACTTACACACAGCTCGGCCATCTTAGTATCCACGCACTGACGCATCAAGGTATACATTACTACTAGTTACATACTTAGATACTAGTGACTGTTACTAGAGAATCACGCTCTGTTACTAATGCGTCGCGCTCTGTTACTAATGCGTCGCGCTGTGTTACTAGTGCGTCGCACTCTAAAACTAGCTACTTCCCTTATCTATTGACACCATATAGAAATCCCTTAAACTGGCTATGTGCTGAAGAAACATAAGCGAACACACACCGGGGAACGGCTGTATATGTGTACAGTGGGCCAAGAAAGTGGTCTACCAGTTTTGACAAAAATTTCTGCGACATCTAACGATGGCTAAGGTTGACAATTGTCACTGACATTCATGTCAAAACGACCTTGTTGTCTCATGACGTTCAAACGAACCTCAACCGTAGGGTGGTAGACCACATTTTTGGCCGACTGTACCACATGTGGCAAAACTTACACACAGCTCGGCCATCTTAGTATCTACGCACTGACGCATCAAGGTATACATTACTACTAGTTACTTACGTAGATACTAGTGCGTCGCCCTCTGTTACTAGTGAATCGCGATCTGTTACTAATGCGTCGCGCTGTGTTACTAGTGCGTCGCGCTCTAAAACTAGCTACTTCCTTTGTCTATTGACACCGTATAGAAATCCCTTAAATTGGCTATGTGCTGAAGAAACATAAGCGAACACACACCGGGGAACGGCTGCTTATGTGTACAGTGGGCCAAGAAAGTGGTCTACCAGTTTTGACAAAAGTTTCTGCGACATCAAACGATCGCTAAGGTTGACAATAGGCTACATGACTAATTTTCATTTATGGTATCAATCGATCGGGTTTCTTTTAAGGATCAAATGTCTATATGGGAGCCATTGCATTAAAGTAACACAAAAGTCAGAAATTGTAGTCAAAGGCCGACAGTCGCACTTCACTTGCGAAACGCCCTATACAAAACGGCAAGGGAACGTGACGTCAAGGTCTCTGAGAGCCCATTTTGTAGTATGGACTTGGTATGGACAAAACAAGAAAATTGCGTTTTTGTCGGTGAAATATTGCGTTTATGTATATAGTTGCTATACAATATTTTTTTGGATGAAATGTAAGGAATCGAATGGTACCCTTACTTTTATCGTTTTTGGAAGTTAAAAAAAACTTAAATTTTGAAACTTTCAGGTCGTGTATTTTTGTAATTTTTCAATATTTTATTTTAATATCCACATTATTGTGATAAATTGCTCGTTTGCTATCTATTTTAATAGATTTTGTTATAAAATTCAACATGTGTCATCATCCCTATTGTCACTGACATTCATGTCAAAACGACCTTGTTGTCTCATGAAGTCATGACGTTCAAACGAACCTCAACCGTAGGGTGGTAGACCACATTTTTGGCCGACTGTACCACATGTGGCAAAACTTACACACAGCTCGGCCATCTTATTTAGTATCCACGCACTGACGCATCAAGGTATACATTACTACTAGTTACTTACGTAGATACTAATGCGTCGCCCTCTGTTACTAGTGAATCGCGATCTGTTACTAATGCGTCGCGCTGTGTTACTTTTGCGTCGCTTGTTACTAGTGCGTCGCTTTCTGTTACTAGTGCGTTGCGCTCTAAAACTAGCTACTTCCTTTGTCTATTGACACAGTATAGAAATCTGTTAAACCGGCTGTGAGCTAAAGAAACATAAGTGAACACACACGGGGGAACGGCCGTATATGTGTACCACATGTGGCAAAACTTACACACAGCTCGGAATCTTAGTATCCATGCACTCACGCATCAAGGTATACATTATTACTAGTTACTTAGTTACTAGTGCGTCGCGCTCTGTAAGGTACTAGTGAATCGCGCTCTGTTACTAATGCGTCGCGCTGTGTTACTAGTGTGTCGCGCTCTGTTACTAGCACATAGCCCTCAGTTACTAGTGAATCGTGCTCTGTTACTAATGCGTCGCGCTGTGTTACTAGTGTGTCGCGCTCTGTTACTAGCACATAGCCCTCAGTTACTAGTGAATCGCGCTCTGTTACTAATGCGTCACTCTCTGTTACTAATGCGTCGCTCTGTGTTACTAGTGGGTCGCTCTCTGTTACTAGTGTGTTGCGCTCTAGCCCTCTGTTACTAGTGCATTGCGCTGTTACCATATAGCGCAGGCATCGCAGCGGAGTGAGGTTACTCTATTCACGGTATAGGGTACACATTTTTGCCATTTTGTATTATACTTATTCTTTGCTGAATCATCTTCCTACAGTTATTTTTGCCACGGCTCATCTGGCGCCATTGATCGAAAAGATTGCACCATACCGTTGGCCTACTCTCGGGTAGATGGCGTTAATTTCAATATTTAACAAATTAACACATATCAGTGAAAGAATAAGGGTCAAAGTCAAATGGCGTTCTAACAGTTTTAATCTTTTGTCAAAAGATGGCAGTGAATTTAGTGTGGCTACATAATAAAATTTACTTTGACAATCCGCCTCTATTTCAAATTCTCTTTGATATTATAGCTGGTCAAGCAGATCTTGTCAGTAGAAAAAGGCGGCAAATTTGAAAAATGTAGACGCGAAGGGATATCGTCCCATAGAAAATTTGAATTTCGCGCCTTTTTTTACTGACAAGATTTGCTTGACCAGCTTTAGATAAGTAGTATGAAATGTAAAAAGTGAAACCATAAATTTTTGCATCTTTACAGGCATAAAAAACTTCAACTGCGTCGAGTGTGGCGCGTCGTTCTACAGGAAAGCCGACCTGGACCGCCACGAGAAGATACACACGGGGGACAAACCACACGAGTGCGAAATATGCTGCAAGAGTTTTGTGCAGAAAAATAATCTGGTCATGCACCTAAAGATGCATTCGGGGGAGAAACCACACGAGTGCCAGGTGAGTCTTAAGTAGAGATGCCACGGATATTCGGCAACTATTCGGTATTCGGCCTATTCGGCCACTTTGCCGAATATTCGGTATTCGGCCGAATGTTGCCTACTATTCGGCCGAATACCGAATATCGGTTGCACCTACTTAAAAAGAAAAATTGCACAATAAAAATAACCAAACACAATATTCATTTAGAATGTGTTCTTGGAAAGTTGTTAAATACGTAGACCCTTTTTTGAGCATTTGTTGATTAAAAAACATTTTGTTTTTATCATGAGTCTGTTTTGTTTGACTCTATTCATTAATGCTGTTCAACTAAAATATATCTTAGCTAACGTCATCTAACTTTGAGCTTTGTCAGCGATCAGTTTTCATAATAATTGTGACTCAAAATGTTGGCATGTCATGCCGAATATTCGGTATTCGGCCAAAATCAATATTCGGGGCATTTCTAGTCTTAAGAGCTTACAGATGTAGTGAATAATTATTTCCCATCGTATTCTCACGGAAATCGTCTTGGGTGGGACTTGAATCCATGACGACCGGATCGCTAGCCCGGTGCTCTGCCATCTGAGCTACCAAGACCTTACCCGTTACAGTGAATATTTCCACCATATATGAGCCTTAGGGAGGCCCTAGCGACATATATTGTAAGAGTACTACTTAAACGGCTACCGGTGTTCCAAATCATATTGGAACCATATTGGACCATACTATCCCATATGGGATAAACTCTAATGGAAATCATTCAATTTGAGCACATGCTTACACAAATTGTCACGCAATAGGGAATATTACGCGAAAGTCTGCGTAGGGGGCGACACTCCGACAACAAGTAAACAATCTAAGGGTCTACTGCAAACGAGAGAGTCGACATTTTGTTATCTAACCCCTCTATCACTCCTGCATATTCGAGCGATAAAGAGGCAGATAGCTGAGTTTCGATTTCGCGTTTCCCGGTAGACCCTTTGTAAACAAACCGCCTTGATGTATCAATGTCATATTTGATTGTCTGTGAAAAAACAGTTTAAGGCACAGTATGTATAAGTTACTCTATGGTATACTTAAGTCACTAGTGCTGCACTCTGGCGGAAAAATATTGCAGTAATACTCCCTATTAATTATTTAATTTCCTCTCCCTATTCACTCAGTTTAGGGATGATTACAGGCATAAAAACTATTCTGTGTCCTTCCCCGGAACTCAAACTATCTCTATACCAAATTTCAACTAAATCGGTTCAGCGGTTTAAGCGTGAAGATTTAACACACAGACAGACACACTATCGCTTTTATAACTTTAGTATGGATATTTAAAATACTTCTCTGGACGACTGGTCAGCGAAGCCGCGGTCCTGGGTTCGAATCCTGGTAAGGGCATGTATTTGTGTGATAAGCACAGATATTTGTTCCTGAGTCATGGGTGTTTTCTATGTATTTATGTATTTGTATATTATATATATCGTTGTCTGAGTACCCACAACACAAGCCTTCTTGAGCTTACTGTGGGACTTTGTCAATCTGTGTAAGAATGTTCTATAATTATTATTTTTTGAAGTGAAAACTTCTTTAGCGGCGCTGTGCACTTTTTGAGGTGGGGAAAAAATGTTAAACTCGAGACAGCGTAAGACGATCACGTGACCGTAAGATTTAAATGGCCACTCATTTAGATGGCATTTAAATCAATAAAGAAAAACTCAATGACGTTACATGAAAAACTGTTACATGTAATGTCATTGAGTTTTTCTTTATTGATTTAAATGCCATCTAGTGAGTTTCGCTTTAACTGGTATTAATATAACTCGAGTACTAACAGTGATGTGCTCAGGGGTTTCAAGTAATTAACGCTAACGCTACATGGCGTTAACCTCAATTATACATAGTGCATTTTGGACTAGGCATTGAGTTATCACTTCTGCCGGCACTCCCTGAGTGCAACCCGTTGTTTTATTATTTACATATTTGTAAGCAGGGGTGCTAAGCTGACTATACATTAACTATGCCCGCGTAACATAACTTTTTTGTTAACCAGGTGTGTAAAAAGAGGTTCCTGACGCGGAGTAAGCTGGTCCTACATTCCAAACGGCACGAGAAAGACAAGAAAATCAAGAAAGAGTTCCTTGAACAGATGATGGTGTAAATATTTAAGAAATTAAAGTAAGGTATGGTTCTTAATTTTTTTTACCAGTTAGGGTAAAATGATAAAAAAATACAATATTAATACGGTTTCTGAATTCTCGACCCATTTTATATCTCGAGTTACGAGATTTCTCGAGCGCAATTTCTCGAGTCATTTATATATCGTAATATTTTGAATTTTTAACAAGCAGAAACGTCTGCGATCGATGCTATTAAGCATAGAATAAATTTAAATGTAGAAAAGTTACTGTCTTGGGTGAGATTTGAAATCCTCTTTTTTCTACTTTTAAATTTACACCGTAAAATTTTGGTAAATTAAAGAAACAAAATAGTTTTTACTGCACAAAATTCTAATTTTGGTCTGTTTGAAAGATTTTCATTTTTGTTACGTATTTCTACATCACTATGATCGAGAATTCTCGAGTTCCGGTATTTTTTTCTCGTCTCCAATGAAGCCAAAATTCTCGAGTTGTCTCGAGTACGAGAAATCTCGAGCAGAGACCCTAATTAATATGTAATGTCAATGTGGAAAATACCGTCTAGCTCTAGGGGTTCGTTTATTAAGTATCACAGATAATTTAGATTTTTTTATTAAAACCAATTTTTGGGATTGAGTTGCCAAACAGACCCAGGGCCCTAAGTGTGTAAGTGGTAAATGAGGACATAAGTGTATAAATAATGTATGTTTACTAAAATTTCTATGTACTTAAACGATGAATGGTTGATTTTTTTTGGTGAAATAGGTAAAGTGTTTTACACACACACACACACACACAGCACTGTGATCCGGATCAAAATTATTTTCGTTGTCTTGTGTTTGTCCCCAAAAAATGTGACGGAGTGCAGTTTTTTGTATGTGGTGAAAGTCATTTTTTAATTTTTCTCATGTGAATTATAATCTATAGCTAGAAAGACATGCAATGGAACTCAACTTTTTTTATTTATTTGATAAAAGACAAAAATAGAAGCGTGACAGAGTGGTCAGAAACAAGACAACGGAATTTTTACCCATTTACCAAATATGTTTTAAATAATAAACTTAGGTACATACATTTTATGTGGGCGAATCCGACTCCCACTTGTCCGGTTTTTTTATATCTGTCACTTCATTTGCCGAGGCAGACAGTGTTGTAACTGTCAGTAGGTATAACTGTCAATATAAGTTTTTTTTATATGTAACTCGCTAAAATTATGTCTTTTGGTTGAAATTGTATGAATGGAATGGTATTTTATCAAAAGGGTATTGAAAAAATAATATTAATGATGAAATTTAGAATTTACACGATTTTGTTCCATGCAATTAAGTTTAATGTTGTTAAATACATAGTTTTACTTACATTAGTGCTTTTTTTCTTAAAGCAAACCATCTGACAGGTTACCTGATAAATCACACATCTTACCTGACAGGAGTCCCTCGTCATCTTACAGCGTACCTAATGACCTTGTTTAAGCACGTTAGAGAAAGAAAGAAGCGAGAAACAAAACAAAGAATAGGAAGTAATACTGCAATGTTCTGCCACTAGAGGTAGCATTAGCACAAACCATAGACCATAGAGTACTTATATATATGCCTTAAACAGTTTTTGACTAGCTTCCACAAATTATTAGTTACGAATATATATGTGACGTTATCTATGAAAAGGGACCTTATTATCGATGGCGCTTACGCCATTATTAACGATGCTCTGATATAAATACAATGCCGCGCGACGCTGTGCGGCGTAAGCGCCATCGACAATAAGGTCCCTTTTTATAGATAATGCCCCATATGATATTAATGCATCACGACGGTTTACAGTTTGTGAAAGTGGCGCCCCATACGCAGAGTTGCCTAATATTCCCTATTGAGAAGAAAGATAAATGTGCTGGGGTTATTAAAAACAACAATTTGTTTGAAATACGATTTATTCGTACGTAGTCTAAACATGAATATTGCTATAAAGTGTGTAAGTCCAATACCGGCAATTCCAATTAAACCAGATATAATAATTTATCCGTCTAATCATTAATTCTGTTTTTTTTTTCAAGTGACTTAATTATGACCCCGTAATTATTATTTTTTAATTTACCGACCGAGCAGCAATGTACTGCAAAAATTAAGATACAAGATGATATGACATTACGAGATACGAGCTTTTTATTGTGACTGCCAACAAGCGTTGACAGTTACTTTAAAAAGTTCGTAACTTGTGTGGTGTATTACATTGCGGGCCGAATGATTTTGTTTGGTTAAAATTTTCATTGTATTTCTAAGCAAAATCTATCTCAATTTACTTCTTAGGTCCTATGCTAACCACCGTTTAAATATTCACCCGTATTGGATTTACACACTGTATAGTTGTACTTATTAAACTATTTACGCGACACTGGAAGTTATTTCGGCCACACGACACTTTGTATCCACGCCATGTAATACTGCACATTAGTGTAAACCCCAGGTACGCCGGCACCGCAGCGGGGCCCGAACGACACTATACCGCGCACCACGTACGAGCAGTTTATGTCGCGGGCATAAGCCATCATAGGCCCGCCGCTGTCCCCCTAGAAAACAAAATATATGTATCTGCAATCTTGCTTTAGGGATTACTAGAGTTGGACTTGGACCAAGCTAACTGCAATGACTTGGCACTCTTCGCAGTGAGAAAGTGTTATAACATAACTACAATCTCTCATTTTCTCAAAGGTTAGCTGGAAGAGATCTCTATTAGGGATAAGTTCGCCTTTGTACATACATTTACATCTTTTACTCTGTTGTTTCTGTTTTTTGTAATCTTGTTTATGTGCAATGACATACCTACATACATACATACATACTAAAAACGCCATATTTTCATAAGGATTCGAAGTTTTGTGATGGAGCTCCAGGCCGTCGCTTGTCATTGCAGAATTAGCTTAGACTTATATGCGGACGATGTCGCGGGCAAATGCTAGTTACGAGTATTATCTTATTATAAATATACCTGACAAATTATGTGACTTCTTACCTGACCTGTTTCCATCTTTATTGCAACTGTTTCCATCTTTATTGCAATCTTCGCTTCCGACGGCGCACAGTATGGTGTAATTTTCAAGCAAATTATCTAACAAACTACCTGACAGATCTGATAACTTACCTGACAAGAGTCCTTATTATCATCTTTGCCACCAGCAGCGCAACACCATGGTTTTCTTGTCCAATAAGTTATCTGACATCTTACCTGACAAGAGTCTTTATTGTCACCCTTACCGCCTGCAGCACACAACATGGTTACCTTGCCAAATAAGTTATCTGACTGGTTACCCTGACAAATCTGACATCTTACCTGACAAGAGTCTTTATTGTCATCTTTACCGCCTGCAGCACACAACATGGTTTCCTTGTCAAATAAATGATCTGCTGTTTGCGAGAAGAATGGCTTGCAGTAAGATTCGTAGTCATATTCGGGAACCGTCACCTAAAAACCATAGAGAAATAAGGAAGCATAGAGTGCTATAGTCCATAATCAGATTTCTTACAAAAACGCGGGTTAGTTTCGTAATCGACATCTAGCGTCAAGTAGTGGATTTATCAGTACTGCTACTTGGCAATAGAGGTCGCGGCGAACGAAAAGACTAATGCTCAACAATTTTCCGCTGCTATTATAACTGGATTAACCGGAACTCTTAGGGCCACCCCACATCTAGCGTCTTTCGAGCGTCGG
Organism: Cydia amplana; assembly: GCF_948474715.1. Taxonomy (NCBI): domain Eukaryota; kingdom Metazoa; phylum Arthropoda; class Insecta; order Lepidoptera; family Tortricidae; genus Cydia; species Cydia amplana. The sequence goes on along the minus strand of NC_086093.1, from coordinate 1,892,883 downwards.
CGTCTGATCAGCGCTATGGAAAATGACGTCGCTGCGCAGTTGCATCAACGTTGCGTCGAGCAGCGGCCATAGTTGTAGACGCCGACGCTCGAAAGACGCTAGATGTGGGGTGGCTCTTATTTTCAACTCCTTCTGGGGCCCATTTCTCGAACGATATTAGTCTAATATTATTAGCGTGTTGTCATGGCAACCCATACGATTTGACAGTTCGTGGACTAATAATATTAGTCTAATACCGTTCGAGAAATAGGCCCCTGCTTGTAATATTAGTTGTAAATTGGATTAGCAATATATTTTTCATCAGTCGCGACACTCGTATTAAGTACGTACCTTCATAAGTACTTGTGACTCGCTAGCCTGTTCTCCGGTCTTTCCCCATCCAGCTAGGATCCTGTCCGTAGTTATAGGTATAGCTGGGGAAGGTAGACACGCGGGCCGAATGAACTCTGAGAACTCTACCCTGAAAAAAGCACCATATTTTAGCAAGACTAGGAGTCTAAGCAATAACACAGAATAGAGGAATAAGTAAGCATAAAGTGGTCACTCTATACATCTGTTTTCTTACTAAAACGTGGGTTATTACGTAGTCGACATCTAGCGTCAAGTAGCGGATTTATCAGTACCGCTACTTGACACTAGATGTCGCGACTGACGAATAATTTGATCAACAATTCACATCTAATATTACAAGCAGAAGGAGTTGAAAATAGATTTCCGGTTAATCCGGTTATGATATTAGCAGAAAATCTTCTTTCGTTCGGATTTATCAGCACTGCTACAAGTAGCAGACGCTAGATGTCGACTACGAAATAACCCGCGTTTTGTTAAGAACACTGGTGTATGCAGTGAGCACTCTATGCTTAGTTATTTCTCTATGCTATTATCAGAGGTAATAATAGGGAGTATTAGTGCAATGTTTCGCCGCCAGAGTGCAGCACTAGTGACGTAAGTATACCACGGAGTAACTTATACACACTGTACTTTAAACAAGTTTTCACAGACAATAAAATATGACATATTGATACATCAAGTCGATTTGTTTACAAAGGGATGACAAAGGACCTACCGGGAAACGCGAAATCGGAACTCTTTATCGCTCGAATATGCAAGAGTGATAGAGATAGGTTAGATAACAAAATTTCGACTCTCGTTTGCGGTAGACCCTTAGATTGTAACTTATTGTGGAAGTGGCGCCCCCCTACGCAGACTTTCGCATAATATTCCCTATAGAAACACGTTTACCTTCTATCAAGTTCTAGCAGGGCGATGTCATGTTGCTTCTCATTCTTCTGATATAGTTTGTGTGGTATGAACCTAATGATGTTGAACACTAGACCATCCCGGGCTTCCGACTTGTTGGTTGCTCCGAGCAGCGCGTAGCGGAGGAGGCCACTGCAACAGTATTAAAGTAATTAGTAAAGCTCATTAAGGGGATCCCCCACGCCAATGACCTTCGATCTGAATCCTTTAGTTTTCTAATGTTTTTGTAGCTTATCATATTAATAGCAACAGCTTTAAGCAATATAGTATCCCATATTTATTTCAAAGTTCAGTCTTCGAGATATTTGGCATCAAAGTTGAACAATTTTATGCCATTAAACATTAAACTGGTTTTCTGGCCATAACTTTTGTGTTAATTAGTTTAAAATTAAAATCCTCGACACGTTTTTTGAGACTTCAAAGACGAACCCAAATATGTAGATTTCGTATATCTAAGATCCTTCATAGCAAACTAGATACGAACAAAAGTGTTTTTTAGACAATGTTTAAAGAAAAAAAAAAAAAAAATAAGCATTCATTTCGTTCAAAATGCGGTCGACAAAAATGGAGATAAAAGATTGAAGAACTGTAGGGCTATGATGGTCGACTGTATAAATGATATAGTTGTATAAATGATGATAAAACTGACATTTAATCCAGTTTTTATTGATTTGACGTCTTTTCCACTTTTGACAGCGATAGTCGTTAAACGATTAACTGCATAACATGCTCGTTGGATAATATGTCATTTGTCTACTTTTCCAACTTAAACTTAGTTGATAAGTGGATAAGTTAAATGATATAAAAGACACTTATCCAGATTTATACATTTTTATAACATTCATACCGTTTTGTCCACTTTGACAGCGATAGACGGTAAATGGCTGCGTTTGTTGGATAGTTAGACATATAGTCGATTTTTGACGGCTAGCCTTTGATTAATTTATCGTGGTGCTCACTGAGCACGATAAGGTGCTCTCATGGTATAGAAGTGGTGAAAAATACAATTTTTAGGGTTCACTCGTGCGTCTGTCTGTCCGTCTGTCACAGCCTATTTTCACGGAAACGACTAGACCAATTAAGTTGAAATTTAGTACACATATGTAAATTAGTGACCCCTCACCCAAAGACGGACATGGCTTCCTCGCGTTGTCCCGGAATTTTGCCACAGCTCATGGGAGCCTGGGCAGCTAATCCCAGGAACTGGCGTGGGCATTAGTTTTTACGAAAGCGACTGCCATCTGACCTTCTAACCCAGAGGGTAAACTAGGCCCGTATTGGGATTAGTCCGGTTTCCTCACGATGTTTTCCTTCTCCGAAAAGGGACTGGTAAATATCAAATGATATTTCGTACATAAGTTCCGAAAAACTCATTGGTACGAGCCGGGGTTTGAAACCGCGACCTCTGGATTGCAAGTCGCACGCTCTTACCGCTAGGCTACCAGCGATTGTTTTAAGTACAATAAATAGGTTAGAAGTTATTTAAGAAAATAGCCAAAAAATTAGTCCCTCCCTCCCACCTTTATATCCGAAATTACTGGGTCTACAATTTTGGACTCGCACTTGGCCGGTATAGTTTTTTTTTTTTCAAATATAATATATACTATTTGAACTCCATTTGTATTTATATAAGAATATCATTACATTATTTGTAGGGATGGCAAAGATATCATTTCTTCTTGGCAGCTGCTGCCATGGAAGAAAAGCATCAACAAAGAAAAATTCAACGACGTGCCATAAGGGATACATGGAACCCTTTTAATATGCCCAACGAGGAGTTTGGAGTTCACGTCACATTTGGAGTTCGTCACTTTTTTAGCATAGGTACGATTTAACAGTATAAAATACCAGCACGAAAGATGTATGTAATGCCAGCAACCAGATTACCTGTTCGACATACGGTCGCTTTTATATCCTACATACCAACACCAATCTCTGTTTGCCTTACGCCTGACTGGTAGAGAATTCCATTTGGCAAAACGTCCTATGTTTCGTGCAATAAAGTGAAAATAGAGAGATTAATAATATTAAAAAAACAATCTAATTATGTTTAAATCAGATTATTTAATTCAGAATACTTAAAAACTACAAGCACCAAAACATTTAGCCACAGATTGGAGTTAGGCCGGAAACAGCTTCGATTCCATACACATAAGGGCGCGTGTACACGGTGCCGCCTCCGCGCCGCCGCCGCACCTTCGCGCTATGTACACGAGACGCGTAAAACCCGCGGCGGCGGCGCGGTGGCGGACTATACTTGTCTCGTGTACATAGCGCGAAGGTGCAGCGGCGGCGCAGCGGCGGCGCGGCAGCGGGCTTTACGCGTCTCGTGTAAATAGCGCGAAGGTGCGGCGGCGGCGCGGCAGCGGCGCGGAGGCGGCACCGTGTACACGCGCCCTAAATGTTTCGCACAGTAGCAACCATGATTTTATCATACGCCGCTGTGATTAGCTCGTGAAGGTATCACGGCAAGCTCGCTGACACCAGTTGAAGGTCATTCCAACATATTTACATTTAAACGGACTGTCGCTCCTTTTGTGACAACATATTCTTCAGCATATCGCGTCTTCTGTCATGTCTCCATAAACTCTAACGTCTTTTTTATCTGCGTATAAAATCAGCTCTTGCAGTTTTTTTCAGACAATATTTCCTCTCGTGTCACCTGTGGAGAATAGGCGATCAAGGATTTTTTCTTCATAGCGTTGCCGAATTTCAGAATATATGTTCAGCCATCAATCACTTCTGCGTATGGAGTGATCCATACTCTCATAGTTCACATGTTCTGCATATATTTAATGCAATTTATTTGTTTGTTTTCTTCCTATAGGTATAGGTTACGCAATGAATTTTTAAATTAATATTACATTGTACTTTTAGCCTGACTGACAATGAAAATCTATCATGTCACAGATTTGACATCGCTGATTTTTTTTTCTATAGATGGTCAACCAAACCTTGTCAGTAGAAAAAGGCGCGAAATTCAAATTTTCTATGGAACGATATCCCTTCGCGCCTACATTTTTCAAATTTGCCGCCTTTTTCTACTGTTGTTCTCTCTCTATCTGGTTGACCAAGTATAACACTTGCACTGCGTGGGCTATCAATATCGCTGCAGACTTTACGAGTAGCAAGGACCTAGGACCGCCTTAGATTGCGATGGACAGTCTTTGCATCAGGAAAAATCCGGAGCGGGGGTCAAGGCCCCTTTCAAACAGGCGAGGTCCCAGCTCCCGGAGCATCCCGAAGTCTCGACACCGAGGGAGACGAATAAATACCCGGTCAGCGCCGAGTATTTATATTTTTAGGGTTTCAGGAAAAACGGGACCCTACTACTAAGACTCCGCTGTCCGTCGGTCTGTCTGTCTATTTAGATGATATATTTCTGTTGCCAACAACAAATAATAAGAACTAACAACAAAATAAAATAAATATTTAAGTGGAGCTCCCATACAACAAACGTGATTTTGTTGCCGTTTTTTGCGTACCGTAACCCTTTAGTTCCGAAGGGTTCCGTACCGTAATGGTACGGAACCCTTCGTGCGCGAGTCCGACTCGCACTTGGCCGGTTTTTAAGAGACGCCGCATGCTCAGCAGCCGCTCCTGCCGACCGCATTGTACGACTAAGATGCGGGGCGGCAAAAGTACTGACGCACGTGGCGTCCCACAGTAAGCACTTACCTCTTTCACACGGCACCAGGGTCTAGCCGTCAGGCCTTATGCCGTCCGATCGGCTAAAGCCTGGCGGCTCAAGCATACATGGGATATTAGGTAACTCTGACAATAAGGCTCTCCTAACGATGTCATTAAGAACATGGTGCCGTGGGAACCTCCCAGCGCAACGGCAGCAGCTCAAGACATGGTGGCCGTTGCTCCCCACAGTGAAACCGTGGTGGGGTTGGCATACCCATGGCAACCTATTAGGCGGAGAGCAACGGCCACTCGCATCGAGCAGTACGGATATGATGGTCGTTCTTGTCTACGTGACAGCGTGATAAAACGGTGTCCGTCACTTTCTTTCCCACGGTGTTAAACAGTGACAGTTATTTTATCACGTGGATAAAGATGGATAAAGCTATCCATAATAGGCTGGCAGTTGTCTTAGTAAGGTGGCTAAGTTTGGGGAGGGCCTACAATTTAGTTGATTTTGACAGATGGTTTGACGTATAAAATTCACCGTATTTGAGGTTAATAAGGTCTACTGTCCTTAAAATTTTGTATGAATTTACAAGCAAATATGAGCCTTCGTTAATTAAGTATTGCAGCCGGTTCTACCTTAATTCGATAATGTAGCTTATTTCAAAGACTATAAACTCTAAGTACTTAGAAATAAAGCTTCAAAAGCTTTAACCGTGGATAACTTTTAACTATCAACGTCACATGTGGATAAGTGGTGATAGGATGTCATTCATTAAAATACGCTTTAAGTAAACTTGTTTAGAATTGATTTTTCAAAAGCTCAAACCACGGATGATTTTTATCAGTCAATGGCAAAAGTAGATAAGTGGTGGAATGTGATTAAGTAATCTATTCTTTAAAATAGGCCTTAAGTCATCGAGATTAAAATTGATTTTTCAAAAGCTCAAATCATGTCACGCTATCATTAGTCACTTGTACTCTTTATCCTCGCGTCTTTTTACCAAATTTAATCACTTATCAGGTATTTCACATATCACGCAATAAATGATTAATGATTTGGTGACAAAGCATCATAGCCCTCGATAGCCGTTTGTCTTATAATTCTATTTGTGGTGCAAAAGTAGGAGATACGATTCAAAACTTGCCAAAAATCGATGAAAATCGCAGGTAGCCCCTTATAGCATATAGAAATATAAGTAAAGAAAGAGCGGTAACTCCATACATCATTTTTCTTACCATAACGCGTATTATTTCGTAGTCGACATCTAGCGTCAAGTAGCGGTATTTATCAGTACTGCTAGTTGACAATAGATGTCGCGACAAACGAAAACTCTAATGCTCAACCGGATTAACCGGAACCACAGAATAAATAATAATACTAAGTACAGAAGACTCACTCTCTAACAAAACGCGTCTGTTACGATCAGCACAGATATGGCCGCTAGGTGGCGACAGCGCCACGCGCGGCTTATGGCTTTCCCCAAAAGTGGGGCCGAACGGATGTACTTTTAGCTACCTGTAGCAAAGCGACGAAATCGCGGAGTGAGACACGCCTGCCGGAACTCTATTTTCAACTCCTGCTTATTTGTTGTAAATAAATAGTAATACGAATTCAAAATTAACTACTCTGCCTTTGGCGTTGAAATGAATGTGTAGTGCAATAGTGCTAACCACCAATTGTTTTTCTTAATCTGTATTTACTGGTGAGAACCTGTAATTGGCTTATTGTATCACATTTATTAAAACCTATTAACATGTTAACAGCTGTTGGATCTCCGAATAGTAATAACTAATAAATAAATAAATAAATTGTTATAGTAGTACATTTTTTCCTACCCCACTTTCCACACCATTGTTAACCCCGGGTATAGGGACAGATTACGTGGTCAGCATTTCCTCGCGCTATACGGAATGCCCGCCGCGCGACTTGCTCCTCAGTTGTTCCCCGGGCGTGTACTGAGAAATACACGTTCTAATTAAGTATTCCTGATTATCATTTATATACTCCCAGATAGTTAATTCCTATAACTGGTGACTTCCCGACATTTGACATTTAGTGAACCGTCCTATACCGGGTTAGTGGGATGGTGCCAGCGGCGCTTAGTGACTTACTATTCTATGTGTGAGAGTACATGTCCCGCGGTCAAGATGAACTTGTCACTAATAAGGGTCCCTCCGGCCACCCACACCACGGGTCCCAGCTTGGTGTTAACAGTGTTTCTGCAACCTAACAGCGCCTGTAACAAGAAACATTGAGATACAATATGATCATAGAGAAATATAAGTAAAGAAAAAGCGGCCAAATGCGAGTCGGACTCGCGCACGGAGGGTTCCGCACCATCAACAAAAAATAGAGCAAAACAAGCAAAAAAAAATGGTCACCCATCCAAGTATACTGACCCCGCCCGACGTTGCTTAACTTCGGTCAATAATCACGTTTGTTGTATGGGAGCCCCACTTAAATCTTTATTTTATTCTGTTTTTAGTATTTGTTGTTATAGCGGCAACATAAATACATCATCTGTGAAAATTTCAACTGTCTAGCTATCACGGTTCGTGAGATACAGCCTGGTGACAGACGGACGGACGGACGGACGGACGGACAGCGGAGTCTTAGTAATAGGGTCCCGTTTTTACCCTTTGGGTACGGAACCCTAAAAAGTGGTAACTCAATACATCAGTTTTCTTACCAAAACGAGAGTTATTTCGTAGGCGACATCTATTGCACCTCCAAAAACTTTCTCGCGGGCATAGAGAAATATAGTAAGACAAGAGTGCTCACTCCATACATCAGTTAGACTATTAATTTCAGTGTCTACATCTAGCATCGAGTAGCGGAACTATCAGTACTGCTACTTGACAATAGATGTAGCACCGACCGGAAAGTCTTATCTCAACAGCATAAGATGCTAATAGTCTTTTTGGTACTAAAACTGATGTATGGAGTGAGCAATGTATGAGTGAGCTGCCGCGTTAGCTGTCCGCGGGCTGGATTGAAACGCCTCACGCGGTTTGGAGACCCCTGCTTTAAATGATTATATCGCATAGTTTCATTAATTACTAACCATGTGTGGGAATTCGTTTCTCTGCGCCGGCGTTCCACCAGTGATCCTATCGCCGAATGCCTCAACGCCACACGTGTCTTCCCTCACGTACGCGTCCGGGTTCGAATCGCTCGACACACACACGTTCACGTAGCGCTGGTACTCTAGGCATTCTGAAAAAGAATACTGTGATGTGGTCTGTGGTCAAGGAATTTCATTTCAGTACCATTTCGTACCTTGTCACAGTGACAATAGTGTGAGCCGTACCATGAGTTGACACTTGAAGATTACGTTAGCGACTGCGTAAACTCGATCGCAGTACATCTCGCTCGCACTGATGTATAGGGGTGATAGAGAGGTAACACTGATGATAACCGTGTACTCTGTGTAGGCAGTAGGTCCCTAGCGACTTTCATATTGATTGACACTTGAAAGTTTCTTTGTATTCTTTATTTCGGTACGTTAGCCTTAGGGCTCATTTAGACAGTGCGAGAACTCGCATGCGAGTTTCATTACATTGCGTCATTTGATCGGTCGGCTGAATTGATGTAACCTCAGTGGTCCGCACTGTAACTAAAATCGTATACGAGTTCGCGCGCCGTCTAAATGAGCCGTTACTTTAGTTGAACTTATTTTTAATTTCTTCTTTCTCGTTTCCTGTTGATGTGCAGTCATAAGCCATATGGACTGCACAGCGTAGATTGCCGCCAGCCGACTTCTACTCAGCTTCTATTCCACAGAACACATTAAAGCGGTTAGAATGGCTATCGCGCACAGTTAGTATCGGAACCGGTGTCGCCGCTCGTTCCTCTCCACATTTACTAACACTCGCGCAACGGTAGTAAAAACTTGCGTGCGTGGTGAATGGATACGCCTCCTTTAGACAGATTTGACGTCTGGCTTCTTAATCTGAACGTTATTGTGGCGCAAAAAGGCATGTTTACTTCATTTTCGGTCAGCGCGGGCGAGTAGCATGCAAGCGTTTGCTCAAAACCCCGCGGCGACACGTACCCTGCTCGCATCGCCATTCTACTTGTTCTGTGTTCTACTCATATACGTGCCGTGACAACTTACTTTTAAAAGCGATATCGTTTCTGTCCCCCGGCGGCAGTTGCAAGGGGGGGCAGCCAACTGGTTCCGCGGGGGGAGGGGCTTCGGGCACGTTCTGGCAGCACAGGATGGGCAGGCTCCCGTCGTACCGGCAAGTCTGGGAACACAATCTGATACAGGATGTCGCATGCATTGAGCTAACGAAAGCTAATGATAATTATTATAAATAAATAATACTTCATCTTCCGCGCGTTGTCCCGGCATTTTGCCACGGCTCATGGGAGCCTGGGGTCCGCTTGGCAACTAATCCCAGGAATCGGCGTGGGCACTAGTTTTTACGAAAGCGACTGCCATCTGACCTTCCAACCCAGAGGGTAAACTAGGTCCTTATTGGCATTAGTACGGTTTCCTCACGATGTTTTCCTTCACCGTAAAGCGACTGGTAAATATCAAATGATATTTCGTACATAAGTTCCGAAAAACTCATTGGTACGAGCCGGGGTTTAAACCTGCGACCTCCGGATTGCAAGTCGCACGCTCTTACCGCTAGACCACCAGCGCATCTTAATAAATAATACTTAAATAAATAAATAGTATAGGACATTCTTACACAGATTGACTAGGACCCACATTAAGCACTAAAATGCTTGTGTTGGGGGGCTTGTGTTGTGGGACATGTCCTCGGTGACAGAGTACCCCGTTGTATGGAGCCCTCGAAATAGCTCCGAAATGCCCCGATGTTTAAGTAGCCGTTCTGGTGAGTGCAGCTAAATTTAAACTATTTTATTTTTATTTTTAACAAGCAGAAACGTCTGCGATCGAGTTTGATTTTTGAATTTGATCTGATTTGACGGTGGAAAGATTTGCTGGCTATGGATGAGGTCTTGGTGGCTCAGATGGCAGAGCGCTGGAGTATCGATCCAGAGGCCGTGAGTTCAAGTCTCACCCAAGACAGTAAGTTTTCCAGTTTTAAATTTATTCTAAGCTTAAATTTAAACTATTTTACCATGTCCTGCGACCGTAGTACCCCGTTGTTCGACCCCCCGAAGTAGCTCCGAAATGCCCCGACGGTGTACGAGCGGTCTTCGAGGGGGCAGCACACGATTCTGGTACTGCCTTTCCATCTGCACATCTGAGAGAAAAATATTTGTTTCATTATTGATTGTTCAAAAACTGAAAGCAAAGTTGATTACTTCACATGTGAGCCAAAGTAATCAAATGCAAATTTTGAGTTGTTTTCTTATGTTCGCCGGTAGAAATGACTTTTAAAATTATGATTTTCAATGATAAATATTTTTTCACTCGGAATGGCTTACTTTGCACTTCAAAAACTGATAGCAAAGTTGCATTTTATTCACATGTGAGCCAAATGCAAATTTTTAGTTGTTTTCTTACGTTCGCTGGTAGAATTGACTTTTAAATTATGATTTTGAATGATAAATGTTTAATAACATTCATTTGGATTTGATTTTGTTTGATATGTTACAGTTAATATTTTCTTCGAGTTAGTGTGGTGAAAAAATTTGTGTTTCACTCTGGGGCAAATTTGTTTAACCCTCGTGCTTTGAAACCCATTGGCTACGCTCGTGGTTCAATTTTGGAATCTTTCGCTTGCTTGGGTATCAATATTAGCACGAGCGATTAAACAACTACTTTGCCCGCTTTACGGCTACCATAAGAGCCCGTACCATGAGTCACTGACAGTGTCAAAACTGACATATACGCTATCGAGAACGTAATTTACTTTCTACACATCTCGTTCGCACTAATATGCGAGTACGAGCGAGATGTATAGAAAGTAAATTACGTTCTCGATGGCGTTTATGTCAGTGCCAAATTGATGGTAGCCGTACAGTTTGGCACTGACATAAACGCTATCGAGAACGTAATTTACTTTCTATACATCTCGCTTGTACCCGCATATTAGTGCGAACGAGATTTATAGAAAGTAAATTACGTTCTCGATAGCGTATATATCAGTTTTGACACTGTCAGTGACTCAATGGTACGGGTTCTTTTAAAACAAATAACTATTACTTACTGGTGGTTTCTTTTCGTCAATTGTTAGCAGCTTGACGGCGTAGTCGCAATCCTCTAATATTTTGCACACGCCAGCATCATTGTTGGCCATGCAGGGATCCCCTGAACACAGAATAAGTAATAGTATTATCATATAGAACGGCCACGCACCGCCCCGCCCCGACTCGCATTACCTCGCCCCGCGACACGAATCTGGCGGACTTCTGGCGTGCTCTCAGTAAAGCGACTACCCACACATACACAATGACGCGTGTACAGACGTGCCGCGCATACATATATAAACGCAAATGATTTTTGATGACGCCATACATCAAAAATCATTCCGCCCTGTGCCCTGAATAAAATAATAATTTCACAGCAAAGTCTGCATATTAGTATTAGCTCTGTTTTTACACTCCAGATAGTCCAGATACTTAGGTATGGAAATTTCAGCTCAATCAGACACCGGGAAGTGGTTCAAATTTAAGTTACAAGATTTGAAGCACCATAGATAGGTACAAAAGAGATATCTAACAGGTATAACGCAGTGAAGCTAAATAAAAGAGTGTAAAAAAATACATAGCTTCTGCTCCCGACTACGTCTGCGTGAGATGACGAAGATGATAATTGGTAAAAACTATCCTATATATCTTTCCTCCAAACTAGCTCCATAACATATTTACTAATCGTGTCAGCGTGAAGAAGTAACAAACTTAAACAGACAGACAGGGTTTACTTTCGCATTTTAAATATTAGTAGGGTTTTTTATTTTGGTACTTACAACACGACATCTTAAAGTTTTCTGTGTTTGAGGTAAATGTACTAATTAAAGTGGTACCACCACTTTAGATTATTTGCAGCGTTTTCCTGTTTACTGACATCAGTAAACCAATTTAAAGTAGAATGCACAGGTTATAAATAAATCAAACCGAAAGGACTATACACACCCGTGTAAGGGCTCATTTAGACGGCGCGCGAACTCGTATACGATTTTAGTTACATTGCGGACCATTGAGGTTACATCAATTTAGCCGACCGATCAAACGACGCAATGTAATGAAACTCGCATGCGAGTTCTCGCACCGTCTAAATGAGCCTTAAGTCTACAAAATAGGGAAAAGAGAAGAAATAATCATATTTTAGTTTAAAGATGTTTTTAAGGAGGACTTTTTTTAAGGTTTCTATAACTTTAAGTGAGTACAGTTATTGTTTATTGTTGTTTGTTGTAAATGGTTTATTAATTAGACATTTTCGATTTCTTTTTGTGAATTCACAACTTTAGCTATTACTTACTAGCGACCCGCCCCGGCTTCGCACGGGTTAACAAATTATACATAAACCTTCCTCTTGAATCACTCTATCTATTAAAAAAACCGCATCAAAATCCGTTGCGTAGTTTTAAAGATCTAAACACACAGACAGACAGACAGACAGCGGGAAGCGACTTTGTTTTATACTATGTAGTGATGGGTCAAAAACGTTCAGCTTTTCTGTGTAATATAACTAATAATTATTATAATAAAAAAGTTATACAAAAGTTAACCATTTGGATCATTGATTCATTGCTTATAACTCTTATAAGGACAAAGTAAGAAAATTAGGCTTTCAATTTCGTTTATTTTATGATGTCCACAGGAAAGACCTTACCTCATGCTATAAATGTTTTTGACCCTTATAGTTAAATGTTTTCAACATGTTAAGTAGTTACCTATGTGTTTATCCCGCTAAACAAACCACATTAAAACAAACAAAAACAGGAAAAACAACAAAAAATATCATATTCACCTTCGTTCAAGCCAAAAACACATTTCACACACAAAACACACACAACACATTTAATAAACACGTTCATATTTTGATAAATATGATTTTAAAATGGTCAAAACTGTTTTGTTTGCAAAGTTAATGAAAACAAGGCGTCTGCAGGCCAAACAGGTTCTGCCTCGACTGGTAATATGGGTATTATTGGACTTGGTCATTAGCTATAGCTACTAATGTATATTTAGTAGGTAAGTATAAGTAGTGCGGATTAAGGAAACGCATCTTATTAATTAATTGCATGGTTTAAGAGTTCCAATCTAATACTCAAATATTCATGTTTAAAATACTATTTTTTTTAAGAAATCCGGCTAAGAACATACGGGTTCAGTCTTTGGGTTGGGGGGGGGGGGGTCTTAAACTAAAGTCACTTTCCCTAACTGGTTTGTCCTAATGGGCACATGCCCTAACGATCAATTGTCATAACGATTATTTTCCATAATGTAAAGGTTCTGAAAAATAGTTAGGTTTTAGAACTTGCTGCCACAAAAGTGGGTTAGATTAGGGTTAGAACTGCGACCCTCGCAAAAAAGAAAATATGCTTAATAACATCAGGATAAGCAATCAATCATTAGGGAAACCCACAGGGAAACCAAAATTAGGGTTTTTAGTGTTAGGACAACTGATCATTATGACAAACAATATTAGGGAATGCAAAGATAGGAGAAAAGACTTTAAGGATTCAGATATAGATCCCGCTTAAACTTACTTATTTTATTAAAAAAAACTTACTTTTATTTAAAAAATCTACTTTTACGAATTATCACTACCTACACCTTATAAAACAAAGTCCTCGCCGCGTGTGTCTGTGTGTATGTTTGTTCGGGATAAACTCAAAAACTACTGAACATATTTTCATGCGGTTTTCACCATTGTTAACGCGTGCGAAGCCGGGGCGGGTCGCTAGTAAGTTATATACTTAATGTTATTTCCCAAAGGCACGTTTTGAGGTTAGAAAAGTCTAATATAAAAAAAAACCTATGTCATTTCTTTATACCCCTATAAAGAAATGACGTAGGTACTTAGAACAAATAATATCGAAGAAGCCACTTAACATCCTAAGTGTACCTATTCTCATTATTTACACATGATTTCCATCTCGCTATCTCAGTGTCATATTACAGCACTGTCAAGTACAAAAGTGCTTTCAATGGTAAAGTATTATGGGTAGACAAAATGGCATTTAAAATGCACTGTTTAAAGAATTCAACTGTAAATTGTAAAATGACTGTGAAGTGTGTGAGCCTCGTGTGAGCATAGTTTTTGCTTAAAAATAATAATAATTTGCTATGGGTATTTAAAAAAAACAAATTGTTGCCTTGTTTAAGCAATTTACGTCAAAAATGTGACAGTTACGTCAGCAAGTGGCGCCCTCATTTATTTTCTACAATTTCTTGTCAGACTATATAATTTTTCAGTTCCAGTCACAATATAATTTATTTATTTATTTAAAAATTTAATTTAGGCAACAAGGCCCGTATTAAGGTAAACGTACCGGTGCTCGACGCGGTCCCAATACATGTCATCTTGGAACTTAAGTAATTGTCAATAGAGGTGACAGCAGGGTGTCATCTATTGGGCATTAGTATGTCGAGCACTAGTACGTTTACCTTACATATACCTTATAGACTGGCGCTGGTGGCCTAGCGGTAAGAGCGTGCGACTTGCAATCCGGAGGTCGCGGGTTCGAACCCCGGCTCGTACCAATTAGTTTTTCGGAACTTATGTACGATATATCATTTGATATTTACCAGTCGCTTTTCGGTGAAGGAAAACATCGTGAGGAAACCGGATTAATCCCAATACGGGCCTAGTTTACCCTCTGGGTTGGAAGGTCAGATGGCAGTCGCTTTTGTAAAAACTAGTGCCCACGCCAATTACTGGGATTAGTTGCCAAGCGGACCCCAGGCTCCCATGAGCCGTGGCAAAATGCCGGGACAACGCGAGGAAGAAGAAGATACCTTATAGACTATCATAAACTGTGCTTTTCTCCATAAATAGACTAACGTTAAGAACTCGGAACACGCGTTTGTAAATTGAATTTAAATTTTTATAGGATAAGTTTTAAAACATTATAATTTATTGATAGTCTTAGGTTATTAGGGTGGCCTTGCGATGTTGTGGATGGGACATGTCTCTTATCTTATGAGCGTTTTCCAAAAAAATGTACATTTCATTCATGTCTACAAAATATATTGACTTCTTGGGCTCATTTTACTCAGAATCATTTGTACATTCACGCCTCATACGACTACATGAAAAAATGTGTCCCAAGATTTCCTTTCCAGATCGTCACATTTTATATGGATTTTTTTTTATTTGTATGAACGTGACGCACTGGAAAAATATTTTTTCATACAAAATTTTGGGACACATTTTTTCATGTATGAGGCGTGAATGTACAAATGCTTCTGAGTAAAATGAGCCCAAGAAGTCAATATTTTGAAGACATGAATGAAATGTATTTTTTTTTGGAAAACGCTCTTATTTTAAACGAGTAATTCTTGAAAACTCAAAAATGCGCGTTTTTCCAGAGATAAGACCTAGCTAGACCGATTTTTCGCCCCCCAAAACCCCCATATAGCAAATTTCATCGAAATCGTTAGAGCCGTTTCCGAGATCCCCGAAAACTCTGGGAAAACGCGCATTTTTGAGTTTCTATATGTTTTGCGAGCAGCGGTCTTCCAGATATTTTTGGTTAAATATAACATGCGTTTAAATTGACATAGCATAATTTAAAACAAATAAATAAAAACGAAATCCAATCAAAAAATCTGTGCATAAAAAAATTACGTTTTTGATTAAGTAGGGTGACTCGCCTTACCACGACTACCCACGACTGCCTAAGCATTGTCAAACTGACACATTCGATAACGTCTGCGTAACTTACTTTCTATACATCTTGCTCGTACTAATATGCGAGTACGAGCGAGATGCATAGAAAGTAAGTTACGCACACGCTAGCGTATGTCAGTGTCAAACTTGGGTAGCCGTTCTGTTCATCAGTTAAACACCCTTTTTTCGAATTACAATATCTTGTAATTAGAAAATAAATTACTGCCTACACCCTACAGTCCCTACACCATTCGATACATAAATGTAAATTCTACGAGTAGGTATCAGTTGAGAATTGCGACCTGTGGATGAGAACATCCGGACATACGAAAGCACTTTTGCCCAGAAACGGAGACCTTCGCTAACGCTCGGCCAATAACTTTTTGCTACTCGAAGGTAATCCACAAATAGTGTCAAATGCCAACAAATAAAAATATTATTTGCATCAGTACCACAAAATCCCATTACTGTGTCAACCTACGCATCTCAAACAAAAACTTTCCCCATATAAAAGGGGTAGTAAACATCCTGCCATCATTCGTCGATCAGCTGTGCTTCGGACGCCATCTTGAAATTCGGACGCCATCTTGGAAGTGTAAAATGTTTAAAATAACGGCTATAGTGTCTTTGATGCTTATCGGTGAGTGGATTATTCTATGCAAGTTGTTTATAGGTATTTATAAATATTTTCGGGTCACATTTTCGGTTTTCCGCCTAGGTCCCAAGGTTCGGCAACCTAGCAATCGTTTTGAGATGGAAGAAAGGGCCCCCCTAAATTTTAAGTGCCATTCCAAGTGCTTAGGGGCCCAGGGGCCTTACCATGATGTCTTATTGTTTAGGACCTAAACTGAATTGCTAAAGGACGGAGCTACATAAGTCGCATAACTCCGTCCCTTAGCAGTTCAGTTTAGGTCCTCAACAGAATTGCAATTAAGACATCGTGTTAAGGTCCTAGGGTCTCTAAATCCGGGCTTTCGCATCACTACATAGTATAAAACAAAGTCACTTCCCGCTGTCTGTCTGTCCCTATGTATGTATCTTTAAAACTAGCTAAACTAACTAGGATTTTGAAGCGGTTTTTTGAAGCGGTTTTTTTGGTTTTCACCTATCAATAGTGATTCATGAGGAAGGTTTATGCATAATTTGTTAACCCGTGCGAAGCCGGGGCGGGTTGCTAGTTTATAATATTAGTATGGAAGTATGGATCATTCAAGTTTTGGTATTTTTCTGTTAGCCACGTGGTCTCACGCGGACTCTAGGAGGTACAAAAAGGAGGCCACCTCTTCCTCAGGTACCCTAGACTTGCCTAGACTCAAAAAACAGCATGCTGTAGAGTAGAAGTAGCCTACTAGCGTTTTTAAATCGTATGCTTTTACGCACGTTTATTGCCAAACTTTCATACAGTTAGTTTCGATTCTTATGACATATATATGAAATTCTGCCTCTTTATCGCTCGAATATGCAAGAGTTAGGTTAGATAAAAATATTTCGACTCTCTCGTTTGCGGTAGACCTTAGTGTAAGGCCTGAGTGGACGCTCGAGTTGGGCGTGCAGCGGGGCGGGGCGTGCGGCGTGCATGTTAAACAAATGCAAGCGTATAGTAGCGGCCTTAGTGCACGCTGCACGCTGCTCAAATCACTTGTGAGACCGACGCCACGCTGCACGCCCCGCCGAACGCTCCGCTTCGAGCGTCCACTCAGACCTTACACTTAGATTGTGACGGATTGTGGAAGTGGCGCCCTCTACACAGAATTTCGTGCAATATCTATTACTATTCCAGGAAGCACGGTATGGGGTACATTTTCGTGCGACTCTTGCGGCAACGAATGCGTGAAGGCGTGCGGTACCAAACACTTTAGGGCATGCTGCTTCAATTATCTCAGGAAGAAACGGGGACCCGAACATGTCAAGGTAATTAGTAATTACAACCAGTTGAACCAGTACCGTCTTTATTATAAGGGCACACGGGGCCCCCATCCTCAGGGGGCCCCCAAGGACAGAAAGTAACAGTATATTTGATTACCCATAATAAATCGAAGTAAAAAATAGAATAAGTTTAAAAATAAGCTTCCTTTACTTTCCAAAAGGGCCCCAAATTCTTATGTGCCCAGAGGCCCCAGCATAGTTTAACGGCCCTGAAATGATTACAACCCAGCCGGCCTAGCCAAGGTTACAATCGCTATCGCTTTGAAAACGAAACGCGTTGTGTCTCTCTATCACTCTTATTAGTGCGACAGTGACAGTTGCGTTTCGATCGCTACGGAGCGTAAGCGATTGACATGTTGTCTACGCGGCCAGTTCCTTCTTATCACAAAGTTGACAGATAGGCAGAGGTAAGCGGAATCAATCATTTTGGGACTTGCTGCTTCAATTATCTCAGAATTTTCAGTGTTGCCCAGATATTAAATATATTAAAAACGGGTCACTCACGTATTTTAAGTCGAAAAACGCTCGACATGTTTCACTTCGTACCGAGAAGTGTCATCAGGAGCTTGCGTTTACGGTGACGGACCGGCGCAGACTGCGGGCCGCAGCTCTTCGCGCCCGATGACTCGGCGCAGGCGCCGGTGGCGGCAGGGGGGGGCGAGAAACTACCCTCATTTATGGCATTATTGTCAAACGATGGGTTGCACACAACATTCACTACGTCACTCGCTAATGGGTCGTCCACACTGTCCACCGACGTAGTACCCAAAACAGTCGAAACATGTCGAGCGTTTTTCGACTTAAAATACGTGAGTGACCCGTTTTTAATATATTAAATATGTTTTTGTCTCACGGAAGTTTTGTTATTAAAGTTGCCCATATATATTGTATACCTACATAGGCTTTTATTTCTGTGTGTAAAAAATACTTTGTTTCCAGTTCTGGACCCCAAGCGGAATGGAGGTGAAAATGGACTCGCCCTACAAGACCAAACTACCTATCATAGCCGTCGAAACGTTACCCGACTTCTTCGGAGAGCTGTCCAAGGATTTTGAACCTAACCCCTTCGAAGATATGGTTGATACTAGAATGTATGAGGTTTAAGCTGTTTTGATTAGGCTGCAATACTCTGCTGCCCAAAAAATGATTTAAGTTCGTCGTAAAAAAACACAAAAAAGCACAACTGGATAACTTAAATTGTTAGCGGTGTTAAACGATCGTAATTCATAAAATTAAATAAAAAATATTACAAACGAATAGATATTTACTTTTTGAATAAGTGAATAAATAATATTACCTCTAATACCTCTAATATTGTTGGCCTATTTTGGTCAAAATCTGTTCAGGCAAGCAAGAACTTTTTTTAATAATTTCGTTTTTTAAATTTTTTTACAAAAAATTTTTGGGCGGCGGAAGATCCCTGTCAATTTATAATAGGTACATGAAGTTTCTGTCAAAAAGGTACTTTTTGTAGATCTTATTTTGACATCTTTTTAATTAAAATCTTGTATGCTTTAGGTTATCTTGAAAAAAGTATATACTTAGTTAATATTTCAATTATAATTTTTGACAGAAATTTTACTAAATATTAAGATATTAATATTCTGTAAAAAATGTATTTTATCATACCTACAATTAAAGCTCAATTAACTATCTAATACTTAAATTTAAAATCGACGTAAATAAAACTGATGGTATTTATGTCTATTTACGGCTGGAATAGATGGACATAAAAACCTTTGTATTTTTGGCCATATACACAAATGTTAAATGTGATTTAAAAATATAAACAATTTCACGCTGAAACTAGCAATGTGCCGAAGAGAATTTTCAAAAATTGCAAGGTACCCATGAAATGTTCTCGGTATTTTTTTCTACGTTTATTGTCAAACCTTCTTAGTGTAAGGCCTGAGTGGACGCTCAAGTTGGGCGTGCAGCGGGGCGGGGCGTGCGGCGTGCACTTAAACAAATGCAAACGTATAGTAGCGGCCTTAGTGCACGCTGCTCAAATCACTTGTGAGCCCGACGCCACGCTGCACGCCCCGCCGAACGCTCCGCTTCGAGCGTCCACTCAGGCCTTACACTTACAGTTAGTTTCGATTTCTATGACATTTGTAAAAGACGCTAAAGGATGACGTAATCAACAGTTGAGAACATTGGCTAATAATCCTACCTAAATGGGAACTTTCTAATAGAAAATTTGCACCAGAATTTTTTCATTGTTAGCCATACACAAATGTTCTGATTTTAAAATATGAACATATTCCATAATACTGAAACTAAAACTTTTTCGATTTATCATATTAACTAAAATCTATTTTTTTATTCGGTAGATTAAAATGACATTTCATAGTATGAAATCATTTCAGTCCACCGAATAAAAAAATAGAATTTAAATAGGGACATAATCGCGTATAAATAAGCTTTAAAACTACCTCCGACGTTTCGAAGATTATATTGTACATGCGGTGATAATTTTAAAGCTTATTTCTACCCGATCCCGTTTTAATTAATAATATTCCTGTCTTTATATATATTTAATAACTTTACAACCAGCTTCTAAATAAATAAAAAATATTTAAAATAAATAAAAGTCTGCGTCGAGAAGAATTCTTTTATTTCTTCATTATAAATTCAAACATTAATATATTTCTTAACTTACGACTGGTATTTTGGACAAATATAGCTCTCGGTTTATTTAAAATAAATATCACAAAAAATATATTTTATTATGAATTATTTTTTAACCCTTTAACCGCCAGGGTCTGATATATAAGACATTACATATCCAGCTCATTTCGCCACAGTCTGATAAATAAGACAAAGATCTGATTTGGTTTTTACAGCACATTTATAACTCCCGTAACTATGCCAACCTTACTCTGCATGGTACAATTACTGTCGGTGGCGACACGAGCACGCTCGATCAAAAATTGCTGGCGGTTAAAAGGTTAAAAGTTGCTATAGTTTTACTGGCTGAATATTTATGACTTAATTACAAATACATAATTATATCCGTGTAATTACAAGTGAAGAAAAACTTACTCTTTTAGATAAATTAATTAACATGTCACCTCCTAGGCCTTATTTAATACATTATAACTTACTTAAAAATACCAACATAAAAAAATGTAACGCTTAGAAAAAGGACCTATTCTATTTTGAGATCTTTGGAGGGACCCCCACACTAGCGTTTTTTGAGCGTCGCAGACGCCAATGTTGCGTCGAGTAGCAGCCATAGAGTTCACTAGACGCCGACGCTCGAGAGTGTGTGATCTCTCTTAAAAAACGCTAGCAATGTTGCCATAAACAAAATAGCAAATAGTTTTAAATCTAGCCAAGACGCTACGGCACTGCTTGAACCATTCAGCCAAGTCGTTAATTATTATATCATGCGTATAAAAGACGGCTACTGGAGTTAAAAAATAATATTATATAATCCAGCCTATATATGTCCCACTGCTGGACACAGGCCTCTCATGGAATATAGTCCCCACGCTGGTCCAATGCCCAAAAAATAATTCTATTTTTTAGTCCTAACCGGACTGGGTTAGGACCAACAAGTACTATTTGAGTCGAATTCGATAGTCAAATATAAAAAAAGAGACTCAATTTGAGAGTTCCCACACTAGCGTCTTTTGAGCGTTGGCGTCTAGTCAGCGCTATGGAAAATGGCGTCGCTGCGCAGTTGCACCAACGTTGCGTCGAGCCGCAGCCACAGAGTTGGCTAGACGCCGACGCTCGAGAGACGCTAGTGTGAGGTTTCTCTTAGTGCAGTCAGAATGCAGCTGCAGTAACTAGGAACTAACTTTATTAATATTTAGGACTAATAGTTAGGACTGAACTAAGTAAGGTGTGTGAAGTGTTTACAACGGACTCTATAAGCCCCCTGTACACTCGTGCGTTAATCGCGGCGCGAAGCCGCTAACGCGAGTGTGGAGTCAAGGTCTCAGATATGCGAAATCGACTCCATACTCGCGATTCGCGCACGAGTGTGGAGGGGGCTATAAATGCAACCTAAAATGATTGAGTTATTATTACTAAAGAGATGCTATTCCAAACAATTAAATTGTCGCTATCACAATGTACCACGCGACTAAAACGTCGTAAGCGCCGAAAAATTCATGGCGCTTACGCATTTAGGTCGCGAAATTCACGCTCCGCTTCTATGGTTTGTTGCCAAACATCATCAACTCAGAATGCTGGCCGCGTAGCCAAGATGCCAATCGCTTACGCTGCGTAGCGATCGAAACGCAACTGTCACTGTCGCACTAATATGGAAGAGTGATAAAGAGACACAAAGCGTTTCGTTGTCGAAGCGATAGCGATTGTCACCTTGGCTAGGCCGGTTGGTTCTATACGTAAGTATTAATAGTTCAATGCCTAAAATTAATCATTCAAACCCAAAAACACAATATAAAGCATCGAATTCAATTTTTATAATAATTTACATAAATTTGCGCAAAGTTCCCCTAAATCCACAAAATACCAGTAACCGCCTCATTTTTCCTTCTTTACTGGAACTCCTTCTGTTTCCTTCTGGCTATTTCTGCGCTGGCCTCTTGGATCGCCTCCCAGAGTTTGGCCTCAGACACAATCTGGCGGGACAGGTCGTCAATCCCGTTCTCGGTTTCCAGTATCGGGAGGGCTTCATCGTCGACAAACTGAAAAAAAAAAAACGAATCACTACATCAAAGAGTAAAGTAAGTATCACTACTATAAGTATAAAACTAAGTCGCTTCCCGCTGTATGTCCCTATGTATGCTTAAAGATCTTTAAAATTAGGTTTTTTTAATAGATAGAGTGATTCAAGAGGAAGGTTTATGTATAATTTGTTAACCCGTGCGAAGCCGGGGCGGGTCGCTAGATCATGTATAAAATAAGGTATTTGACAGTATTTAATAGTAAGTAGTTTATGTGACTGCTACATAATTAATGGTATTAAAATTCGAGTGTGGGTTTATGAAACCAAATACGTGAGTGAGGGTAGCACGTATAAACAGCGCCATCTACATTATCTACAACAACGATGAGGCGTTGGGCAGCTATCTATAGTTGTCTATAGCGACATCTAGTTAATCACACGCCACAGCTCACTGTGTTCCCTCAGGAATTAAATACTTGGGAAGTAAAGTAAGATTTAACCTACAAGAAAACAGATGGCGCTTTGATACATGTTAATTTTGACAGCTAAAGTAGAAAGTTTTGTAAGGCCTCATTCGCACGAGCGCTTTACCAACGCGCGTTAAAAAGCGTTTGAATGACACAAATGGATACATGTGTATTTATTCACACGATGGCGTTGGCGCTTTTTACGAAGCGGTGTTGGATTTTCGACTTTAAGCCTTGGTCATTAAATTGAATTTAGCGTGCAGACATTCAAGCGCTTTTTTAACGCGCGTTGAAAAAGCGGTCGTGTGATGGGGCACTAATGAGCAAGTCTATTAATTCGTCTTCGTGGTTCGAGTAGCAAAGCAATTATTAATCGACTTTTAAGGTCCACCCCACACTAGCATATTTTGAGCGTCGGTGATACGCTAGTGTGTGGTGGCTGTAAGAAAGAGGCGGTACTAGTTTTTCAAACATTTTTATTGTAAGTACAACCAGGGGGGTGTCACTCCGCAGTTTAGGTACATTTGGCCGGCGCGCCCATCGTACAGGCGTATGGTAGTGGGCTGCCGCTCGGCGCGCACGATAGTCGTGTCACATGGCGCTCGCGCAAAATTGAAAATACACAATGGCTTCGAAACTTACTTCCGCGAGAATCAGACATGCTATCTTCGGATAAAAAATGTATGTTTACGTAATCAACGTTTGTAATTCCTACATATTTATCTTAAAAACAATAAATCAGTGGGTATAGGTATAAAAACTTGTCAAGTGATAACCCCGTGCCGACAC
This sequence comes from Cydia amplana, assembly GCF_948474715.1. Lineage (NCBI taxonomy): Eukaryota > Metazoa > Arthropoda > Insecta > Lepidoptera > Tortricidae > Cydia > Cydia amplana. The sequence goes on along the minus strand of NC_086093.1, from coordinate 1,869,394 downwards.
TCACAGCTCGGTCATAAAACTGCGGCGCACAAAGGAGATTCACGGTTCGTGCGCGGTTATAAGTTTCAATTTTGCTTGCAGGCGGCGATATAGGTGTAATTTTATACCTAAACCTGACTTTTGTGAAGGAGTGAATTTTCTGTACGGTAGTACTATTAGTTATTCTGTGGTACAACCACTTCATCATGATATACTTTCTATGTAGCAATATGATGAACATCATTTTGTGAAGATAGATAAAAGATAGTTTATTCAAGTTATTACAATGCGCTTATGAACGTCAAATAAAGCTACACCGGCTCCAACCCTACACAGAGGTGTAGGGTTGGAGCCGGTGTAGCTTTAAATTTAAATTTTAAATCTTCTCTAGGCAGAGGCCTAGAGAAGATTTAAAATTTAAATCCCCCCACAATTGGAGGAGGATATCCCAATATGGGACTGGCAACAAACTCGGCGGAACACATCTTTATCTGCTCCACATCCTTCCTCTGTTCCATACAAACATCAAGAACTTAGCTAGCACCTCTGCTATTACAGGTGTCCATGGGTGACGTTACTTGCTTACCATCAGGCGCTTCGTCCGCTCGTTTGTCTCCTATAAAAAAGCAGGATAGCCTACCTGTCGTTGTCTCATCAGTTCTTGAACGGGCATGCCGGGGGAGCCTTGGGACCTCTTGCGACCGCACCCTGAAAACAAAACGAAACAAAATAGTTTTAATTTGTTTTCTCAATTAAGTAAATTAATCTTTTATCGCCCACTGCTGAGCATAGGCCAGTGGCCAGTCTTCGAGTACGCCACTTATCCCGGTCCTGAGCTAATCTCATCCAGAACGTGACTCGCAACGATGAGATTGTTGTCCACCCAAAGAGCCAGGAATTTAGCTTGGCAATGACGTGTGTGTGGTGTGTGTGTGTGAATCTTGTGGCTTGGTGCTTCGGATCTCAACATTCCTCATTCGATCTTGAAGCTTGATGCAGAGCATGGCGCGCTTCATTGGCTCTCAGATTTTATGCACAGCCTCCTTAGGTCTATAGCCCGACACCGTATGTGATTTTGGGCAGGACAGGAGCTGAATTGAACTGTAAGAGTAGTGTAGAGGGCAGTACAGAAGTAGGTGCATAGTTTATTGATGTATTTAGGCTACAATATGCCAGTGTTTCATAAGCACAAGTAGGGTTGTAAAAAAACGGTTTTTTTTCTGACTTGAAAAAAAAAACATGAAAAAAAAACCGTTTTTTTTTTCTGGAGAACGTTTTTTTCAAAAGTATGAAAACTCAAAATTTGCAAGGCAGTTAATACTTTTATACGATTGTTTTACTTGTTTTAGACTTTATGTTAACCATTAAACTAATTTAATTTAACAACTTTGATTAATAACAACATAAATGAAATCTGTAGTGGTAGTTATCGCAATTTACTGTTGGCAACACCAACGCCTCTCGTCGCCGCTTCGGGGAATTCAGGGATTCCGGATACTGTACTGACATACTTTAATGTACTTAGTTTTAAGTTACTTATATAAATAAATCACGAAAAACCATTATTGAGGCATATTTTTCTTCATCTGAAAAAAAAACCTAATTTAGAAAAAAAAACCATGGTGCCAGGTTTTTTTTTCTATTTGCAACCCTAAGCACAAGGCGGTTGTGCACAAATCACGCGAGGTGTTTTCGTCTACTTTTTGACTGTCTACAGGGTCCTTCCAGGCCAGGGTCTTACCAGTGAACGCGTTGCAGAACGGCCTCTTCCTTGGCGCCATCACCACCTCCTCAGACAGCCGAGGGTCGAAGCCCCGGGGAATCTGCAATCGTAGGAAATTTATATAAAAAAAATTGTAGTAAAACTTCCGTGAGACACTGCCATATTAAAATTTAATATAGTATTTAATACTATGTCATCAATACACCTTATTTATAAAACAAAGTCCCCGGCGCGTCTATCTGTTTGTGTGGTTGTATGTTCGCAATAAAATCAAAAACTACTGAACGGATTTTCATGTGGCTTTCATCTATCAATAGAGTGATTCTTGAGGAAGATTTAGGTGTGTATGCTTTCAACGCTGAGTGGATTTCTGGGCCGTATGCTTGTTTGCCACCGACGTGGTATAAAAAAACTTACGCTGGCGGAATAGCAGGCGTCGATGAGCAGCAGTGCGAGCACAGGCAGGAGCAGCGAAGGGCGAGCCATGGCGAATTCTGTGATTATCTGTGGAATTCAATGAATTTTATTACTCAACAGATACGGCAACAGAAATACATCTGTGAAAATTTCAACTGCCTAGCTATCACGGTTCATGAGATACAGCCTGTTGACAGATAGACGGACGGACAGATGGACAGACGGACAGCGGAGTCTTAGTAATAGTAAGTTTTTACCCTTTGGTATGGAACCCTAATAAACTAAATAAAAAATATCCCAGCAGCTCCACCATTTGTGCAACAAAAGTGGTGGAGGTGCTGGGATAACCTTTCAGAAAAGTGAAGAAAGCTTTAGTATACAGGGTGCAATCTTTTACGTGATACAAAAATAGTGTATCTAGTTCCGCTCATGCTGGAGAATATAATGCATTTATTCAATTGTTTAAATTAGTCTTATTTAAAACTTCATATTTTTCTAACAAATAATTTAATCACAAACTCAAAGTATGGACACCCTACATTCTATGACAATGACACTTCACGAGTTTTATCAATTATCTTATCACTGTTATTGATGATTGATAAGTTCCGTACCTAATTACCGATTCGAAGAAAGCCTTATCAATTTGAATAATTTTCTCTTAAGAAATCTTGGAGGGACTAGCGTTACCCAGTTTCCACTGGGGACAGCGACATCTAGCGTTTAACAAACAAATCTGTCACCTAAATGGATTCACGTAGAGAAAGACATTTTTTTACGTAAATCAGTTTTTCAGCGTCAAAATTTCACATCATGGGACCATCGGTCGTTCTCGATTACACACAAACGTTACCGATAATGCCTGATTGCATTACACGGCCAAGTTATCAACATTTGCGAGTGGATCTACATTACCGTGTGGTGATTGTACTTCTACATAAAGACTGTTAATAATAAACGAAGTAAGTAGACAACATTTATTTACAAAATGAAAACTAGTTTACTTCAAACGTATTTTAATAACTGTTCAAAATGTCCACCACCTTCCTGCTGGCATAACTCCGCACGTCGTCTTAAATTGTCTCTAAGTTTGCGAAGTACATACTCCTTGGCTCTCACAACATCAAACGCCTGTATAATTTTTTGGCGAAGCTCTGCGACAGTATGCGATTCTCGCTCGTAAACTTGCCTTTTAATCTCACCCCATAAAAAGAAGTCTAGTGGGGTGAGATCAGGGCTACGAGGTGGCCAAGCGATGGGGCCATTGCGTCCAATCCATCGATCGGGGAACTCCTGATTTAAGTAGTTTCGAACCCGTAGTGAAAAGTGTGCAGGAGCTCCGTCTTGCTGAAAGTGTAAGTTCTCTAGATTTTCATCAGGAACTCCCATCAATAATCTTGGTAAAACGTTTCTTAGCAGATCCTCGTATTTAGGCCCATTTAGTGTACCTTCAATAAAATGCGGCCCTATTACGCAGTTATTTAGAATGCCTGCCCACACATTAAGCGAAAAGCGAGTTTGGAATGCATCTCTGCGTGTGACATGTGGGTTTACATCACTCCACCAGTGTTCATTGTGGACGTTGAACAATCATATTCTTGTAAAGGTCGCTTCATCTGACCACAAGATGTTGAGATGTAAGTGACCTAGTAGCCATTGTCAAAACTGTGTCCTTTTGCCGTAATCCGCGAGAACAATATCCTGTACACGCTGAAAGTGGAAGGGATGTTTCCCTTGGGCATTCAACAGTTTCCACATAAAAAAATGGGATGTTCCAAATCGAGCCGCGGCTTGCCTTGTGCTGGCTTGTGGGTGGCGGTGAAAGTACTCCAGTACTCGAGTACGGAACGGTTCCGCGTACAGTGCTCGTTGTCCTCTACCTGTTCTGGGACCGTAAACTGGCCATAAGTCCTTAAATTATGTACAGTACTGTTTATAAGACGACGTGTCGGGATTGGAAGTTCCGGATATTTTTCATGGAACAATATCTGAGTTTGCACCCTACTATGGGTCGTAAAATAAAACGACACCATATCCGAACGCTCAATATGCGTAAAAGAATAGGGAGGAGACATTTTTAAAACTTGGTAATTTTTTTGAGTTAGATGATTATTTTGGCAAGTCATGTCACGTCGACAGTTGTCGAAATTACTTGTTTAAAATTATTATGGTACCTATCACTCTAGAGTATTTACTGTAAAACTGATACTAAACTTTTTGTTCATTTGTAAAGAAGTAGGATGACCATTCATATGGAAAAAAAAGAGGATATCTTGCAACTTAGCAATCCAGACTTTTGTAAGACCTCTTAGTTGTGGGAAGAAGTATATGAAACACTAATTTTGTATCACGTAAAAGATTGCACCCTGTATAAATACTTAGCGCCACTTGGACCATTCCACTAACCCGGAGTTAACCGGTTAAACCGTTAACCCAGTGTCAAATTGTACTGGTAACCATAACTCTAGGTTTACCGGTTAACCCCGGGTTAGTGAATGGTGCAAGTGGACCTTAAAGGCCAAGCGCTGGTAGCGTAGCGGTAAGAGCGTGCGACTTGCAATCCGGAGGTTGGGGGTCAAACCCTGGCTCGTACCAATGAGTTATTCGGAACTTATGTACGAAATATCATTTGATATTTACCAGTCGCTTTTCGGTGGAGGAAAACATCGTGAGGAAACCGGACTAATCCCATCAATAAGGCCTATTAGTTTACCCTCTGGGTAGGAAGGTCGCAGTCGCTTCCATAAAACCTAGTGCCTTCGCCAATTCTTGGGATTAGTTGTTAAGCGGCAGTGACAGTTGCGTTTCGATCGCTACGGAGCGTAAGCGATCAGTCAAATAAATGACCTTACCGGAATTCGAATCCAGAAACATCGGCTTCACAGGCAGTCACTACCCACTACGCCAGACAATTGCTACTTAAAAGTAAAATGTTGACTGAATTATAAATATTTTTGTAAAATATAATAACACTTAAATTAAAAACTTATAAATAAAACATTTGGCCTAAGTCGTAGTCGCTCGGTAGTGTGCCCAGAAGGCTGTGTAGTAAGGGTATTTGACTACTAGTCAAATCAGTTTCTTTAGTCGATTTTGCTAATCTAATCTATCTAATACCTTTAAACGAGCAATTCTTGTTTATTGATTTATTTATTTATTTATATATATATTTCGGCGATCTCGGAAACGGCTCTAACGATTTCGATGAAATTTGGTATATGGGGGTTTTCGGGGGCGAAAAATCGATTTAGCTAGGTCTTATCTCAGGGAAAACGCTGGTTTTTGAGTTTTTATATGTTTTCCGAGCAAATCTCGGTCTCCCAGATATTATGGAATTTATATGAAACACTAGCATGTGACGTCACCAACAAATAACCTACTCTTTATAATTTTATACGGGTAAAATAGAAATAGTGTCTAAAAATTACTGCTGTCTACGTTTTTCTATGATAATGAATCTGCTGGTGCTTTATTGGTGTAAAATATTTTTCACCTCCGCAGCTCGAACAAGGGTACTTTGCTACTTAAAAACAGTGAGCAAAATCGCATTTTGCTCACTAAGTGAGACAAAATGAGCAAAATGCGGCTTTGCTCACTCAGTGAGCAAAATGCGATTTTGCTCACTGTTTTTAAGTAGCAAAGTACCCTTGTTCTAGCTGCTGAGGTGAAAACTTAATTGTTGGTATATCTTAAGAAAACATGAGTGAATAGAGGTAAGTGATGAAGAAGGAATACATTTTTCGGGTTCTCTAATATGTTCTCACTGCTGATAGAATCTAGTATAGAATCTTTCGCTTGCACGGGACTCAAAATAAGCACTCGAAGAAATATCAAACTTTGATCTCTTGTTGTACAAAAAACTATTTTTTAAATACAGTCAATTACCCTATTCTATGTAGATAGAATTAGAATATAGAAAACACGACTCTTAAATTCATCAATTCAAAATAACTTAACTACCGTCCAAGCGACCTTTGCTAATTGACTTACAAAAGTTAACGCATAGTTAACTTACAAATAAAGAACGTTAATTAAGTATTTAACTTATTTACCTTACAAGTTAATTTGGCCCCTAAGGGCCGTGGGCAAGTTTGGCCCAGCACTAATGAACTTAGGAATTAATGAAAGTTTTGACGTTTTTTGTTTTGTCTTGAAAATTAGACAATTAAACGCTTGGGTAGGTTTTTTATTGCGTTAAGAAGTTATTTAAAATTATTCTTTGGAGATTATTGTTTAAATAACACGGGACTTAAATGCGTCCTCGAAACTTCGGAGGTAAACTTAAAACTTAGATACGCGATTATTGTTTAAATGTTTGGTTAGAGACGAGAATGTTCGGTAAAATTTTGATTTTTGTGGAAAGATAGGCTGGGAACTTAGAACCTTATATATATCCTTTATGACCTTTAACCTTATATCTGTACCCGTACCATGAGTCACTGACAGTGTCAAAACTGACATACGCTAACGTAATTTACTTTCTATACTTTTCGCTCGCACTAATATGCGAGTAAGAGCTATGCATGGAAAGTAAGTTACGTTGTTAGGCGTTAGAGTGCATGTTCAGATATTTTTGAGCGCCTCGGCCGCTCCGATGTATCTGATGGCGACTGTACATTACAGATCTGTGTTTATTATACACAATAAAAAATCTCATAAGCGTTTAGAAATCAGAAGACAAATGAAAAGATATAGCGATTACGTGAGGTCCGATATGATTGTCCCCCCGTCAAGTTGTCAATAAGGGAGATACTGCAAAGAAATCGCCAATTTTAAGGGTTCCGTAGCCAGAATGGTAAATACCGGCCAAGTGCGAGTCGGACTCGTGCACGAACCGTGATTTATTTATTTATTTTTATAGTTTATTGGACGATATAAAATTTTATAAATGGCAGACTTAATGCCTTAAGGCATGCATTAATTATTTTGTTTTCGTAAATGTTTTCGATGTTTTTAATAGTTATTCTGCTATTCTGGACCGAGACATGGCCGAGACTAATCCAACAAATCAAAAACCATGAAAATCGGTCCAGCCGTTCTCGAGTTATGGATGCTGGAACAGACACGACTTTGTTTTATATATATAGATTGCACGATATTCAAATTTTACAAATGGCAGACTTAATGCCTTAAGGCATTCTGCACCACCAAGGATGACACGCTAGACCGGACCGGGCCCGGGCCGAGGCGTCCGACATGTCATTTTCTATGACGGCTAATCGGTGATCACGTGGTGCTTTCCATATAAAAAGAAGCGCCGAAAGCTCCGGCCCGGACCCGGCTCGGTCTAGCGTGAGTCATCCTTTATAAAACCAAAGACACTGGACGACTTTAGACGACTGCCTGTGAAGCTGCGGTCCTGGGTTCGAATCCCGGTAAGGGCATTTATTTGTGTGTTGACCACATATATTTGTTCCCGAGTCTTGGGTGTTATCTTATGTATTTAATTATTTATGTATTTGTATATTATATATATCGTTGTCTGTGTACCCACAACACAAGCCTTCTTGAGCTTACTGTGGGACTTACAATTAGTCAGTGTGTAAGAATGTCCTATAATATTTATTTAAGTATTTATATATTATTTATTGGAAGGGGCAGACCTCGGCGGACTTTCTCCGATCAGATCGGGGAAATCCTGAAGAAAGGCCAGGTCAAGAGCATCCTAAACCGGCGAGCGTGTATGAGGAATGTTATGAAAGTAACGGAAGCGAAAGAGGTATGTCAGGATCGTAGCAAGTGGAAATCCGTGGTCTCTGCCTACCCCTCCGGGAAATAGGCGTGATTATATGTATGTATGTATGTATTATTTATTTATTTAAGACACGGAGGAAGTATATCATGATTGTCAATGAAAAAACCATCATTTTATTGCCCTACGCAGAATTCTCATTTCTACTACTCGTAATGTAATACTAATCAGTCCTGACAATAGTAATAAACCGCGCCCGCCTCCCAAAATTCGTTTATTGTGGGTTTATGACGCAATGATGTGACGCGATGACACTGGTAATTCCTACTAGCTTATTACCTTAAGTGACCTTTAAGGTCACAAAAACGGGACCCTTGTAAGAGGGCTCCACTGTCGTCTGTCCATCTGTCTGTCACCAGGCTGTATCTCATGAACCGTGATAGCTCTTAGTTGAAATTTTCTCGGCTGGTCTAATGCTGTTTTTTTTTCGCAATTTTGGAGTCGGTCCTATAGTAAAAGTTGCTCAGTATTAACCCGACCACTCCGACCAGTATTCTGCCCGAAAATATTGCAGGCGACAAAAACAGCCTCTATACTAAGTATAATAATACACTATTCTACTAAGTACACAGAAATCTCACATATGTAGGTATGTTATGATAATGTTATTATGTCTCGATCTTTTAATTTAAATCTCGGTAAAAATGAGAGAATGGAAAACCAACAACGGGACGAAGATGGAAAATTGTGCTTTTTAAATGTTAAACAACATTGACGTAAATTCTGTGTGTGGAATATGTGAAACTAGCGACCCGCCCCGGCTTCGCACGGGTTAGACAAAACAAGCAACCAAAGCAAAGCTCCAGGAGTGCCGATAGAAGTGAAAACTCACCTCACTATGTTACCGACGCCCGGTAACACGATACATACGTTTAGCGGAGGTATATTATATTTATTTATTATATATTATTATCATTCTCAAATAAGATCACACTTTTTCATTGACATGTTTATTTACATACTGCCATGACAACGTCAAATTATTTGAACATAGGTAAAGAGTCTTGAAAAGGAGTCCGCAACATAAATGTCAAATAACATTGAGTTTTTCTTTATTGATTTAAATGCCATCTATATTATGAGTGGCCATCTAAACCTTACGCCCCTTACGGCCACGTGATCGCCTTACGCTGTCTCGAGTTTAATCATTTTTTCACCACCTCAAAAAGTGCCCAGCGGCGCTAAAGAAGTTTTCACTTCAAAAAGGTTTAGGTGTATAATTTGTTGCTACAAATTTTACAACTAAACCTTTTCAAGGATCACTCTATTGATACGTGAAAACCGCATGAAAATGAAATACATACCATTTCTGTTACTAAAACATTAATTACATGGGTTATGCCATTTATGCCTGAAATAATTGATTATTAATTTATTTATTAATTCAAATTACAATATGCTTATCCTAAAAACTACATAATTAATTATTTAATGTATGTAACTAAATATGAAGGCAGGTTACACTAACACTATGCTAATGTAAGATGTAAGTTTCAGACATATTACGAGTGCCCAACCTTTTGGTCTCTAAATATTATCTTTAAACTATAAAAACCAGCATAGTCTGGCCTCTGATCAAGCAGATATACAATGAATATAGGGGTCAAATTGTGGTAAGTTAATATATAAAGGACATGTGTTTTGTGAATAAATAGACCGTTTGTCCCTTTGGATCGTTTCTGCCGTTTTAAGTAAGACGACTAAATGCCTATTTGAATTAGTTTAACTATTTTCCTTTGAAAAGCGATGCCAAAGTTCACTATTGTATTCTTCTATTGTTTAAAGTTATGTTATAGTGTTTTTTTAAAACCCAGTTTTAAACCAGTGAAATGCAGTCAAAATGTAAATAAGTAATTGGCTACTTTTCCCTACTAGTCAAATCAGCTTCTTTTTTAGAACTGTCAAAACGATTTGCTAATATGGAATTTATATGAAAACGTGTGTAGTGACGTCACGGTCAACTCACCAACTTTTTATACTTCCATCCGATTTATTAAATAGAAATTGTGTTTAAAAATAACTGCTATCTATGTTTTTCTAATAATTATCGGGTGCTTTATTTCGTGCACGGTCTGAAATAATTTATTTTAGTATAGGAAAGTACCCAATTTAAAAGTTGCTTATTAAAAAATATACCTTAAATATAATTTACAAAGAAACATTGTGTTTACCTGACGAAGCCTGCGTTGCGGATATAAAAGTATGGTCTCTGAATAAATTAAAGAAACATTTAAATAACAAATGTACCGACCTAAATACAATACAATTTAGAGAAAACATGTAATAAAATAAAACATAAATATAATAAATACTCATAATAATATTTTCCATGATATTAATATCCATAGAGCAAAATGAGGGCTATATGTTTATGTGGAAAAGCTGTTGTCCACTATCGTCTTAATGACGCAAACTGTCTGTAGTTTTTAGGGTTCCGTACCCAAAGGGTGCCCTATTAATAAGACTCCTCTCTCCGTCTGTCTGTCCGTCCGTTTATCTGTCTGTCGCCAGTGATATATCGTGATAGTTAGACAGTTGAAATTGTCACAGATGATGTATTTCTGTTGCCGCTATAACAACAAATACTAAAAAGTACGTAACCCGGTGGGCGAGTCCGACTCGCACTTGTCCGGTATCCTTGTATTTCGACAACACAAAGAATATTTGATGGATTGATACTTATGATAGTTTCCCTTACTGACCCATTTGTATCACCCTGTATAATCGGCTTAAATTAGCATCTTTCTATTCTGTTTGACGTTTGACTTGAAACAGCATACTATATGAGATGCATTTCCCATTTTCCCCTAAGGTCTCGTAAGTGAATATTAAAGATCACGGGGACCTTTTAAATATTTATTTATTAAGTACCTTTTGTATTTTGGATGTTTTGTTAAGAGTCCGCAGCAAGCTCGGCCGAATTTCACCTTCCCATACAAACAGAGCTTCGTTCTCATTTTAAAACTACGTGTTGGATTGTAATGAAACTTTGCACATACAATTTCCGTGAAAATACGATAGAAAATAATTATGCACTACATCTGTAGTTTTAACTAATCTTCAAAATAGGTACTCTCCTTGCTGTGATACAATCTGTTTGACTCATATTGGTTGACTGGTAGAGAATGCCTGAAGGCATTAAGTCCGCCATTTGTACAATTTTTATCGTGCAATAAAGTTTAAATAAATAAAAAAACGCAAACCGCGCAAACGTTTGTTAAAACTATCAACGAATGCCGCAGTAAAAATTTTCTCAACGTATTTTTCCCTGTGACATGTAGTGACAAGACAGACAAGTCTTGACAAGTTTACGATGAAACCTCAAAAGAACTAACATGTCAGACATGTTAGCTGTCTAAAGGCTTGACGCACGGGGATAAAGTAAAGCTAATTCAACATGAAACGTAAAGCTTTGGTATATTTTACCGATTTTTTTTTCAAAATGGCGGAGTCATACAGTGTAAACTATGCTCTCGGGATCAACAGCTCACAGAGCCACGACCATCAGTCTGGCCTAGTGGGTAGTGAACCTGCCTGTGAAGGCGATGGTCCCGGGTTCGAATCCCGGTAAGGGCATTTATTTGTGTGATGAGCACAGATATTTACAGCACCTAACAATATTACAAACTACCTTAAAAGAGCATTATTGAATCAGCTGTAAGAAAATTAGTTGTAGAATTAGAATTAGTACTTTCGTATTGCATCCCCCCCCCCCCACCCTTCGCTTCCTAAGAATTATAGCTTCCATATCAAATTTCATCAAAATCGGTTCAGTGGTTAGAGCGTGATGACTTGACAGACAGACCGACAGGCAGAGTCAACTTCGCACTTATAGGTATTTATATTATTGTATAAGTAATAATAGTAATTAATTTCAAATATTAAACTACAAAATTTGAAATCATTGGTAGGGTTATTAGTTAACTATAGGTACGTAATAAAATAATTAAATACTCAAACAAAATTGGAGCATCCTGTGCCCAGGCGAGTGCAGTCCGGTCCGGCCAGAGCGGCCGGTCGGCAGAACAATAGGATAAGGAAAAATGTTATTTATTTAGCGCTCAGTGCAGTGGTGTCGGTTGTTGTAATTTAAATGATAGATTAAGTTGAGCATGTTATGAATGTAAGTAGTTTCTTAAGTTAAAAGATATGATATTCTATTGTTGTATAAAATCTACCGCGGATGGAGTATCGAGACAAACCTTACTGGTTTACCGATACTTTTGTAATTAAGATTAGATATTGTGTTGTAATTACCTGAATAAATAATAATAATAATAATAATTTGTTCCTGAGTTATGGTGTTTTCTATGTATATAAGTATGTATATCGTCGCCTAGCACCCATAGTACAAGCTTTGCTTAGTTTGGGGCTAGGTTGATCTGTGTAAGATGTCCCCATATTTATTTATTTATTTACTAGTTATTTAAGAAGGACATAGGTCACTCCAAACAGGGATTTCTATAGTAATCCTTCAAAAACTTTCTAAGCTTACGTAGGCTTTAAAAGTTTTAGGCATATAATAATAAACCACGGCAATATAATTTTAGTATAAAATAGGTATTTGACAAGCAACATTTTAAACAAGTTTTATTTCAGAGTTTATGAGGTAAAAATATGATAATTTATTTCATTGAAAAATACAGTAAAAGGGAAAAATGAGGTAAAATGATAAAAAATAATTATAAACGTATCATGAAACCCCTAATAGGTATATTTTAAATTAATAAATTTTACTCATTCTCTGCCATAAACTTGATAAACTACCGGCCTAGCCAAGTTGACAAAAGCTATCGCTTCGATAACGAAACGCTTTGTGTCTCTCGATCACTCTTCCTTATTAGTGTGACAGTGACAGTTACGTTTCGATCGCTACGGAGCGTAAGCTATTGGCACGTTGGCTACGCGGCCTGCATAGAAATAAGTAGCGATTTATCGAAAATTTATAAAGGTTTTAGAATTTAGATAAGTGTTAGTCATATTCATACGGTCCGTTTTCGAAGTCAGAAATATCCAGAGACTTTGGTCTACATCCATATAGTTATTTGTACAACAAGTGATCAAAGTTTGATATTTCTTCGAGTGCTTATTTTGAGTCCCGTGCAAGCGAAAGATTCTATAATAGATTCACGAGCGTAGCGAGTGAATCTAATTTAGAATCTTGAGCGTAGTAAGGGACTCAAAAGCGCACGAGATGTAAATAACTTTGATCTCGTGTAGTACACAACATTTTTCACCTCAGCGCAGTGAGAACATACCTATTAGACAACTTGAAAAATGTAATCCTTCTTCATCACTTAATACCTGCACTCATGTTTTCTTAAGATATACAAACAATTAAGTTTAATTACCGCAATGGAACACAAAAACAAAACGTAATAATAAATTCCAGTAAAATAATATAGAAATAACAAACATTAACTGACACTTCAATCGCCAACTTTGACAACAAAAAAAATCTTTGTAAGATACGGTCCGAATTGCGGATACGTACTATTTGTCAACTATGGTAGAAATTCTTAAAAGTAAAATAATTAATTTTGCGTGATGATCTGTGTATTTTTTGAGTTCGTTATTTTAATTGTACAATAAAATACCTAAAATATAGTATTTTATCAGGTTTTATGAAATCTTAAACATTATTTTTATTTATTAATTATTAAGAATTCATACTCGTACGTGGTTTGGAACGATGCGGTCTGAAGTTTTTCAGGGGTCTATTATAAACCGTGAATATACCGTTGAATGTCGTTTTAACTTTTTTTTGTCTGTTTCTTTGCTAACAGTGTGAAAGGGACAGAGATAATAGAACCCAAGTATTTCGAACTTTTATTAGACCCCGCATGTTGAAATGACATTTGACAATAAAGGTCACTTGAATGTCATTTTGTCTCACTCAGTGAGCAAAATGCGATTTTGCTCACTGTTTTTAAGAATCAAAGTACCCTTGTTCGAGCTGCTGAGGTGAAAATAAAATTATTAACGCGAAAATGTGTATGTCTGTCTGTCTGTCTGTCGGCGTGTTACCTCTTCACACTTAAATCGCTGAACGGATTTAGCATAAATTTGATACGTACATATATATAGTTTCAGTCCCGGGGAGGGACATAGGATAGTTTTTATGTCGGAATGGCGGTGGAAATGAGAAAATTTATGAATTGCTTGTTAATTGGTGTAAGCAATTAATCATAATATATTATGCTCGAAATTATCTCTTAACACTAATTACACGCACACGAAGACGCGGGCATTGGCTAGTTATACAGGCTGCTTCCTGTAACAGGAGCAATAGATTAAACTGTAGGCTGTACTCCTCAAACTGACCAACATTTGTTCAGCAACTTTTAAAAATAACTTTGTTTTGATTTTTATTACACTTTAAAGTTTATTCTAAGACGCAATGTATTGCAAATTTTATTATGTTTGAAGCGTGACAAGCAATGTCAAACACACTGATGTCATGTTAGCGTACATTCAAGGCAATATTTATTTTGTATGAAAAAGAGGAAGTCCGAAGGATTCATAATTTTTGGGTTCCCCTCATCTGGCATAATATTGTTTGTCAGAAATACATCTCGCATAACATGTATCGCAGAAACACTTTTAGCCGAATGATAATTTCGCATAACTATTACTTGGCATTACTATTTACTACGCATACATTACGCATACAATACATTTTGCAGCGTATCATTAAGCAGAAGATTACTGTTGCCGACTTTCATTTAGCATAATTTTATGTACCATAACTGCTGCAGGATGGTTATGGTCCATAACCATCCTGCAGCATACTCTTATTAAACTTATTATGGTATAATGATTTTTTGACGTGTTAACCCACTTAGTTAAGTTTTTAAGTTAAGTTAAGTAAGAACTGCGACTCCAACAAAATTGGTCGTGTGCCAGAAAAGAAGGTTAGGTTATGTTAGAATTGCGACCTCCTACAAAAACGAATGGCTGTCAGAAAAATTGGTTGGGTTAGGTTAGAGCTGCGACCTCCTACAAAAACGAATGGCTGTCAGAAAAATAGATTAGGTTAGGTTAGAGCTGCGACTTCCTACAAAAACGAATGGCTGTCAGAAAAATAGGTTAGGTTAGGTTAGAGCTGCAACCTCCTACTATAACGAACGGCTACCAGAAAAGTAAGATCAACTGCCATAAAAACAGATTATATATAGATTATATTATTAGATTACTAGGTACTGCAGCACATTGGTAAGTCAATTAAAACCATTTATAACATCACCTTTAATTAAACTTGATAGCTTTATGCCACCAAAATAGTATGCAATACATTTATCTGCGAAATCAATATTCTTAAAAAATACTATTATGATTATCAACAGTACCTATGCCATAATATGGTTCTGGATTATAAAACTCTGCGAAGTGATTGTATGCTAAATGATACTATGCGAAGTAATTCTGCCAAACGACATTTTTGCCAAGTAACATTATGCAATACAAATATATGTCAAAAAACTTTCTGCAACACATTAGTAACTCATCATTTTTAAAAGTAGTTTAACAACCGTTTTATAGTTTGAGGAGTACCTATAATATATGTTTTAATTATTTGCTCGTGTTACTAGGCAACACTCTGTATATGTATATTTCGACGATATTTTAATGAATAGCGCATACATTTCACGGAATTCCTAACTACATTCGTTACAGAAAAATGGAAAAGTTAGTTTGATATCTCTGTAACTTCCGCGCCATTTTGAATTATTCTGACATCGTGTATGGGCAAAGTTACGAGTAATGTTATCTAGGATTCCAATGAGAATAAAATAGTTTTTATAGAATTTGTAGGCGATAAATAACAACACTTGTGGGGCAATTATAATGAACTTTGTAGAACTTTAAAATACTGCGTAAAATACGCGATTGCAAATTTCACTTTTGATTTTTCAGTTGTAATACTTGTGATATAGTTTTTATACAGGGTGTAACTGTTATGATTCACAATAAACTGCGGGGTGAATATGTGGGTCATACTAAACAACTTTTACTATGGGCCAACCCCGAAATCGCAAAAAAACATCAGCAAACATTGGAATGAGATTTACCAAAATGTATGAATGACAGATTTTTTAAAACGCAATATTTTTTTTAAATATACTTATTATCGGATTTTTCAATACGTTTGAAACCACGTCACTCTGCGTTTCATATCTATATTAATTACAATTTTTATTACACAATATAATTTTTAATTATTTAATTTTAATGATAAAACAAAAAGGCCAAAAATCAAACCTATATTCGTAAGTGTAGGAGGTAGGTACCTAGTTTTCCTATTTTATTTCATTTAGACTGCTAGTTTTAATATATATAGTTTAAATTAAATATGAATTTGATTTTCAAGTAGTTTTATTTAATATTAATTTAGTTTTTAATTAAATAAATGCATTTAGAAATTATTTTTCCATTTTGACACTTGACCATTTCTTGAAATGAAATTAAATGCGTTTATTAGACCTATATAATTCTTATTATCGGATTAGGAAGAGGACCTCTGCTGCCATCGCTATCCAACGTGGCAACGCGGCCAGTGTGATGGACACATTTGCACCCGGTACAGCTCGCGGAGATCTTTTTGATTAGTTCATTTGTAGTCTATTAATTAATTTAGACATTTTTTTAAGGGGGTACGAGTATTATTAACGAAATTTGCTCAATAAATTCAAAATTAATTATAAATATAAAGGAATATATCGCAAAAATCCAAAATCCTTATCTATAAAATCTAACACGGCTGTATACGCCTTTGCTAAAAAAAAAACAAAGTATAAGAAGCGTACTTACCCGAGCGACTGCGACCGAATGCAGCGCGGACGCCTGCCCGCCGTTATATAGGGCTCGGGGAACAGGGAAGGCACGGAGACGACTTATTCTACGAAAAACTAAGGCTAAGTTATTATAAGGAGTGACGCTTACCAGAGTGACTGCGACCGAATGCAGCGCGGACGCCTGCCCGCCGTTATATAGGGCTGGAGGAACAGGGAAGGCACGGAGACGACTTAGTTTACGTCATGCGTGGGATTAATGAAACGTAATTCAATATTAGTTGACCTTTTAGGAAATGTGCCAGACTTTTTGACTTGGGGCCCGTTTCTCAAAAGTTTGTAACTTGTAATACGCGGATGTCACTTTTTGACAGCTTTTGTTAGAACGGGACTTCCACTCGTATTAGAAGTTACAAACTATTGAGAAACGGGCCCCTGACCACGGCTATAGTTCGTTATTTTAGCAGTGGAAAAAGACTACGCGATCTTGACGTGTGTTTTTATTGAAAAACAACTTTTGTAAAATAATTACGGCAAATATGTGACAATTATAAATCATATATACGATCATTTACAATCTTTTGCTTTCATAAGCAATAGTTACTGATTTTTAAAAAGCATTTTTCAATAAAAAGACATGTCCAGATTGTTTACCTTTTTTCTAATGCTATAAAAAATGAACTATAGTCATAATAGTAGACAGATTTTCTTTGCAGGGCTACGCGGTAATGTGGCTCTATGGGCCGTTTCCGGCTTGCAGATAGCAATGTGCCAGCTGCGAAACATTGTCCAAATTTCTGAAAATTTCTGGAAACTTTCATAAGAAAATTCTCACGCAACTGTCCACCTAGGAAATTCCCGTTTAATTAGGGATTACTCAAGGTTCTGAACTGTTGACGAATGTTTCATTTAACATTTTTACGTCACTCATTGGCGTCTTTTTAACGCGACACGAGAAAGATGATGATGATGCATTTGTTTGTGTCATATGACGGCACTATAAAAGTACAAATTGTTTATAGGTTTGGAAGCTATAACATACTGATACACATATAAACAAGTTCAAACAACCTATCGGTTGCAACGAGTATTAAAATTTTAGAAATACAAATCAAAATATTTAATAAAAACAATTTGATTTGTTCTCTAAATTGTATTTATAGCCGGTAAAACAAGTTTGTTACTAAAAAGAAGCGCGAAATTCAAATTTTCTATGGGACGATAACGCTTCGCGCCTATATTTTTTAACTTTTATTTATTACTAGCGACCAGCCCCGGCTGTGCACGGGTTAACAAATTATACGTAAACCTTCCTCTTGAATCACTCTATCTATTTTAAACCGCATGAAAATCCGTTGCGTAGTTTAAAAGATCTAAGCATACATACAGATAGACAAACAGCGGGAAGCGACTTTGTTTTAAACTATGTAGTGATATTTTTGCCGACTCCACGCCTCCCCTGTGCCGCCGCCACTTCCCATGGCGCCCCGCGGCGCGGACCGAATGCTTCTTGACACAACACCCTCTACATACGCTCATTATGCTTTATTGTAATTAACTATATATGTATGGTATAGTAGTATTGGAAGAGATCGCTTAAAGGCATAAGGTCGCTTTTGGTTGTTGTTTAGATTTTTAATTGTAAACATTAGGAGCGAAAAACAGATTTCATACAAATCTGCCCTTAGAGTCAAAGACGCCTAGTCTTAGTAAGATGGCATATAGTCGAGAAATTGGGACGGGTTCCACCGTGGCGGGGTGGCCAAGGGGTTCAAGGCGTTAGCCCGGATTGCTAAAGACGCTGGTTCGAATCCGGCCTTCACCACTGGAGGGCTTCGTCACTTTTTCTTTAATATATGACATCTATTTCAGATTTCATACAATTTTTAATTGTCTTTTAATGCTCCTGACTGTTATAATGATTGAAAATTCGAAAAAAAATCAAACGTAGTTGAGCATAGCTGTGGTCCAATAGTGTCAAAATATTATCAATTATTTTAATATCCAGAGAGGGAAATGAGGACTACGTTTGTATGAAAAGGCGATTTTGCGCGAGTCCTCCACTTCCGTCTTAATACACTTTGAATTTGAATTTATGAATGAATGAATGAAATCTTTATTTCAGGCAACTAGTGGCCGATACATAAATACCTTAAAACTAGCATACATATTATAAAAATATAACTAAACACTAACAAATCACATTATGATTGCGATGCATTACGCAACCCCGCAGTGTCAGGGAACCGGCCGCGGAACCGCCGAAACTTGACACCCTTCGGCCAAAACTCCTCCTTGGTGAAGGTCGCTAGATGTTCAGTTGGAACGGTCATTTATACCCCTAGTGTAAATTTCACTAGATAGCGTGATGTGACGTACGCGTTTGCGTTAGGTGTCATTTAGTATGGGAGTTTGATTCCAAAACGTCCCGCTTGCGCGCTGTTAAAAATCCCATACCAAAATAGACACACGCAAAAGCGAGCGCTCGTCACGCTATCGAATAAAATTTACACTAGGGGCACAGAATAAGTAATAGTATTATCATACAGAACGGCCACGCACCGCCCCGCCCCGACTCGCATTACCTCGCCCCGCGACATGAATCTGCCGGACTTATGGCGTGCTCTCAGTACCGTAAAATGAGGTGAGTAGGCTTCGCGGGGACAGTTGGGTTATGAATGGGGAGAGAAGGTTTGAAAGGGGGGTGAGATGGTTTTTTAAGTCTACTGCCACAAAAACAATGCATTCCAATTTAAATTGGAGGTATAGTAATACTCATAATAAAAAAAAATCGATCCAACAATCTTCCAAAATCACCTTTGTATGAAAACCCAACTCACCCCAAATACGAGGGACTACGGGGTGAGGTGGGTTTTCCTGTTTATCGTCAAAGTTATGAAATGGAACTACCCAAAATAAAATAAAAACGAAAATACAAACTTCCGGAACACTTATTATATACACCATTCAGTTTGCATATGTAAAAATAAAATGTTATCGAGGTTTGAATGTCAGTTTTGCACCTACTCACCCCATTTTACGGTACTGCGACTTACCCACACATACACAATGACGCGTGTACAGACGTGCCGTGCACACATATAAACGCAAATGATTTTTGATGTACCTATGGCGTGTCTGCCCTGTGCTAGCGGGTCTGAAAAATAAAGCGAAGTTGGGGTAACCGAATGTGGTCGTACTCGTAATATTGAAACTTTTCAAACCGGATACCGGTGGATTCCGGAATCTTACCAATGAGTTTTCCCGAAATTCATTTAATATGGAACATAATTTAATATTCACCACTTCCTTTTCGTTGTACCTTACTCTTTAAGGATGACTCACATTAGACCGGGCCGTGTCCGGGCCGGAGCTTCCGGGATCCGGCGCTTACTTTTCTTAGACAAAATATGACAAGTGATTATGTGATGCTTGAAAGAAAACGAAGCTCCGTAAGCTCCGGCCCGGCCCGGACACATCATCCTTTACTTTGCAAAGTACCGTAAAATGGGGTGAGTAGGGTTCGCGGGGAGAGTTAACTGGGTTATGAATGGGGAGAGAAGGGATGAAAGGGGGTGAGAAGGGATTTTAAGGCTACTGCTACAAAAATAATGTATTCTAATTTAAAATGGAGCTATAGTATAGGTGAACCAGGATCTATTGAGGGTGCGCCATGTTGCGGAATTTCACTGGAACTAATTTTTTCATACTACACTGAATTGTCACCCTATACATGAGAATAACAGCGCCCTCTTGACAATTATCATATATTACTGGTCAGGCTATAATACTCATCATATAAAAAAAATCTATCACCCAATCTTCCAAAATTACCTTTGTATGAAATCCCATCTCACCCCAATTACGAGGGACTACGGGGTGAGGTGGAATTTCCTGTTTATCGTCAAAGTTATGAAATGGAACTAGCCAAACTAAAATACAAACGTCCGGAACACTATGACGGAATTAGCCATTACTATAGATAAAGAGAATAGATAGTATATAGAGGGGTCCTGTCATAGTAAATTTTGTAGTCACAGTAAATTTACTGCCATCTATCGAAACACGACTAAAACTCAAAATGAAAACGTATAAAATATGGATAAATGATTTTATTATTTTTATATAATGTTGTTGTTGTTCTTTCACTGATACCTAGGTATGTGTTAAAATTGTTAAATATCAAACGGTCAACGCCATAGGTGTGGCGCCATCTATCCAAGAATGACTTTTTCTTGATTTCCGGGTCACGTTTTTCCTTAGACTTTATTAATATTATACGGAGTTACGTTTACATAATGTCTTTGCTATAATTAATAATTAAATTACTAATCAATGAAATTGTCGCAATCGCAACCTGTACCGCGCGATCAAAACGTCGTAAGCGCCGTAAAATTCGTGGCTCTTACGCGTTTAGGTCGCGAGACTCACGCTCCGCTTCTATGGTTTGCTGTCAAATCAACAATAACTCATGGCGCAAAATATAGTTGGTCAAACCAAAAACAAAAAAAACAACGGGTTGCACTCCGGGAGTGCCGGCAGAAGTGAAAACTCAATGACTAGTGCAAAATGTCTGTATAATTGAGGTTAACGCCATCTAGCGTTATTTCGTCGCATTACTTGAAACCCCTAAGCACATCACTGTTAGTACTCGAGTTATATTCATACCAGTTAGAGGGAAACTCACTAGATGGCATTTAAATCAATAAAGAAAAACTCAATTATATGTAACTTTAGATCAGGTCACGTGTCCGTCTTACGGTCACGTGATCTGTCGCGAGTTTAACATTTTTCCCCACCTCAAAAAGTGCACATCGCCGCTAAAGAAGTGTTCACTTCAAAAAACTATACTCATCCTTTTCTTTTGGGTGCTAGTACTAGTGTAAGACAAAGATAATATGATTCTCTCTGCCTATGTTTGAAATGAGACAGTCCTTTGACAAACTATAGTAATAAAAGTTCAATGGAATCCATGATTGAAATCCACGCTTAACGAAGCCGGTTATATTTTATGCATAAATTGCTCGTGAAATCATGTAATAAATCGGTAATTCCTTGATAAATGTCAAGAGATATTTTATACACAGAACCGATATGTCAATATCAATCTCATAAAAGGCCTAAATAATTCGCCTCCTTTCCAATACTGTGTAAAATTGGAACGAATTTCGGTTTTCACGGTACCAAAGTCAGGGTACCTTTACGATTAGGTAGAACTTTATAACAGAAAAGTTAAAGTACAAAAATATGTATATTTATTAAAACGACAAACTATAATAAACAATAAAACTAAACTACATGTATTATAAAACTTAAAATAATCTTATAAATAAACTTATAAACAAAAAATGCTTCCCAGGTCGCTGTCATGTGGTACATGGTGCCCAGAAGACTGGCAGCGTTACCTCTACGGCTACCATCAGTTTGGCACTGACATAAACGCCATCGAGAACGTAATTTACTTTCTATGCATCTCGCTCGTACTCGCATATTAGTGCGAACGAGATGTATAGAAAGTAAATTACGTTCTCGATGGCGTTTATGTCAGTGTTGACACTGTCAGTGATTCATGGTACGGGCTCTCGTTGGATGGACAGCAATTTCCATTTTTAAAGTTATATAAAAACAGATCTCACAAATCTCAAAACTCCATAGTCAGCGAATAGCTTTGTTTGTCTTCTCTAATTTTACGAGAGTGTTCAAAAGTTACTTCTTTGTTAAGTTTACCTGTGGTCAGCACCACGGGGTACTGATGGGGGCGGAGTTGACTTTTATTTATATCCATTTAAGGTAGACGTACTTACTATACTTTGTTTTTTTAGCATTAGAATGAAGGTAAGCGATGTTGACATGTCTTTTTATTATAAACCACTATTGAAAAATTAGCACAGCAAATATGCTAGAAATATAAATCATATACCTACGATCTTTTACATTATTTTGCTTTCATAAGTAATATAAACTAATTTTTAAAGCGTTTTCCTATATTTTTTAACAAAAAGAGACGTCAAGATTGTTTACCTTCTTTCTAATGCACAAAAAAACAAACTATAGTGCTCGACATGCCCAATAGATGACACCCTGCTGTCACCTCTATTGACAATGCCTCAAGTTTCAAGATGACATGTGCAGAGGGGCTATTTTTCTCTTTTACTCCAATGAAGGCGTAATTAGAGTGACAGAGAAAGATGTCACAATTTGTGAAGTTCGGTTTTCGCGCTAGCCCCTCAGACTCTGGACCCTGGACCGGGTCGAGCACCAGTACGTTTACCGAACTATAGCTGTACGCCTTAAGGATAGTTTCAACGCTTCTTTTTCTATGGAAAGCACCACGTGATCAGCGATCAGCCATCATAGAAAATGAATGTCGGATGCCTCGGCTCGGATACGGCCCGGTCTAGCGTGGTAAGTAGGTACCTAGAATAGAATAGAAGATGGTTTATTCAAAAACGCTTAATTTAAACTTAACTAATAACAACACTGACATAGATTGGTTATAAAGCCTTCCTGAAATGGTCTCCACTCACTCCACAAAACCTAATTTGGTAGTTCCGCTATTTTCTTTACTCTGTGCCCAAGACTGAAACGATTCACTTCGCAAGTCTTTTACAAGTCTCATTAAAGTCTGTAGGTACAATGTAGATTATAAATTATAACTTACAATCGGTTCTGCAGGTAAACATGGATAGAACCAGTGGCTAGTAAATAGAGAAGATCGACAACAACACAAACACAACACAACAACAACAATTAATACAAATAAATCTGTTCTATTCTATTCTATTCAAGCTTTGTTTTGTTTTCTATGTTGTTAGGCGTAGGTAGTAGCGCTGCCTAGAATCTCTCAGCATTGCTTTTAAGATTGACTGGTTGAGAATGCCGTTTGACATTAAATCCGCCTTTTGGACGATAAGTTTTTCTGGTCGTTTCTCAAAAAGTTGGCACCGCCACCTGTCAATAGGTTTATGTTAGAACTTTTTTTTCATTATGTATAATTTTTATATATAAAATTTAAAACACATATTTAGAGAGACTTTTTACACAAAGGCCTAATACTTTGAAAAAGATTTAATAAATATTGATTACAAAAAAAAATATTGTAACTACGTTTATCCGCTAACCTGTCGTGTCCCAACGCGAGGTACTGATGTTTCGAGCTATGAAAACCACATAAATTATTGACTTAATTTAACGTCATTGCCGGATTTTATTAACATATATCCTTAAGTTTTAAAGTATTACTATCGCATAACAATATTATGCTTATATTTTAAGTTATTCGGCTTCAAAGTTTGTCCAAGGCAATTTTTGACATTAATCTGTCGCGTCACGTTCACGACGATTGTATAACCCCCACCGCACCTTTCCCGTCTCACTCCGCACGAACCGAAGGCGTCAGTCATCAGCTATCTCCTGGTAGGACGAAGACGTGGTTATTGTGCTCCGCAAATAAAACACAGACGACAAAGTATCGGAAATTGGAGTTTGTAATGGGTAAGTACTCTTTATCCTGGCGTGGATATCTTGCTAATTGGGTAACCTATCGCATTACTATTAAGATATGTAACGTAATCAATAGTTTAGTTTTATATGCCTAAGTATGGAGTTCATCAAGCTAATACATTTTGTGTATTCGCGATATAACTGCCATTTTCCCCATCACCTGCATATCGTTCACCTGGCTAAAACTGCCAGGTGGATGAGATTTTGCGTCAGGTTAATGTCACTGATACCACAACTAATACTCGTATCTATATAATTGTATAGCGGTAATATCGCTTTTGTGTGTTAATTTAGGAATAAAAACTATCCTGTCTGTTAAAGCTGTATATTATTCAAATTTGTGTACTTTTGTCTTACGTCTCGTTAACCTGTCCAAAAAAGTCAGGTGAATGATGCAATAGCAGGTGAATGAAGCGTCATTCACTTGCCATATGACAGGTGAACGATAACTATTTTAAATCCACGTTACATATACTCAAACAGTGATTAAGTAGATTTGTGACATCCCATGGGAAAAGGTACCTTATGAGGGTTTTTAGTTTTAGATCTATTAAAATATTTTGTACAAAGGTGAAAACATGCTCAATTCTTTTATTGTGTGTTGAGATGAGAGAGAGAGGTCAGTTCTGATAATGGGATCCATGAAGAATCGAGGGAACTCCTCAAATCTTAAAGGCATACATATAGTGATTTTTGTGTTTTCATTTACAAATCAAGCATATACATTCAGAAAAGTGACATTTGATGAAGTGGAACTGCTGATGAAGATCAGAACGTAACTCTTCAACGACGCATAGTTCACGTTTGTAGATTTGTCATCTTCGTTATGTTTGTTAAGCAAGTTAAGTTTTTAAGCCACATTTTTGTCAATCTCGAGTTCTGATGATGGGATCCATGAGGAATCGAGGGAACTCCTCAAATCTTAAAGGCATGCGTATAGAGACTTTTGGATTTTCATTAGAAAATCAAGCATTTTCATTAAAAACTGTCGCATTTGATGAAGTGGAACTGCTGATGATGATCAGAACAGAACTCTTCAATGACGCATAGTACACGTTTGGCGATTACGATTTCGACTTGGACTGGGACTGGGGCTGGGACCCGGACCCACATACACATATCGGTACACGGCGGGAAGAATTTTAAGATCAAGTTTCTTCAATTTTGTATTAAATCAGAAACTACACGATCCGCAAGAATATAATTTCTCTATCTAGGGTACCTACTGCTCTCCAAGGACGTGTTGTATGACCAAACAGCGTATGCCTATGATGCACCAAGTCTATTCCACTTGTACTGCGCTCGTTCAGCATCAGCTCTATCTTGGGTACTGCCCTCCCAAGTCCTCATCAAGACGTGTCGAATGACCAAAACAGCGTGTGTCTATGTTGCACCAAACCTGAGTTCCACTAGGTACTGCGAGGGTTCATCATCAGCTCTATCTTGGGTACTGCTCTTCCAAGTGCTCATCAAGACGTATTGGATGACCAAAACAGCGTGTGTCTATGTTGCACCAAACCTGAGTTCCACTAGGTACTGCGAGGGTTCAGCATCAGCTCTATCTTGGGTACCGCTTTTCCAAGTGCTCATGAAGACATGTTGGATGACCAAAACAGCGTGTGTCTATGTTGCACCAAACCTGAGTTCCACTAGGTACTGCGAGAGTTCAGCATCAGCTCTATTTTGGGTACTGTCCTCCCAAGTCCTCATCAAGACGTGTCGAATGACCAAAACAGCGTGTGTCTATGTTGCATCAAACCTAAGTTCCAGTAGGTACTGTGAGGGTTCAGCATCAGCTCTATCTTGGGTACTGCTCTCCCGAGTGCTCATCAAGACGTGTCGAATGACCAAAACAGCGTGTGTCTATGTTGCACCAAACCTGAGTTCCACTAGGTACTGCGAGGGTTCAGCATCAGCTCTATCTTGGGTACTGCCCTCCCAAGTCCTCATCAAGACGTGTCGAATAACCAAAACAGCGTGTGTCTATGTTGCATCAAACCTAAGTTCCAGTAGGTACTGTGAGGGTTCAGCATCAGCTCTATCTTGGGTACTGCTCTCCCAAGTGCTCATCAAGACGTGTCGAATGACCAAAACAGCGTGTGTCTATGTTGCACTAAACCTGAGTTCCACTAGGTACTGCGAGGGTTCATCATCAGCTCTATCTTGGGTACTGCTCTTCCAAGTGCTCATCAAGACGTGTTGGATGACCAAAACAGCGTGTGTCTATGTTGCACCAAACCTGAGTTCCACTAGGTACTGCGAGGGTTCAGCATCAGCTCTATCTTGGGTACTGCTCTTCCAAGTGCTCATCAAGACGTGTTGGATTACCAAAATAGCGTGTGCCTAAGTTATACCAAACCTGAGTTCCACTAGGTACTGCGATGGTCCAGCATCAGCGCTATCTTGGGTACTGCTCTCCCAAGTGCTCATCAAGACGAGTTGGATGACCAAAACAGCATGTGCCTACGTTGCACCAAACCTGAGTTCCACTAGGTACTGCCAGGGTGACAGCAAGTTTGAATGTTTACTTATTCACAGTGGACAATAAGGTCCCTTTTTATAGAAAATGACACATTTTTCGATTATTTTTAGAAGGCATTGAAAATGATGTGATGGACAGGTGAATGACACTCAGTTCAGGTGAATGATGACAAGAAACCAGGTAAACTGCAACAGACACAGGTTAATGGAGCCTCTCGATAACCTGTCACTATTTTCAGTGGAATTTGTACTTATTTCTCGATAACCTGCTTCTACTATCGATAACCTGAAAAATAAAAATATCTTTCACCTGTCCTTGATGTCATTCACCTGAATTTTCAAACGCCTATATCTTCTAAACTAATTGAAGGAATTGCTTCCCTTCCACATTTTCTAATACTTTAAGTTGCCTTTTAACGATCTCAATAAAAAAAAATGCGAAAATGCATAATTTTTGAAAAACATAAATTATAACCTGGCGGTGCCAACTTTTTGAGAAACGACCTTCTGTAATGGAAGTTTTTCTTAGGTTTTTCTCTACCAGTCAATCTTAAAACAATGCTGAGATATTATGGGCGGCGCTTCTACTACCTACTCCTAACAACACAAAAAACAAAACAAAGGCACCAACTTGTTTTTTTTTCTATTGACAGTGTATTTAAATTTTGTATTAGAATTGTAAGACTATTTATAAATTTTTTCCATTGAAATTGTATTTCAATTTGTAACTTGTAGAAGTGATATTTGTAGTAGCTATAATATTAATGAATGACTAGTTTTCAGGTAGGTAGGTTTTTTAAGCATGCGTATATTTCATAACCGCACGAGACAACATAAAGATCAAATGTATATTTATGTATCTACCATCTTTCATGTAACCTATGTTTAAAAAAAAATATGAACTGAACAGAACTGAAGGTTGTCGGTCTTCTCTATTTACAAGCCTCTGGTTTTACTCCAAATCACGGTATTTCTGGATTTCCTATACTTTTTTTAAAAGTAGGTCATTGCGTATTGAAGAAGTGTTGTTATTTACACAACGACCGAAAAGTAATAAAAATGTAGGCAATAGTGAAGGGATACGTTTACCCTTAGAGTTTTACATTATGTTTGTCATCACATTTGAGAGGAAAAAAAGCGCCGGTAGCGGTAAGAGCGTGCGACTTACAATCCGGAGGTCGCGGGTTCGAACCCCGGCTCGTACCAATGAGTTTTTCGGAACTTATGTACGAAATATCATTTGATATTTACCAGTCGCTTTTCAGTGAAGGAAAACATTGTGAGGAAACCGGACTAATCCCAATACGGGCCTAGTCTACCCTCTGGGTTGGAAGGTCAGATGGCAGTCGCTTTCGTAAAAACTAGTGCCCACGCCAATTACTGGGATCAGTTGCCAAGCGGACACCAGGCTCCAATGAGCCGCGGCAAAATGCCAGGACAACGCGAGGAAGATGAAGATGATGATGATCACATTTGAGAGGAACCTGCATTTTTAGGGTTCCGTACCCCTTTGGGTACTAAGACTTCACTGTCCGTCTGTCCGACCATCCCTCCCCCCCTTTTATCTCCGAAACTACTGGGTCTAAAATTTTGAAAAAGATACACAAAATATTTCTTTACCTATAGATGACAGGAAAACCTGTCCACGTTACATGTCCATTTTTGGGTCACTAATTTACATATGTGTACCAAATTTTGCTCCGTAGTTTCCGAAAAAAATGTCTGTGACAGACGGACAGACGGACGCAAGAGTGATCCTATGAGGTTTCCTTTTTTTCCTTTTGAGGCACGGAACCCTCAAAAAGGCCTTTACGCACTGGTGTGGTGAAAATAATTACCTATAAATATATAGCAATAGCTCGTTTCATATTCTTTATCCGTCAACGTTATGGTCAGTCAGCTTGAAATTATGGGCCACTATGCACCTCGGGAAATTTATAGCTATGGGGATTTTAAGTACAGTCGCGATCAGATATATCGGAGCGGCAAATGCGCTCACAATATCTGAACACGCCTCTATTGTCAGGGCGTTAGAGTGCGTGTTCAGATATTGTGAACATCTTGGCCGCTCCGATATATATGATGACGATAGGGATGTTGCGGATGCCGATTTTTTGACATTCGCGGACGCGGATGCAGATGTCAAGATAGGTAAGTACATAAAAAACGTCAAATATTACATTTTAGTAATTATTTTTCAAAAAACCGGCCAAGTGCGAGTCGGACTCGCGTTCCAAGGGTTCCGTAAGTACATTAAGTCCCACTCACGCTTGACTGCTCATTTCTAATAGGTTTTTTTGGCTAATGACTAAATTACCTAGCAGTCTAGCACTTACGCCGATGACGTTCCTGGACCGACCTGTTCCACATCCGCATCCGCATTAAACTCCGCATCGATTTTATGCGGATGCGGATGCAGATGCGAATGTTGAAAATAATGCGGAAGTTCCGCGATTGCGGATGCGGATAGTCGCAACATCCCCGGACTGTATCACGGATCTAGAATGACGCTTACGCCCAACAAACAATTAGGCGACACTTAGCACCTATTTTATAACCTATTATCGCTTATCGTATTAAGCGCGCTTAATAGTAGATTGGTAACTAAGGGATAAAAATGATGCCTTGCACCCGAGTTAAACACTCTACTTTTCATTTCGAATACGGAAAAAGAAAAATAATGTGTTTGTTTTAACATGACTAGGTACGTAGTGGTTCACTGGTAGAGAATGCCTTAATGTATTAAGTCCGCCATTTGTACTTCACTACATAGTATAAAACAAAGTCGCTTCCCGCTGTGTTTCCCTATGTATGCTTAGATCATTAAAACTACGCAACGAATTTTGATGGTTTTTTTTTAAATAGATAGAGTGATTCAAGAGGAAGGTTCATGTATAATTTGTTAACCCGTGCGAAGCCGGAGCGGGTCGCTAGTATAATTATATGTGCAAAGTTGGGAAAAAAAGTCAAAACAATGGAATCGATCTTAGAAGTCGCTTTAGGGTCTCTATTGTTTCCCAAATAGTTTTAAACCATAATGCATTGTTTGCCCGAATTTTCGTTAGTCATAATTCATTTAGTTCAGAAACGCGTCACTTTTCAGGATTGCCTTAAAACAAACCTAACCTAACCTAACCTATCTATAAGATAACCTAACGAAAATCCTGAAATGTTAACGGTTTCAGTTTTAATGACTAATGATAATAATGATGACAAACAATACATTATGACTTAAAGCTTTATGGGAAACAACGGGACCCGTCGCTTTAGATTTGTTCGTTTGTAAATATTATTTGGGTGAAATATGAACCCCTGATGTAGGGCGTACGTAAAGTCTAAACTTTTTGTTTGTTTTGATTTTGTAAGGTTATCGGATGATATTACGATATTTCGACCAGATACTTATTTATTTTTACTTACTTACATTTATTTTTAGACTTCATGAGCCATTAGAATGTGAGGAAGATGATGATATTTTTTGTGGTACTTCACTACATAATATAAAACAAAGTCGCTTCCCGCTGTCTGTCCCTATGTATGCTTAGATCTTTAAAACTACGCAACGGATTTTGATGCGGTTTTTTTAATACACTGATTCAAGAGGAAGATTTATGTATAATTTGTTAACCCGTGCGAAGCCGGGGCGGGTTATAAATATAAGTGGTTGTTATCGAACGTAATTGTTTTTGCGGTGAGTGCATCAGAAGCTTGGAAATTGCAATATCCTTAAATAGGAACATTAACTCGGTGTTTTCTTATCGCTCTCTATAATGAGGTCGCACGAGTAAAGGTTCTGTTCGGAGTGAGACTGCACCAGCATTAGTGTAAGGCCTGAGTGGACGCTCGAGTTGGGCGTGCAGCGGGGCGTGGCGTGCGGTGTGCACAAATGCAAGCGTATAGGAGCGGCCTTAGTGCACGCTGCTCACATCACGCATGAGCCCGCGACGCCACGCTGCACGCCCCGCCGAACGCTCCGCTCCGAGCGTCCACTCAGGCCTTACACTTACTGCTTCAGTGCAGCGAGAGAGATATAAGTAAAGAAAGAGTGTGGTAACTCCATACATCAGTTTTCTTACCAAAACGCGAGTTATTTCGTAGGCGACATCTAACATTCTCTAAAAATTTTGCTAAAAGTTCTGCTAGTAAAAATGTAAAATAATGACTAAAAATGTCTGCAGGATACTAAACAATGACCAAATTTTAAAATAAAAGTTCACACATCACATCAAACACACATTTAATTACATTTTATTACACATTACAAATTGAGTCATAAAGTTAATCACAACTTTTGACGTGATAATGATAACGTCTTATAAATCGATGAACACCGGTAGCATGCACGAAAAAGTGTCACGTTGTGGACGGATCTCCATAGTAACGTCACTAGTACGCATTTAGTTGGTAGTATGCAATTTTTCATCAATGTTTTCTTATAAGTGTAAGGCCTGAGTGGACGCTTGAAGCGGAGCGTTCGGCGGGGCATATAGCGTGGCGTCGGCTGCACGCCCAATCCGAGCGTCCACTCAGGCGTTACACTAAAGGTGACAGTCCATTTCCAACCGCAGCTGCACTAATGTTCATTTTACTATGGAAATTGACAGTAACAGCGACGCTTTCAGTACCAGTAGTGCAGCTGCGGTCAGAAATGGAATGTTACCCTTACGTTATCACGCAAAATTATCGTCCGTAAACCGACTTTCCAGAAAACCATATATTTTTTAGCTTTTAAGCGAAGACTATGCTCTCAATCCAATCGACGTAGTGAGACACTTTAGTATAGATCCCGGGGTCCCCGATGGTCCCGCAGCCCTTGCCAAACGACGTGACACCAATGACGGTGTACATGCAGTGGATCTGACGGTTTTGGATGGTGAGCGGGCCGCCGCTGTCTCCCTGAAAAGAATAAGTTTTCGTTTAGAAATAAAAATACTATTCTACTTTTTTACTGACAAGATTTGCTTGACCAGCTATATAAATACTATTTTAAATAACAAACTAAAAGCGATGTCCGGAGCAACCAACTGCAGAATACATTTTTACAAAATACAAATTAAATTACCAAATTTAATAACTTTAAAATGGTGAAAATAAATGCCTGTTCCATAGAAAACATCGACATCTGATGGGATATTACTACACAGTATAAAACAAAGTCGCTTCCCGCTGTCTGTCTGTCCCTATGTATGCTTAGATCTTTAAAACTACGCAACGGATTTTGATGCGGTTTTTAATAGATAGTGTGATTTAAGAGGAAGGTTTATGTATAATTTGTTAACCCGGGCGAGCCGCTAGTTTAAATAACAAAAAAGCGGTGTCCGAGCCTTTCTAAAGAAGCCGATTCTAAAGAACCAACTTTAGAATGGTGAAAATAAATGCCTGTTCCATAGAAAACATCGACATCTGATTCTGATCTGATCGTATACAGCTATAATGACTTCTTACGAAACGCTTTAGTCAACTGTAATGAATTCGACCAATCATGTATCGCCAAAGATACAATAAAAGACATCAACGCGCTACTATTTCAGGAATAAGTGTAAGGCCTGAGTGGACGCTCGGAGCGGAGCGTTCGGCGGGGCGTGCAGCGTGGCGTCGGGCTCACGCATGATGTGAGCAGCGTGCACTAAGGCCGCTCCTATACGCTTGCATTTGTTTAATATGCACGCCGCACGCCCCGCCCCGCCGCACGCCCAACTTGAGCGTCCACTCAGGCCTTGCACTTAGAAGTGTGTTGATGACTTGATGATTATTGTCCTTTGTATAATTTGTATTATCTTTTTATGTTATCTACTGAGCTACTTATCTAATTTTGTTAAACTATTAAGGTTTTTAGTGGTAGATGTTCTTGTACAAAAAATGTATTAAATTACCTGACAAGTATCCTTGGACTGCGTGTAGTCTCCGTAGCAGACCTGCGTGTCCGGGTCGTAGCCGTTCTGGATGTTTCGGCTGGGCCGGAACTTGGCGCTGCACTCTTCATCTTTAAACTTGTTCAGTGTCACCTGCCAATTTTTAAAGAGGTAGTTATGGAGGGTAGAGGTAAGGAGAAAACTCTTTTATGGGAGAACATTTGCAAAAGTATCCAGCTGTTAGCTATAAATAAAATTAACAGTTCCAAATCTCTCCAGAGTAGCGCTAGAGCTGGCTAGAATAGCTAAGAACGTAGCCGTTATTGACGGAGTGAAGGGCGCTGTCAATTAGTTGAATTATTTATCAAATATTCTAGTTATTGTGGCGGCACATATTTAAAGTTTATTGACGGATACTTTTTGTTATATGGTCATGAAGATTGTTTTCCTAACGTAACATCAAATATCAGGGGTGATATTTCATAGGTATATTTTTGTGACTAAATAGGTCAATAAAATTGGTATAAGTACCTTCTGTAGATAGTCGGCATTGCTTCCCATCCAAGTGGTAGCGCCCCAGCCAGTGGCTACAGCTTTAGAATGGTCTCCGTCAAAGACGTCGAGACACGCGGGAACCGTGGTGAAATCTAGTTTGATCCTGGGGACAGATCAAGTGGTATGTTTAATAAAATATTACCTAAAAAGAGTTTATTGGATAGTACCGAAAATTACAATACCTAAATAGGTACCTAACATGAACACTAAAATAGTAGATAGATAGTAGAATACTCTTTATTGGCACACGTGGCACTCATAAATACGGTTGAGTATGGCTGATTTTGAGACTGTAATGTATGATTTTACTAGCGACCCGCCCCCGGCTTCGATGGGTTAACAAATTATACATATATAAACCTTCTTCTTGAAACACTCTATCTATTTAAAAAAACCGCATCAAAATCCGTTGCATAGTTTTAAAGATCTAAGCATACATAGGGACAGACAGCGGGAAGCGACTTTGTTTTATACTATGTAGTGATGGTGGCTATTGTCTACGGCTGTTTGGGTTATTACTTTGCTTCGACACTTAGTGTAAGGTCTGAGTGGACGCTCGAAGCGGAGCGTTCGGCAGGGCGTGCAGCGTGGCGTCGGGCTCACAAATGATGTGAGCAGCGTGCACTAAGGCCGCTCCTATACGTTTG
Organism: Cydia amplana; assembly: GCF_948474715.1. Lineage (NCBI taxonomy): Eukaryota > Metazoa > Arthropoda > Insecta > Lepidoptera > Tortricidae > Cydia > Cydia amplana. Next base: position 1,835,693 of record NC_086093.1, on the reverse strand, counting down.
TATTTGTTTAACATGCACGCCGCACGCCCCGCCCCGCTGCACGCCCAACTCGAGCATCCACTCAGGCCTTACACTTATACTTACGGGTTCTCAACTTCTAGCAGAGCAATGTCATGGTATTTGGAAGGTGCCTTATACTGCGGGTGTTTGATGATCCGTCTGATTCTGTGCACTTGAGAGGCGGACACGTCGTCAGTCCGTTTCAGAGTGCCGGTGATCGCGTAGGCCACTGGTCCCCTGGAATAGAAGTTCGAAATATAAAACTCACACCAGCCCGCTGCGGGCGCAGCATGGTTCCATTTTTATCGCCTGTGCCCGTCACTTTCTTACTTACATACTTGTTAGAACGAGACAGGCATGGTGACAAGCGACGAAAACGCGACCGTGCTACCGTCGCTGGAAACCCTTCTCATTTTAGCGTTTTCGTGGTTAATCATAAGAATTGACGCACGAATATTGCTTATGTCCATAGACAACGAAATTAAGTACCGTATTTTTTTAATAAAAAAAATAGTTATGCCCATTTTTTTTTGGAATTTTGATTTAGGGATAGTCTCATTGTAAAAGTTGCACGTATGACTAAGTGTAAGGCCTGAGTGGACGCTCGAGTTGGGCGTGCAGCGGGGCGGGGCGTGCGGTGTGCATGTTAAACAAATGCAAGCGTATAGGAGCGGCCTTAGTGCACGCTGCTCAAATTACTTGTGAGCCCGACGCCACGCTGCACGCCCCGCCGAACGCTCCGCTTCGAGCGTCCACTCAGGCCTTACACTAAGTATGGTGCTCGACGCGGTCCCAGTACATGTCATCTTGAAACTTAAGTCATTGTCAATAGAGGTGACAGCAGGGTGTCATTTATTGAGCATTAGCATATTGAGCACTAGTACGTTTACCTTACGTCGCAAAACTTGGCAAAATGGTGTTAATCTTCGATCAACACGGGCTTCCGACACGTCAGAAGGGATAGGCCCAAGCGATATCTTGACATACAAATCATTTTTCGCGGGGGGGAACGTGCACACAGTCGCACTTCTCACACACTTACGTACAAAATCCAATCTGTAATGACGACACAAATACATAGAAAATGACACCTACTACACAGACAAATCTTGCACACCTCGATCTGTTTTTGTGTACGAACGAGTCACAAGTGTCACAACACGCACACTAACACATTTTCGTCAAAGAATTTTATTGTTTTCTGAGAGATGAGAAGTCGGATTTGTCGCTCGACCGATCCGCAATTTGTACTGGGCGCGCAAAATCGATAAATCCAGCAATTACATGAGACTAAAATATAATAATTGTATTTAAATGTAATATTAAACGTATGATATGTAAAAAAAATATTACATGTGAAATGTAACACCTTCTTTTTGCAAATGTGATGTCCCCGACCTCTTTGTACAACAAAAAACCAAGCAATTCGGCAATTTTTTCTACTGCTGTGTTCACTCGCGCGTCTGGACTCGGTGTAGTTAAAAATCTGAGCGCAACTAGTTTTATTACCCGCGCTAGATCAGTTGATCTTGTACCTAGGTAGAGGGGAAATAGTGCGAATGTCGCATCCCTTCCGTGTTGATCGAAGATAATAATACATTTGCACCATTTCATTATAGGTAACAATTAATCACTCACAGATCTCTGGCTGAAGTACAGTGCCCTGCCGTGAGTATGAACCGGTCGCTCAGCAGTGTCCCGCCACACCGCTGTGCTTCTGCCAGTAGTAGTAGTAGACAAGCAGTAATTAACAACCACTCACACATCTCTGGCTGAAGTACAGTGCCCTGCCGTGAGTATGAACCGGTCGCTCAGCAGTGTCCCGCCGCACTGCCACACCGCTGTACCATTCGACTGCCCGTAGCCAAGCAGCACCTAAAACACCCTCTGTTTTTATTTCGCTTCTAACCAACTTGTTACGATTTCGAATTTGAATTATGATCTTGAGTTTATACGACTTAGAAGGTCGTTTACGCTGATTGGTGCAAGCGAATTGAAGTGAAGTTCGTGAGTGAGATGCGTGCCAATCACCAAGACGATCCTCAAGGTCATATCAAAACCAGTTCACGTTCAGTTCACCACGTAGAGCTACGACCGTTGTTATGAGAGATATTATATAGAGAGGAGGGGGGATTGTAATAGGGACAGAGATTGCAGCATGTCTTACTATAACAATATGCGTGTGAGAGAGAGTGAGAGGGAGAAAGAGAGAGAAAGAAGAAGGTGGAGGGTACAGAGAGTGTCACTATTACCATGTGAGGGAAGTTCGCTTCACGTTGGTGCCGCCCACGATTAGTTCATCCACTTTAATATTGCTGCTGTTGGCGCGGGCCATGCTGCCTGACAGAGAGAGGAAGAGGGGGGGAAAGAGAGAGTATGTTTACCATGTGAGGGAGCTCTGTTCTCTTAGCGTTGGTGCCGCCCACGATTAATTCATCCACTTTAATATTGCTACTGTTTGCGCGGCCCATGCTGCCTGACAGAGAGAGGAAGAGGGGGGGAAAGAGAGAGTATGTTTACCATGTGAGGGAGCTCTGTTCTCTTAGCGTTGGTGCCGCCCACAATTAGTTCATCCACTTTAATATTGTAGCAGTTTGCGCGTCCCATTGCTGCCTGGCAGAGAGAGGAAGAGGGGGGGAAAGAGAGAGTATGTTTACCATGTGAGGGAGCTCTGTTCTCTTAGCGTTGGTGCCGCCCACAATTAGTTCATCCACTTTAATATTGTAGCAGTTTGCGCGGCCCATGCTGCCTGACAGAGAGAGGAAGAGGAGGGGAAAGAGAGAGTATGTTTACCATGTGAGGGAGCTCTGTTCTCTTAGCGTTGGTGCCGCCCACAATTAGTTCATCCACTTTAATATTGTAGCAGTTTGCGCGTCCCATTGCTGCCTGACAGAGAGAGGAAGAGGGGGGGAAAGAGAGAGTATGTTTACCATGTGAGGGAGCTCTGTTCTCTTAGCGTTGGTGCCGCCCACAATAAGTTCATCCACTTTAATATTGTAGCAGTTTGCGCGTCCCATTGCTGCCTAGCAGAGAGAGGAAGAAGGGGGGTAAAGAGAGAGAGAGAGTCTGTATGTTTACCATGTGAGGGAACTCTGTTCTCTTAGCGTTGGTTCCTCCTACGATTAGTTCATCAACGTTGTGGTTGCAGCGGTTGGCGCGTCCCATGCTGCCTGACAAAGAGAGGAAGAGGGGGGAAAGAGAGAGAGAGTCTGTATGTTTACCATGTGGGGGAACTCTGTTCTCTTAGCATTGGTTCCTCCTACGATTAGTTCATCAACGTTGTGGTTGCAGCGGTTGGCGCGGCCCATGCTGCCTGACAAAGAGAGGAAGAGGGGGGAAAGAGAGAGAGAGAGTCTGTATGTTTACCATGTGAGGGAACTCTGTTCTCTTAGCGTTGGTTCCTCCCACGATTAGTTCATCCACGTTGTGGTTGCAGCGGTTGGCGCGTCCCATGCTGCCTGACAAAGAGAGGAAGAGGGGGGAAAGAGAGAGAGAGTCTGTATGTTTACCATGTGAGGGAACTCTGTTCTCTTAGCGTTGGTTCCTCCCACGATTAGTTCATCCACGTTGTGGTTGCAGCGGTTGGCGCGTCCCATGCTGCCTGACAAAGAGAGGAAGAGGGGGGAAAGAGAGAGAGAGTCTGTATGTTTACCATGTGAGGGAACTCTGTTCTCTTAGCGTTGGTTCCTCCTACGATTAGTTCATCAACGTTGTGGTTGCAGCGGTTGGCGAGTCCCATGCTGCCTGACAAAGAGAGGAAGAGGGGGGAAAGAGAGAGAGAGTCTGTATGTTTACCATGTGGGGGAACTCTGTTCTCTTAGCGTTGGTTCCTCCTACGATTAGTTCATCAACGTTGTGGTTGCAGCGGTTGGCGAGTCCCATGCTGCCTGACAAAGAGAGGAAGAGGGGGGAAAGAGAGAGAGAGTCTGTATGTTTACCATGTGAGGGAACTCTGTTCTCTTAGCGTTGGTTCCTCCTACGATTAGTTCATCCACGTTGTGGTTGCAGCGGTTGGCGCGTCCTATGCTGCCTGACAAAGAGAGGAAGAGGGGGGAAAGAGAGAGAGAGTCTGTATGTTTACCATGTGAGGGAACTCTGTTCTCTTAGCGTTGGTTCCTCCTACGATTAGTTCATCAACGTTGTGGTTGCAGCGGTTGGCGAGTCCCATGCTGCCTGACAAAGAGAGGAAGAGGGGGGAAAGAGAGAGAGAGTCTGTATGTTTACCATGTGGGGGAACTCTGTTCTCTTAGCGTTGGTTCCTCCTACGATTAGTTCATCAACGTTGTGGTTGCAGCGGTTGGCGAGTCCCATGCTGCCTGACAAAGAGAGGAAGAGGGGGGAAAGAGAGAGAGAGTCTGTATGTTTACCATGTGAGGGAACTCTGTTCTCTTAGCGTTGGTTCCTCCTACGATTAGTTCATCCACGTTGTGGTTGCAGCGGTTGGCGCGTCCTATGCTGCCTGACAAAGAGAGGAAGAGGGGGGAAAGAGAGAGAGAGTCTGTATGTTTACCATGTGGGGGAACTCTGTTCTCTTAGCGTTGGTTCCTCCCACGATTAGTTCATCCACGTTGTGGTTGCAGCGGTTGGCGCGTCCCATGCTGCCTGACAAAGAGAGGAAGAGGGGGGAAAGAGAGAGAGAGTCTGTATGTTTACCATGTGAGGGAACTCTGTTCTCTTAGCGTTGGTTCCTCCCACGATTAGTTCATCCACGTTGTGGTTGCAGCGGTTGGCGCGTCCCATGCTGCCTGACAAAGAGAGGAAGAGGGGGGAAAGAGAGAGAGAGTCTGTATGTTTACCATGTGAGGGAACTCTGTTCTCTTAGCGTTGGTTCCTCCCACGATTAGTTCATCCACGTTGTGGTTGCAGCGGTTGGCGCGGCCCATGCTGCCTGAAAGGGCCGTTCGCTCGCAGGGATACACTAGTTCATGTTGGTAGTCAATGCATTCTGGAACAACAAAAAAACTATAGAGAAATATCTTATACCTTTAAACAAGCAATTGTTGTATATTTATTTACACCTAGTCGACATCTGGCGTCAAGTAGAGAATTTATCAGTACCGTTACTTGACAGCAGATGTCACAAGTGTCGCTACAGACGAAACATGTAGTCCTAAAACAATTTACAACTAATATTATAAGCAGAGTGCGTCGAAATCCGGTTATAATTGTAACTTTATAGCTGTTGGTTCTCCTTAACATAAATAAATAAATAATATTAGCTGAAAATTGTTGAGCATTAGACTTTGCGTTCGTTTCGTTTTCAACTATATAGCAGATATCACTGGCCATTCAGCGGGGTGATGCCGCCAGCTTCGATCAACACGGGCTTCCGACACGTCGGAAGGGATAGGCCCAAGCGATATCTTGACATTCAAATCATTCTGCCATTTTTCGCGGGGGGGGAACATCGCACTTCTCACACGCTTACATACAAAATCCAATCTGAATTGACGACACAAATACATAGAAAATGACACCTACTACCCACTCAGTTGCTTCTGGTAACTAGAGCTACCAACTTTGAACACCTACAAATTGCTTCTGGTAGCCAGAGCTACCAGACGACCATTGTACGATTTTTGATTTTTTATCTGTAACTGGCGGCTTGGAAGCGGTTTAAACTATGTTTCGAGCATAGACAAATAACATGGCAATACAGAAAAAAAAAATTTGCCAACATATGGCCAACATGATAAAATAAAAATATTTAAAACAGCTGTCGGTTTCAAAGTTGTGCGAAAGTGAAGTTGCGGAAAAGTGGTCAGTGTTTTAAAAATGCCGTAAGTATTTTTAATTACTCTTTTACTATCTAAATGTTATACCAAACGATTATGTATATATCTAACTAACAGATAGAATGTATATTTCAGTTCTAATGTAGAATTATGAATTACTATCTCACTTCAAAGTAGTTAAACGGTGATTTTTTTCGGTTACTTGCGATTGAAATAAGATAAGATTTTGAAGAATAAGTCATATTTTTCAAATAAAATATTGTTATTTAAATAGTCTAAATATTAAGTTTCATTTATAATCATAAAATCATTTAAACCTGTGATATGTTATACAGGATTAGCGAAAGAAACAATTGTAAGTATGTGCCGGGCGGCTGGTAACTCTAGCTACCAAAAGCAATTTAGCGAACGTCTCGCTCGGACGTCGTAAGGCATGAGGCACACTAGACGCTTTGCGTGCCCGTGTGGTACATTCTTGTTATGTGTTCCTACTAATGTTTCAACTACTAAGATTGTGTTTTGGGGAAACCTGACATTATTTGCACATGGTTATTGGTATATCTTTTATTAGTGCATGGTCATATACAGGGTGTCCCCAGACTATGTCACATGAAGGAAAAGTACCTTAAATAACGTAGATAAAATATTTTGCTAAAAAGAAGACCTTAAGTTATTTTTAAAAGTTACTAATACTTGCATTGAAAGATATTCTAATAAATACTTTCTTCTTCTGGGAATCGAACCGACTAAATGTGAAAAAAAAAAACCGGCCAAGTGCGAGTCGGACTCGCGCACGGAGGGTTCCGCACCATCAACGAAAAATAGAGCAAAAGAAGCAAAAAACACGGTCACCCATCCAAGTACTGACCCCGCCCGACGTTGCTTAACTTCGGTCAAAAATCACGTTTGTTGTATGGGAGCCCCACTTAAATCTTTATTTTATTCTGTTTTTTAACCGACTTCAATTTCATAGAAGGAGGAGGTTCTGTATTCGGGTTAGGCTATTTTTTTTTATGTACGTTCACCGATTACTCCGACATCCGTGGTCCGATTTGAGTAATTCTTTTTTTGTTTGAAAGGAGCTACCTCCAAGTTGGTCCCATATTAATTTGGTTCTGTTCTGATGATGGGATCCATGAGGAATTGAGGGAACTCCTCAATTTTTAAAGGCACATGCATGGTGATTTGGGTGTTTTCTTAAGCAACTCGAGCATTTTCTCCCGAAAACCACCAATTTGATGAAGTAGACCTGATGATGATGATTGTTTTGATGATAATGATGATGATTTTTAAAAATGTACTATGTTCAGCGATTAATCCGGTACCTGTGATCCGATTTGAGTAATTCTTTTTTTGTTTGGAAGAAGTTACCTCCAAGGTGTTTCCGTATTATTTTTGGTTCTAGTCTGATGATGGAATCCATGAGAAATTGAGGGAACTCCTCAATTTTTAAAGGCACGTGTAAAGTGATTTCGGTGTTTCCTAAAGTAACTCGAGCATTTGCTTCGGAAAACCACCAATTTAATGTAGTGCGACTGTAGCCTTACCATGAGTTCGACACTACCCCTGATCAGTAGCCATATCACAAGTTTGGCATTGACATATTCGCTATTAACGTCTTCGTAACTTACTTTTTATGCATCTCGCTCGCACTAATATGCCAGTACGAGCGAGATGCAAAGAAAGTAAGTTACACACACGCTAGCGAATATATTAATGTCAAACTCGTGGTAAGCTGGTAAGGCTACTGATCGGGGGTTAGGGTTAGGGATTAAGGGGTCGGGGACTGGCGGTTGAAGTACTGTTGCTTCTGGGTCGAGGGGTTCCTGGATCAGGGGTTGATGCGCTGTGAGGTTGAGTGATCGGGGGGGTTGAGGGATTGGGTCAGTGGCGGAGCGGAGGATGGATTTAGTGTAGTGATAGTGACAGGAATTATAATTTCCCAGACGGACTCGAGAAAATTCCTGATTACATATTTATTAAAGTAATAGGTACACGAATTTAATGTTAAACGTGATCTCGTTTTTCATTCATGCGTCGCGCTCTTAACAATGCGTTAAAACTAAAAATTGAAAAATAAAAACTTTTTACACAAAAAAGAAAACCGACTTCAAAAAGGATGAAATAAAATATTATCCTTTTTGAAGTCTATGCGTTACCAACTGATATATTTGAAGGTGTGTCTCTATCATACCGTGTTATATAACATTTATAACAGCCCAGTGTGGGAGCACCATTAGACTCCCTGTATATGGTGGTGGGAACAAATGGAAAAACTCAGATGGTGTGTGTATTATCTATATATATTGACTAAACTGGATTGTATGTGTCAGAATTTCACCTAGTTTCGAAGTTATGACCAACTCATTTATAACATTTTTTTTGGCCTCAATATGCGGGGATTCAATTTTTCTGTTTCCACGTGTTATACAAAGTATTTAATGCGTACATATATCCATATATAGGTACGTATAAAATACTCGGTATAATATAGGTACGTATATATGACCATTCATATATATCTTGTGTCAAAATGTTTGCACGTCAAACATCTTTTGGTTGACGGAATAGATTTGCATGCGGTGTGTGTGTGGGCCCGCGGGTTTTTTCGTGCTTATGTAGTCTATTTTACATGATTTAAACAGACCAGCGAAATCAAAATTGAATGAAAAAGGAGAACCCAAAGCTCGGGGTCGTGGACGTGGACGCGAGCGAGGGCGAGGGCGCGGACGAGGAAAGGGAGTGGCAAAGCCCAGGGAATTGTTTCCCGAAGAGCGAAGGAGTGATACCCCACCATCGCCTGTTCCGGGTCCTAGTTCTAGGTACATTTTATTATTAACTCAATTTTTCGGTTTCCACGTATTATACAAAGTATTTAATGCGTACATATATCCATATATAGGTACGTATAAAATAGTCGGTATAATATAGGTACGTATATATGACCATTCATATATACCTTGTGTCAAAATATTTGCACGTCAAACATATTTTGGTTGGCGGAATAGATTTGCATGCGGTGTGTGTGTGGGCCCGCGGGTTTTTTCGTGCTTATGTAGCCTATTTTACATGATTTAAAAACAGACCAGCGAAATCAAAATCGAATGAAAAAGGAGAACCCAAAGCTCGGGGTCGTGGACATGGACGCGAGCGAGGGCGAGGGTGCGGACGAGGAAAGGGAGTGGCAAAGCCCAGGGAATTATTTCCCGAAGAGCGAACTCCACCATCGCCTGTTCCGGGTCCTAGTTCTAGGTACATTTTATTATTTACTCAAATATGAATAAAGTTACATCAGAAACTTATTTTGAAAGGGAGGAATCAATAGATTATCATTTTTTAATTACTTTCAAAATAAGCTTCTGATGTAACTATGCTCGCCAAAAAGGCAAATCAGTTTTACATGTATGGAGTTATATGTTTTTCACAGAAACAAAATGCGACACTGAGAGGTATTGTAAATATATAAATGTATTTTTGTAGATCATATGAAGAGGAAAAGGCGATAGTCTTAAAAAGACTCGCCGAAACTAAGAAGAGGCTTCTTACGCTTCCAGCGGAGACCCGGAACATGTACGTGGGCAAAAAGAGGGAAAAGCAGCTGGAGAGGTTCTTGTTGCCAGACGCTCCTCCTCGCAAGCAAATGAGGTAAGATATCTGCAACCACAGTTAGTAGCATATTGGTATGTATACACCGAAGTAACTGTATTAAAAGAAAACAATTGTGTTTTAGGAAACAATCGCCCAACAGAACCCCCTGCCGGTTAATGCCTGGGTCGCCGGCGACACCTCCAGCTCGCAAGATTATGTCATGGGAGATAACGTAAGTTGCTTGTCTTGTACATACATAATCATTGATATCATAATGCATGTTATTCTCATATTACGTTTACTTGTTTTGCTTACAGAGAAGATTACCCAGCCAGCACAAAAGGATTATCGACACCTCCTCACCAAATCGAGCCAGAGTGTGATACTCCAACAAGGTAATTTAGATGATTTTATTGTGGTATTGGAAACTTGTTCCAAATATGTATTTCATAGGTTTGTAACATAACTTTATTTTTGCAGCGTTGTCAGTTTGGATAGTGTCGTGGAAGTCCCGGGTTACTCACCACTACGTGTTGACTGGACTACAGGCAACCTGAGTAAGTTGTGGTTTTTATCTGTAAATGCATTACTTTAGTGAACAAAAGTAAATTTCTTATTACCTTTTTAATCAATTTGAATATGTTTTAGGGCAAAAAACACCTATCACGCCGTTGTGCACGCCCAGGAACTCAAAAAGCTGTTTATCGAAGGAAACTACAAAACCAAGTAATTGCCAATATACAAGTGTTTCTTTGGCATATGTATTTCTGAATTTTTTTTGCTAATTATTGATTATATTGTAGGAAATAAAACGCCCGTCCCAACTTCCACGATCAGGATCCAAAAACCTCAAACAGCGAAGGAAAATGAAAATCCTAGTAAGTGTGAATACATTAATATTTCCTTGACATGTTTACAGATTTAGATTAAAGTTCGTACCTATACATCTAATTCGTAACCACTCAGATGGCTACTGGCGCTTTTATTAAATTGACCCAGCGCAACATTTTCATATTTGCATAACATGCGGGCAATTTAATGACGATCGAATGGCCTTTTACTTATTTTTATAAACAGGTATTTAATGTAACGGGTTTTAATTTTTACTAATTTGTGATAGTTAAGGTACACAAATAAAAACAAGGGCCGATATGTGAGTTTACCGAAGTTTCAAGGAGATAGCACTATTGAGTAGAAAACCGAAAGAAACTTAACTTTTACAGTGACTTTTTTTTAATTAATCTATCTTTGTCCTATTTATTCATTACGTTATAAACAATATGAGTTGCTTTATTGTAAGTACATCAGCAATTGAATGCAAAATATTATATAGCCAAACAATGCGCTGATTGAACAAACACAAGTAACAAAATGTCGGTACGGATCAAAACAAGATTTTTTTAATTATTTAATTTATTTTTCAGATATTACGAAAAAAAACACGAACGTGAAAATTAACTCAATTATTACAGGATTGGGTATGATAGATGTTTAATTTATTCATCAGACAATTTATGTGGTAACATTTATCACTTATTTTTATTGTACAGAATCACATACCTTTTTCAATTTTTAGATTACGGAACCGCGAAAGCCGATGCCATTTTTGAAAGCTGGTGCGACACTCTACGCGCAGAATCCGATGACGACGAGGATGATGACTTAGATAATGAAGACAAACAGACTCCCGTCGACATCATATCGGAAGAATCCGCTTTTGTGCCCGCAAATCTTCCTGAGGATGCCCGCCAATGGCTGGCAAACGAAGACGCAGAAGCAGACAAAGCTATGTCGACTTTGCTACCGATTGACCATTTGACATTTGACTGGACATGTGACCATAATTTATTTAAAGGACAGCGAGAGGCGTTCACAGCCACACCTGGACCTACATTTAACATTGACCACGACACGACTCCACTGGACATATTCCGCAAATTTTTTGACGACGAACTTTTAGACCTCATAGTAAGACAGACGAACAAACATTCAAATTTATTAATAGACCAGATTACGACAGAACACTCTAGACTCATAAAATGGACAAATACCGACAAGGAGGAGATACTCGTTTTCCTTGCAATACTCATGCTTCAAGGACTAGCACCCTTGAGCGTAGAAGCTGACTACTTCAAGGAAAATGGGTATCTCACCCTTAAATATTTTAATAACTTAATGTCGTACAACAGATTTACTTTACTTAAGCGACTGCTACATTTTACTGACAACACGACTGACACGACAGGACTGACATGCGGACAAAAAAAGCTTCGGAAGATACAGCCTGTACTGGATTACTTGAATGAAAAATTCAGCAGGCTATATATTCCGAACCAAAATATAGCGGTCGACGAATCGCTCCTCAAATGGCACGGTCGGCTCTCGTTTGCACAGAAAATCGCCACCAAAGCCGCTAAAGTTGGCGTTAAAAGTTACGAGCTGTGCGAGTCCGACACCGGCTATTTGTGGAGCTTTTTCGTGTATACGGGAAAGGAGGACAAGACTACTGACGGCAGCACGGACGAACACGAACAGAGAGAGACGACACGACATATTGACAAACCGACCGACCGACCGACGACTTCTGCGCCTTCGCTGCCGCCACTTCCAACCAACGCTACTGCACAAATTGTGCATGGCCTTGCAAAACCATTGTTGGGGTTGGGGTACACCCTAGTAATGGATAATTTTTACAATTCTCCATTATTAGCGCGCTACCTCAAATCCCAAAAGACTGATTGCTTCGGGACACTCCGGGTAAACCGGGAGTTTGTTCCCGAAGCAATCAAATCTATTGCAAAAACGGAAATGCGCGCCGGGGAATTAGTTCAATCTTTTTCTCAGGATGTAAGTGTTATGTTGTGGCGTGACACCAATATAGTGGCCATGATTTCTACTTTCCACGACGGCGAAGTGGGTGGAAAGGAGAAATATGGCCGCTACAAGTATAAGCCCCAAGTAGTACTTGACTACAACCTCTCAATAGGCGGCGTGGATAGAAAAGACCAGTTGCTATCTGCGCACCCCATTGAAAGGTCGAAAAATATAGCATGGTATAAAAAAATGTTTCGTCGACTTTTAAATGTGACGATCCATAATGCGTTCGTCATATTTAAAAGCCGAAAAAATAATATTACCAATCGGGCATTTCGGCGACGCTTGGCCGACGAAATAATTAAAGCGTATTTGCCACCTCGGGTTCACTGCAATCCTGTAGTGAAAACGAAGGCGATCATACAGGGCCCAAGCGGACAAATAAGACCAATACTGCAAGGAAATCATTTCGTCGGCCAAGGGGCGTCGAAGAATGCACGATGCGTATGGTGTAAGCAGTCTCGCTCGATATATATATGTAAGCAATGTGATGTAACCCTTTGCTTAGATATATGTTTCGAGGACTACCATACGAAATATTAGATTATTTGGAGAAGGTAAAAAAATATACAACACTATCTGGAATATTGTAGGTACGTACGTTTAATATACATTTGACTTATTGGATATACAGGGTGCTTCCTGTAACAGGAGCAATAAATTAAACTAAAGGCTGTACTCCTCAAACTGACCAACATTTGTTCAGCAACTTTTAAAAATTATGAATCCTTTATACTTCCTCTTTTTCATACAAAATAAATATTGCCTTCAATGTACGCTGACATCAGTGTGTTTGACGTTGCTTGTCACGCTTTAAACATAACAAAATTTGCAATACATTGCGTCTTAGAATAAACTTTAAAGTGTAATAAAAATCAAAACATGAGTTGCTGAACAAATGTTGGTCAGTTTGAGGAGTACAGCCTACAGTTTAATTTATTGCTCCTGTTACAGGAAGCACCCTGTATACTAGTTATATATTCTGTAACATTAATTTATAAGACTGTTAACCTTACCGTTAACACTGTTACGTTTATACGACTTGATTAATACATTTTTTATTTGACACTTGGAGAGACTTAATTATATTAGTTTTAGTATAATGACATCAGGAACCTTTTACCTCTCCAAGTTTTATTTATAACTACTCATCATCAATGGCCACTGAATCCCTGACGGATGATTGTTGCAACGCTGTGTCAAGAGCGGTTGAGACGGCCAATGCATTTCCGCTTATGACTATATAAGCCTATCGCTGCACGGCACTTCTTGCCGCACAAGTCGCATGTATGGTATGAGTATGTTGAGCCTCTGGATCCGAGACCAGGCTACCAGCCCGATGACGCCTGTCCCTCTTATGTCTCAAGCTTTCCAGCCACACTTCATCGTGCTTCTTCACTCCCACACATAGGTCCCGACGCCACTCGGGTCTCAATGCAGCACGTTCCTCCCAGCCGTCTGTACCGATGCCAAAGCATTCCATGTCGCGCTTGCAGGAGTCCTTAAATCTTAACATCGGGCGCCCCACAGGCCTTTTTGCGTGTGCTATCTGACTCATCCATCAGCACTTGGCGTGGTAACCTTTCTGGTTCCGTACGGTGTATATGGCCCAGCCAACGCAGCCTCCTCTGTTTGAGAAGCGCCGTAATGCTGGTAATGCCTCTCTTTGCAAGAACAGCTTATACTATTAAATCTCTCTCTGTATTTTTTTAAATGTTTTAAAGATAATTATATATTTATATATGTAATATTTACCCAGTAATTGGCTGTTGTATTTACATTTTCATGCGTTTGTTATGTAATGTACCTATTGACTTGTAAAAGAGCCCAGGTATTGGCTGTTGTATTTACATCTTCATGTGTTTTTCATGTAATGTACCTATTGACTTGTAAAAGAGCCCATGTATTGGCTGTTGTATTTACGTCTTCATGTGTTTTTAATGTAATGTACCTATTGACTTGTAAAACAGCCCAGTCTTTTTCATGTGATTTACCTATTGAGTTATAAAAGAACCTACTTGCAGTATAAATGTTAGTATTTTGTGTGTCGATTGCTTGCATTCTAAAGCAGTACAGCTGTAATATACATTTTGTTATAGCCGAGGGCTGTCTCTTAACAAAATTTTAAATTAAAATCATTGTGCAGAATTATAGAGGTACACGTTAAATTTCCCGCAATGTAGGAATATTCCGTCGCGAGAACTGAGGGCCTACCGCGAACCACGTTCGACGTGTTGCCTCCCTGTCACACTTACGTACGAATTTACAAGTGCGACAGAGAGCCAACACGTCGAACGTGGTTCGCGGTAGGCCCTCTGCACGGCGTAATATATTTTTGTATTCCCTTATATTTAGCATTTTTTCGCGTCCTCTTAACAAACTGTTATTATTTAATAGACCCTACGACAATGAAGATACATTTTATTTCCGTTGGATTAATGTTATGGGCGAAGTTATTTTGTGATATCTACAAATTTAGATACGTGGAAGAGTTCTTGAAGCCTAAAATTGTAATCTGTATATAATATAAATAATTTCAAGATATTTACATTTTGTGTACTACTCATTTCACATTTATCAGTTATTAAAACCCTCCCGTCTCTACGCAGTAGAAACAGACCAAGCTATGTTGGCCACAACTTTGATAGCCGCGCCTGTGCACGTGTTAAGTGAAAGTCATAATTTCATCGAAGTTTGACGTTTAAAATAACCTTTACACCGGTAAGGCTATCAAAACTAGTCAAAATGCGAAGTTATATAAATCGTATGAAGTATGTAATACTATACTGCTATTATTTCATTTAACACTCAGAAAGACATACGCAAATGACCAATACGCGTCATTATGAACAATATTACCATTACTGCATCTACCAATACTTATTTGATAATTCTGTTCTCAGTTTGATCGACGACACCCCACTTCGTGGGGCTACTAACGAACGTACCCTAAGTATGTACTTACCTTATTTTACGTCAAATATGCATTTGGCCATTATGCGTATAATTTGACATAGGTAGGTAATTTAGCGACTGGATGCTCGAATTGACACAACGAACGTACCCTAAGTATGTACTTACCTTATTTTACGACAAAATATGCGTTTGGCCATTATGCGTATAATTTGTCATAGGTAGGTAATTTAGCGACTGGATGCTCGAATTGACACTAAACGTATAAGGCAATTTGCGTTTTTAAATCACATTCATCTACGTCGTGGTTCATACAGAGAGATTTTCTTTTTCTTTCGTTCCAACCACATTAGGTCGTTTATTACTGCGTAAGAGCGCATATTCCTCAAACTTTAAAATATAATAAATATAATGCTTTCTAATAGGTGCTTTAAATTATGTAACTCTAGATGCATAATTTATTCAAAATTAAATAACATGTAATGGGTTTACTCAAATATAAAATAAATCAAACGTAGGTAAAATATGACGGTGACTGAAAATAATGTCTGCATACTTTTTCGAATGCTGGACCGACCTGTGCCGAACGCGCTGTGTGTGCCCCGACCCTAGTCACCAACGGCGGCCATTATTTCAACATGGCGGCCAGTCCTCCCGGCGCTCGGTCACGTGTTGCGGCTGTTTTCATACCGGCTTTGTTTATTTACGTTTAAATTAGTGTAATTCCGTATTTAGCAGTTTTCTTTTGTGTAATATGGTTTTGTTCTAACATTCTGTGATTAATGATGTGAAAAATTTATAGTGAAAATGTGGTATTGTGTTGTTTTTATCGGCAAAAGAACCCGAAACTACGGTGGTACGTAATACTTTCTTGTTATTTACACTTGTAAAATTGTAATGAATGCGATAATTGCAAAATGTGACTATTCTAATTAAAGATTATTAGTTACTTGTTCTTATTAGAACTATATTTCCGTACTCGAGTCTCTTTAACCATTCAAAAATACATCATGAATCAACGAAACATTTCGATCCGTCCTGCGTATTTCTTGCGTGACGTGTCAAAAAATGAAATGATGTTTATTTAAGGATTTTTAATAAACACTTATATGGTATTTGGTACTAAATAAAAGAAGAACTGATCTACTTTTTTTTACGATACTATAAAATAGGTGTTATCGCTTTAGTTTTTTTAAAAAAAATACATGTCTGCTTGAAGGTTTCGACTTTTTTAGTGTGTCAAGTTTACGCATTTTTTATAATTATTTTTATTATAATTACCCATACATTAAGCAACGGAATCAGATTCATTGTTTTATTAACTATTCTGTGTAAAAAAATCATAGCAAATGGTTCATTAGACGCCAAGTAATTAATTTTTCAATAAAACACTGCATCGCGCGGACATTTCCATAAAACGGGGAAGCAATTTACGCTACCGTTTCTGAAATCCAAAAGCAACTGAGTGGCTACACAGACAAATCTTGCACACCTCGATCTGTTTTTGTGTACGGACGAATCACAAGTGTCACAACACGCACACTAACACATTTTCGTCAAAGAATTTTATTGTTTTCTGAGAGATGAGAAGTCGGATTTGTCGCTCGACCGATCCGCAATTTGTACTGGGCGAGCAAAATCGATAAATCCAGCAATTACATGAGACTAAAATATAATAATTGTAATGTAATGTAATTAAACGTATGACATGTAAAAAAAAATATTACATGTGAAATGTAACACCTTCTTTTTGTAAATTTGATGTCCCCGACCTCTTTTTACAACAAAAAACCGAGCAATTAGGCATTTTTTCTGCTGCTGTGTTCACTCGCGCGTCTGGACTCGGTCTAGTTAAAAATCCGAGCGCAACTAGTTTTATTACCCGCGCTAGATCAGTTGATCTTGTACCTAGGCAGAGGGGAAATAGTGCGAATGCCGCATCCCTTCCGTGTTGCTTTAAGGCCGCCAGTATTTTTGGCACATTTGATCCGGGGGACAATCAGAGTGGGGGGCGTAATATTTTATTTGTTAAGTTAGTTTTACTCATTCTTAGGTTTATTTTAGTTTATAATTTGTATGTTTAATCAATTTGTTAATTTGAGCTTATTAAATATAGGTAAAATTATTAAATCTGGTATGATACTAGCAGTACTGATAAATTCCGCTACCTACTTGACGCTTCGTTTGACAGCAAGTTCGTATTGTCCGACATTGCTTTGTTTCGCAACTGTTGATGTCACAGACAAGACATCCTCTAGACTGAGCATAGTAACGCTACCCCCTCTGCCACTATACATATACGGTAGTTTTACTCCATCTTCGAGTCAAAGTGTCAGAATCCCGTGCCGTGATTGGTCCGTGTCTTTGTACAGACCAATCACGGCACGGGATTCACTTACCTCGTCCCCCGCACCCCAGTATTTTTGGCAGCATCGGTTTCATGAAATAATTGCTCTAAACTCCGTCTAGAGGATTCCTAGTCTATTATGGTTGATGTCATAATATGTTACGCTACTTGGCAGCAGAATTGGCTAAAATATTATGACTGACACAAACCTCGCCGTCGCCATTCAAATAGAAGTTACGGTCTAACGACATTCTGAAATAACATGAAATTTGACATGGACATTCAACATAATGCTACCTTACCTCCGCTTCTCGCTGTCTGTCTGTCTCTGTGTATGCTTAGATCTTTAAAACTACGCAACGGATTTTAATGCGGTTTTTTTAAATAGAAGAGTGATACAAGAGGAAGGTTTATGTATAATTTGTTAACCCGTACAAAGCTCGGGTCGCTAGTGAAACTATAATTAACTTACTGTCCCAAGCTTTCCGTCCAGTCTTCGCCGCAGTTCGGTCTGGTTCCACGGCAGCACACTCGTCAACTATAGGCGTGTTGGGACTATAGTCGTAGACTGGCACGAAGAATTCCGTCGTTGTTGTCCTGTTTAACAGAAACTTTTATAAATGGAGAAACTGTCAAAAGTTTGCATAGATGGCGCCATCATAGCTTGCCCCTTTCTCTAGTTTTGTTCTATGAAATTTGGCTTAAAGGGCTGGCATCCAGGCCATAATATGAAACAAGCAACAACGGGTGCACTCCGGGAGTGCCGATAGAAGTGAAAACTCACCTCACTATGTTACCGACGCCCGGTAACACGATTAGCGGAGGTATTCTATTTATTTATTATATATTATTATCATTCTCAAATAAGATCACACTTTTTCATTGACATGTTTATTTACATACTGCCATGACAACGTCAAATTATTTGAATATAGGTAAAGAGTCTTGAAAAGGAGTCCGCAACATACCTAAATGTCAAATAACATTGAGTTTTTCTTTATTGATTTAAATGCCATCTAAATTATGAGTGGCCATCTAAACCTTACGTAATCATCTTACGCCCCTTACGGTCACGTGATCGCCTTACGCTGTTTTATCATTTTTTTCCCAACTCAAAAGTGCCCAGCGCCGCTAAAGAAGTTTTCATTTAAAAAAAAAATGGCATAATTCTAGGCATTAAAATACTTCGATCAGCCAACCTCATTGAATATCTTTTATCAATACAATCGAACCAGAAGCATCCTCTGTATTCGCGGGAGATGCCTAGACTACCCGGTTACCCGTGGCACGGCGGCGGCGTGCCAAGCCAGCGAAGTGAGTAAGGCGTGAGTGAGGCGTGAGCGTCGCGTAAGCGTGACGTGAGCGTGACGTAATACGAGAGAAGTAGTGTTCTGCCCTAGTAGCACGGTCGCATTCACCATGCCTGTCACGTTCTAACAAGTATGTAAGTGCGAAAGTGACGGGCATAGTGATAGTCGATAAAAATGGGCACCAAGCGTCGCGTAAGCGTGATCGTTCTGTTTGCATACAAAGTTCTTCACCTTTGCCTGTCGTAATGACGACAGAGATCTCACGCTACGCTACGACTACGCTTCGGGTGCGGACTTGTTTGAACGTGTACGGGGTCGTTCTACCGTTTCGTGCCGATTTGCCACTTTTTTGGGATTTTTTTTATTTTGAAGTTACAGTGTAGAGTTTGATATTGTGAATGTGTATACGTATTGTGTATATTATTTTAAGAAAGGCACCTATATACTATACTGGATCAACCAAATCTTGTCAGTAGTAAAAGGCGGCAAATTTGAAAAATCGCGGGTTAGCAACACTGTGTTCGAATAATTCCAAAATCGCGTGTCATCTGTGTGTTATCTGTGGAATGTGGATCGTGAATGACAGCCATCATCTTATTGTTTACATTCTGAATCGTTTCTATTTCAAGAGAAATTTCTGCTGTCACCATTAAATACCAAGATTATGCATGACCTCAAGCAAAGCTAAGGTGCCTACAATGTACAATCATACTCGTTGACGGTAAACATTACTAAAATTTGAGGTTATGATAATTCACCCGAACTGACGTATGAAAGGCGGAAAATAAACACGTTTTGTTCGATGTACATTTCTGCTTTTCCTAGCGCAATTCTGCTCTTTGAGTGTTACGTGGTGTTACCCTACTTTAATTTGCAGTACATTGCTACTGACAAGATTTGCTTGACGCACTATAGTTATACTTTTGGAAAACAAATAAGGAATGTAATGAAGGCACAGATGGAAATGAAAAAGCAAGGGAAGGTAATGAAACACGAATAGAAGGAAATGAAATTAGATTAAATATAAATTAACTTTATTGCTTAAAATCAAAGTGATAATATTTTAAACGATGGAACCATAAATATCTTGGCTTTTTAAAAGTATATCTACCCTGTTGACCTGTTTAATATAATAACCTACTTTTTAACAATACTTTTTACGATGTTTCAGTATTCGTTTTCGGTCTCATTATTTGTCAGAACTAGAAACATATAATAATGAGATTTGTAATGTAAAAAACTGCTTACATAAATGAAATTAAAAAAGCTTAAATTATCTACAAATTTTTATAAAAAACAATCGTTATTTATGATAAAATATATTATTCGGGAAAGAACTGAGGTATAATTTTAAAGTATCCAGTATCGATGTAGGTAATGTGACTTAGCCGTCTTTGTAAAGGGCAGATGCTGTTTTTTTAAATAATGAAGTGGGCCAGAATATTATATTTCGGACACGACCATGATAAGCCGTTTCAGATTCAGATTCAGATTCAGATTCTTTTATTTATAAACATAAAGTAAGTTTACACGTCAATATCTTAAAACTAGAAAACTATTTTATATAATTTATGACTAGGCATATAATTTATAAGTGAGTGCAACGATCCCTTTGGAGAAACTCGTTTATACTATAGCATGCTAACTCAATGAGCATGTTTTTAAGTTTTTTGATGAATATGGCATCACTAGACGAATTTTGAATGTCCACAGGGACACGGTTATACAGGTTAGGTCCGGCAACTTCGAGCATCGCGCGGGCCTTTGCTAGTCGTCGACGGGGTGCTACTAGAAGGTGTTGTCTGCGTGATAGTCTTTTATTCCTGTCACCGTACGTTTTATAATTGTGTAGGTTGGTCCGAACATATTTACAGGCAGTTAAGATAAAGACGCAGGGCAAAGTCAGGATTCGATGTTTCCTAAATAGGTCCTGAGCCGGGTGATCAGTAGGCTTTCGATCGATGATGCGCAACGCTCTTTTTTGCAATTTGAACAGTCTATCCCGGCCAGCGGATGCCGCCCAGAGATCGACACCCTGTATTAGAATGGAGTGAAAATAGCCAAAATAGGCTTTTTTTAAGTTTTCACTCGTTAACGTTGGTGCCAGCCTCGAGAGGGCATAGCACGCCGAGGACAGCCTGTCACACGCATAGTCGATGTGCGGAGACCATGTCAGCCCGGAGTCGATAACGAAGCCCAGGTACCTGGTGGCGTCGACTTGTGGAACGGGAGTATTGTTTGTCACTATACTCAGTGGAATGTTACTTTTTCTTAACTTAAAATGTATTATATTCGTTTTTTCTACATTGAGTATCATTCCATTTGCCGAAAACCATTTTGTCATTTGGCACATTACATGCTCTAGCTTAAATTTTAACCCGTCAATGTCATCAGCATTTACTATAAGGCAGGTGTCGTCCGCGAACATTATACACTCGGGGTCACCACACGCGGCGGTAATATCGTTAACCAATAGTAAAAATAGGTTGTTTCCCATTACCGATCCCTGGGGCACTGCGCAGTTTCCTATTTGTTCAAGGTTAGACTTAGCATTAAGGACGTAGGTACTCTGTCTGCGGTCACCCAGGAACGAGGCGATGACGTCATGGAAGCTACCGGAGAAGCCATATATAGATAGCTTGGCGAGGAGAAGTTTGTGGTCAATCATTTCGAAGGCGCGCGACAGATCGCAGAAGATGGCAGCGACCTGCCGCCCGCCCTCGAGGTGCGCCATCACTCGCACCACGACGTCGCGCGCCGCGTCCGAGGTGGATCGACCAGGCTGGTACGCGTATTGCTGACGGTTTAGGAGATCATTAGATGTAATGTGTTTCATTAATCTGTTACTTAATAAATATTCAAAAATTTTAGACATTACCGGTATAAGTGAGATAGGACGGTAATGCTTAGGCACGTGCATTTCACCTTTCCCTTTGTATACAGGTTGTACTTTTATTTGTTTAAAAACTTCTGGGTAGGTTCCATAGAATACACATTTATTAAACAGCATTAAGAGCAGAGAGATGACGGTCGGAGGCAAATAGTCGATAATGCGGGTCGACATGTCGTTAATGTCCTTGGATTCCTTGCGTTTGATTTTTTTGCATGCGACTTTCATCTCATCTAGCCTAAACGGTTCAAATTTAAAGGTCGGACATCCAGCGGATAGGTATTGTGAGAGATATACTAGCGCGGTCCGGGTGCACGGTGTGGCATTGTTTATATTAGTATCAATGTAATACCGGTTTAACAGCGCGGCGGCGGCAGCGGCGCGAGCGCTGACACAGTCGCCCGCCGATCTGCTAACAAGTACATCAATAGCATTTCCCCTTTTATTTTTACATGTTTCTGCGGAGATGACGCGCCATATACTCCTACTCATATCGTCCTTAGCGTTAGATATGCGACCGTTAATAAAATTGCTACGTGCTTGCCGTAACTTCGCCCAGTAGTCTGTTTCCAGACGTTGCAGGTCAGCGCGAGACTCGACGCTGTCGCTATGATACATTAAGTTATGTTTGGTTTTTATTATATTATTACGTAATTTCCTTATGGAATCGTTGACCCACTTACTTACAGGTTTTTTAACTAGTTGTTTCCTTAAGGGAAAATAAAGTTCAAAATGATGTTTGATCACATTCATAACTAATTCGATACTTTTACTTGGGCATGATGTTTTTTTAAGTGTTTCTTCCCATTGATATAAGTCTAGACATTGTGAAAAATCAAACTTCCTTTGTTTAGTATATGTTCTTTTTAAAATATGACAATTTTGTGGCAAGGATTTATTTTGAATGTCAATAATAACATTTATACATAGATGGTCAGACAAATGCATGTCATAACAGGATATAGATTTTACATTTGATTTCATTATATTTGAATATGTATGGTCAATACAAGTCTTACTGTTATTCGTTATTCTAGTAGGTTCGTTAACTAATTGTCTGAAGCCAAACTGTTTTAATGTATTTAATAAATATTTAGAATTATTACATTTAGTCATAAGGTCAATATTAATGTCACCGATTATTATTACGTTATAATTTTGAATTACATTTAAATTAAGTAAATTGTTTAACATAGTTAGGTACAATGGTACATCACCACTCGGCGGTCTGTATATACACACGATAACTAACTCTAGTCCTATACACTCAACCGCACATACCTCGAACTGAGACTCCACAGATAGGTCCGTTATTTCCTTCCGTTCTATGCATGGGATGTCCGGTCTTACATAAATACAGCTTCCTCCACCCGTCCTGGACAATCGGCAGCAATGAGCACGCAGTTGGTAGTTAAGAATGTTGGTAGCTAGTATTTGGTTGGATTGTAACCAGTGTTCCGTTAGGCAAAGTACGTCAACCTGTCCGCGCACCTGGAGTTCCGCTTCCATTTTATAGGTCTTATTTGCGAGTCTATTAATGTTTTGGTGTAGGATGCTTATTGGAATGGAATTTTGGGAGGTTCTGTCGTTCGTTTGCATCGTAGGTGAGTTGGCAGGCACTGACTTACTTGGTTTCGGGAGACCTTGTCTCCCTGGGTCGGAGAAAGGGCCGCCATTCCGTGACGCATGTATTTATTGGCCAGGCCGTTGCTGTGATGAAGTCATCGTACACAGTTATGGGAATACCTATTTTAAAAGACTTGTAGGTGTCCCTTTTTGACGGGATTTGTTCCACTGTATACTGGAAGCCGTCGCGTATGCTGTTTAGGTGGCTAATTATACTCTCTGGTGTTGAGTCATTTCTGAAGAAACATCCGTGTACGTACTTGCGGACTTCAACTCCACCTACTTGGGTGTTTTTGGCGGAGCCTTTAATGGACATAGGAGCGGTGTTGTGCTTGCGACGGCGATGTTTACGACTTATTGCGGTCTCCCAGTTATCTGAATCTGACTGTTGAGTTGATTCGTCCGCGGTACTTATGCTTGACGTTACATTTATTCTCAAGTTAGTTTTGTTTACAGGCTCATTGTTGTTGACAATGACTTTTTTTAAAGAGTGGTCGACAATTTCTTTTTGTTTTTGTGTTTGTGTGGCGGTCGGCGGTGGTAATGGTGCGGGGTCTTGATCATCCGTTTGCTGGTTAAATGTTTTGATTTTTTTGAATTTTGACGGTTTCGTTCCTTGCGCTGCAAGCCTCTCTTTCGTACGCGCGGCGGAGGCGCGCTGCTTCCTAGGCGCGGGTGCGTGTGTGAGAGGGGGACGACTCGTAGGTGTTGTTTCGCCGCTGTTTGGTGTGGATTGTGCGCCTTTGTCTTCCTTATCACTAACCAGATTTGAGCCGTCAGGTAGTTTAACTGGAATGTCGGATTTTATTTCGCGTATTTCATCGAAAATCACGTCTAATTTAGAACTAATATCACAAATTTTTTGTTCAAGTGGCTTTAGTAGGTCCATGATTAAGTTTTTTAGGATTTCACTGTCACTTTCCACCATTTTTGCTTGATTTTAACGATATATACGGGGAGTTAATAACGTGACGTGTGACCGACCGCGCACGACTGGAAGTTCATTTCCTTCGTTCAAAGGTTGTCCAAAACGTCGTTCATTTCGACTGTTCATTTCCTTCCAAACTGGTTCATTTCCTTCACCCGACAATATTGGAAGAAATGGAGAGGGATGAATTGGAGTGGAATGAACTTTCGACGGTTTTTTTAAATTTCTTTATAGTCTTTAAGGCTAGAATGTCATCAAGTAAAAGTAATGAAGATATACCAAAATGCCAACAGATTATTAACAAGGTGATTTTTTTGCAATATATATATAGCACCAAATTACTTAATGGATAAAAATGAGTAGTAACCGTGACAAAGTGCCTTTCCGGTGAGGAGAACCTAAATTACTCGTAAATCAAGAGCGCGAAACCTCCTTCGTTGACGTATTGCGGTAGACTAAGGTAGTAAAAACACGTAGCAATCACAGTTATTCGTGAATAAAGGCGCGTTTAGATTTGGCATGAGTGGCAATTTTTTAGAGTGAAAATGAAGTCTTTCGCGTGACAAAATTAAAAAGTGCGTTCTCTCTATGATAATTTAACTTTAAAAATACGTACCATGTACCATTATAATACTGATTATGTGCTTATTTATAAACAATAATGGAAAGTAGGGTTTATCTGCAAATAATAGTGTTTTTTAATTTTCGAACCCAATGGTACGCCATTTTAGGTGCGAGGGAAATGAATTTTTCGCATGTTTTTAATTTTTATTTAATAGATCATTAGGTTTAGCTAAATTCCAAAACTGGCGCATTTTTCGTACCACATAAACATACCTTTTAAAAATAACCACAAGTAAAAAAATATAATTTTAACGCTTCATGTGGGCTCGGACACGAAATCGGCACGAAACGGTAGAACGACCCACGTGCTTGTAGCGCTCTCGTTCTACGTCACGCTTACGCGACGCTCAGGCCTACGCCTCGTGTGCTGAGGGCCTAAGGATGTGATCTGGCGGCCTAGCCAAGGTGACAATCGCTATCGCTTCGCTATCATCGCTTTGTTCTATCTATCACTCTTCCATATTAGTGCGACAGTGACTGTTGCGTTTCGATCGCTACGGAGCGTGAGCGATTGGCACGTTGGCTACGCGGCCTGCTAGCTTAGCCAAGCTGACAATCGCTATTGCTTCGCCATCGAATCGCTTTGTGTCTATATCACTCTTCCATATTAGTGCGACAGTGACAGTTGCGTTTCGATCGCTACGGAGCGTAAGCGATTGGAACGTTGGCCTGAAACGACGCGACGCGGCAAGCCTACGGCGTTTGCATTCGCGACTAGATCGCCCAAGTAGGACACTTCTATAGGTATCAAAGGGTTGATTCACCCCGCGCCGCATCGCTTCCCTTCGCATTCGCGTGTTGTTCGCCTACGTAGTACGTTGCGTATGGATGCGATCAGTATAGAGAAAGATATAGTGGTACCCAGGTCGAGGCGTGGTGGCGACGGGTCTCGCAGACGTGGTGCTGGGTTGCTCCACGCAGCAGATTATTACCTCGAACCCTTCGAAGCCGCATCTCTGAGGAACAAGTTTACAATTAATCTTGTGACAAGGCAAGGTATGGTATAGGCACAGATCTAGAGTGTACAAGATTGCATGACAATGATCAAAAAAATGGCCAAGTCCGAGTCGGACTCGTGTCGCGTCGCGGGGGAATGGTCATTTTTTGGTTTTATGACATTACATATCCAGCTCATTTCGCCACAGTCTGATAAATAAGACAAAGAACTGATTTGGTTTTTACAGCACATTTATAACTCCCGTAACTATGCCAACCTTACTCTGCGTGGTACAATTACTGTCGGTGGCGACACGAGCACGCTCGATCAAAAATTGCTGGCGGTTAAGTTAAAAGGTTAAATAACTTCTAACCTAAGTATTTTACAATTATAAAAAAATATAAATATTTGATTTGGGTCACTAATTTACATATGTGTGCCAAATTTCAACTTAATTGGTCCAGTAGTTTCCAAATAGGCTGTGACAGACGCACGAGTGATCCTATAAGGGTTCCGTTTTTTCCTTTTGAGGTACGGAACCCTAAAAAGCGACGAAAATGGGAATGATGTCAAGATTTATAATTTATGAGCATAGAGAAATAAGTATTCATCTATGCTCTTGCAATCTCCTATAGTGTATACAATTAACGTAATATTAACTAACATTTATAGACGGGTCTATCGCGAAAATTGCGAATTTGTGAATTAGCGAATTTGTTTTGTTTTTTTTGTGAATTTTGCGATAGACCCGTCTATAAATGTGAGTTAATATTTGTTCAAAACGCGAAAGTTTTCAATATGATACCTATAATGTCTTATTTATTTATTTATTTAAACTTTATTGCATAAAATACAAATAAAATGTACAAATGGGGGACTTAATGCCTAAAGGCTTCTTATGTACCTATTTTAATAAAATGTAGGTATAGTGCTTACGGCTAGTTTCCACCACTGGCTCCTCGGGTTATCTGTCACGGCCTGACAGTCACGGAGTGGTCTGCACACGCCGGGGACGCCATCTTGGAAACACCCGTCACCGGGAGCTGGAAATTATGGTCTATGGTCGGTTATTAGGAATTACTACCCTCATTTATGTATGTCCCTCGTGTGGCCGAAGCGTGTAGTGTTTCGGAGGTTCCGGGGCAAACTGCCGAATCCGACACAAGACCAGATTTAACGGGGCCACGCCGTTTTGTCGAAAACTTTTTTTTTTTAACTGTCTCATTTACCCCCCAAAAGTGGCCCCCATGTATAAAATTCATTTGTTTACGTTACTTCCATTTGTTTACATGTCTATCTTTGGGTCACTAATTTACATAATGTGTACCAAAGTTCAAATTAATTGGTCCAGTAGTTTCCGAGAAAATAGGCTGTGACAGACGGACAGACAGACAAACAGACAGGTTCCGTTTTTTCTTAAAAAGTGACCAAATCTTTATTGTATGTCTATTTCAATTTATATATTATAGTAGTGTGACTACTTACTTAAAACACTAATCAAAATATTTGTGCCGTCCCACGGGTAAAGGTACCTTGTGGCGGTTGGCGCATACGCTATTATTAACGCCACTCCAATATTATTGCGGCGCTATGCGACGTAAGCGCCAGCGGCCATAAGGTACCTTTTGCCGTGGTACGTCACATTTGTTCCCTAGTTGACTAGGTATAAGATTACTTCAACACTCGTCCTCTTGATATTAATAAAATGATTATGAAGTAATGAAAAAACTATATAATAAAGAATATATTACCTTGAGACGCCACTCCGTAGACGAAGCACAGCACTACAGCACTCGACAGTTTTTTTATCATGTTTCTTTAATTACTTTAGTTTTGTTTTCGATTCTTAATTATAATTTCTCGTCATAGCAAATTTCTATGAAATATCACCCCCTCGCTATATCCTGTTCAAGTCGGTACAAAGTTATAGTTGGTCAAACCAATTTGTCAGTACTTAAGAACAAAAAAACTATACTCATCCTTTTGGGTGCTAGTACTAGTGTAAGACAAAGATGGTATGATTCTCTCTGTCTATGTTTGAAATGAGACAGTCCTTTGACAAACTATAAGTTATAAGTTAGTAATGTTTTACCACGCCAAACCGGAGTATGACTTAGATTACACACTGTGGATACACATAACTGTTAATAACTGTATTGTCAATATGTAAACATATCTTGGACGTTGACCGCCGTGAACCCGATTGTGATTACGCAATTTGTTAGGTTTTGATTTAATTTTGACACGCCCTTGAAGATCGATCACGCTGATCGATGCGAAATGCGAAATGAAGTGAAAGTCCGGTCAGATGCGCGCCAACCACCAAGACAATCGGTCTTATCAAAACCAGTTCAAAACCGTGAACAGTTTAAATTCACAATTGAACTCAGAATTGGAATGGACGGGGGGGGGGAGCAGACGTTGTATGTAAAACTAGCTTTTGCCTGCGACTTCGTCCGCGTGGTGTCAGACATTTGGGTAGCTTATTTTTAATCTAATCTGCTTTTTATCGATTCCCCGTACAAACTTTCATCCCCCCTTTTCACCCCCTTAAAGGATGAATTCTGGAATAAAAACTACCCTATGTCTTTCCTCGGGACTCAAACTATCTATATACCAAATTTCAACTAAATCGGTTCAGCGGTTTAAGCGTAACGTGCTCATGAAGGGGTAACAAACAGACAGACAGACACACTTTCGCATTTATTATGGATTTGAGCTCCTGGGGGGGGGGGGCTCCTGCTCCTTCCTGCCTACTAGTGCCTACTAATCCCTACTAGTGCCTACTAGTGCCTACTAGTGCCTACTAATGCCTACTAGTGCCTACTAGTGCCTACTAGTGCCTACTAATGCCTACTAGTGCCTACCCGCAAGGGCCCCATGATAGGACTCCGTGTCCAAAATATAAGGAAAATGCTAAACTTAAAGAAACAGGATGCTGTTAATGATAATTTAAATATCATTAAGGTACAAACAGCTTAAACAATCAATCTGATAACTTTATATGAAGTACCAGTTACGGGCTTCATTGTTGAGACGTGAGACATGTAGGGTTCACTTTACATTGGGCATGCATACCGTTAGGATTGACAACCAAACTAGCTTGAACCCTAAATGCTATGAATGGATCAACAATTTTATTAAAGTCTGTAACCGTACCGTATTAAACTATTATAGGTGAACCAGGATCTATTGAGGCTGCGCCATGTTGCGGAATTTCACTGGAACTAATTTTTTCATACTACACTGTAATGTCACCCTATACATGAGAATAATAGCGCCCTCTTGACAATTATCATATATATTCTATTCTATTCTAATTTTCGCTGAACAGACATGGTCACCTCCATGCCCCATCGGTAGTCAGCATGTAATCAGTATAAGATAACATATGCACCGATTTGATTGCAAAGTCAGGCAGTGTCATTAAAAACGTCATATTTTCATAGAAATTTGACAATAACGATGACATTTCCCCACTTTGTCATTAAATAATTAGCTTGGTCCGACTATTCTTGGGACTTTGGCCCATCTAATTGTAATTTTATTCAAACATCAACACAAAAAACATAGCTGCTTATTTGTGTCAAAACAACAACAAACTTGTTAAAACTTTTTCTAACTCAAACTCAAACGTTATCATTTTAAGTAAACTTCAACATGTCTTATACAAAAATCTTAGTTAAATCTTCTATTTCTCACAGAAATCACTTAGCATTAATGCAATGTCCACAAGCAGAGGTCACGGTCACAAATGAATCACGGTCCGGCGCACGCGGCGGCTCGGCGCTGGCGCAGACTGACAACTGTCATGGCGGACGGTGTCATTAGTGGGTAAGTAGTAATTAAGTGACTTGGAGCCATCTTCACGCTTCTTAAGGGCTAGTAAGGTTCGGACTTAGTAATTTAGTCAAGTGGCGAGTATTTTAGTTTATTAGTTACTAAACCTCCTCCTCCTCCTTATAGTATTAGGTGGTATTAGTTATCACCTATTTATTTACAGTCGCCATCAGATATATCGGAGCGGTTAAGGCGCTCACAAATATCTGAACACGCCTCTATTGTCAGGGCGTTAGGGTGCGTGTTCAGATATTGTGAACACCTTGGCCGCTCCGATATATCTGATGGCGACTGTACCTATGATGAACGAATAATAGGGATTTAGTCAAGTGGATCCATTTTATACTATTTTTTCTGGACAGTAAACAAAAATTAACACCATCTCATTTTAACGCACACGAACATTTGTGGCTTTCCATTACAAAAGGGTCCTTATGTTTCAAGCGCAATAAGGTCCTTTTTATCTGAAATTCCAACAGAAACTGCTAGAAAGGTCCTTACTGCACATGAAGCGTAAGGACCCTTCTATATGGAAAGCCACATATCTATCACACATGAAAATGCCTTTATACGTTTTTTTGCACATTGACAGAGGGGTAAGTTACTGAAATGCTACTCCATTCAGAACTGTATGCTCTAAGGGGTCTAAAGGGGCCCACTGAATACCACCCTAGTAGCACGGTCGCATTTTTATCGTTTATCACTAGGCCTGTCACGTTCTAACAAGTATGTAGGTGCGAAAGTGACGGGCATAGTCATAGTCGATAAAAATGGAACCGTGCTGAGCCCGCAGTCCGTTGGTTGGTCGGACGGTATCGGCCTGTCAGTTGTTCGGAACTGTCAACTTTTTGTTCTAACTGTCAGGCCGATACCGTCCGGTGGACTGGTAATCAGTGGGCCCCTTAAGGCTTCGATATACCTACATAAAGATATTCTATATCTCATGGCCGCATCGTCCACATTGTAAAGTAATAATGTAGGTGCCTTATTGTAAATTTGTAAATATATAAGGTCCACCTGTGGTCAAAGGTAATATTATTCTGGCCGTTTTCCTCAAGTCATTTCTTGACCTCTCGATAAGTGTTATTTTATTTGATATTGTGGCAAGGTTGCAATGAGCATATATACTGGATCAACCAAATCTTGTCAGTAGTAAAAGGCGGCAAATTTGAAAAATCGCGGGTTAGCAACACTGTGTTCGAATAATTCCAAAATCGCGTGTCATCTGTGTGTTATCTGTGGAATGTGGATCGTGAATGACAGCCATCATCTTATTGTTTACATTCTGAATCGTTTCTATTTCAAGAGAAATTTCTGCTGTCACCATTAAATACCAAGATTATGCATGACCTCAAGCAAAGCTAAGGTGCCTACAATGTACAATCATACTCGTTGACGGTAAACATTACTAAAATTTGAGGTTATGATAATTCACCCGAACTGACGTATGAAAGGCGGAAAATAAACACGTTTTGTTCGATGTACATTTCTGCTTTTCCTAGCGCAATTCTGCTCTTTGAGTGTTACGTGGTGTTACCCTACTTTAATTTGCAGTACATTGCTACTGACAAGATTTGCTTGACGCACTATAGGTACATACATATAAAGAGCATTGAACATTATTACTACCAAAGATATAGTTTGTCAAAGGACTGTCTCACTTCAAACATAGACAGAGAGAATCATACTACCTTTGTCTTACACTAGTACTAGCACCCAAAATAAAAGAATGAGTATAGTTTTCCTGGTTCTTACTGACTGACAAATTTGGTTTGACCAACTATACTTATTCTGGTTATATTTATATCAGAACCTCCTCCTCTATTACTTTATAAAGAAAAGTAAGAAAAGTGTTTTTGACATACATAGAAGGTAGGATTAGTAGGACCTTCTATGGTTTTTGACATAGATTTATGTTTTTGACGTACTTGACGTTGACACAGAAGTCATCGTACTGTTTGGTTGCTTCATTACCTTAATTGATTTCTCTTTTAATTAGATATCCGTAATGGAATAAACAAACATACGAGAAAACCACTCCATACTGTCATGTAAGGTTAAGCTATTTTATGTTTAATTAGCGACCCGCCCCGGGTCGCACGGGTTAACAAATTATACATAAACCTTCCTCTTGAATCACTCTATCTATTAAATATACCGCATCAAAATCCGTTGCGTAGTTTTAAAGATTTAAGCATACCACAGAATTGGTCTGTGAAGCATACATAGGGACAGACAGACAGCGGGAAGCGACTTTGCTTTATACTATGTAGTGAAGATGTATTAGTTCCAACCATGGTTCCAACCTATACAGATACTTACATTAATAAAAGGTCATAAGGTATGTTCAAATTTTCAGGCCTGCGATCAATAGCAACATGGATCCTAAATGAAACCAAACCCATGGTGACCCTAACTGCCTCGGCCTAAAAGGTACCAGCTTTCGCCTCAACCCTGTGTAACTATATTTAAACACAGAACAATAATATAGGAAATAACACTAAAAGTGGTAGGTGAGTATTTTACGTCACCCTAGGCCCGTAAGTGGGTTTTTATCCCCGCTACGCGAGGAGAAAATCTCACTTCCTGGCCAAGGCAAGACGTAAAACTTTAGACAAACCACGGGCGGTAACTCGTAAAGCCCCAGATCGCATATTTATGGCCCTCGCCTTCGGTTCGGGCCACAAACACCTGCGATCTGGAGCATTCACGAATTTACCTCCCTTAAAACACTTCATTTAAATCGGGAAATAGTAATTATTGCTAGAGCTGGTGTGGTGAATGATTAGTAATATAAAGTGCAGGTATAGGTACTTATCGAATTACATGTCTTAAAATATACTCTGCCTTGGGAGTCACCTATGACTTCGTGCCTGTCGCCGTCGAGACAGCCGGGTCCTGGGGCACAGAGTTAATAAGTAATAGTATTATCATACAGAACGGACACGCACCGCCCCGCCCCGACTCGGATTACCTCGCCCCGCGACTGGCCGCGACATGAACGTGTGCGTAAGTCGCTCTACTGAGAGCATGCCAGAAGTCCGTCAGATACACAATGACGCGTGTACAGACGTGCCGCGCACACATATAAACGCAAATCATTTTTGATGTATGGCGTGTCCGCCCTGTGCCTGGGGACAGGAGGCGCGTGAGCTCTTCCGAGAGCTTGGCAAGATAAAGATAAGATAAAAGATAGTTTATTAAAGTAGGCACAATTACAATGCGCTTATGAACGTCAAATAAAGTTACACCGGCTCCAACCCTACACCTCTGCCCCGAGAAGATTTAAATCCCCCCTCAATTGGAGGAGGGTATCCCAATATGGGACCGGCCAACGACCAAGCGCTTCAGGGAGAAGGGGAATGACCCCCGTTCTGAGTCATGGCTTGTCCAACAGGTCTCCATCGCCATACAGCGGGGTAACGCGGCTATAGTTCGTTTTTTTTAGCATTAGAAAGAACTTGAAAGAAGGTAAGCGATTTTGACATGTCTTTTAATTGAAAAACACTTTTTTTAAATCAATAACTATTACTTATGAAAGCAGAAGACTATAAAAGATTGTATTAGATTCATAATTGTTACATATTTACCGTAACTTATTTTTAAAATGTGTTTTTCAATTATAAGACACATCAAGATTGTTTACCTTATTTCTAATGCAAAAAAAAACGAACTATAGTGTGGTGGGGACCTTTGGACGTGGCATGGCACAGAACGGGTTTTAGTTTCTTAAGTTTTTTACGTATTTAGACAAATAAATAAATAAAAATGTACTAAGTCTTTATACACACGCACGTGCCCTTAATTTCAGAAAAAAACATGTTAAAGTACAAAATAGACCCTATTTACCCAAAATCGACTCCAGTGTCAGCGACCCTATCATATTCCCACCCTGGAGTGACCCTGTCTGCTGTGAACCCAGTGTCGTATGGAAATATATCTCCTGAACATCTAGTAGAGTCAAATGCTGTGTATTTATTAAAGAAACATCAGGCAAATAAGAGAGATCTGTAATAAAAGCACTGTATTAAAAGGTATTTTTATTTATTAATAAAAATAAAATTTTTAGTGTTCCGTACCTCAAAAGGAAAAACGAAACTCTTATAGGATCACCTTGTTGTCCGTCTGTCTGTCT
Organism: Cydia amplana; assembly: GCF_948474715.1. Lineage (NCBI taxonomy): Eukaryota > Metazoa > Arthropoda > Insecta > Lepidoptera > Tortricidae > Cydia > Cydia amplana. Next base: position 1,801,946 of record NC_086093.1, on the reverse strand, counting down.
GTCAAGACCCTTTACCTCGGGAACACGTGGAGGTATCAAGTCTACAGTCCCTAAAAGCTGTGAAAAAATAAAACTTCAAAGTTAACGAAAAATAAAGATACAAACGGCCGTATAAAACGTTAATTTCAACACTCTCAAGGGAATCAAAATTAATAGGGTACCTACTTCCCGTTGACTTAATAGAAGGCACGTATTTAACCGGTCAACTAATTAATCGAATTTGGGTAGTTTAAAAAAATTGAAATGGCTACTAAAATTAATAGTTTGGCAACAAAAACGGAGCCTTAAAATATATCAATATGAGTTGCATTTTAATGCCGTTACAGCATTTGATTATTTTTAGGCAGGTACCAAGTATTTATTTGGCAACTGAATTAATACAATATTGGAGACCATTTATGAAGCACATATTAAAAAGAAAACGGCTATCTATTAATTAAAAAATGAAGTTGTGTTAAAATATTTTGTTTGGTCATTATACGGTCAGCCTAACACGCTCCTCCTCGCTTCGCTCGTCGTCGCACCTATCTGTTGACTCTAGCAGAACACAATGGTAACTATTGAAATTAGTAATTAAAAATTTAAAGATCTAATGGTATAATGGCCATTAGGCGTTTCATAATTATAAATTTCGACTATAAGTATATTGACCATTGCGTATTGGTAAATTAATTTGAGGTGTTTTGTGTAAAAAAGTGACCAATATTCATTAAATTTAACTGCTTTCGTGTTAAAATACTACCTAGCTGAAACGATATGCTCAGTTATGATTAGTCGATTACTTAGATGTGAACAACTAGATGACAACTAAATTTTATGATCGCTTTACAATATTAGTTGCCAATTTATTATTTTAGATGCCAACCTATCACTTTAAGTTCCCTATAATTTTTTTGGGTGGCTTGATTTTGCTGCCAGTTTTTTTAATAATATGATTCTTATATTTGAGGCTAATATATTTTTTTTGGCGCTAAAATATGAATGCAGAGCCAAATTATATTATTATATGCCCAATGAAAGTTCCTGTTTAATATTTTAGTTGCCCGGTTAATAATAAGCCTTAATAGAACAATGAAATCTGGCAAGTAATATCATCTTACACTACAAATACAGTGAAAAATGTAAAAAGTGTAAATTAATTTAAAAAAATAATTGTTTAATTTATACGGAACCCTCGGTGGGCAAGTCCGACTCGCACCTGGCTGGTTTGTTTTTTTTCGTTTTTCATGGCTCCAGGTAAGCGTAAAGTGCTTGCTACACCTTCCTAAATTTAAATAGTTATTTAAATGATAGCTAGCTCACACTAGAACGATCCGAGTCCGAGCCGAGGTGTCCGACATTTCTTTTTCTACAGAAAGCATCACGTGATCAGTGATCACTTATGACTCGTCATAGAAATCTAAGTATCGGAACCCTTTGGCCCGGACCCGGACCATTCTAGCGTTAGTCAATCTTTCTATTTAACCGTTTCGTTGCGTGTTCCATTTTGGAAAACTTGGCTGTGGCGGCGAACAATTATTTCTTGACACGACAGGCGTGCCTTACGCCATAGAATATGATGGCACGCCTGTCGTGTCATACGCCACACGTTAAAAACATTGAAGACACGCCTGTCGTGCCATCCGCACCGAATCGGTTAAACAATAGCATAGCATTTTGTATTTGTAATGCCAGCCATACTTTCGAAACCTCATGAACACCATTTCCATAATCGTAGCGAAGCCATTTCGATAATGAGCAACACTGTTAGTCCATTACTTCCATCGATAATGGTGGCGCCATCTCTGTTTAAGTATTATTAACACTTCCAGCGGGACTATAGTGTTAATGTACATAGGTACACTTCATATAAAATAAAACTGTATTGACCTTTGCGAAAACGCTTAACAAAAATCAATACAGCTTGAGAATTTCGACTTATTTTGCTTGCTTGCGAATTATGAACTTTGAACTCTTTGGACGGTTCATTATTTTGCTTCAATGAATGAATGAATGAATGAATGAATGAATGAATGTTTATTTGCATCAAACAAGCATAGGTACATATATGTATATAGGTATTACATTATTGTTTTTGAACGATCCTTGCTTGCGAATTATGTAGGTACTTTCAACCCTTTGGACGGCCTAAAGTCATTGCCCACAAGATCAAGAAAGCTTATTGATCGAGCGTTAGCGAAGCCCTCCGTTTCAGCTTGGACAAAAATGCTTTCGTATGTCCGTATGATCTCCTCTGCGGGTCGCAATTCTCAGCCGATGCTCGTGAAATTTTGTGAGCAGGTTCGATGATTACATAGATTTATGGGTGCATATAACTTACTCAAAAATATGTCCCATAGTTCTTAATTCGCTGACATAAGGGCTATGGGACATATTTTTGGGTATGATGTGTGCAGCCATATTTTAACACTTAACTGTACCTATGTAAGAATATTATTAAGAGTGAAAATAATTTGATATGCTATATGATGCTACATGATTTTAATCAGGCGTTCTGTTTTTCTTAATTCTCAATGTATGTCATTAAATTAAACTCTGACCAAAGACTAAAGAAAGGACAGTTAGCATAAAGCCCCGTCTCCATATCGCGCGGCAAACCATAGAACATTGGCTTGCGCGGCAGCCTCGCGTAATGGATACCGGGCTGCCGCGCGAGCCAACTCGATGCACCCGGTATCCATTACGCGCAGCTGCCGTGCGAGCCAATGTTCGATTCGATGGTTTGCCGCGCGATATGGAGACGGGGCTTAAGGTATTTCGTACATTGATCCGTCTGTTTCTATCTCTATCACACGCGTACAAATGGTCTCTCTGTGTGTCAGCGATAATAGCATATAGCATGTGATTTTCAATACATTGCGACATTTGCGATCGATTAAATTCGTTGCTCCTACTTAAGTATATAGTTTGACAAAGGACTGTCTCATTTCAAACATAAAGAGATTCATACTATCTTTGTCTTACACTAGTACTAGCACCCAAAATAACAGGATGAGTATAGTTTTCCTGGTTCTTACTGACTGACAAATTGGTTTGACCAACTATAGTTCGTTTTATTTAGTATTGAAAAATCAAAAAAGGTAAACAATCTTGACGTGTCTTTTTATTGAAAAACACTTTTGAAAAATAAGTCACGGCAAATGTATTAACAATTATGAATCATATACGATTATTTACATTCTTTTACTTTCATAAGTAATAGTTACTGAATTTAAAAAGCGTTTGTCAATTAAAAGACACGTCATGATCGCGTAGTCTTTTACTTTACTAATTCTAAAACAACGAACTATAGCCACCGATGATCTAAACTTGCATGCCATTTTTTATATACCCCCGCCGCAAAAGAGGGGTGTTACGAATTTGACGCCAATGTCTGTCTGTGTGTCTGTCTGTGGCATCGTAGCTCTACAACTAATATGGCGTCCCCGAACCCCGAACTAATATGGCGTCTAGTTAGTAAGAATAAAACACAAGGAATACAGCATTAATTAATTGTGTAACCTGCGTTTTATTTCAAGATATTACAAACTTTTTTACAAAGCGAGTATCCTTGCGGTGGTTCTTTGCTATCATTGATAAAAATCGATCCAACAGTTTGAAGAGTATCAGCTCTTTTCCAAAATGATGTAATGCATTTTTGGCATACCTAATTGCGTAGGGTTTTTTTATTTATTTAATAGCTAAGTACTAGCGATCCGCCCCGGCTTTGCACTGGTTAACAAATACAAACCTTCTTCAAGAATCACTCTATCGATAGGTGAAAAGCGCATGAAAATCCGTTCAGTAGTTTTTGAATTTATCGCAAGCAAACACACAAATAGACAGACGCGGCGGGGGACTTTGTTTTATAAGGTGTAGTGATTTGCAACAAGCTCAATAAAACAAAATAATCAAATCTTAGACCGTAATATATATTTATAAAAATGTTTCCTCCCATTTTCCTTCACATTTGACAGCAATACGTAATCGTAGTGCGTAAAATCATCATTCCCTTTGAAAATATTCAAAAAATCTGTCTTATTTTTTATCTTATCTTTCCTTTTCTGTGCAATTAGAAGTCCATTTACAATTAATTCGTGGAATGTTGGATTTTCAGTACTTGGCTGTGTTTTCACGATTATGTTTTCAGAACTTGGCTGCATTTCATGTTTATTTTCAGTATTCTGTTCCTTGGCACAGTTTTGGCATTTTTGAGCTTGATCGGCGTTTTCATGAAGTCTTGGAAGCGACCTGAAAAATAAATGTAATTATTAGTATATTAGTAAAAAGCGGTGGTGGCCGAGTAGATATGACGTCCGACTTTCAATCCGGAGGTCGCGGATTCAAATCCTGGCTCGTACCAATGAGTTTTTCGGAACTTATGTACGAAATATCATTTGATATTTACCACTAGCTTTTCGGTGAAGGAAAACATCGCGAGGAAACCTGCATACATCTGCGAGGAAATTCAAAGGTGTATGTGAAGTCCCCAATCCGCATTGGGCTAGCGTGGTGACTATCCCAAGACCTCTCGCGCGTGAGAGGAGGCCACTTGTGAATTGTGATCCCGACGCCACGTTGCACGCCCCGCCGAACGCTCCGCTTCGAGCGTCCACTCAGGCCTTACACTTACACTAGTACTAGCACCCGAGAGAAAAGGATGAGTAGGTATAGTTTTTAGGGTTCCGTACCCAAAGGGTAAAAACGGGACCCTATTACTAAGACTCCGCTGTCCGTCCGTCCGTCCGTCCGTCCGTCCGTCCGTCCGTCCGTCCGTCTGGCACCAGGCTGTATCTCACGAACCGTGATAGCTAGACAGTTGAAATTTTCACAGATGATGTATTTCTGTTGCCGCTATAACAACAAATACTAAAAACAGAATAAAATAAAGATTTAAGTGGGGCTCCCACACAACAAACGTGATTTTTGACCGAAGTTAAGCAACGTCGGGCGGGGTCAGTACTTGGATGGGTGACCGTTTTTAGGGTTCCGTAGCCAAATGGCAAAAAACGGAACCCTTATAGATTCGTCATGTCTGTCTGTCCGTCCGTATGTCACAGCCACTTTTCTCCGAAACTATAAGAACTATACTGTTGAAACTTGGTAAGTAGATGTATTCTGTGAACCGCATTAAGATTTTCACACAAAAATAGAAAAAAAAGACAATAAATTTTTGGGGTTCCCCATACTTCGAACTGAAACTCAAAAAATTTTTTTTCATCAAACCCATACGTGTGGGTTATCTATGGATAGGTCTTCAAAAATGATATTGAGGTTTCTAATATCATTTTTTTCTAAACTGAATAGTTTGCGCGAGAGACACTTCCAAAGTGGTAAAATGTGTGTCCCCCCCCCCTGTAACTTCTAAAATAAGAGAATGATAAAACTAAAAAAAATATATGATGTACATTACCATGTAAACTTCCACCGAAAATTGGTTTGAACGAGATCTAGTAAGTAGTTTTTTTTTATACGTCTTAAATCGCCTAAATACGGAACCCTTCATGGGCGAGTCCGACTCGCACTTGGCCGCTTTTTTGCTTGTTTTGCTCTATTTTTTGTTGATGGTGCGGAACCATCCGTGCGCGAGTCCGACTCGCACTTGGCCGGTTTTTTTATTTTTGTTCTTATTTACTGACAGTTTGGTTTGCCCAGCTATAATTTACCTTGACAACCTGAAGCTGGCATTGAACCTGCATACCCAACCATCGAACTCCGTGAACCAATCCTGCAGACCTTCTGGTGACGTCAGCATATCTGTCAAAAACAAAACAATATACATTTTTTATAAATCTGGCCCGCCCCGGCTTCGTACGAGTTAACACAATAGTACATTGGGCGTAAGTTAAATATTGCAAATGAGAGTAGGTAAGTTAAATCGCGACGGCTTACCGGAGCGATTTATAGACTCAAGTTTGCAATATTTTTACGCCCCGAGTTACACACAATGTTTTTCATCACACTTGCGATACAAAAATGAAGTATAAAGACAAAAAACGGTTAATTATGGTACTAGAAACTTCATTACTCCCTAGGGAAAACGCTTTTTCTATTACTCCCGCTAAGCCTGCGCGCAATTCCACATTTACTGAGCGAGTGTGATGAAAAAAACCTTTCTCAACAATCACTATTGATAGGTAAAACTGTATGAATCCCTTCAGTATTTTATGTGTTTATCGTGAACATACAGACAGACAGACGCGGCGGGGGATTTTGTTTTATAAGGTGTAGGTAGGGTTTATAGGAAGATTAATCATTAAATATCCTATACATAATTTTACACAGATCGATCTAGTCCCACAATAAGCTCAATAATGCTTGTGTTGTGGGTACTAGACGACGATTTAATATATTATATTGTTATATTTAAATACTTGTTTATTTACTTAGACAACATTTACCTATTTGTGATGAACATACAGATGATAAATACGAGTATTTACAATATTTATAATGCCTTTATTAACCTTTTGGACGCCAATGACCGATATATCCGCACCGTAGGTTCAACGCCAAAGTTCGATTACTCGGTCACATATCACAGAGCAACGTAGACCTACGTGCATATGCATAAAGTTCAATTTCAGTTTTGACACTTCGGTGACGTGGCGTCAGCGTGACAGCTTTTGTGTTTGACACGGCGTCGAAAAGGTTAAGGCATGCTTTTTAGGGTTCCGTACCCAAAGGGTAAAAACGGGACCCTATTACTAAGACTCCGTTGTCCGTCCGTCCGTCCGTCTGTCACCAGGCTGTATCTCACGAACCGTGATAGCCAGACAGTTGAAATTTTCACAGATGATGTATTCTGTTGCCGCTATAACAACAAATATTAAAAACAGAATAAAATAAAGATTTAAGTGGGGCTCCCATACAACAAACGTGATTTTTGACCGAAGTTAAGCAACGTTGGGCGGAGTCAGTACTTGGATGGGTGACCGTTTTTTTGCTTGTTTTGCTCTATTGTTTGTTGATGGTGCGGAACCCTCCGTGCGCGAGTCCGACTCGCACTTGGCCGGTTTTTTTAAGGGCAAAATCATATTGAATTAATGTCCATGGACACTATGCAAGCTGCTGAGGTGAAAACAATAGGTACTTACTTTATTGCAACATGAATATATCCTTATCTCAAACGTGATTATAACAAATCTTTAAATCATCACAAATGTAATAAAGATAAAGAAAGATTATAACAAAAATGCGATTGCGAAAGTTCATTACTTATACTTGGAAACGAAAAAGTCATTAGGAAAGGTCTTTTAGGACTATTTTGTAGCAGCACGGGCCGGTGCCCCATTTGGTCTTTTCGCCGTCATTGACTTGATATAAAGTCAGTACATTTCGTGCCCCAGACGCCAAGACTTCATATCAAGTCGTGGTTTTGGTCAGGTTTGTTTACATGCAATTTTTGACGTGGCTTTGATGACACATTAGGTACTTCATTGACGTGGCGGCGAAAAGGTTATAAATCCATTATGTGTATTTTATTTTATTTATTTATTTCATAAGACACACCAATTACAGTACATACCTAATAACTATGTTATATAATAACATAACTATATTTTATAATAACTATGTATGCTAGTTTTAAGGTACATGTTTATGTATGGGCCACTAGTGCCTGAAATAAACTTTCATTCATTCATTCATACACAAAGTAAGTAAAGTTAATTACATAAGTATGTACAGTAGACATGTATAATATATATGCACGGTGCGTAACAACATTCAAGTAGTTCGAGGCTTTTACACTACTTTACTACTCTTAACTATAGGTAACTATACAAGTATACATTAATAGATTAAGTTCAATAGCACATTACATACTAGGTATGGAGGTGAATTCGTAAATGCTTCAGATCGCAGGTGTTATATGCGATCTGGGGCTTTATGTTTTTTTTTTATAACTAAACTTAAAATTACAAAAGTATCGGTAAACCAGTAAGGTAATGTCTCGATACTTAATTAATTTGACTTAATTAACTTTTAATTACGAATCGCCCGTGGTTTGTATAAAATTTTACGTCTTGCCTTGGCCAGGAAGTGAGATTTCCTTCTCGCGTAGCGGGAACAAAGTCCCACTTACGAGCCTAGGGTGACGTAAAAAATATTACCCTCCTTCGACCGTATGGTAAAAATAATAATGAACCTATTTAACATTCAACAAAGATACATTCGTATACAATAACGGGTTTGTTGTTAATTGTTTAATATAAACAAAAGCAGCGTCATTCATATTTATTCGTCGATACAAAAACAATGATACATATGTGACGTTATCTATGAAAAGGGACCTTATTGTCGATGGCGATTACGCCATTATTAACGATGCTCCGATATAAATACAATGCCGCGCGACGCTGTGCGGCGTAAGCGCCATCGACAATAAGGTCCCTTTTCATAGATAATGCCCCACATAGTTTGATAACGTTGTTTTTTCTTTGTCGTCAGAGAGATATAAAAATATACCTACTAGTTGTGTAATAAGTAGGTAAATATAATTATTGTAATCAATCATTATCATAATCAGTTGCGATGCAAATAATTAAGTAAATAATCTATTGTACAGTCGCTATCAGACAAACTTAGCTACTTTATTTAGCTGCTTACATATTGTTTGAGAATGTTTATGTATATACGACATACGGTTAAATAAATAAGACAAACTGGAGCGGCTGAGGTCCTCATAAATATGTCAACACAGCAACACACACTCTAACGCCTTGACAATAGAGGCGTGTTCAGATATTTGTGGGCACCTTGGCAGTTTCGATATATCTGGCGACAGGATGGCGACTCTATAACTTTCGACGACAGGTCTGGCTTAGTCGGTAGTGACACTGCCTATGTTCTGGGTTCGAATCCCGGTAAGGGAATTTATTTGTGTGATGAACACAGATATATATGTTCCTGAGTCTTGGGTGTTTTTCTATGTATTTGTATATACATAATATATACATCGTTGTCTGAGTACCTAGAATACAAGCCTTCTTAAGCTAGTAAGCTTAAGAAGGCTTGTGTTCTTGACTGAGCTTGACTTGGCTTGTGTTCTGAGCAGTAGCTCGGATTAGTCAATTTGTGTAATGTCCTATAATGTTTATTTATTTCTGAATAAACTCGTGATATTTAACTGAGGTTACTGAGGTCACAAACAAGTGCTTTAGCAGGGTCATATTTAATTAAAATCCGCAAGTCTGCTCTTAAAAATGCTACCCATTTCCTGTTTCCATTTAAGGCGCTGGAAATGAATGTCTTGGATTAAGTATGAGGTTTTTTATGATATTATAGTACCTATTTTATGCAACCATTGTTTAAGAGAGGTCGAAAAAGGCGAGTGGCGTGAGTAACAATTTGAGGCGTAGCCGAAAATTGATAATAAAGACGCCACGAGTATTTTTTAACTTTAACTCGGTTATTAAACAACGTTGCATACAATACTTTTTCTACGACCAAGCACTTACTTTGAGATAAAATTGTAAATTTAACAAATATTTTTCATTCAAGAAGTAGCAAAAATGGAGGGTGCGAGCGGAAAAAGAATGCGAGATAATTTAAAAAAAAGCATGTCTATGGTTCATTTATTTGTCAGAGATGACATTTAAAACAAGGTTGGCAACAATGTATTTCATTCAATATTTTTTAAGTGGTCATTACACGAAGCATCGTAAAAGCGCCAAAAAGATACTGCGTGTATGCACAAATGCTTTTTTGGGGAATAGACTAAAGACTTGTCTTAACAACTATAAGGTAGGGTTTTAAAGGTGTGTGCAAGACCTTTTAAATGACAAATAAAAGTATGGGAGTAGAAAAAATATATTATATGTCTTGCTTAAAAAAGCTTTATTGTTTTTTATTTAAGTATAGTTTATTTTATTAAAAACTTATCCTTTAAGACGTCGACCGTTCAGTGGCTCATTGGGAATCTGGGGGAATTATGTTTTCTAATAAACCAATTAATTTCTGTATAAATGAGGTATAATTATTTTTACTATTGTTGTCCCACTAATTCCCCAACTTTTGGTCTTTGTCAGGTTTTTTTTTCAACTAAACGGAAAATGGCGGCCACATTTTTATTAATTTAGTTGGTAAAGTAAAAAATAATCAATCTATCGTTATAGGGACTCCCTACAGTCCCTTAGTATCATTTTAAATTTTCGGCCCCAAAAATTCGATGTTTGAGAATTTAATTCAAATTAGACACACAGTGAAAGTCAAAAAATGATTCGGCACTTTAACCGAATTCAGCCGAACATTAGAAAACTTGCCGAACGCCTAATAATTACCGAACATTCGGCCCATTTCTAGTTAAAATAAACGTATAAGGTGACGTTATAGAATTACGGAATAAGAGTTGACTTTTAACTCGTTTATAAACTGGTTGTTTAATAAATCTGTACAAGGTCTGCGTGTTGCAACTTTGCTATCTTACAAACATATCTAAAGATCAAACTGTCATAATAGAAACTGGTATTTAACCGTAACTATTCTTTGACTAGCTTTTGCCCGCGACTTCGTCTGCGTGGAGTTAGTAATTTGGGTATCTTATATATTTTTACCCAATCTGCTTTTTAACGATTCCCCATACAAACTTCCACCCCCCTTTTCACCCCCTTAAAGGGAGATTTTTGGGATAAAAACTACCCTACGTCATTCCCCGGGACTCAAACTATCTCCATTCCAAATTCCAACTAAATCGGTTCAGCGGTTATTGATTGCCCATACAAATTTCCACCCCCTTTTCACCCCCTTAAGGGGTGAGTTCTGAGATAAAAAGTATCCTATGTCCTTCCCCGGGACTCAAACTATCTTCATACCAAATTTCAACTAAATCTGTTCAGCGGTTTAAGCGTGAAGAGGTAACAGACAGACAGACAGACACACTTTCGCATTTATAATATTAGTATGGATTAGAGAAACTATTAAGATGGTAGAGGAGTCTCCATACATTATAAACGTACAAGAGAGGACTGGACAAAGTCCCAATACAGCCGATTTTATCCCTGTACTTGTAGTGTAAGACAATATTTAACTTGCCAAATTTCATAGTTCGAATTATTATTTATAATTTATTATTTGAGGTACGGAACCCTAAAGACTTGAAGGGATGCGGCATTCGCACTGTTTCCCCTCTGCCTAGGTACAAGATCAACTGATCTAGCGCGGGTAATAAAACTAGTTGCGCTCGGATTTTTAACTAGACCGAGTCCAGACGCGCGAGTGAACACAGCAGCAGAAAAAATGCCTAATTGCTCGGTTTTTTGTTGTAAAAAGAGATCGGGGACATCAAATTTACAAAAAGAAGGTGTTATATTTCACACGTAATATTTTTTTTATATGCCATACGTTTAATTATATTTAAACACAATTATTATATTTTAGTCTCATGTAATTGCTGGATTTATCGATTTTTCTCGCCCAGTACAAATTGCGGATCGGTCGAGCAAGAAATCCGACTTCTCATCTCTTGACGAAAATGTGTTAGTGTGCGTGTTGTGACACTTGTGACTCGTCCGTACACAAAAACAGATCGAGGTGTGCAAGATTTGTCTGTGTAGGGTATCATTTTCTATGTATTTGTGTCGTCATTACAGATTGGATTTTGTATGCAAGTGTGTGAGAAGTGCGACTGTGTGCACGTTCCCCCCCGCGAAAAATGGCAGAATGATTTGAATGTCAAGATATCGCTTGGGCCTATCCCTTCCGACCTGTCGGAAGCCCGTGTTGATCGAAGCTTGACATTGATTAATCCATTTTTGCCTATATTTGGGTTAATCAACTTTTTCTTGTCACACGTTGCTATGGTTACGGTCTCCTGAGTCACTCTTAAAATTCTAGGTTTTTCGTGTTTAAATGAACCAAACTTGCATTTTATGGTAGTTATAAGACCTTCCCATAATGGGACATCTACTGAGCGTGTTAGTAGAATATGGTACAGCAGTTCTTCTAACAATCTATGCTACTATTGTCTCGTCGCTGATGCGACAGAATAACAACAAGAAACAGTTGATTGACCCATTTATATTATTTTATGCTTTTGTATAAATATTGCCTGTTTTTACAATATTTACTGCATGCAGACGGAATGCACGGAAATCTTTTATTTTGTAACACCTTCTCATAACTGCATGTGTTCTATGCATATAAATTCTTTGAATCTAAAAAAGTGCTTCTCGAACATTGTCGGTATGGAACCCCAAAAACCGACAGCATTTGTAGGACAAAGTCTCAAAACACGATGACGTCAAAAGTCATTGACGCTATGGTTTTTTTTTTAATTGCGTCGGTGCCCTCAGATAGAGTCAACAAGATTTGTATACAGGGTGATTCAAGAGACGTGAGCAGGATCAAGCCTAGGCATACAGTAAGTTATAAACAACTGTTTCGGACCAGTATTTATGAGATTAACTTTAATTTATTTTAATACTGTTAAAAAAAATTTTTAATTTATTTACGACATTTATGGTCACCCTCTTTGTTTAATCCAAAACAAGTGCCAAATTGAATGTCATCGGAGTCTGGTTACTTTTGAAAAATCGTATATCACTCAAGTGTGACATTTTATTTTCTTCATATTCAAAGTGCTGTCATAACGGTTAAAAAGGTTTTATCTTTGTTAATTAAATGTTGTAGGGTATCCATGATTGTAGATAATGAAATTTGTCGTTACCAAAAAGTATAATAACAGAAAAAAAGCGTGATTGTTTTACTTAAATTTTGTGGTGAACGATTCTTTTACATTTACTGATTGTGTAGGCTTAGTCCTGCTCACGTCTCATGAATCACCCTGTATAGCCGACTGACAAGTTAAAGTTTGTTTGCTTGTCAATAAAAACACATTCATGTAATTGAAAAAAAAAAGTTAAAGTCAATGTTATGTAGTGATTATCCTCCTAAGTCCTGATGTCCATTTAAAAGGACAAAATATTCGATTTTCGCGGTTATAGCCCTGTATCATGCATCATCTTCCTCGCGTTATCCCGGCTTTTGGCCACGGCTCATGGGGGCCTGGGGTCCGCTTGGCAAGTAATCCCAAGAATTCGCGTAGGCACTTGTTTTACGAAAGCGACTGCCCAACCCAGAGGGTAAACTAGGCCTTATTAGGATTATCCGGTTTCCTCACGACTCACTTTACATATATTATGTATATGTATTATGTAGGTAAATAAACAGTTTCACATAATAGTTTGTGATGACCGGTCTGGCCTAGTGGGTAGTGTCCCTGCCTGTGAAGCCGAGGTCCTAGGTTCGATTCCCGGTAAGGGCATTTATTTGTGTGATGAACACAAATATTTGTTCCTGAGTCATGGGTGTTTTCTATGTATGTATGTATTTATCTATATAAGTAGGTATATCGTCGCCTAGCACCCATAGTACAAGCTTTGCTTAGTTTGGGGCCAGGTTGATCAGTGTAAGATGTCCCCTAATATATTTATTTATAATTATAAATATTTATAAATTAAAAAAACTTACTGCAAATGTCCAAGTCCATTTCACGAATCCCAACAATGAATATCGGTATTATTGTTAATAATTGTTATGACAATATCGGTGCGAGTTCGTGTTCCTCAAGATATAAACAAACTGAGCGCACGATAGCGAGAGTTCAACGATTAATCGGTAGTGATGTCACCGATATTATCGATAATAATAAACATAATGATGTGCGCGATTTTATAATTAGGTATTTTTTAAATATGTACCTACAGCCGACGTCAAAGATAGGTTTATATTTTTCGCCTTATTAAAAAGGAGTTAAGGTGCAAAAAAATAAACATCTTTGACGTCGACTGTACCTAAAGTTTTCTGGTAAAAAAGAAAACGATGATTGGAATATTTATATGAAATAATCTGACATCCAGTCATCCAACAGTAAAACGTAAAGTAATAAAATATACCAAGTTAAACTAGTCCATTGATTTACAATAAATTCCAATTTTTTACACACTAGTCACCCGCCCCGGAATCGCACGGGTTAACAAATTATACATCTTAATACTCACATGACATTGACAACATTAATAACTTAAAATTGTACGCCGTTTCTACACACGTATATCGCCTATGGTTCAGGGGATAATGAATACAAGTACAATGAGAATCCATCGATTATTTCGCCGGCTGAGAATACGTTTGTGCCATATCTATTTTTGAGCAAAATCATTTTTTAATGATTTCTAAAATAACAAAAAATATGCTATAATTGACACTAATCGGTTTTTGAAAAAACATATCTTTCAAAAAAATTGTGCCATATCCGCATTTTACTATAGGATAATTACACTCTATTAACAGAAAATTATCACAAAAATGTGACATATCCAAAACTTTTGTGTCATATCATACATTGTACGTTTAACATTTACTCATCAAAAACGGATATGGCAATAATAAAAGTGCTTTTATTTCATGATTACCACTATATTCACAATATTTGTTTAGTACTATAAATAGTAAACATATGTGCCTAAATGATAAATAAGTTCAATATTTCCTAAATGTAAAACTTTTCGAGAAATGTATTTTTTTGCTTCTTTTCGCTCTCCTAAACCAATGTAAGTGGCGTATGGCACAAACGTATTCTCACCCAGCGATTTATCGACAACATGTGCAGCCCTAGCTCTCGTAACAGCCGTGTTGTAGTTGCGTGCGATCATGATCGACTCCCGCGCTGCCGTCAAACAGCAAAACGCTACAAGTAAAAAAATATATAAAAATGCAATTAAGGACCAAATACATTTCTTATTTAATGAATGATTTATGTTGTTTTAAGTTATAATTTCTTTTATATATATATTTCATAAAACATTCGTTGGGTCCTTGCTTAAATTGTATTGCCCCCTAGTTTATATTTTCTTAGTTTATATTACTAAACCCACTACACTACACTAACTTACAAACTTATGCTACAGGTAAACAATTTGGCCTAAATCTCCGTCAACGGGCAGGGTGCCCAGAAGGCTGGCCGCATTTCCTCGCTGTATAGCTCAATATTAATTCGCTGTGCGAAATAGTGGCCAGCCCTTTGGTCGCCCGAGGCCTCTGTGTAGGTTATTATTATTATCGATTAGGTCCAATACAGCAAATATTGCCATCATATATAACTTATATAAGCCTTTCGGAAGCCCTAACCCACCCAAGACATTGAATTATTCCACTTTAAATTTGTTTTACAGTAGGTACATATGGTGCTACTTTCCCGAACTAGTGCGGGAAATATCATACTTTCCGTGCGTATGCCGAAAGTTTCAAGTGCCATATGTACTGTAAAACGTTGTACGATACACGTGCGAATTTCCTCTTTTCCGCACTTGTATCGTAAATAACCATTTAAGCTTAATACCATCGTTCACAGACGTTTCTTACAAAATAAATTACATACTAATTAGAGTAATTTTTACCGTGGACCTGCCAATTTACACCAAATCAAATAATGACCCAAATACAGTTAGAGTAATTGCTAAATTAGGTACTTATTTTAAAGTTGCAAAGAAGGAAATTCCGTCCTTATGCTATTAATTATAGACTGCGAAATAATTACGTGGTTAATAAATGTTATTTACGATAATTACCTACCTTAAGTAGTTATGTTGTGAATAAAACAAAAGACTTGCCTTAAAGGTTAGGCTAATCTAACCTTTATGGCAATTATTTTGTTATACATATTATGCAAAATGGTTTTATGTTAGTAATGTTAGTGCATATGGGTATGTTAGGTATTCGTTTTATTTGATGTAGGCTAGCTAGCGGTATGAATGTGTGAATTTCAATCCAGAGGTCGCGGGTTCAAACCTCGGTTCGTACCAATGAGTTTTTCGGATCTTATGTACGAAATATCATTTGATATTTACCAGTTGCTTTTTGGTAAAGGAAAACATCGTGAGGAAACCGGACTAATCCCAACAAGTCCTAGTTCCCCCTCTGCGTCAGATGGCAGTCGCTTTCGTAAAAACTAGTGCCTACGTCAATTCTTGCGATTAGTTGTTAAGCGGACCCCTGGCTCCCATGAGCCGTGGCAAAACACTAGCTCTAAGTAAACTTTTGTTACTAACAAGTATTGGACATATGTTTCAAAATAAATTATTTGAATTGAATTGAAAATGCCGGAATAACGCAGTTTCGTACAAAAAAACTAGAAAAACCACATATGTAAGTTACATCATTTTGCTATTTGACCGTAGCCGCTTGCGCATTTGCGCAACGAACACAGCTGAGAACAGCTCGGGCACTCTCTCTAAGCGTTAACAACCTATTAGCCTAGTCGGTAGTGACCCTGCCTACGAATCTGGAGGTCCCGGGTTCGAATCCTGGTAAGGGCATTTATTTGTGTGTTTATCACAAAAATGTGTTCCTGAGCCATGGGTGTTTTCTATGTATATAAGTAAGTATGTATTTATCTATATAAACATGTATATCGTCGCCGTCGTCGTGTAACTATATCGTGCATCAGCGCCGGTGCTAGACCGCGCGGGAGTGACAGTTCCTATCGAAAAGTTTGTTATGCAGTTGTTTTTAAATCCCCATACAAAATTCCATCTCTTTAAGGGCTGATTTCTGGCATAAAAACTGTCCTATGTCTTTTTTTGGGACTTAAACAATCTTTATACCAAATTTCATCTACTTAAATCGGTTCAGCGGCTTAAGCGTGAAGAGGTAACAGACAGACTTCCTTTTATAATATGAGTATGGATAATTTATTTATTTAATATCAATCGATAATTGGGAAGTCACTATAACAATGTAAAATTTGTATTACCTATAGGTATTTACGTTTAAGATGTAAACAAAGAGTAATTAACATGTTAAACAATCATTTAAGAAACCAATTAGCAGGTTCAAATAAAAATAATTAAATTCCGTATTTGAAATTCTAATTATAATAAAATATATTTGTTATTTTTGTGTCGGCGCCTGATAAGGGCTGTATTGTTTAGTATGTTTAAAAATAAATTGTTTGAGTAATTACTTCAGAGCCTGTATAGTACAGCTTGAGTCACTGGGGATGCGGAAAAACTTACATGCACTGGTTCTGCGTTTTCCTCCTTATAGAGTCTCCAGTCTCCACTGATTCGGCGGCACTTTATTTTGTTGTATGTATACTTAATTATAGGGATCCCTTTGGTTTCATTTTCTTCAACACACAATATATCGAATCGAGTTTTATTTTACATGTATTGATGTGACATGTGACATTTTTTCTCTTTTTATTATCGCCTTGCCGTCTATATTGAAAACCCGACAAGGAGGTCAGAATTCATAGGTTAAGTATTTAATACGTGGCGCAAACATTCCCCCGGCCTTGAAAGGAATAGCTTTCAAAAAGTTATTTAAAATAAATCATTTACTACATAATAGCATCCTTATTGCTCAGAGAAAACTAAATTGACATAAACATATGAAGCCTCCATAACTTGAGAGAGATAACTAAATACTAATAGAAATATGAAATTATATTATTGAGAAGGCAAAGGACATAATTTGACCAAAGGTCTTTTAAGTGTGCCTGATTTTGTTTTAACCAAAGCAACTCTGGCAATACCGTCCTTGCCTGGAAAGAGTTGAGTTATAAGACCTAACGGCCAATGTAGAGGCATAACATTATCTTGAAGGATGACTACAACAGTTCCTTCCTTAATAGGCTGAGAAGGAGTATTCCATTTTTGTCTGGTTTGCAACGTGTGCAAATACTCATCGCGCCACCTCTTCCAAAATGATTGCGTTAAGCGATCTAATAATTGATATCTTTGCAAAAGATGATCAGATGTTACCTCCGCAACAGACGCAGCTGGAAGATATTTCAATGGAGTAACATTAAGAAAATGAGCTGGCGTCAATGCGGAAGGTTCAGCTGGATCAGAGCTTAACACGGATAGCGGTCTAGAATTTAATAAAGCCTCAATTTCACATAGAATTGTCATTAATTCCTGAAATGACAAGATTTGTTTACCTATCGTACGAAACAAATGTGATTTGACGCATTTAACGTTACTTTCCCAACATCCTCCAAAATGTGGAGCACTGGGGGGAATAAATCGCCAAATTATTTTATTGGCTGATAGTTCAGTTTCCCAAGCGTCTCGATACTCATTCGCAAGGAAATTATGAAGTTCTTGCAAATATGTATTGGCTCCCTGGAAGTTGGTTCCGTTATCGCTGTACATATATTTTACAGGACCACGTCTGGATAAAAACCGCTTAAATGCTGACATAAAGCTTGCTGTACTTAAGTCAGTTGCAAGTTCTAAATGAATTGCTCGCGTTGTGAGACATGTGAATAAGCACAAATAAACCTTTTGACTCTTCACGCCTCTTCGTCGAACAGGTGTACAATACAACGGACCAGCGTAATCACAGCCAGTATGTATAAAGGCTTTCTCAACTTGATTTACCCTGCACGCTGGTAAATCTGCCATCATTGGGGAGTTAGCCTTTGGCTTGGTCCGGAAGCAGTAATTGCATAAATGAATGCGATGACGAATAATACATCGAGCTGCTATGATCCAGAATCGATGTCGTATAATAGATATAAGAGTTTCAGGTCCTGCATGTAAATGGTGTCGATGATAATAATCGACCAGTAGGTTAATGATGTGATCACGACGTGGCAATAACAAAGGATGTTTATAATCGTAATCTTCATCAGAATTACTGAGACGTCCTCCGACGCGAAGGATTCCATCTTGAATAAATGGCTTCAGGCTTGCTAAAGCTTTTGTAAACCCTTTTTTCAGGGTCATATCTAAAATATGTTGACTGAAATAAACTCTTTGTAGAGCTCGTACGATTTCTAATTCGGCTGCTGTTAAGTCATCAGCACTAATAGGGCCTTTAGGTAATCGTTTTATAAATTTTAAGATATAGGCAACTGTGCGTACATATTTAACCCATGACGAGAACCGTTTAGACAAATCATAAATTAAGTTGTCGTTCGAATTGTCACAAGTCACTAAAGAAACCGTTTTTTCTTCAGGAACGTTGACTTCGTCTGGTATAAACGCCTGAATCGGCCATTCGTTTTTCGGGAGTTTCATCCATGGAGGGCCTGATAGCCATAGAGGATGGATCACCAGTTGAGCTGGAGTTAAGCCTCTAGACAGGCAGTCGCTTGGATTTTCTGTTCCCTTAATATGATAAAAATGATCGCTTGATAAGTTATCTTGGATCTTGGTAATTCGATTGGCCACAAAAGTTTGCCATCGATGAGGCGACGAATGAATCCAACAGAGTGTCACTGTTGAATCGGAGAAGGCCAACACAGAGTCGATTGGGTATCTGGTTGAGTAGGTATCAACCACCCTTTTTATAAGTTGTGACAATAGCAATGCTGCGCATAATTCCAGTCTTGCTAGGCTGACAACCTTCACGGGCGCTATCTTAGATTTAGCGCAAATTAAATTAATGACACCTCGGTCATCATTAGGAAAAGTGACGTAGGCATAAACCACTCCACCATAAGCTCTTTCACTAGCATCTGAAAAGCCGACTATAGTTAATGAACAGTTTTCAATGACACCAATATGTCTGGGAATGCTAATGTTAGATAGTAGCGGTAGTTCACCTTGGAACTGTTGCCATTGGCGTACAATATGATCAGGCGGCAATTCGTCCCAATCAATTTTCAAAAGCCATAACTCCTTTATTAGAAGCTTAGCGAACACAATTACAGGGGCAACTAGGCCCAGAACATCGAATAGTCGAGCTACCGATGAAAGAATGTTTCTTTTACTACACGGTCGATCGTCGGGACTAACCTGGAACTTGAATACATCTTCACCAGGATACCAACGCAGACCTAAAATCTTCAACGTTGTATCATCGTCGAAGGTGACACTTTGGGATAAATGTAGTCCTTTCGGTATTTCTTTCAGAACAGCTGTAGAATTTGACGACCACTTTGCCAGTTGGAATCCACCTTTCAAGAACAAATCCAGCAGTTGTTTAGTCGCTTGCATAGCTTGGTCTTCATCAATAACGGAACTGGCTACATCATCCATATAAATATCACGAGATGCAATTTCCTTTGCGAGTGGGTATTTATCACCTTCATCAGCTACTAACTGTTTAACAGTTCGCAGTGCCAGAAAAGGACTGCTACGTAGACCGAAGGCTACCCTATTATACTGAAATACCTTTATAGTTTCTTCAGGATTAAACCTATAAAGTATACGCTGATAAGGACGATCCTCCCCCCGTACGTCAATACACAGATACATTTGACGTACATCAGACGTGATAGCAATACCAAACAATCGTAAGTTTAGGAGAATGCAGAACAAGTCAGCTTGAAGACTTGGTCCTGCGTGAAGTATGTCATTTAACGATAAACCGCTTGTGGTCTGTGCACTAGCGTCCAGCACAATTCTAACCTTTGTGGTTATTCTGTCAATTTTGACAATTGCGTGGTGGGGTATGTGATAAGCATCATTTGACTTATCATTTGGAACCTCAGATAAATATTTTTTATCAATATGTTCACGGATAACTTCATCATAAGCTGGTTTTAATTCAGGTTGCTTGACGAATTTTCTTTCAAGCGCTAAAAATCTGCGTTCAGCAGTCTTGTAAGAATCGCCTAAATTGCTTGGGTCCAATTTAAACGGAAGTGCTACTTCATAACGTCCGTCTTCCAAACGATTGATTGTATTCTTGAAAATATCTTCAGCTTTTTTCTCGTCTGGACTATGAATCACTCCTCCATCCAAATCTTCAATTTCCCAGAATTTTTGCATTAAATTTCCGACATCAACCGAAGTAAAATACCCAGCTGCTGAGTAGGAGGCGTTAACTGCGGGAGCATCGCCTAGTATGATGTACCCCAGTGTAGTTTCTAAAGCGTCAGGCAAACCAGGCTCGTTTTCAATTTTATCTGACATTAACAATTTGGTGAATAACTTAACACCAAGAAGTACGTCAATTTCACCTGGAATCGCCCAAGAGTCATCTGCTAGATGTAAATTATCAAACAGATCAGTTGCAGATTGATCAATATGACAGGTCGGTAAATCAGGCGTGATCTCATCTAAAACAAGCGCTTCGATAGTATATTGATGTTTAGGATCATATCTTGACCTAAATGTTAAGTTGACATTTCCTCGGATGGGTTGTGTTATCGTTGTTCCACCTAATCCATTTATTGACGTCACTGGGCTGCTGTGTACAGGAAGACCTAAATTCTTGCAGCACTTCAATGTAACGTAATGTTTCTGTGATCCTGGATCCAGCAGACATCTCAAAACCTTGTCCTTGCCGTTACGCCCACTAGCGAGTACCTGAGCAGTGGCGAGAATTTCCGTCAAGGGTGATGTAGTCTGTCCCGATGCCGAATGAGTACATACAGAGGCACCGTTGTCCTTTACGGATGAACTTGTGCTAGCTTCACTATCATCCTTAGATGAAGACTTGGACTCGTTGTTATTCATTGCAGGTTTTGAGTTTTCGAAGTGTAACGTTGTATGATGTTTGCCTTTACATTTACGACAAGTTTTCTTCGAGGAACATTTCGATGCAGTATGATGCGTGTTCAGACAATTAGTGCACGCGTGAGTTTCCTTAACGAAATTAAATTTTTCGTTAGGCGTGAGTTTCATGAAATTATTGCAATTATAAAGTTGCGAGTGATCATTACTCTTGCACATAGCACATGAACTTCCGTTGTCATGCCCTTGCGTGCTAACATACGCTTGGGGCGTGCGAGGGAGGGGAGCTCGCACGCTGCTAGTGTTGGCAGCGGAGCCGCTTTCAGCCTTAATTGGCGTTCGTTGCGATGTCCGATATAAAATCTTCACTTGTTCCCTAACGAAACAAATGAATTCGTCATATGTAGGCATTGTAGAAGAATTCCGAATAGACATCTCGAAATTCTTTGTGGTATCTGAATCTAATAACTTAAGACCCAGGTGAATGAAAATAAAGTCACTTAAGTTTTCGAGCTTGAGTTGTCTTATTGCTGAAATAGTAGCAGCAAACGAATCAATTATTTTTTCTAAATTAGATGCCGAAGGACCGTTGATGTTGACAGGTTTCATCGAAAACAGCTGGTTTAAATATGACGTAGCTAATGCGCGTTTATCATCATATTTCGCGATCAATGCTTCCCAAACTGTGTTGTAATTTTCTGCGGCAGGTATAACTCCCGCACAGATCGACTTTGCCTTTCCTGTCAAATGACTAAACAAATAATGAACACGCTCAGAATCCGTAAGTTTTTTATTCTCATGTATGACACGCTTAAATGTTTCATAGAAGAATGGGAAGTTTTGAATATCTCCATCGAAAGAAGGAAGTTCAATCCGAGGGATTTTAATGGAGTCGTCCTTACATGAATGGCTCGAATCCCTGGATGTCGAAGGGCTCGGAGCAGGTGCATCAATTTTTGAAATTTGACATTTGATTACGCAGTAGAGATCTTCAAACGCATTCATTGCGTTGTAGTTGACGATGTACTCCGGGTCCAACTCCAAGTTCAGAAGATTGACTTCATCCATCAACTCTATAAATTCTTTTCTCAGTTGATCGACCAATCGAGCTTGCGCGATGAACTGCGAGAAAGCCTTCTTGTCACTGCTTAACTTTGGAATCATGTCATAAATATTTTGTAAACGCATGAAACATTGAGCACGTTTTGCTTCCGCGAGCTTAAGTCGCGTTGCCATGGTTACCTAGTTATTACTATGACAGCACGAAAAAATATGAACAATTTGTGCTAAGATGCACAAATAATTATAAATTATATTCAACTTGTATAATACCTTAATGCAAGTCGAAGGAAAATGAAGTAAATACGAACGTTCCGCTTGTATAATACCTTAATACAAGTGTAACCTTCGCAATAGGTTAATTACAGTTTATGAAAAACTGAGGCTTTCAGGAATAATTTACCCGTAGCTTTCAGTTTAGTTGAGTGTATTTAGTAACTTAAAATACACTGAAATTATATAACGAAAATGGCATGCAGAAAATGTTCCGTGAAAATTATGTCACAATATGACAGTTATAAAATACGAAATTTATTTGTAACGCATTTATAAGGTAGCGTGATGAATAATCCCACACGCTACGCGTAAATGAAATATTAAATAAAATAACAGACAATAAAAATAAATTAGTTTACTGACCGTACTTTGAAATAGAATTATGACGGGAACATTTTTTTGAAAATTAAGAAACCGAAAGGAAATCCGAAATTATATTTTGTACCTACGCGATTCAGTGAGCAACAAGGTTATTATGTAATATTTTTAAAGGTAAATTTGGAATCCGGTTCGAAGGACCAAAAAATGGGGATGCGGAAAAACTTACATGCACTGGTTCTGCGTTTTCCTCCTTATAGAGTCTCCAGTCTCCACTGATTCGGCG
Organism: Cydia amplana; assembly: GCF_948474715.1. Lineage (NCBI taxonomy): Eukaryota > Metazoa > Arthropoda > Insecta > Lepidoptera > Tortricidae > Cydia > Cydia amplana. The sequence goes on along the minus strand of NC_086093.1, from coordinate 1,778,615 downwards.
GCACTTTATTTTGTTGTATGTATACTTAATTATAGGGATCCCTTTGGTTTCATTTTCTTCAACACACAATATATCGAATCGAGTTTTATTTTACATGTATTGATGTGACATGTGACATTTTTTCTCTTTTTATTATCGCCTTGCCGTCTATATTGAAAACCCGACAAGGAGGTCAGAATTCATAGGTTAAGTATTTAATACGTGGCGCAAACATTCACCATACCATGAGACTTATACCATGAGTCACTGACAGTGTCAAAACTGACATTTACGCTATCGAGAACGTAATTTAATTTCTATACATCTCGTTTGCACTAATATGCGAGTACGAGCGAGATGTACCTATAGAAAGTAAATTACGTTCTCGACGGCGTTTATGTCAGTGCCAAACTGATGGTAGCCATACAGTTTATAGTTCGTCAAAGAAGGATAAGTATAGTTTACCTGGTTCTTACTGACTGACAAATTGGTTTGACCAACTATATGGAGCAAATCCCGAAATTGCGAAAATAAATCAGCTGTTTTATAGAAAACATTGACTGATTTACCGAAATGTATGAGACAGCAGATAGTTTTCGCGATTTCGGGGTTGGCCCCATAGTAAAAGTTGTTCAGTATGACCTCAAGAGTTTGGTCAGCTATAACCAAACCTGTATAAAGTCATAAAGTAATTATATAATAGAGTATCAGACCCATACAAGTCTCGATTAGTTCCAGAAAAATTCAAGAGATGTCACTCAAAGCACCATTGGGTCTAAATCGATATTTATGTTATTTGAAATCATGCCAATTTTTTAATTAACATCTATAATTCTAATTTACTTAGTATATTACAACAAAAACCTATTAAAACATCCAATTAAACGTTTATATGTCGTAGTAGTAGTAGTAGTAGTAAACTCTTTATTGTACAAAAAGACATATTAAAAATAACATACAATTAGTAAGAAGTACAAAGGCGAAATTATCCCTTTGAGGGATCTCTTCCAGTTAACCTTTGAGTAGATGAGAGGAGAAAGTGAAAAGAGGGTGACAAATGCAGCAAAATGTACAACAAGGTACCAGAAAAAATCTTATGTTGTCTGTGATAAAGTGGACTAGCTGTTCTATGACTTCTATGCTATGCTAGTTACGAAATGCAATGTTGCGGCGGATTCCACCGAGCCTAATGGCCGCGATTAGGGCTTTCCTTATATGTAACTATTGGGTTTGTTTTGTATTGTACATTAAAATACTTTTTCTACTCCCGTACTTTTATTTGTCATTTAAAGGGTCGTGCACACACCTTTAAAACCCTACAGTCAAGACAAGTCTTTAGTCTGTTCCCCAAAAAAGAATTTGTGCATACACGCAGTACCTATCTTTTTGGCGATTTTACGATACTTCGTGTAATGACCACTTAAAAAATATTCAATGAAATACAGTGTTGCCAACCTTATTTTAAATGTCATCTCTGACAAATAAGTGAACCATAGACATGTTTTTTTTTTATTTCATTCATTCATTCATTATTTTCCCGCCCGTGAAAAATGGAGGGTATTTTTGCTACTTCTTGAATTAAAAATATTTGTTAAATTTACAATTTTATTTCAAAGTGCTTGGTCGTAGAAAAAGTATTGTATGCAACGTTGTTAACTGAGTCAAAAAATACTCGTGGCGTCTTTATTAACAATTTTCGGCTTCGCCTCAAATTGTTAGTCACGCCACTCGCCTTTTTTGACCTCTCTTAAACAACGGTTGCATAAAATACTATTTAATCTTTGACCCTGTAGGTATATGGGCATTTTCAATTAAGAATAAGAATAAAGCCCTTGCTACACGGTCGCCGACAAGCCCCTCAGACCGCGTGGCCTTGGTTTGGACGGACCGTGTAGACAGTTGTTTCCAACAAAATTTGACCAAAACTGATCAAGGACAGACCAAGGTCAGACGGTTAGAAGGCTTGTCGGCGACCGTGTAGCAAGGGCTTAAGGTTACCATTTACTTTTCTTCAAATATCAATAATTTTTGCTTTAGGTATTTCTACTCAGAATCATGAGGACTATCGATTAAAAAAAAGCGTCAAAAAAATGACAGTTTTGTAACGCATTTTCACATATATTTTATATGGACCGTTGATAAAACTGACATCCAAAATTTTTATGGAAAAGTAGGGACACTTTTTTTCATTCTATAGCTACTAGTGATTCTGAGTCTAAATAATCCATAATTGATGGTTTTTCGAAAAAAATAAATAAAGATACCAGATACTGAAAACCCCCAAACCCTAACCCCACATAGAAGCATTCATAACTCAGAAAAAAATATTAAAATAAAAGACCTTTAGAAATACTTTTAAATATTTTATTTTTAAACTGATACAGGTGTTTAGATTTAAAATAGCTAAGGCCTGAATTACACTTGTAAGTTTTACTTACGTAAGTAGGGACAAAGCTATTTGTTAGAATGAGATAACGATATTCATCTCTCATTCTCTAGTATAGCTGTGTCCCTACTTACGTAAGTAAAACCATTAGAAACGGTCTAAATTTAATTTAATGAGCGATCCCGAGCTGGTTCTTGAGCCAGTCGGTAAAATGCCACACGTTGACATAGTAGGTAGTCCCTAAGTTATCCTGTCTTTACATGGCTAGGCCGTGCATAATGTAACTGTGTAAGGCCTGAGTGGACGCTCGAAGCGGAGCGTTCGGCGGGGCGTGCAGCGTAGCGTCGAGCTCCCAAGGGATTTGAGCAGCGTGCACTAAGGCCGCTTCTGTACGCTTGCATTTGTTTAACATGCACGCCGCACGCCCCGCTCCGCTGCACGCCCAACTCGAGCGTCCACTCAGGCCTTACACTAAAGGTGTTAACTAATTTAATAAGCGATCCCAAGCTGGTTCTTGAGCCAGTCGGTAAAATGCCACACGTTGACGTAGGTGGCCACCGAGTCATCCTGCCTCGATATGGCTAGGCCGTGCAGCATGTAACTATAAAGGTGTAAACTAATTTAATGAGCGATCCCAAGCTGGTTCTTGAGCCAGTCGGTAAAATGCCACACGTTGACGTAGGTGGTCACCGAATCATCCTGCCTAGATATAGCTACTAGCCTACTAGGTACTTATATAAAAATAGAAAGAAATATATATTTATTACATTCCTTTAAAATCATTTATTTTTAAACTGACACAGGTTTATAGATTTAAAATAGCTAAATTTAATTTAATGAGCGATCCCCAAGCTGGCTCTTGAGACTCTTGACCCAGTTGGTGAAATGCCACACGTTGACATAGTAGGTAGTCCCTAAGTCATTCCTGCCTCGATATGGCTAGGCCGTGCAAGATGTAACTATAAAAGTGTAAACTAATTTAATGAGCGATCCCGAGCTGGTTCTTGAGCCAGTCGGTAAAATGCCACACATTGACATAGTGCATGGGTAGTTCTAAGTCCTAAGTCATCCTGTCTCTACATGGCTAGGCCGTGCATAATGTAACTCTCGAAGCGGAGCGTTCGGCGGGGCTTGCAGCGTGGCGTCGAGCTCCCAAGGGATTTGAGCAGCGTGCACTAAGGCCGCTCTTATACGCTTGCATTTGTTTAACATGCACGCCGCACGCCCCGCTCCGCTGCACGCCCAACTCGAGCGTCCACTCAGGCCTTACACTAAAGGTGTTAACTAATTTAATGAGCGATCCGAAGCTGGTTCTTGAGCCAGTCGGTAAAATGCCACACGTTGACGTAGGTGGTCACCGAGTCATCCTGTCTCGATATGGCTAGGCCGTGCAGCATGTAACTATAAAGGTGTAAACTAATTTAATGAGCGATCCCAAGCTGGTTCTTGAGCCAGTCGGTAAAATGCCACACGTTGACGTAGGTGGTCACCGAGTCATCCTGTCTCGATATGGCTAGGCCGTGAAGGATGTATAACGGGGTCGTCACATGCTGAAACAAACGGTCATGTTAAGTATTAAAAACAAAAAATATCGATGACAATTACATATTACCTACATATAAATTTGATATACCTAATGCTTGACGGGTTAGCTTAGCCACCAAGTGGATGCCGGTAGAGCGACGTGGACGTGGCAGATCCAAACGGAGATGGCGGGACGACCTGGACAACTTCCTGAACAACTGGCCGGAGGAAACACCAAACCGGGAGTCGTGGAAATCAAGGGGAGAGGCCTTTGCCCAGCAGTGGGACACTCATATAGGCTCATATAGGGTAAAATCCTAGTCCTAAATCCTTCTTATTGATACGAATATTTTATGAAATTCTGGACCAAATTATAACTGTTTTGACAATCTCTCTTTATTTATACTTACAATTAATTAAGCATTCTAATTTATTTGTTAATTGTTGGTAATGTTTTATTTCTGGATTTCTTCTTTGTTTGTTTTTGTTATTGTTTTTATGTTTTTATTGTTGACTGATTGATTAAGTATTTATTTGATATTTTATTATTGTATTTGCATGGCTTTTGTCTATATTCGCAAATAAAGAATTGAATACTGAATTTAAAAAAAATGCTAGACGGCCTTACGGGAAATAAGAATGGGGCATGAATGGGGCCAGTACAGCGGTGTGACACCGCTACAATGCGATTGGTTGATGAGTTCGCATCACGCGCGCGATTGGTCGCAACTTAGTTGCGTTAGACGATTGACGATTAGCACGTTTCTCAAAAGCTTGTAACTTGTAAATAATACAAGTGGAAGTCCCTTTCTAATGAAATCTATCGAAAAGTGACATCCGCTTGTATTACAAGTAACAAGCTTTTAAGAAACGGGCCCCTGAGCCCGTACCATGAGTCACTGACAGTGTCAAAACTGACATTTACGCTATCAAGAACGTAATTTACTTTCTAATTTCTATACATCTCGTTTGCACTAATATGCGAGTACGAGCGAGATGTATAGAAAGTAAATTACGTTCTCGACGGCGTTTATGTCAGTGCCAAACTGGTGGTAGCCGTACTGGTCTCGATTTACAAAATACTACTTATGACATAGGTATATACTTATTTGTATTTCGTATATGTATATGTTTATTCAATGTGATTGTGTGTGATATGTAAACGTAGGCTCCATAATGTTTTTGCAACACCTACTTTTTCGATTATTTCTCTGTTTTCCGCTACCCAAAGGTTGTCTGGAAGAGATCGCTCTTTAGCGATAAGACCGCCTGTTGTCTGCCTCTATATTTAATCAATTGTTCTTTTCTTGTGTATCTTTTTACTGAGGTGAGGATTCTATCTATCTACTTAGTGCCTGAAACATGATTTTTATTCCGCAATTGAAACTTGTTTATTTTTATGCCGAAGTAAGTACCTGCTCTTTGCAGAAGAGGCCTGCAGCCTTCTCCGGTTCATAGTCCTTGGGTGGTGCCACGGCACATGTCAGGGAGTCCGGCGGGGCTTCGTGGGCCTCCGTGCATGCTGTGCGGAGAGGTATTATGGTGTTTAGCTGAAACGGAATATAAATATTAGCAGGCGTGGCTCACTCCGCGATTTCGTTGCTTTGCTACAGGTAGCTAAAAGTACATCCGTTCCACACCAATTTTGGTGGCTAGCCAAGCCGCGCGTGGCGCTGTCGCCACCAGGACCTAGCGGCCATATCTGTGCTGATCGTAACAGACGCGTTTTGTTAGAGAGTGAGTCTTCTGTACCTAGTACTATTATTTATTCTGTGATATTAGGTAAAGGGTACACGGAAAGAACATGTCTAGTCACTTTAGTAACATTTTGAGTAATGGCGGTTTTAAAATATCATAATCTGTGGTAATTCCGTGACCAGGCCGCGTAGCCAACGTTGCCAATCGCTAACGCTCCGTAGCGAACGAAAAGCAAATATCACTGTCACACTAATGTGGGAGAGTGATAGAAACACAAAGCGATTCGATGGCAAAGCGATAGCGATTGTCACCTTGGCTAGGCCGCCAGGCCCCGTAGACAACATACCAATCGCTTACGCTCCGTAGCGATCGAAACGCAACTGTCACTGTCATACTAATACGGAAGAGTGATAGAGAGACACAAAGCGATTCGATGGCGAAGCGATAGCGATTGTCACCTTGGCTAGGCCGCCAGGTGCCAACTTCCAGATCATCAAGTTACAGTACTTAGTGTAAGGCCTGAGTGGACGCTCGAAGCGGAGCGTTCGGCGGGGCGTGCAGCGTGGCTGTGGGCTCACGCGTGATGTGAGCAGCGTGCACTAAGGCCGCTCCTATACGCTTGCATTTGTATAACATGCACGCCGCACGCCCCGCCCCGCTGCACGCCCAACTCGAGCGTCCACTCAGGCCTTACACTTACACGGATATCCTTGTCAGAGGTGGTGAGGCAGGGGGCCGCATGCGAAGGCGGGGCCAGAGGCAGACAGGCCGGGGAGGCCCAAGCCGGTGTCGATTCTAGTGAGAGGAGCTTCAGGATGGCTATGTTGTTGGTGTCTTGACCTGGAACATAATCAACAACATAAACGTTATTTAACAGTTTACTATAACCTCTAACCGCCCATACGTCAAACCTTGCCAAGCAAAATGAAATTTTATTTTGTCAACACAAAGTTCAAATTAGAATGGAACAGGAGACCTTTTTATAGGTCACTGGGCGGCTAGAGCAGCCATACTCTAAGTGTGTTCCGCGGAACCCTAGGGTTCCGCGACACCCCTGCAGGGGTTCCGCAAGAATTTAGAACACTATGCTTTAGTCGCCTCGAAAAATTTGACTATGCCGCGACCGTATTGTAGGGTTCCATCAAGTATTTCGCTTTCCAAAAGGGTTCCGTAAAAAAAATAAGATTCAGAACCGCTGGGCTAGAGGATAAGTAACAGTTCCTGAGTCAGCGAATGTACCAGAAATCCTGAAAAAGACGCCGTTCCTTTTTCGGGGACGTGACTCGTATGGCAACTACCTACAGTCGCCAACAGATATATCGGAGCAGTAAAGGCGCTCACAAATATCTGAACACGCCTCTATTGTCAAGGCGTTAGAGTGCGTGTTCAGACATTGTGAACACCTTGGCCGCTCCGATATATCTGATGGCGACTGTACCTTAATAACCTGCAGAAATATGTGTTATACCTATACCTTTGAATTTAGAAGTTTAATCAAATTTTATCTTCCAAATGTGTCGTTATCCATGAAAAGGGACCCTATTGTTGATGGCGCTTACGCCATTATTAACGATGCTCCGATATAAATACAATGCCGCGCGACGCTGTGCGGCGTAACCGCCATCGACAATAAGGTCCCTTTTCATAGATAATGCCACAAATATCGGCTTATTAGTGTTATCAGAAGTGTGAATAAGTTTTTGGCAAAAATTTAATTTTTGGTACAAGCTTTTATCGCTCACTATACTTTTCTTACGACAGACAACTAATACTCATCGAGACAATTTTAAAAACCCCTAACACAATTAGGTTGCGTTGTTTCATCACAGAGTTCCTATGGCCGCCTCCTGTCTCCATCATCAGATCAGTTCGACAGTACCATATTATTGTATTGTCATCAGAACTACATACAGCTGCCAATTTTCATGACGCTACGATCCTTGGAAGATGGTTAAATTAGTTACCTTAGTAAAAAAGAGCGTCACGTACCCGACACTCTGGAATGCTTACTCAAAATCCTAACCTGCTTTATAGCCGCTATGTACAGTGACTTTGCCGACAGCAGCTCGCTGGCCTCCTTTCACGAACGACACATCCAGACCCTCGGCAGACAGACCCTGGACGCAAGAAGCCAGGGTCAGGAGCGCCATGCTGTCTTCGTGGACAAATGACGCGGCGCAGAGCGGGGTGAGGGAGTTCTTTCTGAAAACAACAAAAAAGGCAAAATATGTAGTCTGTGCGGGAAGAGAAGAGTCGTGGAATGTATGGGGCCCAATGCATTCCACGACTCTTCTCTTTCCGCACAGACTCTAGCTTACACACATATTGTCAGGTTTGACATACTAACGCTGTTTGAGCCCATATTCTAAGCTTCTGATTACCAGGAATAGGCTACATGACTAATTTTCATTTATGGCATCAATCGATCGGGTTTGTTTTTAGGATCAAATGTCTATATGGGACCCATTGCATTAAAGTAACACAAAAGTCAGAAATTGTAGTCAAAGGCTGACAGTCGCACTTCACTCGCGAAACGCCCTATACAAAACGGCAAGGGAACGTGACGTCAAGGTCTCTGGGAGCCCATCTTGTAGTATGGACAAAACAAGAAAATTGCGTTTTTGTCGGTGAAATATTGCGTTTATGTATATAGTTGCTATACAATATTTTTTTGGATGAAATGTAAGGAATCGAATGGTACCCTTACTTTTATAGTTTTTGGAAGTTAAAAAAAACTTAAATTTTGAAACTTTCAGGTCCTGTATTTTTGTAATTTTTCAATATTTTATTTTAATATCCACATTATTGTGATAAATTGCTCGTTTGCTATATATTTTACTAGATTTTGTTATAAAATTCAACATGTGTCATCATCCCTATTGCATGGAATAGTTGAATGAAGTCAGTGCAGATCGGTAATTGTAGAAATTTGTGTATTTCAGCTGATATAAGATGACAAGATCTAATCTGTGGATATCGCTATTATATCGCCAAGACTAGCGAAATAGCAGCTTGTTCAAAACAGCTGGTAGGTAGAAAACAAATCCTCTTATTTGTTGATTGATTTACATGATTAGTGCATTGGAAGATTGCATATACTCAGCATCCAGCAATTACCATCCAACGAGCTAAAGGAGAGAAGAGAAGATGATGGATACTTACTTGTAAACCCAGGCCCGTCAAGGGAACTCTCCTTGTAGCAGAGCGCGGGGGGCGGAGCCCCGCTTGCGGGGCTTGCCACCAGGATTGTTTGTTATTTATGGTTGCTTAATGAATACCTTGAAGACTAAAGTCATGAATACATGCTTATTACCTTGTCTGACATACGGCTGTCAGACGTGGAGGTTTACTCAAAAAGCTATGGAAAAATTAAGGACTCGCCAGCGCGGAATGGAGCGCAGTATGCTAAACATCAAAAAAATACAAAAGATTAACCATACAAAAATAAGACAATGTAACCCCCCACTACCTACTAAATACTTACTTAAGTAACCATAATATAAACAACCCCTTTAGATTTACCCCTGAAATTTGGCCATGTGATTTAGTCGAGATCGTCTAGTCTAGCGTTAGGACCCCTCGAAGTGAACCGCGGTACCCTAAGTTCTTTAATGAGTATCAGCTAAATTTTGGACTCTGATTTTATTTACAATTACCTGGACTTTAGGAAAAGTATATTATGATATTGGAAGCACGCTTATTATGATGTTAATGAATAACTTGATAAAATACAGAAATAGTACCAAAAGTTACCAGAATTTATTAGTGTAATGTAAATGGAGTTATATTTTACTTCAAATGATATTATTTAGGTAAATGCAGCATATATGATGATACTGATATAAAAGAAATATATTTGGTAAAATGAGTTTAAAAATGGGGTTGGTAGAAGCCTGCTACAATCTATTAAGCCTCAGGGATAACATATGAGTAGCACTCCTGGGGTAAGCCCATTTACACCTAGCATTTCAAGTTAATATTATTAACTACCAGCTTCTATACGAAATATGCTACCCATACGCTCGATGCAGGACTGGGGGCTCCTAGTCCAATCAGCAAGGTCAATTGGAACTCCTACCCTACTCTTTAGCCAGACGGGCTATGACCAACACTTCGGAACCTATGCGTACCTAGATGGCTATGGAAAGAAGTGTCAAAGTATCCATCAGTCATCAAAATTACTATTCTTTTTATTACAAAAACTAGGGATGCGAATCCCATTTCCATTCCCCAGAACTAAAATATAAACTGTATTTCTAGTCTTTTAGAAGTATAAACGAAGTACTAAGTTTATTTATTAAAAATATACTATATTTTATGAGACTGAAATATCAAGATGAGCATTATTTCACTCAAAATATCCTTTGGATTACTCTTGCCTGCCAAAGGTTCCCTAAAACAGCTAGTCGTCGATTTCCTATCTCCGAATAGACTGTGTTCCTAATCCCAACTTGATATTTATGATTTTATTGTGTAAATACCTTAGAAACATGATTGTAATACTCAGTACCTCGTCTTTACACCAGAAAACCAGAACTTCATAAATAAAAATAGAGATAAGATTTTACGTTAATTATTTTCCCCAAATAATTTAAATATTGGAAGATCTAAGCAATTCAAACCCTATACCTATTTACGCACAATTTTAGTATAGCGAGACCGTAGTTGAAGTCCCTTAAGAAGAAAAATACATCAGTTTTACAGACCAAGACTAAAACGAACCCTAAATTCCGAATAATTAGTGTGTGAATTTACCCTAAACCTACCCTTGTCCCTACTCTAGTATAACCAAAGCACAGTTCGTACTTACCATCGACCTGGTACTTTGGAATATACGCAAGTGTATCCCTACTAAGAAGCTGTAAGAGTTCGGCGAGCGATTCCGAGAATGCAACCTAACAGCTCGTGGACTTGTCTCCCCCCATGGCGGGTTGCACAAAGGCAGGGTGGCAACATGGGTAAGACAGGGCCCTATTATGTATATAAGTGGTATAAATAAATATATTTAATATACGAAGCCTCCAAATACTGTAGATTTCAAATGGGCCCAGATTACTCCGGATGATGCGCACGTGACATCCCCATTATTCATCTAACAGCTGGACATTGGAGAGCTAAGGAGGGAGACGTTTTTCACCTTCTATGTTGGTAAAGAGAAGGTGCCAAGATAACCCTCATCTTGGAGCAAAAAGACTCCTAGACAGCTCACATTTAACACCGCAAGGGGTGAGCGGTCCAGTCGGACAAACAGTCAGTCCAAACAATGATCTGGTTTTAAACTATATAGCAAAAGACCCCATAGTAAAACACTAAAAATAACTAGGTTCAATTTTACGAACCAAACTACTCACAAAATCAAACTAACTAAACACAGAAGTGAAATTCCCTTAAACACCGCTATCTAAGTTCAGTTTTATGACGATATTGTCCCCACAAAACCAAACACAGACACGCTTTCCAAGCCCCTGTTATGCAATGATATTGTCCCTGCATAACGTGACGGCACTTAGAAAACACAGTGTAGAAAACTTCACTATAACAACACACAGTAGCAAAGAATCCCCGCAATAGCCCAAGTTCAGTTTTACGACGATATTGTCCCCGTAAAACTAAACACAGACACGCTTTCCAAGTCCCTGCTATGCAACGATATTGTCCCTGCATAACGTGGCGGCACTTAGAAAAACACTGCGTAGGAAACTTCACTATATTTAAATCCCGTACACGGTAACAAAGAATCTCCACAAAAGTCTAAGATCAGCTTTACGACGATATTGTCCCCGTAAAACCAAACACAGACACCATTTCCACGTTTAAATTCACCAGGATAATTCCCGGCAAAAACAAACATAGTAACAGTAGTAGAGGAACTTTGCTCACCGAATATTTAAACGCCCGAGAACCAGAGTCACTGCTAGCCGATGGTTGATAGTGAGGGTGTTAAGTGAAATGACCTTTTTTTGCTTGATTAAAGCATGAAACTTGGCACAGTTGTTCCTTATATCAAAATAAGCCGATTAAGATCGGTAGCCCGAGGGACCCCCCGCTTAAGCCCGAGAGGGGGGGGGGGGGTCAAGTAGCGCCCCGCCCGGCTTCATTCTAAAAATTCTAACAGGCCCCGTTTAGCTAATAGGTCATATTTGGTATCAATTTCGGATAAATAAATAACGTAGAATTCATTTCTGGTATAAAAAATTGCAATTTGTTGAAAAAAATAATAAAAAAACACAAAAAATCTAATTTTTCAAGTGTAATTTTTGTTTTTTATTTATTGTCAAAATTAAACTGCTTGGTTTTTCTACATACAAAAAATATGACAATAAAGCCTATTTAATGCAGATTTTAAAAACATAACTTTTACTAACCTTTATTAAAAGGAAATTGCATAAAAAAAACTTATATCGTCTCGCGCCGGTGAATATCTTTTTACCGACATCGGCATCGATATAGACAACATCCGAAGTGCACACTCTGGAGACCGATTAAATGTATTGTTTATTGTTGTAGATTCTATTATAAAGATAGAAAAGCGTACAATTTTTTTTAATGTGTCGTTCAGTGAAAAAGGGACCTTAAAAAAATTATCACAGCCAGCCTCGTGTTTGTATAGAAGCATACTCGTATTTAGTTAGTGCCAGCCACTCCATGGACTCCATGGTCCCTGTTCTCAATTAATAAGAAGTAAACTGTAAGTATTCTTTAATATACTTGCTTATTACATTATACCACACTTTAATTTTGCGTCTTGTGTATTAATACAGTTCCTTCCCCCGACACATGAATGGGTACATTTCGTCATTCACGTATATATGTCAGTTTCAACTATATTCTGGCCACAGTAGGGTTGTCAGAACAGTTTGGAAACAGTCGTCTGCTCCTTGTTTTCATTCCCAAGAAGATGGACTGAGCAAGTTTAAAGAGGAACTAAAGTCTGACCCCAAATATATAATCCTATCCTGATAAGGCTGCTTCTATTTCAGTAGTCGATTCATGTAAAGAATTATTTCGGGCATTTTTTAATTATTTAGCAACGGCTTTATCTGTAAGTATCACTTTACTTTGCTTTACAAGGTTATTTCACCTATCATCATATAAAGGTATAATAAAGTTTTGGCGAATGCTATTTATTTACTGCTATTGCTCCATCCTGTAGGAGCTTGAATCCTTGTATCGGCCAGGCTAAAAAGGGTCCATGCTTAGATCTCACTTTTATACACCTTATATTAAATAGGGAACCCGGGTTCAAATTCTAGAAGGCATTTATTTGTCTGTTTATCGTGAATACTTGTTCCTGAATTACCTATGGATGTTTTGAGTATATGTATCAAATATATATGATATATATCATGTAGTACCCACATCACAAGTCTTATTGAGCTTACAGTATTACATGGTCGATCGAGAGAATGCTTGGAATACGAGTACGACTCCTGGTTTTTCAGGGCCCAATATAAATAAATAAGAGTTTAATTTACCATGACGGTAAGCTTCACTTATAACCATTGATCTTTTAGTGAAACTCATTTCTTTACCACTAGGTATATCATTTTGAGACACTGTGTTGACAAAACTTCGAAGAGTTAAAAGTCCTTATTTATGCCATCGCGAAATTGTGTAGAGAAACATGTCACAAGTAATGTTCCTCGTGAGATTCCGAATACTCCAAGAACCATGAAAAGTCCGATTCATTTAATATGATGGCCCTAGTTGCAGATGCTGTAAAACAGTCATTGCAAGGTATTGATACGCACAGTAGACACGAACGTAGTCATAGCAGCTAGACTAGATTCATGCGTACGAATATTTCCCCAACTACAGGAATTGTGGGCTCACGTTGACACAGTGGAAAACACAATTATATCACATGACACACCATTGCATCCAGGTCAGGGAATTATATTTTAAGCTAATAAAATTATCTATTCTATAAGCTAAGTAAACTATCTTTTATTTACCCTAAAAGAGCGGAAGTCTTACCCCTGTTTCGAGCATTCAGTGGAAAGGGGAGAAAAAGTGAATTCGAAGCATGGAATCTGTTCAGAGTTCAACCAAACCACTACAAGGATTCAAGCTCTTACAAGATGGAGCAATAGCAGTGGCTAAAAGCATTCCCCTAAAATACTAAAATGTTATTATATGATCGGTAATATTGCAATATTGAAGAAGGCAAGTTATACCGGGATATTGAAATGAAGAGTTGTATAATGTTATACCTGTTCTATGAGATTAAGTCACTGCTAAATTATTTTATTATTAAATTCCATAATGTATACCTACTTCTAACAAAAGGGAGCCATATAAATGCCCTATTACGCGCAGTGTACCGAGGGGTTGATGTTTAGGTTCAGACGTTAGTTCGTCGTCAAACTTGCTCAGTCCGTGTGACTTCTTGGGAATGGAAGCAAGAAGCAGACGACGGGTTCCACACTGGTCTGACACCTGCTTTGGTCAGAATATGGTTGAAACTGACCAGAAGTAAATGCAAACCGGAATAGAAAACGCGATGCAACTACATGAATGATGAAATGTACGCATTTATGTGTCTGGGGAAGGAACTCTATTACGACACAAGACGCAAAATTAGTGTGGTAGGGTAATTCGCCAGTAACTGGCCACTTTTAGTAACTGGCCACCCAAAACCAAAAATTCATTTTAGGCTAGCCAGTGGCCAGTTATTGAAAGCTGGCCAGTTTTTGGAACCTTATACTAAAATGAATTCTGCTTATAGGTGAATAGAATTCATTTTTAGTTTAGAGCGGCTAGTTATTAAAGCGGCCAGTTACTGGCAAATTATTCTATAATGTAATAAGTAAGTAGATTAAATAATACTTACAGTTTACTTCTTATTCATTGAGAACAGGGACCATGGAGTCCATGGAGTGGTTGAAATTAACTATGCTTCTATACAAAAGAGAGGCTCTATGATAAATTTTTCCAAGGTCCCTTTTTTCACTGAACGACACATTTTTTTTTCTAATCAAATATTATGTACGGCTTTCTATCTTTAATATATGATCTACAATAATAAAAAACACATTTAGTCGGTCTCCAGAGTGTGTACTTCGGATGTTGTCTATATCGATGGCTACGTCGGTAACAAGATATTCACCGGCGCGGGACGATATATGTTTTTTTAATGCAATTTCTTTTTCATAAAGGTAAGTAAAAGTTATGTTTTTAAAATCTACATTAAATAGTCTTTATCGTTATATTTTTTGTATGTAGAAAAACCAAGCAGTTTAATTTTGACAATAAATAAAAAACAAAAATTACACTTGAAAAATTAGATTTTTTGTGTTTTTTTATTATTTTTTTCAACAAATTGCAATTTTTTATACCAGAAATGAATTCTACGTTATTTATTTATCCGAAATTGATACCAAATATGACCTATTAGCTAAACGGGGCCTGTTAGAATTTTTAGAATGAAGCCGGGCGGGGCGCTACTTGACCCCCCCCCCCCTCTCGGGCTTAAGCGGTGGGTCCCTCGGGCTACCGATTTTAATCGGCTTATTTTGATATAAGGAACAACTGTGCCAAGTTTCATGCTTTAATCAAGCAAAAAAAGGTTCGACCTTTTTTTGTTACTTAAAACCTTAACTATGAAGAATGAATGAATACCGGCGGTCCGCTCCTGCCTTTTATACTCTTTTACTGGCGACATACTGGCGACATAATGGCGACATACTGGCGACATACTGGCGACATACTGGCGACATACTGGCGACATACTGGCGACATACTGGCGACATACTGGCGACATACTGGCGACATACTGGCGACATACTGGCGACATACTGGCGACATACTGGCGACATAACGGCGACATACTGGCGACATAACGGCGACATACTGGCGACATAACGGCGACATACTGGCGACATAACGGCGACATAACGGCGACATAACGGCGACATAATGGCGACATACTGGCGACATAATAGCGACATACTGGCGACTGGCGACATACTGGCGACATACTGGCGACTGGCGACATAATGGCGACATAATGGCGACATACCGGCGACATAACGGCGACATACTGGCGACATAATGGCGACATAATGGCGACATACTGGCGACATAATGGCGACATACTGGCGACATACTGGCGACATAACGGCGACATAATGGCGACATACTGGCGACATAACGGCGACATAATGGCGACATACTGGCGACATAATGGCGACATAACGGCGACATAATGGCGACATAACGGCGACATACTGGCGACATACTAGCGACATACTGGCGATATAATGGCGACATAATGGCGACATACTGGCGACTGGCGACATACCGGCGACATACTGGCGACTGGCGACATAATGGCGACATACTGGCGACATACTGGCGACATAATGGCGACATAACGGCGACATAATGGCGACATAACGGCGACATACTGGGACAAACATTAATCAGAAAGTACCAGGATACCATGACTGAGGAAGAGGTTATTTGCCCCGTACCTATTAGCGATATGCAACCGACGACCAGTGATTTATTAAGACAAATGTTTACCAAAAGTACCAGGCTACCATAACCGAGGAAGAGGTCAAAAGTCTTAAAGTTCGATGCTACCAAGATCTATCCCTTTCACGCTTGCGTCTTAGAGAAAGACGGAGATATTCTCAATGACGTCTACGCCCACATTCACAGGCAATAATCGGGTAGTCAGTTTGAGTAGACTAAATTGTAATAAAAAGGAACGCTTTATGGCCCCTCTACACGCACGAACCTGCAAGCATTATTTTACTTTGGGATACTTTTAGTCTCTTTCCGAAAAACACTCCCGTGTGGAAGTATTCTACGTTCACCAGTAGCAAACATACTCAAAACATAGCGGGAAGTTTAAAATCTTAGGAGTTTTTGGACTGTTTGTATTAACGCTGTACTAGGAGTTCAGACTTCAATACGACCGAACGTCACACTGTCAATGTCACTGTTATTCTAATGCCAAAAGTTCACATATTTGGGTTAGTTTCAACTTGTGATAGTTATTTTACGCAAGTTATTAATCTAAACAGCAAAAAATTTATAGTGGGTTATATATTTAACGAGACCACAAGTGGCAAAATATGAAAAAGTGTGCTTCAAGTTGTAATTGTTACACTATCCATTGGAATCATGTACGAAATACGCGACTGAAGGGGATCTTAGTATTCAAGGTATTTCTTTCTAGTTTGCGGGTTTTGTAATGAACAATTTAGGTTAATATTAGGCAATAGGTATACGACCAGCCACAACAACACACAAAGAGCATAGATGCTCTCAGCTATGCCATGGAGGGCTTTGGAGGAGGCCTTCACCTGTGAACACGGGGTTCTTAAATAACTATTTAAAACATAAATCAAATAGGTATGTAAACAATTTTTAAATGTTCATGAAATAAAAGGCTTTTTATTTTTATTTTTATTTTATTTTATTTTATGAATACCTATGTGAGGAATACGAACAGACCTACTTACTAGGAATAGTTAGATATAGACACACACATAGGTGTAGACAGTTTTCTGTAGCTATACGTTAGACCGGGCCGTATCCGGGCCAGAGCTTCCGGCGCTTACTTTTCTATGACAGGTGATCACGTGATGCTTCCCATAGAAAACGAAGCTCCGGAAGCTCCGGCCCGGACACGGCCCGGTCTAACGGGAGTCATCCTTTAACGAGAGATATACGTACTTGTAAACCCAGGCCCGCCAAGGGAACTCTCCTTGTAACACAGCGCGGGGGGCGGAGCGCCGCTTGCGGGGCTTGCCGTCTGGATTATTTATGCCGCACGCGTCGCTTAATCTGCGTATAAACGTAATATTTATAGGTATAAAATATGACAGACAAAGAGTGTATAAGGGAGAAGTAGAAGAGGGAGTTGGAAGGGGCAGACCTCGGCGGACTTTCTCAGATCGGGGAAATCCTGAAGAAAAGCCAGGTCAAGAGCACCCTAAACCGGCGAGCATGTATGAGGAATGTTATGAAAGTAACGGAAGCGAAAGAGGTATGTCAGGATCGTAGCAAGTGGAAATCCGTGGTCTCTGCCTACTCCTTAGGGAAATAGGCGTGATTATATGTATGTATGTATGTATACATACAGTATATGTATGTTATGTATAAAATATACAGGTCCCGTAGACAACATGCCAATCGCTAACGCTCCGTAGCGAGCGAAACGCAACTGTCACTGTCACACTAATATAGAAGAGTGATAGAGAGACACAAAGCGTTTCGTTGTCGAAGTGAGAGCGCTTAGTCACCTACGCTAGGCCGCCAGATTTATTTGTAAGCATAGTACCATAAGAACCTACCTATAGACATAGAGAAATATAAAGACAAGAGTGCTCACTCCATACATCAGTTTTGGCATAGAGAAATATAATAAGACAAGAGTGCTCACTCCATACTGATGTATCATCATATGTTCAGACTAATAATTTCAGTGTCTACATCTAGCATCGAGTAGCGGAACTATCAGTACTGCTACTTGACAATAGATGTAGCACCGACCGGAAAGTCTTATCTCAACAGCATAAGACTTTCCGGTCGGTGCTACATCTATTGTCAAGTAGCAATACTGATAGTCCCGCTACTCGATGCTAGATGCTAATAGTCTTTTTGGTACTAAAACTGATGTATGGAGTGAGCAATCTATGTATTTTTTTCTCTATGGTTTTGGTACCAAAAAGACTATTAATTTCAGTGTCTAAAAATATGTAGCACCGACCGGAAAGTCTTATGCTCAACAACATAAGACTGATGTATGGAGTGAGCAATCTATGTATTTTTTTTCTATGCTATAGACAAAAATCTCCCAACTTATGATTCAAAATTCAAATCTAACGTATTATCGATATACCTATTTTGATTAAAGCCGAGTACCTGTAGTTGACAAGGTCTTGTTGCTGGACGCAGCATATCTGGGTGGTGGCGCATGACGAATCTTTTAATCTGAAAATTATGGAAAAACAAGTAAAATTAGTTATTATCTGAATAACACAATAGTCAAGTGACTGACAGTCAGACAGACAGACGGATGGACATGGCGATAATACGGGGAAATGTGGTAAGCGATTGATACTGTAACACCAGAGGGTTTGAAGCAGACAATATACTAGTACCTACAGAGTACTTATACATGCCCTCCTTTAATCCTGCTGTCTTGTATGAGGGTGTGGTTACGGAAGTAACATTCCTGACAGCCCTTAAGGTCAACACAAGACCTATAGCCTGAGACCTAGATGCTAACTATATGTACTGCAGTTCCACCTGTCCTCCTTTGATTCTGCTGTATGAGGGAGTGGTTACGGAAGTAACATTCCTGACAGCCCTTAAGGTCAACACAGGAAAGGCATTAGACCTAGCCTTAGACCTAGATGCTAACTATACTTACTGCAGTTCCACATGACCTCAGTTAATCCTGCTGTCCTGGATGAGGGAGTGTTTACAGAATTTCCTGGTAGCCTCGGTCTGAGCCCTCAAGGTTGACACAGGACACGATGAGAGCTAGCTCAAGCTTAGACCTAGATGCTAACTATACGTACTGCAGTTCCACCTGTCCTCCTTTGATTCTGCTGTATGAGGGAGTGGTTACGGAAATATTATTGTAAGGTTAACTTGAAGAGATCCCTTAAAGAGATAAGTTCGCCTTTGTACTAATGACGAATGTTATTTTTCCTGTTTTGTTCTGATTTTTGTACAATGAAGTGTTTTACTACTATTACTACTAATATTCCTGACAGCCCTTAAGGTCAACACAGGAAACGCATTAGACCTAGCCTTAGACCTAGATGCTAACTATACTTACTGCAGTTCCACATGACCTCAGTTAATCCTGCTGTCCTGGATGAGGGAGTGTTTACAGAATTTCCTGGTAGCCTCGGTCTGAGCCCTCAAGGTTGACACAGGACACGATGAGAGCTAGCTCAAGCTTAGACCTAGATGCTAACTATACGTACTGCAGTTCCACATGACCTCCTTTGATTCTGCTGTCCTGTATGAGGCTGTGGTTGCAGAAATAGCACTCCTGACAGCCGCGTCCGGAGCCCTCGAGGTCGTTGCAGCCCGGGAGCCCCACTTTGCTGTCATCTTCGTCTTCTGAAAACGATCAGAGCAAAATGAAAAGAGTGGGGTGTTTAGCAATGTGCAAGGAGCGGATCATTCTCAAAATTTCCGAAATTTCTGGAAACGTCCATGAGAAACTTTTCACGCAAGTTTCCAATTCGAAAGTTCCCGAAATTTAACTTTCGTGAGACATATTTTAAACTGTTTAGACGACAACGGTTTCACTCATTTGGATTTTTAGTCGCTATTGGCGCTATTGCCGTCGGGCCGAATTTCGCAAGTCTCTCTCTTTTACTCCAATGAAGGCGTAATTAGAGTGACAGAGAAAAATGCCCGCATTTGCGAAATTCGGTTCACGCGACTCCACTGTTCCCACCTGATATCCCGAAGATCTCGTTAATAATCTCATCCAGCGAGGGTTCCGTAACAGCCACAGCATACTGGACCACCGCCAGCACCGCCAAGAGCCTGGAAGATACGAATAGATAACAATACAATACAATACAGTACAGTACAGTACAATAGAATACAATACAAATCCTCTTTATTGCATAACCTCAGAATAAATGTACATGGAAACGCAAATAATACATGAAGACAGAGGTAAACAGGTAAACAACAGGCGGCCTTATCGCTGAAGAGAGTTAACCTGCAAGTTTAGGATTCAATTCAAAATCTTGGAGACCCTTTACATCTCTAAGGATAATTTGATGATCGATTTTTTATTATACATATAATATTTTATATCTGACACTTAGAGACTTTTACATCTCTAAAGAATCTTAGTAACTAGGTACCTATTTGTCTGTTGTTTGTATATATTTTTTTATAGTGTAATTCGACATTTAGAGACTGTATACATCTCTAATAAAGTAGGACCTGGTCGACCAACTTAGCCCCATAGTAAGTTTCTCAGTTCACAGAATATTACAGTTGAAAAAAAAAAACTTACAGGATTATAATATATTTACAGTGCGCGTTCAAAAGTACCTATGTGCTGCCTACATTTTATTTTTTGTTTTTATGTATACAATGTAGCTATTAGACAATTTCAATTAATATGATGATGATTACCATTTCTTCATACACACATATACCTACACATAACAGTACTGGTATATATCTACAGAAGTACATACAATAACAAATGATACAACATCATAAATATCGTAGCATACATTAAAATAATATTAGTTATTTCCTTAACAAAGTTCATACAGGTTTTTCCTACTTCAATTGAGGTTATGTTATTAATTAAATTGACTTTACCTGATCATTTTTCACAGTTAAATGTATACTTAATCACTAAACTAAATACACTAATATTGTCCACTCATGGCCATCTCAGACTTATTATTACTCGTATAGGTAATTGAAGCTAAAATAACAGAATCGGTGTTTTGTTTTCCCTATATAACACAAACTTACCTTAATACACTTGTAAAAACTTATAACAATCTTAATTTTCCATAATTAAGGTTGATTTTAGCTTGACAAAATCTTTATGGATGTATAAGTGTAACTGGTTATATATTTCTGGTTTGGGACTTGTTCGCGTATTAGCAACTTCATGCAATAGCGGGCACTGGATTTAAGCTGTTTTGAACCTTATTTTAAAGGTTTAAGGTAGAATTGGGAATAGGGTTTGACATTATACATATTGATAAGTGCAAGAGATGAGCACTGGTCATTTAAATAGCCGGTCTAACCGACTCCGAGTTTAATATGGGTAATGAGTTAAGGATAAATCACGAATAAAACAATTAAAATAAAACTAGAGATATGCCGAATACGAATATTCGGCCGAATGTTTGGTTCTGAATTTAGATAGTCCTGGCAGTATTTAATAAGGTATTTGACTACCAGTCAAGTCAGTTTCTTTTTTCGAACTTGCAAAACGATTTTGCTAACTTTGGAATTTATATGAAACACTAGCATGTGACGTCACAATCAAATGACCTACTCTTTATAGTTTTAAAATAGAAATCGTGTCTAAAAATAACTGCTATTAATCTTCTGATGCTTTATTTCATGCATGGTGTAAAATTATTTATATTAAACACACTCAAATACCCCATTGACAACCGCTGAAGTAGAAAAAAATCTAAAGCTACCATTGACATATATCTCAGGACGTGCACTCGGTGCACTAAAAATGGTACTAGTTCAGCGGTGTCACTCACGAATTCGAGCTAATCCTACAGTCTAACGCAACTAGTTGCGATTGCGACCAATCGCGCGTGATGCGAACTCAACAACCAATCGCGTTGTAGCGGTGTCACACCGCTGTACTGGCCCCATTCATGCCCCATTCTTATTGCCCGTAAGGCCAGTCCTGAGATATATATACGTCAATGAAAGCTACGGAACCCTACAGAAAACAGCATCTTCCGAAAGACCTGTAGGTATCCTTGCGTGAGGTCAGTCGCACAAGATCCTGCGCATGCGCAACTTGTCTTTAGTAACATGTTTGTTTATCTCGTGTGGTTGTGTTTGTGTGTGGGGCACGGATTAGCGCAAGGTATGCTTTGGAATAAGTAAAAAAAAACCGGCCAAGTGCGAGTCGGACTCGCGCACGGAGGGTTCCGCACCATCAACAAAAAATAGAGCAAAACAAGCAAAAAAACAAGTAAAAAAATGGTCACCCATCCAAGTACTGACCCCACCCGACGTTGCTTAACTTCGGTCAAATAACACGTTTGTTGTATGGGAGCCCCACGTAAATTTTTATTTTATTCTGTTTTTAGTATTTGTTGTTATAGCGGCCACAGAAATACATCATCTGTGAAAATTTCAACTGTCTAGCTATCACGGTTCGTGAGATACAGCCTGGTGACAGTGGTGACAGACGGACGGACGGACGGACGGACGGACGGACGGATAGCGGAGTCTTAGTAATAGGGTCCCGTTTTTACCCTTTGGGTACGGAACCCTAATAAATAGGCACAAGGGTAACGGCTAGTCCAGGGGGCCAATTTTTGAATATCGACCTCTCGATTTCGTGTATTATTACGTTCAATAATATCTCCACTACTAGGGTTCAGGCGGAGTATGTCACTTTCTTAGGACGTCACATTCTGAGTTTGTCACTTTCTGACTTTGTCACTTTCTGAGATCGTCACATTCTGAGTTCGTCACTTTCTGACTTTGTCACTTTCTGAGATCGTCACTTTCTGAGTACGACACTTTCTGAGGACGTCACTTTCTGAGAATGCCACTTTCTGAGGACGTCACTTTCTGAGTTCGTCACTTTCTGAGTTCGTCACTTTTTTAGCATAGGTACGATTTAACAGTATAATATACCTGCACGAAAGATGTATACTGCCAGCAACCAGATTAGCTGTTCGACATACGGTCGCTTTTATATCCTACATACCAATACCAATCTCTGTTTGCCTTACGCCTGACTGGTAGAGAATTCCATTTGGCAAAACGTCCTATGTGTCGTGCAATAAAATGAAAATAGAGAAATAAATAATAATAAAAAACAATCTAATTATGTTTCAATCAGAGTATTTAATTCAGAATAAGTACTTTGAAACTACAAGCACCAAAACATTTAGCCACAGATTGGAGTTAGGCCGGCAACAGCTTCGATTCAATACACATAAATGTTTCGCACAGTAGGAACCATGATTTTATCATTCGCCGCTGTGATTAGCTCGTGAAGGTATCACGGCAAGCTCGCTGACACCAGTAGAAGGTCATTCCAACATATTTACATTTAAACGGACTGCCGCTCCTTTCGTGACAACATATTCTTCAGCATACCGCGTCTTCTGTCATGTCTCCATAAACTCAAACGTCTTTTTTTCTGATGATAGTGTAAATTTTGGATACCTATCTGCGTATAAAATCGGCATTGCAGTTTTGTTTCAGACAATATTTCTTCTCGTGTCATTTGTGGAGAATAGGCGTCAATGGATTTTTTCTTCAAAGCGTTGCCGAATTTCAGAATATATGTTCAGCCATCAATCACTTCTGCGTATGGAGTGATCCATACTCTCATAGTTCTCATGTTCTTTATTTGTTTGTTTTCTTCCTATATAGGTTACGCGATGAATTTTTAAATTATTATTACATTATACTTTTAGCCTGACAATAAAAATCTAGCATGTCGCCGATTTGACATCGCTGATTTTTTTTCTATTTAAAATGCGAAACTACAAAAAGGTTATATATAAGTAGTTTGTCAAAGGACTGTCTCATTTCAAACATAGACAGAGATAATCATACTATCTTTGTCTTACTACTACTACTACGTACTAGCACCCAATAGAAAAGGATGAGTATATTTTGTATTGTTCTTATTTAATGACAAATTGGTTTGACCAACTATACTTTACAGTCCGTTAACTCTCAGAATGAACTTCGTTTTTCGGGTAAAATCGGACGTAATCGCGTAATAGAAAATAGAAAATATCTTTTTTAATGTTGATCCTAGCGAAAAAAAGTAGCATTATTTTATAAGAAATCTCAAATAGATTATTTACGTAAAATATATTTTTTTGCTGTGGGCTACCGTTTACGAGTTATTTACGAATAACTAAAAAATAACAACCTTAGAATAAATTATACGTGACTTTCCCACTTTAATATATTTTAAAACATTGATCCTAGCGAAAAAGTGTACTGAATCTTTTTAGGACATCGTGGTTTGTACCACCTTGTATAGAGTAGTTAATACCACCATAACTAGTAGGTAAGTAAATATTTAAATTCATATTAAAATATGTGACTTTTAAGTATTTACTATATTTACAAATTAAATTTAAAATTATTGTTTTAATTTATTCTTTTATTTTAGAGTAAATTTGAATTAAAACTAGAGATAAAATAAAAAACACAAACTATAAAATATACTTACTTACCTACAAAAAAAATGTGACTGTTATTACAACTCTATATAATTTCAGCCAGAAGTAGTAAATGACGGTGTGACGTTCTGCTTTCAAATTCTGATTCTATTTTATATAGAATATGACAAAAACTCAAATATCAATATAGTCATCAACCAAAAATTAAGGATAACGTCATTAAATTAGGGCTTATTTTACGTTGAGACAATAGGTATCCCTAACTTTTTGCGGTAAGTTTAAAACTTTTTGTGAGTGAGTAAGAAAGCAGAACAGCAGTATCACTTTCGCGTGTTACCGCCGATACCCGATGTAAGTATCTTTCTAAAATCCGAAGGTCATTAGAGTTAACGAACTGTAGATAATATGTTGCGCTAGCTTCGACCCGCGACTTCATCTGCGTGGAAATATAATGATGATGATGATGATTTATAAACAATAATTAGGTCCTTCCCAGGGCCTCAAATCACATCCATACATAATTTTATGTAAATATAAATAGTGAGTTACTGAAATGTTCTGCCGCCAGAGTACAGCACAAAGAGTAGTATAATATACAGCTCAAACCGTAACTTATATAGACTCTGTACGGAAAGAGAAGAGTCGTGGAATGTATATTGACTATATTGTATAGGGCCCAATACATTCACGACTCTTCTCTTTCCGAACAGTACGGTTACCATCAGACTTATCTTGGTCTAACTCTAAAGTCTCTACGGAAAGAGAAGAGTCGTGAAATGTATGAGAATTTTAGCCTTGGAGAATTAGTAAAGTTTTAGTAAAAAATGCTACCTACTGTGTGAAGTATGTAGAAGTAATGAAAGAACTAAGCAAAATGGTGTTCTGTATGTTTTGGAATAGAGAAGTGAATAAAACTATATTTTATTCAAACAATGATTTTTTTTTTAATTCTCTTATGAATGACACCTTTCGACACCGGTATTTGGTCGATCGACTTAAACGAGTGCACTTACTTTTAAATAATATTTGGCGTGACGTGACGTAACGTTCAAGGTCACAAGCAGACTTGAAACGTCAGGCCAAAATATTAAAAGTTACTGCAATGTCTCAATTATGCATATTATCGATAGAAACAGAAACATAATAATTGACACTTTACTGCGAATACTTATTTATTGAATCAACCACTTCCTCCCAAAATTCTTCGATGCCATTTATTAAATGTCTAGAAACAATATAGCTTTATTATTATGAACACAAGAACAATTTGGCAGGACTAATAGTCATATTTTAGTTCTTTATTTTCCGTAGACACAGCACCACCACTTTTTACACCTGAAAAACCAATTACTTTTAGGGATAGCTCGTGGTGAATTATCGCTTCATTTTTTACACAAACTTTCCCTGGTAATTGAGCGTAGTTTTACCTTTTGTTTTATTAGATCAATCACGTAAGCTAATTGTAAATTGGTGCTCTTCTAGATTTCATACAATACCATCTAATAAATATGTACTTAATAATGAATATGGAAACATAATCCATAGCGACTCTATTCATTCCATATTCGTTCGCTATTCACTTTTGACATAAGTCATTTGGGTATGTTACAATTAAAGTCATTGGAATAAAAAGTTTTTACTGTATCGCAGTTCTTTTTGCAATTTTGATACTTAGTGTTTAAAACAGTATGTCGTTAGTGGTTTGAATGTTTTTTTTTTTGAAGTGAGCGTTGTTACCATCAACAGGAGCATCGTGGAAAAGTATTTTGCTGCCATACTTTTTTGTTTGGCTCTAGACGTCCATTTATAAAATGTCATTCATTCTATGTAATGGCGTGGGATGTGTTGATTTGGTTTAATTACTCTTTAACTTATTCTCGTTACTAAAAAGTGTCCCTTGGAATCGAATATATGTATGACATTCTAAGAAATATGATTAAATTTATCGTGTAGGTATATAGCATGCTTATCGAATGGTAGGCCAAATTCGGCATGAATATGATTTGAGGCCCGGGGAAGGACATAATTATTATCATCATCATATTTCCACGCAGATGAAGTCGCGGGTCGAAGCTAGCGCACCATATTATCTAATTATAGTTGGAACTATACTCATCCTTTTCTTTTGGGTGCTAGTACTAGAGTAAGACAAAGATAGTACGATTATCTCTGTCTATGTTTGAAATGAGACTGTCCTTTGACAAACTACTTATATATAACCTTTTTGTAGTTTCGCATTTTAAATAGAAAAAAATCAGCGATGTCAAATCGGCGACATGCTAGATTTTTATTGTCAGGCTAAAAGTATAATGTAATAATAATTTAAAAATTCATCGTGTAACCCATATAGGAAGAAAACAAACAAATAAAGAACATGAGAACTATGAGAGTATGGATCACTCCATACGCAGAAGTGATTGATGGCTGAACATATATTCTGAAATTCGGCAACGCTTTGAAGAGAAAATCCATTGACGCCTATTCTCCACAGATGACACGAGAAGAAATATTGTCTGAAACAAAACTGCAATGCTGATTTTATACGCAGATAGGTATCCAAAATTTACACTATCATCAGAAAAAAAGACGTTTGAGTTTATGGAGACATGACAGAAGACGCGGTATGCTGAAGAATATGTTGTCACGAAAGGAGCGGCAGTCCGTTTAAATGTAAATATATTGGAATGACCTTCTACTGGTGTCAGCGAGCTTGCCGTGATACCTTCACGAGCTAATCACAGCGGCGAATGATAAAATCATGGTTCCTACTGTGCGAAACATTTATGTGTATTGAATCGAAGCTGTTGCCGGCCTAACTCCAATCTGTGGCTAAATGTTTTGGTGGTTGTAGTTTCTAAGTACTTATTCTGAATTAAATACTCTGATTGAAACATAATTAGATTGTTTTTTATTATTATTTATTTCTCTATTTTCACTTTATTGCACGACACATAGGACGTTTTGCCAAATGGAATTCTCTACCAGTCAGGCGTAAGACAAACAGAGATTGGTATTGGTATGTAGGATATAAAAACGACCGTATGTCACAGCGGCAGCTAATCTGGTTGCTGGCAGTATACATCTTTCGTGCAGGTATATTATACTGTTAAATCGTACCTATGCTAAAAAAGTGACGAACTCAGAGAGTGACGAACTCAGAAAGTGACGTCCTCAGAAAGTGGCGTTCTCAGAAAGTGACGTACTCAGAAAGTGACGTCCTCAGAAAGTGTCGTACTCAGAAAGTGACGATCTCAGAAAGTGACAAAGTCAGAAAGTGACGAACTCAGAATGTGACGATCTCAGAAAGTGACAAAGTCAGAAAGTGACAAACTCAGAATGTGACGTCCTAAGAAAGTGACATACTCCGCCTGAACCACTACTAGGCATTTTTAATTCTACTAATAGAATTGAAATCGAGTGGCCAATACCACTAGATTCCAAATTTCTATCGCTCGTATTTCAATAATCAGCATGTCGCCGTTTTCCACCGATTTTCGAGTGACGAAATCAAGCGATCGAATTTCAAAAATCGGCCCCCAACGGGATGAAAAAATCGACCGATTTGATCAGAAAAGAAATGGCATCAGTCTACAATTAAAAAAACTCGATACCTCCACGCGTTCCCGGTATATAGGGTCATGACAGACGGACGAATGGACGGACAAAAAAGTGGTAAGGGTTTTCTCATTTTGAGGTACAAAACCCTAAAAATGTCGTTGGGGTCAAACGCGAATACAAGCGTCACAATTAGTATTCCAACGCCCTCAATAAGGCTTAGTTTACCCTCTGGGTTGGAAGGTCAGATGGCAGTCGCTTTCGTAAAAACAGTGCCTACGCCAATACTTGGGATTAGTTGCCAAGCGGACCCCAGGCTCCCATGTGCCGTGGCAAAATGCCGGGACAACGCAAGGAACATGATGAATTGGTATCCTAACGTTCGCACCTCCATTTTATCGGTAACACGATGCCCTTAACTTAACCTACCCCTAACCCCCCCCCCCCTAACCTTAACTTTTTGGTAGGTACACAAAAAAACCTAGAGCCTAAATAAGTTGACTGATTCTAGGTTTAGGTGACAACTGCAACCATGATGGCGTCCCTGGTGTCTGCTTACTCGCTGACGGTTGCCCGTCCGTGTTGGCGGATCGATGGAAATTGAGGGGTGCGAAGGTATGTTTACCATTAGGGTAACATTCCATTTCTGACCGCAGCTGCACTACTGGTACTGAACGCGTCGCTGTTACTGTCAATTTCCATAGTAAAATGAACAGTAGTGCAGCTTTCGTTGGAAATGGACTGTCACCTTTAAGGTCCCTATAATAGCGACTTCATATGGATGGTCACTGTGACAAGGTACGAAATGGTACGGAAATTAAATTCTTTGACTGTACAGTCAGCAGCAATAGTTGCTAAGCGGGCGAGGTGTTCAAAATAATCTTGACGCGACTTTATTGTTAAGAGAATAAGAGCGTGTCAAGGTAATTATGAACGCCTCGCCCGCTTAGCAACTTCTGCTGCTGACTGTAACTAATTCATCGGAATACATTATGTATGCAGGATCGTTTTATTTTTAAACTAAATAAATCTAAACAAACAAGTTACGAATATCAGGAAAAATACTTAAAAATTGGTTACTAATAAGTAATAATCAATTTACATGCATAAGTTTTATGGGGCCGGTTGAGATGTCTATAAGTGTTAGTTTTATTTTTGATTTTTTGACATTTTATTAACAACATTAGGACGGGCGATATAGGAACAAAATTTTGGTGTTTCCTTTTTCAAAAACTGCCTGAAACATGAGGTCCCGGGTTCGAATCCTGGTAAGGGCATTTATTTTTGTGTTTATCATAAATATATTTCCTGAGTTATGGATGTTTTCTACTCATATAAGTGTTTATTTATATATGTCACCGTAAAATTGTAAACACTCGTCATATTATAATCTCGCTAGTTACATTATAAACTGACGGTAGGGAGATTATAATCTAACCTAACCAAACCTACGTTAGATTATAAACTAACGGGTTCACAATCTTACGGTGTCATATATAAGGTCAATGTGGCTAATTCCGTCATAGAGACTATTCCGTCTACTAGCGTTTTTCTCGAACAACGAACAAAATGGATAATTTCATCGACAAAGCAGCGATTGCTTTTAGTTTCAGCAATCAAAAGCAGATGTTTTTTTTTCCTACGATTAAAAAATCAAAGAAATATACGCTCGTGGACGGAATAGTCCCTATGACGGAATTTGCCACATTGACGTTGTACTTTTTGTATAAATTTACCTTTTTTACGTATTTTTGTTTTATGGTTTTGATACAGTCGTTTATAAAAGACGTTACATAAAGACATATACGGATATTATGGTAGTGTATTTATCTCATATATTTTAGACCTTAATTTTTTTTGTGTTTGTTTTTTCCAGCGATGCGGATTCAAGGGTCGAGAGCCCATAATCTGCTGCACTGATCGTGATGTCGGCGGGACCGAGGACCGCTTCGTGGCCACCACGCCTTTCATCCGGTAAATATGACTGTGTGGTAAATATAAATAAATAAATATTATATATAGGACATTCTTACACAGATTGACTAAGTCCGACAGTAAGCTCAAGAAGGCTTGTGTTGTGGGTACTCAAACAACGATATGTATAATATACTAGCTGTTGCCCGCGACTTCGTACGCGTGGATTTGTATATTGGTGGTTATATATTCTACATTAGCTTAGAACATTATGCAGCAAGAGATTGCGGTAGGACGGTTAATCATTTCTTAATTATTAATATTATACGACGCATGAGACTTGTCTTTCACAACCTACGAAGTTTCAAGCCCCTAACTGAATAAAATTGTCCTCGATGTAATCCCTCTAAACCCCCTTAGAAGATTTTCATGTCCTCTATTTAATAAAACCTACTACCTAACTACCTATTTACGAAGTTTCAAGTTCCTAGCTTTAAATAAAATTTGCACCCTAAGACGAACTTTCATCCCCTTTTTAACCCCCTTAGGGGTTGAATTTCCAAAAACGTTGCAATTACTTTTTTTGTAATCGGCTATTATGCCTTTCTAAGAAGTTTCAAAGCATTTGTAATGGATTCAAACATTCAACCCCTGTTTAACCCTGTTAGGGGATGAATTATACAAAACGCTGAAATTACTTTCCCTGTATTTTAATAATATCCCGAAATACAAAGATTCAAGTCCCGCGTTCGAAAAAATGTTTAATATCCATACAAACTTTCAACCCCTTTTTCACCACTTTAGGGGATGAATATTCAAATCGCTGAAATTAGTTTTCTTGTATTTTAATAACATATATTTTTACGAAGTATCAAGTTCCTAGCTTAAAATAAAATTTGAACTCCATACAAACTTTCAACCCTTTTTAACCCTGTTAGGGGATGAACGCTGAAATAACTTAACCTGTCTTCTAATAATATCCCCAAATACAAAGATTCAAGTCCCGCACTCTCAAAAATATTTGATATCCGTACAAATTTTCAACCCCATGTTTTACCACCTTGGGGGATGAATTTTTAAAAACGCTGAAATTTGTTTTCTTGTATCTTAATTCAATACCTTTTTGCAAAGTTTCAAGTTCCTAGCTTAAAATAAAATTTGCACCCTAAGACGAACTTTAATCCCCTTTTTAACCCCCTTAGGGGTTGAATTTCCAAAAACGTTGCAATTACTTTTTTTTTGTTATCGGCTATTATGCCTTTCTAAGAAGTTTCAAAGCATTTGTAATGGATTCAAACTTTCAACCCCTGTTTAACCCTGTTAGGGGATGAATTTTACAAAACGCTGAAATTACTTTTCCTGTATTTTAATAATATCCCGAAATGCAAAGATTCAAGTCCCGCGTTCGAAAAATTGTTTGATATCCATACAAAGTTTCAACCCCTTTTTCACCACTTTAGGGGATGAATATTCAAAAACGCTGAAATTAGTTTTCTTGTATTTTAATAACATATATTTTGACGACGTTTCAAGTTCCTAGCTTAAAATAAAATTTGAACGCCATACAAACTTTCAACCCCTTTTTAACCCTGTTAGGGGATGAATTTTACCAAACGCTGAAATAACTTTTCCTGTCTTCTAATAATATCCCCAAATACAACGATTCAAGTCCCGCACTCTCAAAAATATTTGATATCCGTACAAATTTTTAACCCCATGTTTTACCACCTTGGGGGATGAATTTTTAAAAACGCTGAAATTTGTTTTCTTGTATCTTAATTTAATACCTATTTGCAAAGTTTCAAGTTCGTAGCTTAAAATAAAATTTGCACCCTAAGACGAACTTTCATCCCTTTTTTAACCCCCTTAGGGGTTGAATTTCCAAAAACGTTGCAATTACTTTTTTTTTGTTATCGGCTATTATGCCTTTCTAAGAAGTTTCAAAGCATTTGTAATGGATTCAAACTTTCAACCCCTGTTTAACCCTGTTAGGGGATGAATTTTACAAAACGCTGAAATTACTTTTCCTGTATTTTAATAATATCCCCAAATACAAAGATTCAAGTCCCGCACTCTCAAAAATATTTGATCTCCGTACAAATTTTCAACCCCTTTTTTACCACCTTGGGGGATGAATTTTTAAAAACGCTGAAATTAGTTTTCTTGTTTTTTAATTTAATACCTTTTTACGAAGTTTCAAGGTCCTAGCTTAAAATAAAATTTGCACCCCAGGACAAAGTTTCATCCCCTTTTTTACCCCCTTAGAGGTTGAATTACATAAAACGTCGCAATTACTTTTTTTTGTCATCGGCTATTATGCCTTTCTAAGAAGTTTCAAAGCATTTGTAATGGATTCAATCTTTCAACCCCTGTTTAACCCTGTTAGGGGATGAATTTTACAAAACGCTGAAATTACTTTTCCTGTATTTTAATAATATCCCCAAATACAAAGATTCAAGTCCCGCACTCTCAAAAATATTTGATCTCCGTACAAATTTTCAACCCCTTTTTTACCACCTTGGGGGATGAATTTTTAAAAACGCTGAAATTAGTTTTCTTGTTTTTTAATTTAATACCTTTTTACGAAGTTTCAAGGTCCTAGCTTAAAATGAAATTTGCACCCCAGGACAAAGTTTCATCCCCTTTTTTACCCCCTTAGAGGTTGAATTACCTAAAACGTCGCAATTACTTTTTTTTGTCATCGGCTATTATGCCTTTCTAAGAAGTTTCAAAGCATTTGTAATGGATTCAAACTTTCAACCCCTTTTTAACCCTGTTAGGGGATGAATTTTCAAAAACGCTGAAATTACTTTTCCTGTCTTATAATGATATCCCCATATACAAAGTTTCAAGTCCAACACTCACAAAAATATTTGATCTCCATACAAACTTTCAACCCCTTTTTCACCACCTTCGGGGATGAACTTTCGAAAATGCAGAAATTAATTTTCTTGTTTTTTAATTTAATACCTTTTTACGAAGTTTCAAGGTCCTAGCTTAAAATAAAATTTGCACCCCAGGAAAAAGTTTCATCCCCTTTTTTACCCCCTTAGAGGTTGAATTACCTAAAACGTCGCAATTACTTTTTTTTGTCATCGGCTATTATGCCTTTCTAAGAAGTTTCAAAGCATTTGTAATGGATTCAAACTTTCAACCCCTTTTTAACCCTGTTAGGGGATGAATTTTCAAAAACGCTGAAATTACTTTTCCTGTCTTATAATAATATCCCCATATACAAAGTTTCAAGTCCAACACTCACAAAAATATTTGATCTCCATATAAACTTTCAACCCCTTTTTCACCACCTTGGGGGATGAATTTTCGAAAACGCAGAAATTAATTTTCTTGTTTTTTTAATATAGTATATTTTTACAAAGTTTCAATTTCCTAGCTTAAAATAAAACTTGAACCCCATACAAACTTTCATCCCCTTTTTAACCCCCTTAGGGGTTGAATTTCTCAAAATCGCTCCTTAGCTCTTATACATTTTATAAATGCAACCTAGTGTCCAAATTTCAACTTTCTAGCATTTGTAGTTTCGGCTCTACGTTGATGAGTCAGTCAGTCAGTCAGTCAGTCAATCAGTCAGGACACGTGCATTTATATATATATATATAGATAAATACATAGAAAACGATCAGTACGGATATGATGGTCGTTCTTGTCTACGTGACAGCGTGATAAAACGGTGTCCGTCACTTTCTTTCCCACGGTGTTAAACAGTGACAGTTATTTTATCACGTGGATAAAGATGGATAAAGCTATCCATAATAGGCTGGCTGGACTCAGGAACATATATATGTGCTCATCACACAAATAAATGCCCTTATCGGGTTAACCCAGGACCGCGGCGGCTTTACAGGCAGGGTCACTACCCACTAAGCCAGACTAGTCGTCAAATATGACTGTGCGGTAAATATGACTGTCCGGTAAATATGACTGGTTCCAGCTCAGTTACAGTTTAATTAATTATACACTAGCGACCCGCCCCGCTTCGCACGGGTTAACAAATTATACATAAACCCTCCTCTTAAATCACTCTATCTACTAAAAAAAACCGCATCAAAATCCGTTGATCTAAGCATACATAGGGACAGACAGACAGCGGGAAGCGACTTTGTTTCATACTATGCAGTGATTTATGACATGTTATAGGTCCACCACTACGGAATACACGCCCCCCATTGCTGACTATAAGGAGCTGGTCCCTGGAGCCATAGGGGAGGGCACGTGCGCCCCCGTACCTCAGAAAGATACCGTGGCCAAAACTGGGAGGAAGGCTTTTGACAGTAAGGGCTCATTTAGACGGTGCGAGAACTTGCATGCGAGTTTTATTACATTGCGTTATTTGATCGGTCGGCTGAATTTTTGGACCTCAATGGTCCGCAATGTTACTAAAATCGTATACAAGTTCGCGCGCCGTCTAATTTAGCCCTAATTCTGTTTACTACAGAATAAATAATAGTACTACCTATACGTACAGAAAGGACACTTCCTACAAAACCGAAGTTTGACAGCGATTCAGGGCCGAATCATGCTGTCCTTCTAATGTATGACACTATCCCTTTCAGCTATTTAGGGTTGTCAAAATTCATTATCTTATCTGTGGTCGTGCACGTATAGGGACGTCAAGTTGTGATGTGCTGAGCCGAACGGAGCCGAGAATGCCCGAAAGAAGGAATGTCGCCCCACTGGTGTTACCCTAAGGCAGCGGTCGGCAACCGGCGGCCCGCGGGCCGCATGCGGCCCGCGAACCTCTCACTTGCGGCCCGCGAGCCTCCCTGGCTATTTTGTATGTAATATTGACAAACGACAATGTCTGATAAAGTCATAAATATTAACAAAGTGCGGCCCGCGTCAAGTTCGTTAGCTACTATGTGGCCCTTGGCTGCTAAAAGGTTGCCGACCGCTGCCCTAAGGTTAGCAGTCAGCTCCGCATAATTTTGTTTGTCCTTGGCGAGGCGAAAGTGTTCGGCCACCCTTTTAATCCCGGTCCAATCTCGGATGTTACGCAACCACGATTGAAGTAGACTAAAGGTGACAGTCCATTTCCAACCGCAGCTGGACTACTGTTCATTTTACTATGGAAATTGACAGTAACAGCAACGCGTTCAGTACCAGTAGTGCAGCAGGAATGTTACCCTATGATTCATTTCAAAAATTTCAGAGTGCATAGAATACCAAGAGCAACTAGTGTACCCGTGCGAGCGCGGCGTGGACTACACGGGTAAGAAGAGTCGCGGTAACTACTGCTCGCACAACGCAGACGAGCTCATCGTTGGTGGGAAGGATGCCAAGCGGGACGAGTTCCCGCACATGGTGAGCTAGCAGTAGTGCTGGGCGCTCTGATCGCATGCATAGAGTAGTGCGAGCAGCTGGTGTACCCGTGCGAGCGTGGCGTGGACTCCACGGGCCGCGGCAACTAATACTCGCACAACTGATCTAATGAACATAATTAAGTACTCAATAGTTTTAAGTTTATGGCGTGTAAAATGTACTATGTTTATATTTACCAATAAGGTATGTATTTCTGATGGAGACAGGAGGTGGGCTTAGGAACTCAGTGATAAAACAACGAAACCTAACTGTGTTTGGGGTTTTATAATTGTCTCGATGAGTATTAGTTGCCTGTGGGAAGAAAAGTACAGTCAGCGGTAAAAGCTTGTACCAAAAATGAAAGTTTTTCCAAAAACTTATTAGAAGTCAAAAGGTACTGAGAGTCTATATAGATTTCGTCGCTGTATGCGAAACGAGAATACTTAGTACTCACCAGATTTGTGTTCTTTTTCTTCCTCGCGTTGTCCCGGCATTTTGCCACGGCTCATGGGAGCCTGGGGTCCGCTTGACAACTTACCCCAAGAATTGACGCAGGCACTAGTTTTTACGAAAGCGACTGCCATCCGACCTTCCACCCCAGAGGGGAAACTAGGCCTTATTGGGATTAGTCCAGTTTCCTTACAATGTTTACCTTCACCGAAAAGCGACTGGTAAAGTAAATATCAAATGATATTTCGCAGATAAGTTCCGAAAAACTCTTTGGTACGAGCCGGGGTTTGAACCCGCGACCTCCGGATTGAAAGTCACACGCTCTTACCACTAGGCCACCAGCGCTTCATGTACCTACCAACATATTTTTTTACGCAGGCGCTGCTGAGTCACGGAGACGGTTCCTCGACTTCCACAGTATGCGGCGGAACTATCATCAGTGAGAACTTCATATTGACGGCCGGACACTGTACTTTTGCACCTAGAATGTGAGTGTGTTTTGCTTTCATATCCCTATCCCTACTATTATGTCTTTATAAGTTGGATAAACCAAATTGTCAGTAAGTAAGAACAAAAAAACTATACTCATCCATTTCTTTTGGGTCCTAGTACTAGTGTAAGACAAAGATAGTATCTCTCTGTCTATGTTTGAAATGAGGCAGTCCTATGACAATCTATATGTCTCGAGACCAGGGCATCCCGGACCTTTGGGAGGCGCGTGTGGGACCGAAGACAACAGCGCAGAGGCCGCCAGGTGTAAAGCCTGATCAGGAATATATTATCACGCGCCATGTTGCGGAATTTCACTGGAACTAATTTTTTTATACTATACTGAATGCCACCCTATACATTTATTTATTATAAATGGGCTTACTCATGGCCACAGACTAGCCGAGGCGAAGACGTGGCCTACGATGGAGCGAGACTGCCCAGAAGGTACCTGTTCGCCCTTGATTTGAAGGTTGCCGGGTTATACAGGGTAATTTTTGGACCGTTAGCCATATTTTGCGAGGTGATTAGGTAGGCTATACTGAACAACTTTCTCTATGGGACCAGTTTTATACATTTTGGTCGAGTGGATGTCGACGTTTCGACGGTTGGTCCCATAGAACCGTTTATGACCTACCTAATCACCTCGCACAATATGGCTAACGGTTCAAAAATGACCCTGTATTAGACAAGAAAGCCTAGCTAAAGTTGACATCAACATCTAGCTGCGTAAATTTTTCAAACTACCAACACATGGTCTTATTTAATCAACTTTTGACGAGGGATGTCACTAAGTCGACACACAGTATTCGTCTTGTTTATCAATTGACTTAGTGTAAGGCCTGAGTGAACGCTCGAAGCGGAGCGTTCGGCGGGGCGTGCAGCGTGGCGTCGGGCTCACGCGTGATGTGAGCAGCGTGCACTAAGGCCGCTCCTATACGCTTGCATTTGTTTAACATGCACGCCGCACGCCCCGCTCCGCTTACACTTACAATTTTACAGTGGAGATGTAACAACGGTGAAGGTAGGGCTGCTCCGCATGACGGAGGACGTTCCCTCGCGCCGCGAGCATCGCGTCAAGCGGATCATCAAACACCCTCAGTACAAGGCGCCTTCCAAGTACCACGACATCGCCTTGCTGGAGACTGAGACGCCGTAAGTAGCCTTTAATCATGACGGACTGACCTTTCGGCACAGAATAAGTAATAGTATCATCATACAGAACGGCCACGCACCGTTCCGCCCCGACTCGCATTACCTCGCCCCGCGACATGAATCTGGCGGACTTCTGCCGTGCTCTCAGTAAGCGACTTACCCGCCACACATACACAATGACGCGTGTACAGACGTGCCGCGCATACATAAACGCAAATGATTTTTGATGTATAGCGTGTCCGCCCAGTGCTTTTGGGCAATAAAAATGGGGCATGAATGAAGCTAGTACAGCGGTGTGACACCGGTACAATGCAATTGGTTGATGAGTTAGCAACACGCGCGCGATTCGTCGCAACCAGGGATCGGATACCGGTATTTTTTGTATGGGAACGGAAACGGTATTTTTTCGTTCTTTGCTAATTACTTCATTTCTAATTGGGCAATCTAATAATACGAAGTCGTTACCTAAAAACACAACTGAGTGCTACATTTCGAGTATAAAATAATTCGAAAAATATGGTTATTTCTATGTTTTTGCAAAAAACCGGTTCCGATCCCTGGTCGCAACTAGTTGCGTTCGACTGCATGATTGGCTCAAATTCGTGAGTGACACCGCTGAACTATAACCATTTTTAGTGCCGGTGGCCCGTCCTGAGATATACGTCAATAGATTTATCTAATTTATTCAATAATTCAACCAAGACCCCATTGCTCATTCGAAGATGTACCCCATGCTGGCCATTGATCATGTGGTTATGATGATGATTGTATTTTATTACTAACAAATTTTGTAAAGTACCTATTACACTCGCCGCCCGCAAGCGCATTGAGTCGCTAGAGACATGTAGAGGTTGTTAATTACTTGTTATTCTTAATGTCAATATAAAATATTTTATTCCGCTAGTTTTGCTTTCGCTCTTTCTCCTTCGCAATTTTATTATTTGAAGTATATTAAAGGCACGTTTACCTTCCACTTCCACAATCATTTATAAAGAATAATTTTCAACTTGCTAACCTAAGCGAAAAATTACATCTGACAATCTTTGCAGCGTGTCATTGCAGTATCTCCCTATTATTATATATATTTTATCATTTGTATCTATACCTATTTCAGGATAATTTTGGGCCCTAACGCGATCCCAGCCTGCCTCGACATCGGTGAGACGGTGGAC
The DNA here is from genome assembly GCF_948474715.1 of Cydia amplana. Classification (NCBI taxonomy): domain Eukaryota; kingdom Metazoa; phylum Arthropoda; class Insecta; order Lepidoptera; family Tortricidae; genus Cydia; species Cydia amplana. Next base: position 1,740,099 of record NC_086093.1, on the reverse strand, counting down.
GACTCGCGCGCCGCCGCCACGGGTTGGGGGCACAACAAAAGTTTGGGGGAAGTTCTAGACGTTCTGCAGAAGGTGAGTTCCACATAAAATACTACAGATGTAGATATATAGTTTGTCAAAGGACTGTCTCATTTCAAACATAGAGAGAATCATACTATTTTCATACCCAAAAGAAAAGGATGAGTACCTATAGTTTTTTTGTTTCTATTAACTGACGAATTGGTTGGGTTGGACCAACTATCTATAGAACTAAGTAGTACAGAGGCACAGCTCCCCAGTATCACAGCCACACTGAAGAAGAGACGATTGAGGTGGCTTGGGCATGTGTATCGAATGGAACGAACTCGTTTGCCACGCCAAATCTTGCTAGGAGAGGTTGCGGATGCAAAAAGACCGGTCGGGCGGCCAATACTGCGCTTTAAAGATTGCGCGAAACGTGACATGGTTGCTTTTAACATCTCATGCAACCAATGGCAGAAACTGGCCGAAGACCGACCCATGTGGCGTCGTGCTATTCATGATGGTCAATCCAAGCACGACGATGCCTGGTTTTCCTCATTAAAAGAAAAACGCATGAGGCGCCACGAGCAGGCCTCCAACCCCCGCCCACCTGGGGGAGCATACACCTGCTGCGTGTGTGGCCGAGGGATCCTCTCTCGTATAGGGCTTTACAGCCACGAACACAAGTGTCGTAACCGGGATGCTGCTTAAACATCTGACACAGATGGTAAAGGCCTATTATTATTATAATTTTATTTTCAGGTGACACTGCAAAAGTTCACCCCGCAAGAGTGCACGGAGAAATTCCGAAACGTCCGCCATCTCACACAAGGCTACGATGAACGCACGCAGATCTGTTATGGCGACCATGAGGAGAAAAAGGATACCTGTCAGGTAGTTTTAGTCATTAACTTCTTATTCACAAGCGATATCCCGGAAATTCCGGAACGGCCGCCATCTTGTAAGGCTATGATGAACGCAAGCAAATCTGTTATGGCGGCCATGAGGAGAAGAAGGATACCTGTCAGGTAGTTTTAGTCATAAACTTGAAATTCATAAGCGATTTTACGGAAGTTCCGGAACGGCCGCCATCTTGTAAAAGTCTTTATAATCAACGCACACAGATCTGGTATCCATGGGACCAGTGATTCAATCTAGCCGTTGGCGAAAACCACATCTGCGAGGCCCTTTTCAATGTGTTTTCCCAAGGTAATAAACAGGTTGGCTTTGCGAGGCCCCCCTAAGTGCGAGGCCGTGGGCGAAAGCCCCTTTCACCCATGCCTAGCTACGCCAAGCATGGGAATGAAGACAATAAGGATACCTGTCAGGTAGTTTTAGTCATTAACTTCATATTGCGATTTTACAAGCGATTTTCCGGAATGCCATTTTGTAAAAGGCTATGCTTCCTTGTAACATTTAAATGATGGAGACGAGCTGGCCATAGGAACTCTGTGATGAAACAATAACGTAACCTAATTGTGTTTTGGGGGTTTTAGGATTGTCTCAATGAGTATTAGTTGCCTGTGGTAAGTATAGTACAGTCAGCGACAAAAGCTTGTAGGTACCAAAAATTTATTTTTTGCCAAAAACTTATTACAACTGACAACTGACTGACTTATTTTTGATAACTGGTCTGGCCTAGTGGGTTAGTGACCCTGCCTGTGAAGCCGCGGCTGGGTTCGAATCCCGGTAAGGGCATTTATTTGTGTTATGAGCACAAATATTTGTTCCCGAGTCTTGGGTGTTTTCTATTTGTTTGTATATTATATATCGTTGTCTGAGTACCCACAACACAAGCCTTCTTGAGCTTACTGTGGGACAGTCAATCCGTGTAAGAATGTCCTATAATTAATTTTTTTTTTTTTCATTTTGTAGGGTGACAGCGGAGGCCCTCTCCAGATAAACAACGCGCGCATCCACTGCATGTACACCGTGATCGGTGTGACGTCATTCGGAAAGTACTGCGGGCAGGTCGGCAGGCCCGGCATGTATACCAGGGTGTCACATTACGCTAGCTGGATCGAAAGCATTGTGTGGCCTTGAGGTCCTATAATAAATTACAATTTATAAGAAAAACCGGTCGTTTCATTGTTCCTATCCTATATAATTATTAAGTTCTTACCTTATCTTATATAGGTACCTTTAAACGAGCAATTCTTGTTTATTTATTTATATACTTATATATTTCGGGGATCTCGGAAACGGCTCTAACGATTTCGATGAAATTTACTAAATGGGGATACAGTATGATTCTCTCTATCTTTATTTGAAATGAATCAGTCCCCAAACTATAAATCATAAATAGTTCTGTGTTGCCCTTCACTTCAGCTAACTGCATTTGTTATTCAACCTTTTTGATTTACGGTTTAAATATTTATATTAACTGGCCATTTCCCGTCAAAATAATTCTTGGAAGCCACTAAAAAAGTTAAGTTTTCTTTTTTTATTTTAAAACTATTTTATATTGTGCCAGAATTTATTTAGGTAAGAAAAGAGGCCATAATTACCTAATTAAACGTTAAATCCAAGCAATTTATTAAGTAGAAATATTTACTTGTTTTAAAATATATACATACTTATACGTGTAAAAACAAGTGCTTTTATATATTTTTTTCATTTCATGATTCATGAAATTGGTAATTAAAGAGTAGCAAACTTTATAAACGCTGTTTGAGATTCCACAGGTAAATAATGTTTGTACATATGTTGTACATGCTGCATGTTGACATCACTATCATACGATCGTATGCAAATGTGGCGCCATCTTATTTTTGTATTTTAAACTGTTTTCTTAAATAGATTATTTTAAAGAAATTTGTGTTTAACCATCGCGCTAAAATAGAATCATGCTTAAACATGGATGTTACATGCATAAAGTGACATTAACTGTTACTCTTTTTTTTTAATCTATTTTTTCGAGGAAAACTTTGCTCGAGATCTAAAACACAGATGTCACTGTTGTCAAAACTGAGTACCTAACAGCAATGTATTGTTGTATGCATTTTCCCCTGTTTGATTTAAAAGCTATATATCAGTCACATCAGTGACATTGACATTCTGACATTCATTCATTAGTGTCAAATCGTCCATCAAATACAATAAAAATCACCTGATATTTGTTATAATATTTGCTTTGAAAATAAAATGTTTTAAATAAAAACCAGCCATGGAAAAGGAAGAAATTCCGGCTAATGCCGAGAGCGTAAAAAAACCTGTCCGATATTCGGTTGAGAAAATTATACGATACACTTTAGTTGGTCTGATTGGTAAGTAATTATAATTATGTTTGTTTTGAGTCTAATTTAGTTTTTTAGAGAGCCTTGAACTTTGGAGAGCCTTTTCACCTTCTAATCTTATTTGTACATCATCTTCCTCGCGTTGCCCCGGCATTTTTGCCACGGTTCATGGGAGCCTGGGGTCCGCTTGGTAACTAATCCCAGGAATTGGCGTGAGCACTAGTTTTTACAAAAGCGACTGCCATCTGACCTTTTAACCCAGTGGGTAAACTAGAGATTATCCGGTCCGGCCCTTATTGGGATTATTCCGGTTTCCTCACCATGTTTATATGTAAATATCAAATGTATTGTATTGTACTTTTTGCGGCAATGACTTTTTTCACACAAAGATTTCAGACTACATGCTATAGTAAAAGTTATACAACCACCAGAATAAATAATAGTACTAAGTACAGAAGACTCACTCTCTAACAAAACACGTCTGTTACAATCAGCACAGAAATGGCCGCTAGGTGGCGACAGCGCCACGTGCGGCTTATGGCTTTCCCCAAAATTGGGGCCGAACGGATGTACTTTTAGCTACCTGTAGGAAAGCGCCGAAATCGCGGAGTGAGACACGCCTGATACAACTTAGAATAACCTATCCGGTGACACACTTGCCCTTATTGGTCAAATAGCCAAATCACCCCACCCTCCTTTCTTGGCAAAAGCTGGTTTCTCATTGAAGTATAATATCTAAGGACGGGCTAATGGGGCACTAAACATCGTACTAGTTCAGCGGTGCTACCCACGAATTCCAGCCAATCGTGCAGTCTGACGCGACTAGTTTATTTATTTATTTATTTAAACCTTTGGGAAACAAACAGGCAAAAACAACACACATAGTAAATCAGATAACACATTGACAAGCCACACAGTTTCCACTAATGAATAGTAACAGTTATGCTGCTCAGAAGCTAACATTAATACAATTTAAACTTAAACCTATTTTAACATTAATAGAATTTACAACATGCAAAACTCAAATACCTAACTTGAATTATTGAAAAAACACACATAACAACAACATGTAAACGTTGGCAAGTATGATGTAATAATATAATTACTAATGGATATTATTTTTATTATTAACTGTACTTTTTATTGCAGAAACAAACTGTTGTAATGATAAATGAAATATATCTATATCAGCAAATTTTTCATTATAAGTTCTACACGCTCTAGCTAAGAAGCTATTTCTTGCATACGTAGTGCGCCCAAAGTCAATTGCAAAAAGGTTTGTGGAGCGAGTTCGCCGATTAGGACATCAAATCGAAATCTTAGATAAAAGATTAGGTGAATAGTTGCGACCAATAGCGCGCGTAATGCGAACTCGTCAACCAATCGCGCGCGTGATGCGAACTCATCAACCAATCGCGTTGTAGCGGTTTCACACCGCTGTACTGGCCCCTGTCATGCCTCATTATTATTGCCCGTAAAGCCAGTCCCTAGATATCTATGTCAATGTTTCTAATGTAACTCATCATTCCAGCTCTGTCCCTCGGCTATCTCCACTACCTGTACGTCTCAACAATCTTCGAGAACAACTTCAACTTCTCTCATCTCTCGACCATGGAGCGGGAGATCGCACTCCGCACCGAGATGGGCTTCTACTACTCGTACTACAAGACCGTGGTTGAAGAGAGACCGTTCATCGCCGGAGTGTCTAAACTCATGTATGATCGGCTCGTAGAGTTCCCAAAGGAGGTTAATGCGTTTAACAGATTCAACATCGCTCCGGAGGTAAGTTAATACAGTAATCGCTTTAGGCAGGGTTCGAAATTATCCAGTTAATTATAGTATTTGATAATTATCGCGATAAACATTGAATGTTTCTTAAATCCAATTTGTTTAATCCGAAATCAAGCAAAGTTGGTATCCGGCCGGATAGTATATTAAAATATCCGGTATCCAGCCGGATATTAAAATAAGGGCTGGATAGGCCGGATACCGGATAGTAACGGAATATCTGGTGCATCTCTAATTGATACTCCAGCGCTCTGCCAACTGAGCCACAAAGACCTCATAGAGAAAAAAATACATAGATTGCTCACTCAATACATCAGTTTTGGTACCATAAAGACTATTATTTTCATAGTCGACATCTAGCATCGAGTAGCGGAATTATCAGTACTGCTACTTGACACTAGATGTAGCACCGACTGGAAAGTCTTATGTTGTTGAGCATTAGATCTCGATACTAGATGTAGACTGAAAATAATAGTCTTTTTGGTACCAAAACTGATGTATGGAATGAGCACTCTTGTCTTACTATATGTCTCTATGTCTATATCAGCAAATCTTCCACCATATGGTTCTAGGGGTTATTCTAAGCTTAATAGCATCGTTCGCAGACGTTTCTGCTTTTTAAAAATTAATTTAAACTTCACTTTGTAAATTAACTCATGTGTTACTACAACTGTTACTACTACAAATTCAACATTGACAATTTTTTCCAGGTCCTGATAGGAGCGATGTACCGCTACCTAGAACCGTGGTTGAACACCTCGACGTATCGGCAGTGTCACTTGGTGTACCGCGGTGATGAAATAGAACCGGTGCAAAGCTGTGTGGGCCTGGGCGAACCTATTCTGTTTTATTTGGAGGCTGTTTGGTGGTTGGCCGGGTTGTTGGTAGCAGCTCTATTCTTCTCAGCATATAGTTTGAGGTATGTACAGTCACAGAATAAATAATAGTACTAAGTACAGAAGACTCACTCTCTAACAAAACGCGTCTGCTACGATCAGCACAGATATGGCCGCTAGGTGGCGACAGCGCCACGCGCGGCTTATGGCTTTCCCCAAAATTGGGGCCGAACGGATGTACTTTTAGCTACCTGTAGCAAAGCAGAAGTTGCTAAGCGGGCGATGTGTTCAAAATGATCTTGACGCGACTTTATGCATTTCTGTTCTTCTCGGCATATAGTTTGAGGTATGTACAGTCAGCAGCAGAAGTTGCTAAGCGGGCGAAGTGTTCAAAATGATCTTGACGCGACTTTATTGTTAATAGAATAAGTGTCGAGGTAATTTTTAACACCTCGCTCGTTTAGCAACTTCTGCTGCTGACTGTACCTTGTAAAACATGTATAAAACTATGTGGGTATAAAAATATTGTAGGTACCTACGCTTTTTACAGGTCCATACCCAAAGGGAAAAAAACGGGACCCTATTACTAAAACTTCGCTGTCCGTCCGTCTGTCTGTCTGTCTGTCTATCTGTCTATCCGTCTGTCTGTCACCAGGCTGTATCCCATGAACCGTGATAGCTACACAGTTGAAATTTTCACAGATGATGTATTTCTGTTTCTGTTACCGCTATAACAACAAATACTAAAAACAGAATAAAATAAATATTTAAATATACCATACAACAGACGTGTTTTTTTTTGCCGTTTTTTCATAATTAAAAAAAAAAAAAAACATTTATTATCAATTTATCAGGTAACTACAGCCCATAGACACATACCTTACAAACTAACATACATACAATAATAAAAATCTCACAAGCTGAAAAATATTTCGTAATGGTACGGAACCCTTCGTGCGCGAGTCCGACTCGCACTTGGCCGGTTTTATATGATCTGCGATCTAAAATGACCTCTATTGTTACAGCAATAGCGTCCTAGGCGGACTACTAGCCGTTGCGCAGTACTTCGCGAACCATATTGAGGTAAATAAAATAAATGTACTTAAAAAAAAACAACGGGTAGCACTCCGGGAGTGCCGGCAGAAGTGAAAACTCAATTACTACTGCAAAATGTCTGCAGCACTATGTATAATTGAGGTTAACGCCATCTAGCGTTAGTTAGCGTTAATTACTTGAAACCCCTAAGCACATCACTGTTAGTACTCGAGTTATATTAATACCAGTTGGAGCGAAACTCACTAGATGGCATTTAAATCAATAAAGAAAAACTCAATGACATTACATGTAACAGTTTTTCATGTAACGTCATTGAGTTTTTCTTTATTGATTTAAATGCCATCTAAATCTTACGGTCACGTGATCGTCTTACGCTGTCTCGAGTTTAATATTTTTTCCCCACCTCAAAAATTGCACAGCGCCGCTAAAGAAGTTTTCACTTCAAAAATCTGAACGAATAACAAGTTACTGTTAACAGTTATTTACGATACAAGTGCGAAAAGTGGGAACTTCGCAACGAGTGGTTACATTAAAAGACAACCGAAGGGAGTGTTTTAAATCGACACGAGTTGCTAAATTCGCACGTGTACTGTACAACGTTTTACAGTACATATGGCCCATAAAATTTTCGACATAGGCACGGAAAGTGCTTATTCCCGAACTAGTGCGGGAAATAGCACTTTCCGTGCGTATGTCTAAAATTTAAACTGCCATATGCACTGTAAAACGTACGATACACGTGCGAATAGGTACTTCGCAACTCGTGTCGATTTAAAACACTCCCTTCGGTTGTGTTTTAAAATTCGGCACTCGTTGCAAATTTCTCGCACTATTTTCACTATTTTTCGCACTTATATCGTAAATTCACTATTTTGATACACACTCTTATTGTCGATTGTACTTTGCATATTGACATTATCATAGATAAATATAGTAAGACAAGAGTGCTCACTCCATACATCAGTTAGACTATTAATTTCAGTGTCTACATCTAGCATCGAGTAGCGGAACTATCAGTACTGCTACTTGACAATAGATGTAGCACCGACCGGAAAGACTTATCTCAACAGCATAAGACTTTCCGGTCGGTGCTACATCTATTGTCAAGTAGCAGTTTCTTTATTGATAGTTCCGCTACTCGATGCTAGATGCTAATAGTCTTTTGGTACTAAAACTGATGTATGGAGTGAGCAATCTATGTATTTTTTTCTCTATGTCCATACATAATGTTGAGTAAATAAACGCATTTCATTTCATATCAAGTACTTCTCGGGATTGTTCAAATGAGCAATGCGCTTGTTTTCAAATTTTTCCAACGTGTTTACGATTTTCCACAAAGGAATTCCTTTGGCTACCTTCCGACTACATCAGATGAGCTCCATGTTAGCATTATTACGTTGTCATCGGAAATACCGAAGTATGCCAAACAGACAGTGTTGTGTATGGCGCTTATTAACACGCTTTTATAGGTCGACCTATATGTAACTATGTAATGGACGCAACCTAATTGTGTTAGGGATTTTTAGAATTGTCTCGATGAGTATTAGTTGTCTGTCGTAAGAAAAGTACAGTTAGCGATAAAAGCGTGTACCAAAAAAGAATTTTTTGCCAAAAATTTATTTTTAGGCTTAAAGACTCGAGCTCTCAAGACTCGTTAGTCTTGAAGACTCGAATAATGACTCATCTTGACTTTGACAATTGTATTTATTACGATGTAAGAAATCGTCTTTGCCGCCTTTGAGGCGTTAAGCCTCGAGAGTCTTAAGGGGACTGTTAATCAGTGGGCCCCTTTAAGGGTTCGAGTCTTTAAGCCTCGAAATGAGCGTTATTCACTACACTACAAACAGATCAATCAGACACCGATATGTGGTTCTAAAAGATACAAGATTTGAAGCGATTAATAGGGTATTTGTCTACTAGTCAAATCAGTGTTTTATTTCGAACTGTCGAAACGATTTTGCTTCTATGGAATTTATATGAAACACTAGCATGTGACGTCACAATCATATAACCTACTCTTTATAGTCTTATACGGGTTTTAAAATAGAAATTGTGTCTAAAAATAACTGCTGTCTACGTTTTTCTATTAATCTTCTGGTGCTGTATGTCATGTATGGTGTAATATGTAGTTATTTACGATACAAGTGCGGAAAAGAGGAAATTCGAAACGAGTGGCGATAAATTAAAACAGTGTTTTAAATCGACACGAGTTGCGAATTACCTATTCGCACGTGTATCGTACAACGTTTATTTACAGCACATATGGCACTATAAATTTTCGACATACGCACGGAAAGTGCTATTTCCCGCACTAGTTCCTAGTTCGAATAGTTCGGGAAAGTAGCACCATATGTACTGTAAAATAATTTATTTTAAATACAGTCAAATACCCTATTACATCACACAAAATTTCGATTTTTTTAGTAGTAATACGTACCTACTGTCACACTTGGGTTTCCCCCCCCCCCTGTTGCTGTGACGTACTATGTGGATGAACCCTAGGAACACGGAACGTCCTTATTTTAGTTGAACTTATTACCAATATGTATTTATTGAACTTTTATTTTGTTTTAAGTGTACCCGGGTACAGTGGGCTCCGAACGAGCGAGAAAACATGGCCGCTCCTTTACTACTACTACAGATGGGCCTAGTGGCAACGCAATTGCGTAATGGTCGCACGTACTGCCGTCTACAGGTAAAATGGACCTTATTGTCATAGTAATAAGGTGGCTTATTGCTAGATCTGTCTAGATATTATTGAAAACATGGCCGCTCCGTTACTACTACTACAGATGGGCCTAGTGGCAACGCAATTGCGTAATGGTCGCACGTACTGCCGTCTACAGGTAAAATGGACCTTATTGTCATAGTAATAAGGTGGCTTATTGCTAGATCTGTCTAGATATTGTTGAAAACATGGCCGCTCCTTTATTACTACTACAGATGGGCCTAGTGGCAACGCAATTGCGGAATGGTCGCAATTACTGCCGTCTCCAGGTAAAATGGACCTTATTTACATAATAATAACGTGGCTTATTGCTAGATCTGTCTAGATATTGTTGAAAACATGGCCGCTCCGTTACTACTACTACAGATGGGCCTAGTGGCAACGCAATTGCGTAATGGTCGCACTTACTGCCGTCTACAGGTAAAATGGACCTTATTGTCATAGTAATAAGGTGGCTTATTCCTAGATCTGTCTAGATATTATTGAAAACATGGCCGCTCCGTTACTACTACTACAGATGGGCCTAGTAGCAACGCAATTGCGTAATGGTCGCACGTACTGCCGTCTACAGGTAAAATGGACCTTATTGTCATAGTAATAAGGTGATTTATTGCTAGATCTGTCTAGATATTATTGAAAACATGGCCGCACCGTTACTATGGGCCTAAAAGCAACGCAACTGCGGAATGGTCGCACGTACTGCCGTCTCCAGGTAAAATGGACCTTATTCACATAGTAATAACGTAGCTTATTGCTAGATCTGTCTAGATATTAATGAGAACATGGCCGCTCCTTTAAAAAGAAAAAAAAGTGTCCCTAGGTTTTTTCCCATTCCGTTACCATTTTTTCATAGACTTTGTATGGCGGTTTCGGAATGGAAAGATCGAAATATGTATGGAAATCTTGGGACACTTTTTCTCCTATTAGGATCAAAAGAGCTCATGATTCTGAGTAGAAATAACATAAAAAATCCCAATTTTGAAAAAAAAAAGTGTAGGGGACACTTTAAATAAAGTGACCCTCATGACCAAAATGTTTTTTTTTGTATAAAAGTTTATTAAATCATTTTTTTTTCAGGTGTCAATCTTCATTTTGAACTGCCTCTGTCTCCTATTCTGGCAGTTCTCCCAATTCGTCTTCCTCACACAAACCCTAATTTTCTTCCTAATGGAGCAACTCAGAATAATCGACCTTAAGGCCCTCTGCATCTTCCTCCACTCACACTTCTGCGGTCTCCATATGGCCGTCTTACTGTTACAAGGGAACGATATGCTGAAAACTTCCTTGTACACGTCATTTTTCTTAGTCGTTTCCACGTATTGTTTGTTTTTCAGCTCGTTTAGAATAAAAGTGCAGAATAGGTTCGATCTATTTGTAGAATCTTGGTTAGTTATTCTAAGATTTCTAATAGTAATCACATCATCACTATATTTAAAGCATTTGATAAGCGATTTTCTTGAAATACAAGACGACACTCACGTGTGGGATATATTGTATTCTAAATTCACTAGTTATAAAAATTTTCACACTTTATTATATACTTGTTCGGAAGTATTTGACTTTTTGCCTTTAAGTACTGTTGTGAATATGTGTAAAACATGTTTAATACCTATGGTTGTGTTTGGTGTGTGTGTCCGTGTGTACTCGTGGTTTGGAGAAGAGAAAAAGACTGTGGAAAAGGAGGTTCTAGAAGATGAAGACAGCGGGATAGAAAATAATACAGATAGCAAGGAAAAGGTTCGTATGATTCATCATCTGCCTCGCGTTGTCCCAGTTTGCCATGGCCATAGAGAAATATAGTAAGACAAGAGTGCTCACTCCATACATCAGTTAGACTATTAATTTCAGTGTCTACATCTAGCATCGAGTAGCGGAACTATCAGTTCTGCTACTTGACAATAGATGTAGCACCGACCGGAAAGTCTTATCTCAACAGCATAAGACTTTCCGGTCGGTGGTACATCTATTGTCAAGTAGCAGTACTGATAGTTCCGCTACTCGATGCTAGATCAGGGACCGGAACCGGTTACCTTAACCGGGGTTTTTCATAGGGTTATTTTAGAAGTGGTTATAAAAACCCCTACCATAACGGTAACCGTCTGATAAGGTAACACTTTGATTCGGTAACCGTATCAGATCGAGTTAACCCCTGTTACCGGTAACCGAAATAAAAACCCAGTCGATTCTGTTACCTCATAATAAGGTTTTGAACCAGTTCAAACGATTGTAATCTTTACGCAGACTTAAATTCAACTCATTATTGAATAACCGTGGTTGGCATGGGCGGTCTATGAAGCCTCCAGCACAAACAAGTTTTTTTGCCGGTAACTTCGCTTATTGTCAATTCAAACAATATTGCACTTTGAGTCCTTAAGCTAAAGTTGAAAACATAAGTGAGCGATTACAGTATTATTTTGGAGCGACAGCCGCAGGCAGCGTGGTTATTCCTTTGTTTATCTTTATACCTGTGTGTTCCTATTGTTGTGTTTCGGAGCAATTCTAGTTTAGAAATGTTTAGAAAAGGGGTTGCAAGTAAACAACATCCTATCCTAGTAATATCTGCTATTATTTACATAGTTATATTTTATGCTACTTAGATTATTATTTTTATTTTCGGGTTCACACTTGGTATGTACCTACAGATTAAAGACTGATTTAAAGAAAAATTTTTACCTAACTAGTAATTTTACTGGTACATAGTTAGGTATAATTTATCTTTAGATTCCAGAGAATAGAGATAGAGTGATTAAAAAAAATCACTTTGTGATAAAGATACATGCGCTAGTGGATTGTGGTAGATATTTTACCATTGTTAACAAATGACATATGTACTAGTTATTACGAGCTTATTTTATAATAAGCAATTAAAGTCTATTCTTTATCCGGTAGACTAAAATGACATTTCACAGTATGAAATGAAATGACACATGATGTTCATTCATACTATGAAATGTCATTTTAGTCTACCGAATAAAAAAATAGACTTTAGTTTAAAATGTTTTCATATGCGGTGAGTTTGTATGAGCTAAAAGCCGTAATTTACCTTGTACCGCTTAATGCAGCGATCAGAAAATATATATCTATAGCAGTGATAAATAAACTTATTTTAATACTTCAAATCTTTCATTAATACCAGAATTCATTATATTTATTGGGTATCTATAACATTGCTAGGTGAAATAGTTTTGTTTAAATTAAATAGATACATACATACTTAGTAAGCAGTGTTGGTCATTCAAGAATAAAATCATTATTTAAATAAGAATTCCTAAGAATAAAATCATGTCGATTTTATTCCCGTCAAAATTATTTAAATAAATTTGATCGGAAATAATTAGTATGTGAAAAAATTGAATAAGAATAATTCTTAATCAAATAAATGTAATCCCATCAAAAACATTACATGTAAAAAGGTGCAAGTCTCGCAACGCTTTTACTACAAAAAAGTTTTGAGATGTAATGTGAAACCAAGTCGGTTATTTTAATCAGTGCCAGGGGGTGTTAAAACCGTATCAATAAGATATCTTTAATTTGTAATACGTATAATGACTTGGCCATCGCACGGCTGCATAATGGCAAAAGGATCATCGTCACCTATTAAAATAATTCTAATTGAACATTACGCTAGCGCTAATTGCAGTTTGAGCATTACACATATTTACGAGTACGGTACGAGTAAAGCATTATGTGCGATTGCCAAGTCATTATATGTATTACAAATTAAAGATATCTTATTGATACGGTTTTAATACCCCCTGGCACTGATTGAAATAACCGACTTGGTTTCACATTACATCTCAAAACTTTTTTGTAGTAAAAGCGTTGCGAGACTTGCACCTTTTTACATGTAATGTTTTTTTAAGGGATCTCATCTCTTTTTGTAGGCAGTCCTTCTTTTCGGGTACTCATACCCATACTATGTATACACATATCATAACTAAATATATCTTCATTTATGAACTGCAACAGTAAATTTGTAATATCATATATTTATATGGGATTACAAACTTACTTATGCAGTTCTTAGATCTTTAAAACGTGAGTGATATTGCAATATTTTTAGGTGTACCCTTTATGTGGCCATTAAATCCTAACTCTGTACCAAATTTCAGCTCTCTGAGTTTATGGGAAGTACTAGTTCTATTCTGATGATCATGAGTGAATGAGTGTCATAAATGCGAAACTTTGCTTTCGCTTAACTTCGGAACTAAATGACCTACAGACTTGAAATTGGATTTTAAGTATGTGATTATAACTTACTGGATGACGAAAATTTCTGCGTTCTGGTCTTATCCAGAGGTTCTCAAATAGGGGCCTGAAAATGCGGCGAAATGGTTCCAGTAAAGGATGGTACGGCAGTGTTTGCTTCGCGCTCGACTTGGCGGGGGCACTGCCGTGCCCCAAGATCATGATTTTATATTCTAAATAATATTCCTAGATTAAACATGCAGTCTGGGTGCCGTATAGGCGTTACGTATAGATAGAAGTAAATTAGACAAGAAACTACTATGTTTCTTGTCTAATTTATACCTGATTTTATGCAATAAAATCTTACAAATTTAATTTACTGCCGCATAGTCTTGGTATTGGACGATACCCGTATTTCTTTTAATGTGATCTAAATCATCAGGTACAATTCAGCTGCTATGAATAAAAAAAACCGGCCATGTGCGAGTCTGACTAGCGCAGGAAGGGTTCCGCACCATTACGCAAAAACCAACAAAAAAATAACGTTTGTTGTATGGGAGCCCCACTTAGATATTTATTATATGCTGTTTTTAGTATTTGTTGTAATAGCAACAATAGAAATTCATTATTTGTGAAAATTTCAACTGCCTAGCTATCATGGTTCATGAGATACAGCCTGGTGACAGACAGATGGACAGCGGAGTCTTAGTAATAGGGTCCCGTTTATACCCTTTGGGTACGGAACCCTAAGAAAGATGTTTTTAAAGGTAGGATAAGGAATGGCTCGATATGGTGTATTCCTATTTCTCCCCGCCGGGCACAGATGGGAATAGGCGCTTCATTTAAATCATTCCCATATATCCCCGCCTCATGTATCGCGGCGGTCACGTTGGGCAGGAACAAATGGGGAAAATACTCATGTTTATTTTCTGTTTTCGAATTATGTTTAGTATGTGGTTTCAGTGTCCGAGTTACTACCAAGACTTATGGTGTTTTTAAAAGTTCTTCTGATATTTAAAATTTGCATTTATTATTTAGACGGAAATTAACAGATATTAATATCGTTTGACACAACGCTTGCCGCACGTGTTTAGCAAATGCTGACAAAGAATTCACCACGCCACGACTTAATCCTATTGTTATTACCAATGAGTAATAAATGACGGTCTCAAGTGGAAACACGCCTGCAACTTTCTGCAAATCTAGTGATAAGCGTAGGACTCTTTTCTTACCTGCAGTAATTTACTATCTCATTCACTTTCCGTAGGTGTGAAAGAGATAGCACACGTATGACCTCAAGGCTGATAGGAATCATAAACAAAATACATACATACTTAATACGCAAAGAAATATACATTGAACCATCATAATTATAATTTCGCAGTTTACTTTATATGTAGCTTCATTATAAAATTATCATCACCGTTTCGAAGACTTCAAAAAATGTACCTATCTATCACAATAAAATCTTTTACGCTAAAAAAAAAATCAAATCAATCCGACCATTGAAAAGAGGGGTGAAATTGAAGTGGATTATGTATTGTATATTTAAACACGTATCATCGTTGTTTCTTATTTATTAATAAAGAATACATGTTTTTGGTGCAAATCTAAATAGAAAAGTCACACTCTTTTAATATGTCAATGTTTTAAATGTATAAAATCAATATAACTAAACGGAGAAGGTTTTAATACCGAACATTCATTTTACTATCTATCTATAGTTAACATTCTAATTGAATAAAACGTTATTTAGAATAATCCTACACCTGGAATAAATATTCCGTTTTTTATTTTTCATTTAATAAAATAAAAGTGACATGATTTATTAACTTTTATTTTATTCTAAAATAACGAGTGTAAGAATTATTCTTATTCAAATCGATTGGAATAAGAATAAAATGTATGTTCTTATTCTTCTTCTTATTCAAGTTATTTTTAGTCCAACTCTGAGACTTGAGACTTAGTATGCTTTTTACATTCCAACAAAACTTTCTTCTCCAATTCACGGGATTTTTTTAAACCCGAAAGAGTAAAAGGAATTAAGTAGTAATGTATGTAGTATAAAAATGCAAGCTATATCAATATAAGCCAGAAACCCAGAACGCCTGAATTAAAACTTGGGAACATTTAACTATATACCTAAAGGAAAATACGTCAGGTCTTCTAAATGTTTAATAGAGTAAAAAAAAATGTTTAACAATAAAATTAAATAAATAAATGCTTATGACAAAAATTAATGAACAATGGTTAGGTTAGGTTTAATAAACAAAATTAATAAAATAAATAAAATAAATAAAATAAATAAAATAAATAAAATAAATAAAATAAATAAAATAAATAAAATAAATAAAATAAATAAAATAAATAAAATAAATAAAATAAATAAAATAAATAAAATAAATAAAATAAATAAAATAAATAAAATAAATAAAATAAATAAAATAAATAAAATAAATAAAATAAATAAAATAAATAAAATAAATAAAATAAATAAAATAAATAAAATAAATAAATAAAATAAATAAAATAAATAAAATAAATAAAATAAATAAAATAAATAAAATAAATAAAATAAATAAAATAAATAAAATAAATAAAATAAATAAAATAAATAAAATAAATAAAATAAATAAAATAAATAAAATAAATAAAATAAATAAAATAAATAAAATAAATAAAATAAATAAAATAAATAAAATAAATAAAATAAATAAAATAAATAAAATAAATAAAATAAATAAAATAAATAAATAAAATAAAATAAATAAAATAAATAAAATAAATAAAATAAATAAAATAAATAAAATAAATAAATAAAATAAATAAAATAAAGTAAATAAAGTAAATAAAGTAAATAAAGTAAATAAAGTAAATAAAGTAAATAAAGTAAATAAAGTAAATAAAGTAAATAAAGTAAATAAAGTAAATAAAGTAAATAAAGTAAATAAAGTAAATAAAGTAAATAAAGTAAATAAAGTAAATAAAGTAAATAAAGTAAATAAAGTAAATAAAGTAAATAAAGTAAATAAAGTAAATAAAGTAAATAAAGTAAATAAAGTAAATAAAGTAAAGTAAGTAAAGTAAGTAAAGTAAGTAAATGAAGTAAATGAAGTAAATGAAGTAAATGAAGTAAATGAAGTAAATGAAGTAAATGAAGTAAATGAAGTAAATGAAGTAAATGAAGTAAATGAAGTAAATGAAGTAAATGAAGTAAATGAAGTAAATGAAGTAAATGAAGTAAATGAAGTAAATGAAGTAAATGAAGTAAATGAAGTAAATGAAGTAAATAAAGTAAATAAAGTAAATAAAATAAATAAAATAAATAAAATAAATAAACTAAAATTAATACAATAAATACAATATATACAATAAATATTATAAATAAAATTAATAAAATTAACAAAATTAATAACAAATAAAATGAATGAAATAAGTAAAATAAACAAAATAAAAAAATAAACAAAATAAGTAAAATAAACAAAAACATTAAAATAAGCAAAATTAAGAAAATTGACAAAAATAACAAAATAAACTATTATAAAATATGTAGTTAAGTTAGTTAGTATTTGACTGACGGCACATCACTAAATACGAATGTAGCAAACCAATAAGCAACCGATAATAAAGGTTACCATAACTGAATAAAAACCGGTTAAAAACCCCTAACAAAAACCCTAACGCGATGGGGTTTTGAGATTAACTCGGTTAACGGTTAAGGTTACCGTTTCAATAAGCTTACCGTTACAATCAGGTAACAGTATGATAGGGTTACCGAATGATAAGGTAACCGAATTGATTGGGTTACCGAATGGATAGGATTAAGCGTAAAGAGGGGTTTTCCGGTCCTTGTGCTAGATGCTAATAGTCTTTTTGGTACTAAAACTGATGTATGGAGTGAGCAATCTATGTATTTTTTTCTCTATGGCCATGGCTCATGGGAGCCTGAGGTCCGCTTGGCAACTAATCCCAAGAATTGGCATAGGTACTAGTTTTTACGAAAGCGACTACCATCTGACCTTTCAACATAAGGCTAAACTAGACCTTATTGGGATTAGTCCGGTTTCCCCACGATGTTTTCCTTCACCGAAAAGCGACTGGTAAATATCATATTTCGTACATAAGTTCCGAAAAACTCATTGGTACGAACCGGGGTTTGAACCCGCGACCTCCGGATTGCAATTAACCTTTTCGACGCCGTGTCAAACACAAAAGCTGTCACGCTGACGCCACGCCACGTCACCGAAGTGTCAAAACTGAAATTGAACGTTATGCATATGCACGTAGGTCGATGTTGCTCTGTGGTCTGTGCCGATTAATTGGTCTTTGGCGTTTAACCTGCGGTGCGGATATATCGGTCATTGGCGTCCAAAAGGTTAAAACACTCCGTTCGGTCGTGTTTTAATTTATCGCCACTCGATTTTCGATTTTCCTCTTTTCCGCACTTGTATCCTAAATAACTATTTTGTGTATACTATACTATAGATGTTTTCTATTGCAGAACGACGTAGAAATGGACATGACCGATTCCACAGTGAGTTATATGCGTCGGCTCAAAGTTGAGCCAGCCGTGGTGTACCAAGTGGCTCAATTGTGTGTGTTCGCGATCCTAGCGGCTCTAGTTATGCGGCTCAAACTTCTGTTGGGTATGCAGTTGTGCGTTGTGAGCGCTCTCGCCGTAAACGCTAACCACAAGTACGTATCTAAGTCAGTATACCACAACACACAGTATATTTGCCCTGCCTGTTAAGCCGCTGTCCTGGGTTCGAATCCTGGTAAGGGCATTTATTTGTGTGATTAACATAGATATTTGTTCTTGAGTCTTGGGTGTTTTCTATGTATTTATGTATTTGTATATTATATATATCGTTGTTTGAGTACCCACAACACAAGCCTTCTTGAGCTTACTGTGGGACTTAGTCAATCTGTGTAAGAATGTCCTATAATATTTATTCTTTATTTATTTATTATTATACCAAGTGGCTCAATAGGGTATTTACAAATTTTTATGAATGATATCAGTCGATCAGGTTTGTTTTTTGCGTAATAGTACGGAACCCTTCGCGCGCGAGTCCGACTCGCACTTGGCCGGTTTTTTTTTCTTTTTGTTTGGCATTTGTCGATGTACGATAAGGCGTAATAATAAAGTTTATAATCGTAAAAAGTATCTAACAGCGTTGTTTTTCAACAGGGTGCCTCTGTCGGTACAAAAATACTTGCCACTGTGCTGGGTGGCGGGCTGCGCTGCGCTTGCGCACCGCCTCAGCGTCAATATGAGCGCTGAAATGTCACATATAGGTAATTTTTTTTTTGATACTTAATGATAACTATAACATGAAACATTAAATAAGCTTAAAAATAATAATACAAACTATCTATAAATAAACTTAAAATAAACGCCTTCTAAATATAACACGGCATCCCAAGTCACTGCCGATGGGCAGTAATAATAATAACTATTTTTTTGATATTGATAACTATCAAAAAAATAGTTATTACGATACAAGTGCGGAAATTAGGAAATTCGCAACGAGTAGTGATGAATTAAAACTCGACCGAAGGGAGTGTTTTAAATCGACACGATTACAACGTTTTACAGTAAATATGGCCATATATACTTTCGACATAAGCACGGAAAGTACTAATTCCCGCACTGGTGCGGAAAAGTAACACTATATGTACCTACTGTAAATGTATATTTTCAGGTGAATTCAGCGATTACCAACAAGAAGAACTCCTCAACTGGATCTCAACAGAGACAGGAGCAAAAGCGGCCTTTGCGGGATCCATGCCCATACTGGCCACAGTCATGCTAGTCACGCGGCGGCCCGTAGTAGCGCATCCACACTACGAGAACAAGGAGGCGAGGTACAATACAATACATTACAATAGTACAATACACAGCCATGCCCATACTGGCCACAGTCATGCTAGTCACGCGGCGGCCCGTAGTGGCGCATCCACACTACGAGAACAAGGAGGCGAGGTACAACACAATACATTACAATAGTACAATACACAGCCATGCCCATACTGGCCACAGTCATGCTAGTCACGCGGCGGCCCGTAGTGGCGCACCCACACTACGAGAATAAGCAGGCGAGGTATAATACAATACAATACAATACAATACAATACAATACAGTACAATACACAGCCATGCCCATACTGGCCACAGTCATGCTAGTCACGCGGCGGCCCGTAGTGGCGCATCCACACTACGAGAACAAGGAGGCGAGGTACAATACAATACATTACAATACAGTACAATACACAGCCATGCCCATACTGGCCACAGTCATGCTAGTCACGCGGCGGCCCGTAGTGGCGCACCCACACTACGAGAATAAGCAGGCGAGGTACAATACAATACAATACAATACAATACAGTACAATACACAGCCATGCCCATACTGGCCACAGTCATGCTAGTCACGCGGCGGCCCGTAGTGGCGCATCCACACTACGAGAACAAGGAGGCGAGGTACAATACAATACATTACAATACAGTACAATACACAGCCATGCCCATACTGGCCACAGTCATGCTAGTCACGCGGCGGCCCGTAGTGGCGCACCCACACTACGAGAATAAGCAGGCGAGGTACAATACAATACAATACAATACAATACAGTACAATACACAGCCATGCCCATACTGGCCACAGTCATGCTAGTCACGCGGCGGCCCGTAGTGGCGCATCCACACTACGAGAACAAGGAGGCGAGGTACAATACAATACATTACAATACAGTACAATACACAGCCATGCCCATACTGGCCACAGTCATGCTAGTCACGCGGCGGCCCGTAGTGGCGCACCCACACTACGAGAATAAGCAGGCGAGGTACAATACAATACAATACAATACAATACAGTACAATACACAGCCATGCCCATACTGGCCACAGTCATGCTAGTCACGCGGCGGCCCGTAGTGGCGCATCCACACTACGAGAACAAGGAGGCGAGGTACAATACAATACATTACAATACAGTACAATACACAGCCATGCCCATACTGGCCACAGTCATGCTAGTCACGCGGCGGCCCGTAGTGGCGCATCCACACTACGAGAACAAGGAGGCGAGGTACAATACAATACATTACAATACAGTACAATACACAGCCATGCCCATACTGGCCACAGTCATGCTAGTCACGCGGCGGCCCGTAGTGGCGCACCCACACTACGAGAATAAGCAGGCGAGGTACAATACAATACAATACAATACAATACAGTACAATACACAGCCATGCCCATACTGGCCACAGTCATGCTAGTCACGCGGCGGCCCGTAGTGGCGCATCCACACTACGAGAACAAGGAGGCGAGGTACAATACAATACATTACAATACAGTACAATACACAGCCATGCCCATACTGGCCACAGTCATGCTAGTCACGCGGCGGCCCGTAGTGGCGCACCCACACTACGAGAATAAGCAGGCGAGGTACAATACAATACAATACAATACAATACAATACAGTACAATACACAGCCATGCCCATACTGGCCACAGTCATGCTAGTCACGCGGCGGCCCGTAGTGGCGCATCCACACTACGAGAACAAGGAGGCGAGGTACAATACAATACATTACAATACAGTACAATACACAGCCATGCCCATACTGGCCACAGTCATGCTAGTCACGCGGCGGCCCGTAGTGGCGCACCCACACTACGAGAATAAGCAGGCGAGGTACAATACAATACAATACATTACAATACAGTACAATACACAGCCATGCCCATACTGGCCACAGTCATGCTAGTCACGCGGCGGCCCGTAGTGGCGCATCCACACTACGAGAATAAGCAGGCGAGGTACAATACAATACAATACATTACAATACAGTACAATACACAGCCATGCCCATACTGGCCACAGTCATGCTAGCCACGCGGCGGCCCGTAGTGGCGCACCCACACTACGAGAACAAGGAGGTGAGGTACAATACAATACAATACAGTACAATACACAGCCATGCCCATACTGGCCACTGTCATGCTAGTCACGCGGCGGCCCGTAGTGGCGCATCCACACTACGAGAATAAGGAGGCGAGGTACAATACAATACAGTACAATACACAGCCATGCCCATACTGGCCACAGTCGTGCTAGTCACGCGGCGGCCCGTAGTGGCGCACCCACACTACGAGGATAAGGAGACGAGGTACAATACAATACAATACAGTACAATACACAGCCATGCCCATACTGGCCACAGTCATGCTAGTCACGCGGCGGCCCGTAGTGGCGCATCCTCACTACGAGAATAACGAGGCGAGGTACAATACAATACAATACAGTACAATACACAGCCATGCCCATACTGGCCACAGTCATGCTAGCCACGCGGTGGCCCGTAAAGTGTCATTCAATAGAACTTGCTAACTTTGTAAACAAAAGTTACTAGTAAATTGACATTTAGTGTCAATTTTAGTATGGCGGTTTGTTTACATAGTTAGCAAGTTCTATTGAATGACATTTTAGTGGCGCATCCACACTACGAGAATAAGGAGGCAAGGTACAATACAATACAATATAATACAATACAATATAATATAAATACTCTATATTGCATTTTTTTAACCGCCGACCCAAAAAGAGACCCATTATATGAGTAAGATGCGTAAAATGTAAGACAATTTCGTTCTTAAAATTTGACATGTAAACGAGATGGTGATGTACATACATTTTGCGGTAACTCTGTCAATAAAAACCGGCCAAGTGCGAGTCGGACTCGCGCACGGAGGGTTCCGCACCATCAACAAAAAATAGAGCAAAACAAGCAAAAAAACGGTCACCCATCCAAGTACTGACCCCGCCCGACGTTGCTTAAATTCGGTCAAAAATCACGTTTGTTGTATGGGAGCCCCACTTAAATCTTTATTTTATTCTGTTTTTAGTATTTGTTGTTATAGCGGCAACAGAAATACATCATCTGTGATGTAAATTTATTAAAATAATACACATTTTTTTTAATAAAATTATTAAAAAAAATGTAAATTTCAACTGTCTAGCTATCACGGTTCGTGAGATACAGCCTGGTGACAGACGGACGGACGGACGGACAGCGGAGTCTTAGTAATAGGGTCCCGTTTTTACCCTTTGGGTACGGAACCCTAAAAATCGACGTTTGACAATTCAGCGACCTCGATACAAATGGCGCAGTGCAGCGCCATCTGTTTTGGATGTCGAACTAAGGGGCACGTTTTTTTCTTAGACTTTACCTCTCTATTACAATTATCTTTGCCCAGAAATGGGATTTCTTAGTGTCTATTTTTTTTTTCAGAGCCCGCGCTTACGCCGTATATAAAACGTATGGAAAATTCACAACCGATGATCTGTATAAAGAGTTGACGGCTCTCAAGGCCATCTACCTCATCGTCGAGAACAAGTACTGCTACGGCAGGACTCGGTAATACCATAGAGAAAAAAATACATAGAGTGCTCACTCCATACATCAGTTTTAGTACCAAAAAGACTATTAGCATCTAGCATCGAGTAGCGGAACTATCAGTACTGCTACTTGACAATAGATGTAGCACCGACCGGAAAGTCTTATGCTGTTGAGATAAGACTTTCCGGTCGGTGCTACATCTATTGTCAAGTAGCGGTACTGATAGTTCCGCTACTCGATGCTAGATGTAGACACTGAAATTAATAGTCTGAACTGATGTATGGAGTGAGCACTCTTGTCTTACTATCTCTCTATGGTAATACAATACAATACAATACAATACAATATATTTATATCAGACCACGTCCATAGTGTTGGTGCACCGATTTTATCACTATTCTCCTATAGACAAATTCATTCTTGATTTTCGTGAATATATATGTACCTAAACATAAGACTTTCCCATGTCCTGATCAAATCCATACTATACAGGGTGTCTCTGACTATGGGGCTTTAAATCCAGGGCTCGATTCTACTCGCTAAACTGAGCTAAGTACTTTTATTATGGCACCAACCCCGAAATCCCGAATTATTTTTTTACTTTTTCATACATTTTGGCTAATCAAATGTCGACGTTTATGGAAAAGCCAAAAATTTTTCCCCGATTTTAGGGTTGGTCCCATAGTAAAAGCAGCTCAGTTTAGAGAGTAAAATCAAGCCCTGGATTTAAAGCCCCATGGTCAGAGACACCATGTATATCCATACTAATATTGTAAATGCGAAAGTGTGTCTGTCTGTCTGTCTGTTACTTCTTCACGCTTAAACCGCTGAACGGATTTAGTTTAAATTTGGCATAGAGATAGTTTGAGTCCCGGGGAAGGACATATGATAGTTTTTATGTCGGAAGTCATCCCTAAAGAGGGTGAAAAGGGGAGTGGCAATGAGAAAATTAATGAATTGCCTGGTAATTGGTGTAAGCAATTAAGCATATTATGCTCAAAACTATTGCCATTACATTTTATCCAGGCGCTATACTTACTCTTACTGCTGGAACGAATTCCACGCAGACGAAGTTGCGGGCAAAAGTTAGTAAATAAATAATTATAAAAAAAATCTATATTTTGTCAAAGGACTGTCTCATTTCAAACATAGACAGAGTTAATCATACTATCTTTGTTTTACACTAGTACTAGCACCCAAAAGAAAAGGATGAGTATAGTTTTTTTTGTTCTTAATTACTGACAAATTGGTTTGACCATATAGAAATATAGTAAGACTGTAAGATTATAAGTAGTAAGATTGTAAGTTAAGTAAGTTCACACTATTAATTTCAGTGTCTACATCTAGCATCGAGTAGCGGAACTATCAGTACTGCTACTTGACAATAGATGTAGCACCAACCGGAAAGTCTTATCTCAACAGCATAAGACTTTCCGGTCGGTGCTACATCTATTGTCAAGTAGCAGTACTGATAGTTCCGCTACTCGATGCTAGATGCTAATAGTCTTTTTAGTAGTAAAACTGATGTATGGAGTGAGCACTCTATGTATTTTTTCTCTATGGTTTGACCAACTATAACAGGCAAGGCTGCTCGTTCGAGGACATCTGGGAGTCGGAGTACCCAGGGAGGCGCGGGCCGCGCGCCTGCCACGCGCTGCTACAGGGGACCCAGGACCACTTCTACCCCGTGTTCCGGAACAACCACTACGCCGTGTTCCGGCTCCACGACTACAGTGTCAGGTACTATCCCATCTGCTACATGACGAATAGTAACGGACCTAAAATAGGTCCTTGAGGCACTCCCATAGTGCTGTGGTCTACACAATCGAAAGCTTTAGATAGGTCGCACAAAACTACCGCCTGCCACGCGCTGCTACAGGGGACCCAGGACCACTTCTACCCCGTGTTCCGGAACAACCACTACGCCGTGTTCCGGCTCCACGACTACAGTGTCAGGTACTGTCCCATCAGATACATGACGAATAGTAACGGACCTAAAACAGGTCCTTGAGGCACTCCCATAGTGCTGTGGTCTACACAATTGAAAGCTTTAGATAGGTCGCACAAAACTACCCCGTGTTCCGGAACAACCACTACGCCGTGTTCCGGCTCCACGACTACAGTGTCAGGTACTGTTCTATTCTGGACATTAAAATACATTAACATTACTGGACCTAAAACAGGTCCTTGTTGAGGCACTCCCATAGTGCTGTGTGGTCTACACAATCGAAAGCTTTAGATAGGTCGCACAAAACTACTGAGCTGGTTCTGCATAATGAGAATAGGGAATATTACGCGAAACTCTGCGTAGGGTAGCCACTACTATTATTCACAATCTGAGGTCTAGGTTCTATTCTGGTCATTAAAATACATTAATATTACTGGACCTAAAACAGTTCCTCGTGGTACTCCATTCTACGATGTCATCTTGGACGCATCAATGACATACACGAGGCCTAAAACTGATCCTTGTGGTACTCCGATGCAGTGCTTACAAAATCAAAAACTTCTCATTTCGGTTTCTCAGGTCTTTTGACTTGACCTTTTGATATTTATGTGCTTGATATGATTTAATGAGGTCTAACACAAGTCCTTTGATCTATTTAGGTTTTAAAAACACTGTGGTTTACACAATCTAAAGCTTTAGATAGGTCGCACAAAACTACTGAGCTGATTCTGAAGAATGGGAATTCAATGCATTCGTTTTTATGACACTTGTAAAGGTTTTAACCAATTTAAAAAGTGGAGATTTTTTTTGCGAAAAGCTTTGCTTGTAAATAATTAGTTTTATAGTATATTTGTTTCTTTTTCAGGTACATGCCTCGTAGCTTTGACACTTGACAGCCGGCCGGGATCGACGATCTGGCCACGCACCAGTTAGAGTGAGACGCGTCTATCATTCTCTCTTTCTCAAGGGCATAGTGAATAAGTGTTAATATTTTTAAAGGACTAACTATGAAAATAATTCTTAAGTGTTACAATTTATCTATAGCCAAATTTGATGTAGAAGATTAGTTGTAAAAAAGTCGTCGTTTTTTCAAGTCTCGCCCGAGTCGGTGAATTTTTCAACTTTTTATTTATTTGCAAAAATGTTGAATATGTTTTTTTCAACCTACTTACTATCCTAAGGGTGTTACCACACCAAAGCCATCGATCGATTGGTGTAGTAACACCCTAAGATCGTTCCGACTTTGTCAGTAATGGACGCTTCACACCAGAGAGGTGTCACATTCACATGTGCGTACTAAGGCGCGTAAATTATTGCGAAATATAAAATTTGACACCTCAAATACTAATTTTGTGAAATATTTTGAGTTGAAATTTTACGTAATTTTCTGACTAATTAACTTTTTAATTACTTGTATAAAGTTGTGTATAAAAACGCATTTAAGTAAGATTGAATAAGTATTACATATGTTATATTATAATTATATATTTATTTTTGTAAACGGGTCATATGCGGGTTGTCGACAGATTTATAAACAAAATAGTTTTACAGCTTAAGTAGATGGCCTAAAGAATGTCTTATGGCTTCAAGAGTAAGAAAAAAAATAAAAATACAATTATTTACCTATTTAGTTTTAGCTTCAGTTTCAAAAGTATATAAACTGTATTATATGTATTACATTTAATTTTTTACTTCGAATATAAATAAAAGCATATACTGGGTGACCCAATCGTGATGTGATTAATGTAGGTACCTAAGTTAAGGTTATTTGTACTTAAATTAAATGGTTGTTCAGTTTCATTCGTCTTTTTATTTGCGTATAGAACAATATGTAGGTAGACATATACCTACCACAAAATAAGTACCTATACCTAACGCGGCGAATGATGTATTGACTTTAATTCCGTGCGGGGCGGGGAGGAGCGTGGCTATTTTGTATAAAACACCATTACGAATGATGATCCCTATCAGGGATGTTGCGAACATCCGCATCCGCAACCGCGGAACTTCCGCATTATTTTCAACATCCGCATCCGCATAAAATCGATGCGGAGCTTATGCGGATGCGGATGTCGAACAAGTCGGTACAGGAACGTCTTAGCGGCGGCGTAAGTGCTAGGTAATTTCGTCATTACCTATAACGAAATCGTCTAGATCCAGAAAAGTCGGCCAAGTTACTGTTTATTAAATATAACGCACCTATATTCTTGCTCAAATACTAAACGTTTCGCTTTTTTTTTTAATAAAAAAATACTAAAAATGTATTATTTGACGTTTTCTAAGAACCTAATCTTGACATCCGCATCCGCGGATGTGAGCCTTTAAATATCCGCATCATCCCTGATCCCTATGATAGTTCCTTTAATTCTGTTTTAGTACCTAGGGCTTAATTTATTGCTTAAATGTTACATCACTACTGTAGTCTATGTAACATAGTATAAAACAAAGTCGCTTCCCGCTGTCTGTCCCTATGTATACTTCTTTAGATAAGCATAAACATCTGTTTAAAACTAAACATCTTTTATCTTAAACATCTGTTTAAAACTACGAAACTGATTTTGATGCGGTTTTTTTAATAGATAGAGTGATTTAAGAGGAAGGTTTATGTATAATTTGTTAACCCGTGCGAAGCCGGAGCGGGTCGCTAAATTTCTTAATAAATTAATGTGCTTTATTTCCAGAAAATGTCTACAAAAATTTTACGTTTGCTGTCACGTAAAATAAAAAAAATTAACAGTTATGTTCTTTATTTAATTCAAATCTATTTATTATTTTCACTTATTACAATAGCAGTTGCATAAAAAAGTCCTAGTAGTGTTATCTACCGATATTCTTGCTACACCTCTCTCTCCAATCCCCACATTCATCACTATCTCCTTCTCTTTTTCATTCGTCTCCCATATTGGTCTCCTATCGGTCTGACTTTCTGTCAAGTTTGATATTTGTATTTCAGCATTAAACTCTCTACTATCGTCATTCTGATTCGGTACTGTCAAAGATATTGGTTCACCAATGTTTGACATTCTATTTTTGTCATTCTGGCTAGATACTGTCAGATTTGATATATTTTCTCCTGTATTTGACTCTCTATTATCAGCGTTCTGACTCGGTACTATCAAGAATATTGGTACTTCAGCATTTGACTCTTCATTATTGACATCTTGACTAGATACTGTCGGATTTAAAATTGTATCTCCTGCATTTGACACTCCATTTTTGTCATTCTCACTCGACACTGCCAAAGATATCGGCTCTCCAATATTTTCCTCTTCATTATTTTCATCTTGACTTGATATCGTCGGATTTGAAATTGCTTCTCCTGTATTTGACACTCCATTTTCTTCATTTTCACTGGGTACTGTCAAAGATATCGGTTCTCCAATATTTGACTCTTCATTATTTTCATCTTGACTTGATACTGTCGGATTTGAAATTATGCCTCCTGTATTTGACACTCCATTTTTGTCATGCTCACTGGGTACTGTAAAAGATATCGGTTCTCCAATATTTGACTCCTCATTATTTTCATCTTGACTCGATACTGTCGGATTTGAAATTGTTTCTCCTATATTTGACACTCCATATTTGTCCTTTTTACTGGGTACTGTCAAAGATATCGGTTCTCCAGTATTTGCCTCTTCGTTTTTGTCATTCTGACTTGCTGCCAATATTTGTGGATCAGAGACATTTGACATTCCATTTTCAAGTGCAATGTTCGTCGATATTCTATCTTCCTCTTGAGCTTGTGGATCACTTGGCGTTAGGCTGGCGTCTTCTGGTTTAATTTCTGTTTCATTCTGTAATTTATAACATAACATTTAAACAGTATAGGCACCTCCGTTTTATAATGAAACACTACGATTTTCCTTACGTTTGTTTGAAAATTACAAGACAGTAGGCGAGCTTACTCAAATTGTTATGTAAAACATTTTGATTTAATGTCATTCTAATTACGTCAGGTGACAAACAAAAGTCACTAATTACTATAAAATATTTAAACAAAAATCAACCTTCTTTTCGTACTAATATGGTTCACTATGGCTATGAACTTGTGGTGGTATTTAGTGACTTTTGCTTGTCACCTGACGATTAGACACATTACTATACTCTGGCACACACAGTTTGTCAGTAGAATAAGGCGCGAAATTCTAATTTTCTATGGGAGGACAACCCTTACGCGTACATTTTTTAAATTTACCGCCTTTTTCTACTGACAAACTGTGTGTGCCAGATTATACCTAAATTATAGACAGAAATAAATGTCATAGACGAAAAAAGTGTAAGACCAAGTGTTCTAGAATCCAACCAGCATCTGAATTCGACGCCATAACCACTAGGCTACCCGGATTACGGCTCAAACAGTCAAAACTTTTTCCGTCACCGCTACGCTACGCGAGGAGAAAATCTTACTTCCTGGCCAAGGCAAGACGTAAAACTTTAGATAGACCAGGGGCGGTAATTCGTAAAGCCCCAGATCGCATATTTATGGCCCTCGCCTTCGGTTCGGGCCACAAACACCTGCGATCTGGAGCATTCACGAATTCACCTCCCTAGGTATGTAATGTACTATTACGTACCTGCTCAACAGCAGTTTTGTTAACGTACAACTCTTCACACCCCTCCCTGATATCCGGCACGTGACCAATCAGGAACCGCCGGTGCGCCTGCACATGCGTAAAGCTGGCAACAGCGTACGCGTTGCATTTGTTATTGTCACGTGGCGCAGTTGAAGCTATACCTATAATATATCACACATAGTATAAAACAAAGTCGCTTCCCTATGTGGGAAGCGACTAAAGCGGTAAAATTTCCATACATTTTTCGATCTTTCCATTACGCGATCCGATGGCGATTTCCGCCATCGCCATACAAAGTCTATGAAAAATGGTGACGGAATGGAAATAAAAACCTTGGAAAGATAGAAAGAGCTCGTGATTCTGAGTAGAAATAACATAAAAAATCCCAAATTTGAAAAAAAAGTGTAGGGACAACAAAAAAAAACGCCCATGTATGTTTAGATCTTTAAAACTACGCAACGGGTTTTGATGCGGTTTTTTTTTAATAGATAGTGATTCAAGGGGAAGGTTTATGTGTTATTTGTTAACCCGTGCAAAGCTCGCTAGTTGAAGAATAAAGATTTTCATTTACCGTGTATGTAAGGGATGTTTGATGTGTAGTAGATGAGACCGCCGCCGCTGTCGCCGCGGCAAAGGGCTCGTCCTGGAAAATATTTAGGGCTTTAGCACAAGTTTAGAATTTATTGATACATTCTATTATGTGTATTATATAATAGAACCCTAAAATACAATAGCCTTTTAGCCACAGAATGTAAGGTGTTAAGGAAGATTCTGGGACCCGTCATAAGAGAAGATGGCAGTTAGAGGATCCGAAAGAATGCCGAAATAGAACAGCTAACAGCCGAGCCGAACATAATAGGTGAAACCAAAGCGCATCGTCTCCGGTGGCTTGGCCATCTCGAAAGGATGGTTGAAGATCGGGCAGCCAAAAGGGCTTACTTGGGTCGACCAATGGGACACCGTCCTGTTGGTCATCCTAAATATCGTTGGGCGGACAGAGTGGAGGCAGATCTCCGTGAGCTCGGCGTCGGCGAAAGCTGGCGTGATACCGCTCTGGACCGAGCAAAGTGGCGTGCTCTTGTGTTGGAGGCCAAGACTCATTTTGGGTCATCGCGCCAGTCAAGTAAGTATGTGTATATATGGTACTCGGAAGACAGCAGCAACTTCACGCACGTCCTGCTTCACGTCACGGAGATGTGAAGATGATGCGATTGATGTGTGGCGTTACGCGACTAGATCGCATACGTACCGAACACATCCGTGGCAGCCTCGGAATCCGTGACGTAGCGGTTAAGCGGCAGGAAAGTCGTCTCCGATGGTATGGCCATATAAGCCGCAGACCGGTAGACTATGTAGGAAATAGATGCCTCAAGCTCACCGTCCAAGGCCATAGATCTGGCTAAGCGCTGGCTAGACGTCGTGACAGCGGACATAGAAGTGAACAATCTCACACCTGGATGCCGAAGACCGGGAAAGTGGAAAAGATTGAGCAGGAAAGCGGACCCTGGCGCTAGGCCGGAAAAACGCTAGGTTGGAGAAGAATTCTGATGTCGGCAGGGCCATAGAGAAATATAGTAAGACAAGAGTGCTCACTCCATACATCAGTTCAGACTTAATTTCAGTGTCTACATCTAGCATCGAGTAGCGGAACTATTATCAGTACTGCTACTTGACAATAGATGTAGCAGTACTGATAGTTCCGCTACTCGATGCTAGATGCTAATAGTCTTTTTGGTACTAAAACTGATGTATGGAGTGAGCACTCTATGTATTTTTTTCTCTATGGCAGGGCGCAAACAGCCTGTCCAAAAAGATAGCATGGGCACTACCAGCGACCATAAAGGAAGGAGGCTTCAAGTTATACGTCTGTGACCAAGAAGCAGAAAATTTAAAAGACAGAATTATGTTAGAATCTGCTGACTTCCGTACTGGAGAGCTTTTGATCTCTTTGGCATGCACACCATACCAGAAATTACTCGTCTCAACGAATTTCGAGATCCTTGTGAAATACTCACCAGTTTTCTGATCCCCCGCGCAGATCTTGTCACTAGTGATGTACTTGAGGAAGCTGTCTTCAGCCGTGCGGAGACACTCCTCGATATCCACATAAGGTAGCTCGAGGTAGTTGAGACGGTGCGACGGCGGGCCGTTGGGTTCCGTTAGACCCCAGCCAGCGATCTAGATACGTAGAAAATTGGAGACACAATATTGATATTAAAATAGCGCTTAACATATTTCGATTACGAGGATCGTTCGACAGGGTCAACACTTGGAGTCAAAGGAGCGTGGCCGCGGATGCACAAAAATTACTATTCTAGGAAATCCCTGGTTAAATACTATGGACTAGCTTCTGTCCGTGACTTCGTCTACGACTAACTAAGAACTATCCTATATCCTTTTCGGTTCAGGCTTTAAAAGGCGGATGCGGATGCGGATTTTTAAGCGGATGTCAAGATAGGTACATAAAAAACGTCAAATATTACATTTTAGTAATTTTTATTTCAATAAACCGGCCAAGTGCGAGTCGGACTCGGGTTCCAAGCGTTCCATACATTAAGTCCCACTCACGCTTGACTGCTCATTTCTAATAGGTTTTTTGGCTAATGACTAAATTACCTAGCAGTCTAGCACTTACGCCGATGCTAAGACGTGACCTATTCCAGATCCGCATCCGCATTAAACTCCGCATCGATTTTATGCGGATGCGGATGTTGAAAATTATGCGGTAGTTCCGCGGTTGCAGATGCGGATGCGGCAATTCGCAACATACCTCTGTTCTACACCTTACAGAGCCACTATTATTAGCAAGAATTCATACCTTTCCTAGGTTCCCGCTGGTGAGATGCGTCCCATCCAGGTCAAGGTCAAAGCTGACGCAGACAGGCCTGACTCCTGGAGCGTACTTCAACGACTGGGTCAGGAGGACGATGGCGATGTCGTCCTGGAAGCTGGTCTTACTGCCGCGGAAACGGGGAGGGATCTTAATGTCTTTAACCTGAAAATTCAATATAATCAGCCGAAAGGTACACTTGACATCCCGACCTACTTTTAGGTACTTTATGGAATTCGTCCAGTGTGAGGACGCGTCCTATTTCGTACCGTCCTATACGGATATGATGGTCGTTCTTGTCTACGTGACAGCGCACTGACAATCCAACCTCTAGACTGAGCTTAGGCCAATTCTTTCATGAAACCGATGCTGCCAAAAATACGGGGGTGCGGGGGGAAGAGGTGAGCGAATCCCGTGCCGTGATTGGTCCGTTCAAAGACACGGACCAATCACGGCACGGGATTGACTCGAAGATGGAGTAACGCTACCGTATGTACATGGCAGAGGGGGTAGCGCGACTATGCTATGTCTAGAGGTTGGATTGTCTGTGGTGACAGCGTGATAAAACCGTGTCAGTCACTTTCTATCCCGTGGTGTTAAAAGGTGACAGTTATTTTTTCATGTGGATAAAAATATCCATAATACGCCGGCTGAGGGACAAATCCAGTAACACTTAAGAATTAAGTAGGTACCTATCGAAGACTGCTGCCATTCTCGCGTATCAGTTTGTGGGTTGGACTAGCGTAGTGTGTTTCCAGTAAGTAATGGTACTAGTCAAAATCTATAAAAAAAAACGGGAGTTTCCGGTTCTCGCCATAAAAATCAGAATCAGGTTGGACTCACGTCTGAATGCTGCGTGTAGGTCTCTCCCTCGGTCTCCCAGGGTCTGAGAAGCTTGCCCGCCGCCACCGCGAACACTGCTGGACGCAACGCACCCACCTCATCGTCCCAGAAACAGTGAGCCGCTGAAACGTTCATATACTTCATCATCATCATCATAACTTTAGAAATTTGCTCTTGTCGGTGGAGATTAGGGTTTGCTCCCGGGAAATACCGGAACCGAAAGTACCGGGAATTCCCGCGATTTAGAGCCAAGCAAAGAACCGGGATTTCAAAATCAAAATCCCGGTTCTTTCGGGATTTTCGGGACTAGCATTTCCGGTATAATATTTGACTGTTTTCTGTTACTTAGCATGAAATATGATGTTTTTAAAGAATTAGTTATTTGTACAACAAGAGATCAAAGTTTGATATTTCTTCGAGTGGTTATTTTGAGTCCCGTGAAAGCGAAAGATTCTATAGTCTCGCTACGCTCGTGAATCTAATTTAGAATCTTGAGCGTAGTAAGGGACTCAAAAGCGCACGAGATGTAAATAACTTTGATCTCGTGTAGTTCACAAAACTTTTCACCTCAGCAGTGAGAACATATTAGACAACCTGAAAAATTTAATCCTTCTTCATCACTTACCTATGCACTCATGCTTTCTTAAGATATACTAACAATTAAGTTGAATTGCCACAATCAAACACAAAAACAAAACGTAGTAAATTTCAGTTACCTAAATAGGTAATATATGGAAACAACGACCTTCAATCGACAACTTTTTTTTGTAAAAAAAAAACATTGTAAGATACGGTCCGAATTGCGGATACTTACTATGTATTTGTAAACTATAGTGGAGATTCTTAAAATTATCATTATTTATTTTACGTGATATTCTGTGTATTTTTTGAGTTCATTATTTTAATCGTACAATAAATAACGTACGTTCAGTTTTTATGAAATCTTAAATTTTATTTTCATTTATTAATTATTAAGAATCCATATTCGTATGTATTTTGGAACGATGCGTTCTGACGTTTTTCGGGGGTCTATTATAAACCGTCAATGTACCGTTGAATGTAGTTTGAACCTTTTTTTGTCTCTTTCTTTTTGCTAAAGACGTGAAAGGGACAGAGATAATAGAATCCAAGTATTTCGAACTTGTATTAGAGCCCGCATGTTGAAATGACATTTGAATATTAAGGTCACTTGAATCATTGAATGTCATTTTGTCTCACTCAGTGAGCAAAATGCGATTTTGCTCACTGTTTTTAAGTAGCAAAGTACCCTTGTTCGAGCTGCTGAGGTGAAAATATATTTTATCAATATACCTAAGGCTGATGCTAAGAATTTTACGGCTGACCACATATTAAAATCAAAACAAAAATAGTCAATGAGTTTGACAATGCCGACAGTATAAAATTGCGTAATCTGAGACTTTAAGGGCATAATGATATTCTGGCGCTGTTTACAGTCAACCCGAGCAATAAGATCCTAAAGCACTGGACAGCCGTGCACCTGGACGAAAACGGCAAATAATATGTAGGTATAAAAATCTGACAAGGGACATTTATAACTTCTGCTTCATTGTATTTTAAATTTTATATTATTTTGTAGTGTTGTAATTTATTGTATTGTACTGTATGAGTTTAAAACTTGAAATAAACAATATATTATTATTATTATATTATTATTATAAGTGTTTCTAACATAAATTATTTTATATTAATAATTAGTTTTTTGTACATTTAATACGAATTTTGTAATTAATAAAACACTCATTTTAATTCAAACACGGTATAGTATAAGAAACTCTCATATGATAAGGATATTATAAAATAAATTAAAATATTATCCCGGCATATGGGTCCTTGGTAAATTCTTAATTCTGGATGAATAATTTCTTGATTTTTCGTATTGATAGTTCTGTTATTATAATTATATACGTAGGTAATATATGTAAATATATCCCTGCCAAAGCCCACTTTGAACGCATGCGAAAATGAGCATTAATTTTTTTTATCCT
The DNA here is from genome assembly GCF_948474715.1 of Cydia amplana. Classification (NCBI taxonomy): domain Eukaryota; kingdom Metazoa; phylum Arthropoda; class Insecta; order Lepidoptera; family Tortricidae; genus Cydia; species Cydia amplana. The sequence continues at coordinate 1,704,649 of NC_086093.1, read as the reverse complement.
TTTTCACGAAACGGCTTACATATTTAAAATAAATGATGATAGTACTGAGCCACAATTCTGTTTTTGTCGATGTGTTTCAACAAATATAGTAAAAATGTAATTTAAAATTAAACCAAATTATATTATTTAGTAGTATGTACGCAGAGGCAGTCCATATCACAGGTACTTAATGTAGGCAATGATTGTATGGCTTAAAGACACAAATTATCGTAAAAAAGAAGTGTGTGTACCTTCACTATGGTACTTTTTATACTATATCAATGTTTAGAGAAAGATTTATGGTCGTTTTACGCTTTTTTTACTGAAAATTGAGGCAAAAACTTTTTTTGAAGGCAGTCCCGAAAATACCGGGAAATCCCGGTTCCAGTTTTGCCTGGTACCGAAAATCCCGGTTCTTTTAATCAGTACCGGTTCAGCAATCCCTAGTGGAGATCGCCAATCATTTCGTTCTTGTGCCAGTCTTTTAATTTCCGCATACGACGCATAGTTTTTAGGGTTCCGTACCCAAAGGGTAAAAAACGGGACGCTATTACTAAGACTTCGCTGTCCGTCCGTCCGTCCGTCTGTCACCAGGCTGTATCTCATGAACCGCGACAGCTAGACAGTTGAAATTTTCACAAATGATGTATCTCTGTTGCCGCTATAACAACAAATACTAAAAATAAAATAAATATTTAAGGGGGGCTCCCATACAACAAACACGATTTTTTTACTGTATTTTTTGTTGATGGTGCGGAACCCCCCGTACGCGAGTCCAACTCGCACTTGGCCGGTTTTTATTTGACTGAGATAAGTAATTCTAGGTTTCCCCTCTTCTCGATGTTTAGGAAAAAGTTGTCAAGGCATATCAGGTGTCCTATCATCATGCCTCTCCTATTTCATAAACTTTTTAAACGTTTCCTTAATTTCACCCATTTAATCTGACTTAAACACTAAATAATTTACAAAAATATGCCACGTACCTGATAGAACCACATCAGCTTTAACCAGCGACCCGCCGCACACCTGCATATACGGAGTGAAGGTCTTGGAATATATCCCGACATGCCACTGCAGCGACGGAGCGAAGAGTAGACCATACTTTGGGACTGGTCGCGACCTGGTCCCATGTCCAAACGGACGGCGCTTATAACCCGAAAAAGGTCTGCGTGTCGTAGTATTTTTCTTTCCTTCAGGAGTACTTGGAGTAGGAGGAGTAGGGTTAGTGACTGATTTTGTGTCACTGTTCTGGTCAGAAGAGGCATTTGTGTCTTCGGTTTTGTCAGTATATCTAGGCGGTTCGTCAACATATTTAGGTGGTTCGTCAACATATTTAGTCGGTTCGTCAACATATTTAGTCGGTTCGTTAACATATTTAGAAGGTTCGTCAATATATTTAGGAGGTTCGTCAACATATTTAGGAGGATCGTCAATATATTTAGGCGGTTCGTCAACATATTTAGGAGAATCGTCAATATATTTAGGCGGTTCGTTAATATATTTAGGCGGTTCGTCAACATATTTAGGAGGATCGTCAATATATTTAGGCGGTCCGTTAATATACTTAGGCGGTTCGTCAACATATTTAGCCGGTTCGTAAACATATTTAGGACGTTCGTAAACATATTTAGGAGGTTCGTCAACGTATTTCGGCGATTCGTCAACGTATTTAACAGGTTCGTTAATATATTTAGGCGGTTCGTCACCGCTGCTTTCAGGATACGAGTCGTCATCATCATTGGTACCATCAGGAAATGTGGCAGGTTCTGAGCCATCATTAGTCTCATCGGGTGATGGTTTGGAGATATTTTGTGCTGCTTGAGAATTATCATCAATATCCTCGCCTGGATTTATTGCTTGCGTATGGTTTTCTGGAAATTAGAAGTAGTTCTATAATTTTATTTGGTAGTTTTAATGTAACGAAGGGCACTAGAGCCATAGTTACTGAGGTCCAACAAGATTTATAATCTTAAGTATACCTTTAAACGAGCAATTTTTGTAAGTATATATTTATATATATATATTTCGGGGATCGCGAAAACGGCTAACGATTTCGACGAAATTTGCTATAAGTAAGTATATAGCGGTTTTCCGGGGCGAAAATTCGATCTAGCTAGGTCTTATCTCTGGCATAGAGAAAAAAATACATAGAGTGCTCACTCCATACATCAGTTTTAGTACCAAAAAGATTATTAGCATCTAGCATCGAGTAGCGGAACTATATATGTACTGCTATGTCTCTGGGAAAACGCGCATTTTTGAGATTTATATGTTCTCCGAGCAAAGCTCGGCCTCCCAGATATTAACATCTAAAACCTCACCGTATGCGTTTTCCTGACTAGGATTTTCTTGACCATTTCCATTGTGACTACTTCCAAAATTATCTTGACCGCTCTGACTGAATCCAAAACTACCGTCGTTTGTCAATCCGAATTTCTGCTGCCATTCGCTCAGCCACGGGTATTGCTGCAAGATTTGACTGATCTGTGCTGGTTCACTTATTTGAAAAGTATGGTAACTTATCTCAGGCTGACTTTCGTAACTTTCATAAGTATGGGTGCCGACTGTCTCATAAGTATGACCATGGTCGCTTGGGTAACTGGTTTCATAAGGAGTTTGGGTGCCGTGGACTGAAGGAAGATTAGGAAATACTAGTGTTCCTGAAAAGATAAACAGTTTGTAAAATTTAAAAAAAACGGTCAATATGGCTAATAAAAAAGAAAAAAAAAATTAGAAAACAGGTCTTTGGTTAGTAACTTAAGACCTAGGTATGTTAGAAAAAGACCGTCTATTCGTCTACTAGCGTTTTTCTCGAACAAACAAAATTGATAATTTCATCGACAATGCAGCGATTGCTTTTACTTTCAGCAATCAAAAGCTGTTGGCTTTTTTTCCTACGGTTGAAAATCAAAGAAATATACGCTCGTGGACGGAATAGCCCTTATGACGGAATTAGCCACATTGACTTTATCATAGTTTCTGCTGAGAAAAGTCGTATCAAAACCAAGAGGAAAACGCACTGAGAAAAAGCTAAATACTGAACAGATATATCGGAGCGGCCAAGATGCTCACAAATATCTGAACACGCCTCTATTGTCAAGGCGCTAGGGCGTGTTCAGATATTTTTGAGTACCTCGGCCGCTCTGATGGCGATCGTACCTTTATTCAATGATTTTTCCTGTTGTCGACAACACATTTGCACTACAAAATCAGTGAGTTAGCTTAGACGAAGTTTAGTAAATATGGATATTATAACAATAACCCACAATTAACTGGAAAAACCAGTATTGCAATAGACCGGTTTATAAAAATAACAAATCTGGAAAACAGGAGTTATCCAATGACCTTTCCGCTTTTTGTTAGGGTTTTTATAATTTACTGGTTTTTCCCTACCTACCGTAAAATGGGGTGAGTAGGGGCAAAACTGACATTCAAACCTCGAGAACATTTTATTTTTACATATGCAAACTGAATGGTGTATATAAGTGTTCCGGACGTTTGTATTTTAGTTTTTTATTTTGGGTAGTTCCATTTCATAACTTTGACGATAAACAGGAAATCCCACCTCACCCCGTAGTCCCTCGTATATGGGGCATGGGGTGAGTTGGGTTTTCATACAAAGGTGATTTTGGAAGATTGTTGGGTCGATTTTTTTATTATGAGTTAATACTCATAATAATATAATGGAGCTATAGTAATCTATAGCTCCATTTTTAATTGGAATACATTATTTTTGTAGCAATAGCCTTAAGATCCCATCTCACCCCCCTTCCATTCCTTCTCTCCCCTATTCATAACCCAACTCTCCCCGCGAACCCTACTCACTCCATTTTACGGTAATCCGTTTTTCGATTGACGATTTTTTTTCCTGTAGGTTGTCATTGTCACACAAACACCTTATTAAAATCCTTAAAATTTGACTACAATCTGCGAGCATATCTCGATAGACTTGCTATGCCTACTTTTATGCCTGTAGGTGTGTTTCATTACTAAACAAAGACATTTTAAAAATATAAAAAAAAGAGTTTCGTTATGTTAATTGTATTGAGGTCACAATCGGAAGTTAGGCTTCATTAAATTGTCCTTAAGTTTTTTATAAGTAAGTACCTAGGTATATTATATGACCTAATTCCTATTCTAATAGTTATTTTAAACAGACTTAGCTCATCATCTTCCTCGCGGTTGTCCTGGCATTTTGCCACGGCTCATGGGAGCCTGGGGTCGCTTGGCAACTAATCCCAGGAATTGGCGTAGGCACTAGTTTTTACGAAAGCGACTGACATCTGACCTTCCAACCCAGAGGGTAACCTAGGCCTTAGTCCGGTTTCCTCAGGATGTTTTCCTTCACCAAAAAGCGACTTAGCTATTAACATCATAAAGTTAAACACCCAGATTGTTTTCAAACAAAAACTTAACCTTCCCAAAGTAATTTAAATTTAATAAAATTTCCAACTTTTTTATAACTGTACTTACCAAATAGCAGCAAAAACAACATCGCGAACTTCATCAAAGCCTTGATAATGATTAAATAATAATAAATATATTTAAAACTTTAATAATTATTCTATTGGAATAAACACAGAACCTATCGGTGCGGTCAGACTCTAATAACTGACGAACTAAACATGTTTAATGCGTCTACACAATTTTAAAAATACGGCTTTTGTTTTTTTATAGTTGGTCAAACCAATTTGTCAGTAAATAAGAACAAAAAAACTATACTCATCCTTTTCTTTTGGGTGCTAGTAGGGTTGCCAACCGTACTATATTATATAGTATTGTACTATATTTTGGCTCTCTGTACTATATACTTTTGGAAAAATATATAGTACGCTATAATACTATATTTCCGATTAAACGTATGTTACACTTATGTTTAGTATTTTATCTAAAAGTACCATATTTTTTTGAAATGTACTATATTTTTGATGCCCTATTCTGGAAAATACTATATACTACCAAAAAATAGTTGGCAACCCTAGGTGCTAGTGCTAGTGTTATACAAACAAGATAGTATGATTCTCTCTGTCTATGTTTGAAATGAGACTGTCCTTTGACAAACTATAGGTATCAGGCGACGGGGCCCGTTTCTCAAAAGCTTGTAACTTGTAATACTTACAAGTGGAAGTCACATAGCTTGTCACACACGAATATTTGACCCACTTCTCGGTTTCCGATTGAGCTGAAATTTTGCATACCTACATATATGTATGTATGTCGGATGACAATGCAGTATAATGGTACTATTGAGCTGATTTGATGATGGAGGCTGTTGGATTGTGTTTGGGGTTTTTAGAATTGTCTCGATGAGTATTTGTTGCCTGTGGAAAAAAGTACAGTCAGCGATAAAAGCTTGTATCAAAAATGAAATTTTTGGCAAAAAAATATTTACATTCCAGATAATAAAATGACAGACGCTACCGCTTATGGCAATAAGAAATTTGCTCTTGGCTACCTATAATAAGGTAGGTTAAATCGAAAATATCTGATGACAACGGTGCGGTACAATCAAGTGTAAAAATATGGGTGCATACAACTCAAAAAATATGTCCCATAGTTCTTAATTCGCCAACATAAGACCTATGTAACATATTTTTGAGTAGGTATGTTGTGTATATACACCCATATTTTTGCACTTCACTGTACTTACGCAAGTTAGCGTGGAGATTGCAAATCTTTATTTTGTATATGTCTGTGGTTTCAATAAACACACATAACAAAATGTATATCTAAGATGCATCGTAATTTTCATAAACCTGTTTTAAGTTGATTCAAGGTGATATCATGAACTTTAAATGTTACATACTTATCTTTTCAGTTGACAATGTCCGATGTGGTATGGAGAATTGGTAATTTAGTAAGGAAACAACTTTAAATTGCAAATTGTCGGTTGTTAAAATAAGTTTGTTTTGCTGCACCGTGTATTAACTGTATTTTATCAAATTTATATAATTGTTCTGATATTGGGATAGATTAATAATTTAATTGATGTTTATTACAGGTTACCTAACAAAAGGTCATATCATAATTGTAATTTAAGGATTTTTAGCAATTTTTACGTTTAGTTTATTTTATTAGTTTTCTGGCCGAATGGTTTGGTATTTCGGCGGCTCTTTTACACCAGGGTGCGTAGCCAACATGCCATTCGCTTACGCTGCATAGCGATCGAAACGCAACTGTCACTGTCGCACTAATATGGAAGAGTGATAAGACACAAAGCGTTTCGTTGTCGTAGCGATAGCGTTGTCACCTTGGCTGGCAGCAAAAACTGTTGTGTCGCCAAAATGGTTTTTAGGGTTCCGTACCCAAAGGGTAAAAACGGGACCCTATTACTAAGACTCCGCCGTCCGTCCGTCCGTCCGTCTGTCACCAGGCTGTATCTCACGAACCGTGATAGCTAGACAGTTGAAATTTTCACAGATGATGTATTTCTGTTGCCGCTATAACAACAAATACTAAAAACCTTCGATCAACACGGGCTTCCGACACGTCGGAAGGGATAGACCCAAGCGATATCTTGACATTCAAATCATTCTGCCATTTTTCGCGGGGGGGGGGGGAACGTGCACACAGTCGCACTTCTCACACACTTACATACAAAATCCAATCTGTAATGACGACACAAATATATAGAAAATGACACACGTCAAAGACAAATCTTGCAAACCTCGATCTCTTTTTGTGTACGGACGAGTCACAAGTGTGACAACACGCACACTAACACATTTACGTCGAAGAATTTTATTGTATTCTGAGAGATGAGAAGTCGGATTTGTCGCTCGACCGATCCGCAATTTGTACTGGGCGAGCAAAATCGATAAATCCAGCAATTACATAAGACTAAAATATAATAATTGTGTTTAAATGTAATTAAACGTATGACATGTAAAAAAAATATTACATGTGAAATGTAACACCTTCTTTTTGTAAATTTGATGTCCTCGACCTCTTTTTACAACAAATAACCGAGCAATTAGGCATTTTTTCTGCTGCTGTGTTCACTCGCGCGTCTGGACTCGGTCTAGTTAAAAATCCGAGCGCAACTAGTTTTATTACCCGCGCTAGATCAGTTGATCTTGTACCTAGGCAGAGGGGAAATAGTGCGAATGCCGCATCCCCAGAATAAAATAAAGATTTAAGTGGGGCTCCCATACAACAAACGTGATTTTTGACCGAAGTTAAGCAACGTCGGGCGGGGTCAGTACGTGGATGGGTGACCGTTTTTTTGTTGATGGTGCGGAACCCTCCGTGCGCGAGTCCGACTCGCACTTGGCCGGTTTTAGTATTTAGTTTTTCATCACGGCTTTTCCATAAAACAAAGATCTGGGATAGTCCATAAATGTGTTAAATGTAGGAAAACTAATTGATTGAATGCAAAAATACCAGACGACAGACAGATGTGGTTTCCATTTATTCTTGTTATTAGGGTACAGCACTGCAGCTTTTAGAACAAAAAAACTAATGTACAATTAGTACAATTTGGTACAAAATCACTACATAGTATAATATACCTATAAAACAAAGTCGCGTCCCGCTGCCTGTCTGTCCCTATGTATGCTTAGATCTTTAAAACTACTCAACGGATTTTGATACGTTTTTTAGGGTTCCGTAGCCAAATGGCAAAAAACGGATCCCTTATAGATTCGTCATGTCTGTCTGTCTGTCTGTCTGTCCGTCTGTCCGTCTGTCCGTCCGTATGTCACAGCCACTTTTTTCCGAAACTATAAGAACTATACTGTTGAAACTTGGTAAGTGGATGTATTCTGTGACCCGCATTAAGATTTTCACACAATAATAGAAAAAATAAATTTTTTTTGGGGGTCCCCATACTTAGAACTGAAACTCAAATATTTTTTTTTTTTCATAAAACCCATACGTGTGGGGTATGCAGGGATCGGAACCGGTTTTTTGCAAAAACTTAGAAATAACCATATTTTTCGAATTATTTTATACTCTAAATGTAGGACTCAGTTGTGTTTTTAGGTTACGACTTCATATTATTAGATTGCCCAATTAGAAATGAAGTAATTAGCAAAGAACGAAAAAATACCGTTTCCGTTCCCATACAAAAAATACCGGTATCCGATCCCTGGGGGTATGGATAGGTCTTCAAAAATGGTATTGAGGTTTCTAATATCATTTTTTTCTAAACTGAATAGTTTGCGCGAGAGACACTTCCAAAGTGCTAATATGTGTGTCCCCCCCCCTGTAACTTCTAAAATAAGAGAATGATAAAAGTAAAAAAAATATATGATGTACATTACCATGCAAACTTCCACCGAAAATTGGTTTGAACAAGATCTAGTAAGTAGTTTTTTTTTAATACGTCATGAATCCCCTAAATACGGAACCTTTCATGGGCGAGTCCGACTCGCACTTGGCCGCTTTTTTTAATAGATTTAGTGATTCAAGAGGAAGGTTTATGTATAATTTGTTAACCCGTGCGAAGCCGGGGCGGGTCGTTAGTATAAAATAAAAAAGCGCTGGTGGCCTAGCGGTAAGAGCGTGCGACTTGCAATCCGGAGGTAGTGGGTTCAAACCCCGACACGTACAAATGAGTTTTTTTGGAATTTTTGTACGAAACATCATTTGATATTTACCAGTCGCTTTTCGGTGAAGGAAAACATGGTGAAGAAACCGGACTATATATAGGTACCGGATAATCCCAATATTATGTGTTAAATTTTCGCCCATTTTTTGGGTAAAACTTATATACCCACTCAACACATACGTTTACTTATGTGAACTGGGATTACCAGCCTCGAGTTCCTAAACGACCTCGCCCACAAAACGGAACCCTCAGATTTCAAGACGAAACTTATTGGCCCAGAAACTTAAAAAAAAAACCCCTAATCTATATATGCACCCACATGTTTATTTTAATTTCAACCGTAGATATAAGACCACAAGGTATAATTTACAACGTTGGTCACTCCCAGGTGGACCAATCAACGAAAATACGATATAATATGTTTGCTATAATGGTTTCGTACCGTTTTGGTAGAAGGACGACCAGTATAGGATCCATCGCGCATGCGCGCGGTGCCTACTTTGTATATATTATATTTTATATTGTGAAGTGTATATAGTTAAGTTACGATGTTAAGGACTATTATAGTTTTAGGTATTTTAGGTAAGTGTTATGTTATGTGTGTTACTTTTACTTAAGTATTTAATTTATGTGTTTGATAATGATAAGCTTGCGTATATCCTGCGTTCGTTTATTTTCTTTAAATAAATATTATCACAATGATAACAATTACTAATGTCAAAAATACAAAATGAAGATGTCCTAAAATACAAAAAAATATGTAATATTACATGAAGATATCTTAAAATACAAAAAATAATATCATATATTATATTATTAAGTAAAGTAAGGCAGTTGCTGGCGTATTAGTTATTTTTAAGGCTTTTTTTGCATCCCAAAGGAGTATGTTTGTGTAAAACTAAGCCCAAGCAAAGAGAATTAATTTCCCTTGTCTCTGGCCCAAGGAAAAAAGTTACTATTTTATTATGTGTAAGTTTGTTTTATTGTTCCTCTTTTTTATCGGTATTTTAGCCAGGAGGCAGGAATAAACTATTTCTATTCTATTATACAATTTCCATTCTGAAAAAAAACAGGTTATGTATGTATAAACTCTTTATTGTACAAAACACAGAACACAAATATATGGCACAGGATATCCAGTACAAAGGTGAACTTATCCCTTTAAGGGATTTCTTCCAATTAACCTTTGAGTAGATGAGAATTCATGAAGAACGGTACAGCTTGGACCGATTCTACGTATTTATCCCAGTTTCATTTCATAATACAAAAGGCATCAACGATTCCTGAGCCTGACAGGCCTGCACTTCGTTTCGGCGGGACCTTATAATATTATTTGAACTTATATTTTCTTTATTAGGGTATATTTGACTACTAGTCAAATCAGTTTCTTTTTTGACCGGCGCGCTCCCGCCCGGCGTGCCTGGCGCCCCCGACCGGCCCGAATAAAATTTTCTTTAGTCTTGAATAAATACAGGAAAATAACCTAAAATATTGGATATTTTTGTATGTATATTTTCCTCGCAATCGAAGTGAAAAGCAGAGTGTACAACAAGGTTCGCTTCGCTCAGACCAAAAAATTGCCTCGGGTAAAAATGGGTCACTTTATGCCCTTGTTGTACAATCTACTATTTTCGCAGTTTAGAATTCCTTTCCGGGTTATAATGGGTTTCCTTATAATGCAATAGTTATGTAAGTATCTACATAATTAACTGACATTATGAACAGACTGACAAACCAGTCAAAATGTCATCTGCACTAGTTACCCTTGACCAGTAGACACAATAAATTCAAATTATTATTTCATCTATCAATTTTGAAATGGCCATATGTGGGCGATTAAACTTTTATTTAGCGTAACTAGGTTTAGGTTAGGATTTTACAGTTTACACAATCCATACTAACATAACATTATAAATGCGAAAGTGTGTCTGTCTGTCTGTTGAAATTTGGTATACAGACACTTTAAGTTTCGGGAAAGGATATAGGACACTTTTTATTCCAGAACTCAAGGGGGTGAAAAGGGGGGTGGAAATTTGTATGGGGAATCAATAACCGCTGAACCGATTTCGATGAAACTTGGTATGCGGATGATTTGAGATACGGGGAAGAATATAGAAGAGTTTTTATCCTCGAAATCATCCCTTAAGGGTGTTAAAAATGTGGGTGAAAAAAGGGATGAATAAAAAGCAGATTTGTCTTAAAAGTAAGGTACCCAAATTACTTATTCCATGCAGACAAAGTCGCGGGCAAAAGCTAGTCAAATATATAATTGAGTAATATGGCATTGTAAGGTCAGCCAGGGGCAATGACAGAATGGCACCTATGGCATAAAATAAATAATAGTAGGTACTACCGTCCCTGTCTAATGTATGGCTCTATCCCTTTCGGCTATTTAGGGCAGCATTTCTGAGTAGACCGGTACAATCGAGTGGATCTATATCTGAATCCCTAAAGTCTCTTTTCTCCTATCTTTGCATTCCCTAATATTGTTTGTCATAATGATCAGTTGTCCTGACACTAAAAACCCTAATTTTGGTTTCCCTAATTATTGATTGCTTATCCTAATGTTATTAAGCATATTTTCTTTTTTGCGAGGGTCGCAGTTCTAACCCTAACCTAACCCACTTTTGTGGCAGCAAGTTCTAAAACCTAACCATTTTTCAGAACCTTACATTATGGAAAATAATCGTTATGACAATTGATCGTTAGGGCATGTGCCCATTAGGACAAACCAGTTAGGGCAAGTGACTTTAGGACAAACGTTATTAGGGATTCAGAATGACACCCCAATCGAGTGCATTGGCAGTGTTCACCTTTAGAGCGAGAATAGTTTTTAAAAACCGGACAAGTGCGAGTCAGACTCGCCCACACGGCGTTCCGTACCTACTAATTTAACTTTTTGTGAAGTGAAAACTTCTTTAGCGGCGCTGTGCACTTTTTGAGGTGGGGAAAAAATGTTAAACTCGCGACAGATCACGTGACCTGATCTAAAAACTTTCATCATCTTTGTCATTGAATTTTTCTTTATTGATTTAAATGCCATCTAGTGAGTTTCGCTCTAACTGGTATTAATATAACTCGAGTACTAACAGTGATGTGCTTAGGGGTTTCAAGTAATGCGCCGAAAGAACGCTAGATGGCGTTAACCTCAATTATACATAGTGCTGCAGACATTTTGCAATGCCATTGAGTTTACACTTCTGCCGGCACTCCCGGAGTGCAATCCGTTGTTTTTTTAGAAGTGTTTCTTATTTACACGTGTTTTTACAAAATATAATTATTATAATTAAGAAACTATCCGCATATTGCACATCCGTACACAAGACACGTTGGCAGGCGTGTCTCACTCCTCGATTTCGTCGCTTTGCTACAGGTAGCTAAAAGTACATCCATTCGGCCTCAATTTTGGGGAAAGCCATAAGCCGCGCGTGGCGCTGTCGCCACCTAGCGGCCATATCTGTGCTGATCGTAACAGACGCGTTTTGTTAGAGAGTGAGTCTTCTGTACCTAGTACTATTATTTATTCTGTGGCGTTGGACACTAAGCCGGGAAATCCGACGTGTGATAAAATATGAATTTACTTAGTACCTATGTAGAATTGTAGATACCTAGAGAGAGAATAAAGGATGACTCACGTTAGACCGGGCCGTGTCCGGGCCGGAGCTCCCAGAGCTTTGTTTTCTATGGAAAGCATCACGTGATCACCGGTCATCTGTCATAGAAAAATGAGCGCCGGTAGCTCCGGCCCGGACACGGCCCGGTCTAACGTGAGTCATCCTTGATATCGGTATTTCTTCCGTTAAACAGCAGAAGGACCACGTGCAGGCGAGACAAGCCGAGACACAAAGATGTTATTCGTACAGTCAGCAGCAGAAGTTGCTAAGCGGGCGAGGTGTTCAAAATTACATTGACACGCTCTTATTCTCTTAACAATAAAATCGCGTCAAGATCATTGTGAACACCTGGCCCGCTTAGCAACTTCTGCTGCTGACAGTACCCCTCCCCCCTACACACACACAACACATCACATGCTATTTTTCAACTACTATGTTAGACATGTCCACCTTGGCATCTTCTTCATCGATCTAAAGATGCAAATTGCAAGCTATTAAGTGCCTTATTAAATAGACATAATTCACATAATCTGGTCGGTATATGGACATTTAACCCTCCGACCGCCAAAGTTGTTATATCGCGGCATCAGCCAAATATCAACCTTCGTACATTCCCACAAGGTTCACGATTAGATAACGCGCCGCACGGATTCTAAATATACATATCACTACACCTTAAAAAACAAAGTCCCCCACCGCGTCTATCTGTTTGTATGTTCGCGACTAACTCAAAAACTACTGAACGGATTTTCATGCGGTTTTCACCTATCAATAGAGTGATTCTTGAGGAAGGTTTAGGTATTGTCATAGAGAAAAAAATAGATAGAGTGCTCACTCCATACATCAGTTTTAGTACCAAAAAGACTATTAGCATCTAACATCGAGTAGCGGAACTATCAGTACTGCTACTTGACAATAGATGATGATGTCGCCACCGACCGGAAAGTCTTATGCTGTTGAGATAAGACTTTCCGGTCGGTGCTACATCTATTGTCAAGTAGCAGTACTGATAGTTCCGCTACTCGATGCTAGATGTAGACGCTGAAATAATAGTCTGAACTGATGTATCGAGTGAGCACACTATGTATTTTTTTCTCTATGGTATTGTTAACCCGTGAGAAGCCGTGACGGGTCGCTACTGTCGCTAGTACATAAAACGTTTAAAAATAGGAAATATTGTACGTTTTATTTTTATCCTCTAGCCACCCAGAGACCTATAAAAAGGTCTCCTGTTCCATTCTAATTTGAACTTTGTGTTGACAAAATAAAATTTCATTTTGCTTGGCAAAGTTTGACGTATGGGCGGCTAGAGGTTATACGTCAGCAGATTTACGACGCGACGCATATCTATCTATACTAATATTATTATTACGCTGCACAAACTTCTTCAATGATATATAACTATGTAGTACGCGCTTATCATTTTAGCCTATTCCATGAATGTTACAGAGAGGCAAAGCCAAAATTAAAAATATGTATCTGATTTATGAACGTAACTCCTACGTTGAACGGTTCCCGCGCTGTCAACTGTCAATGTCATTGTGTTTATTCATGTTAGCCTAGACCATTAGGGCTTAATAAAATATAACTTTTTTAATAGGAAATAATAGTAAATATATAATAAATATGTGAAAAAATAAAATATTAGTGTACGACAGTCCGACCAATTACAAAATTGGAAGAAAATACAAGAAGATTGAAGAAGAAAATGCTACTTTCGCGACCAAGGTCAAAGGCGGCGTCGTTTCGTGGATAGCATGACTATCCACCCGGACATGTTGCATATCAAAATAAGAATCTAGCAGCATCATCATCTCCATCTCCGCCAGCGGCGTAGAGAAAAAAGCGATTTTCGCGTGGCGTATAAAAAGCAATCTGTGCCCTCCTCGCTCGCCAGCGACCGAATGTACATATCTAAATTTCCGAAAGAAAATAAACGCAAGGTAAGAAATATTTGTTCATGATTTTCGACGTTTGTGCTAACCTGTGCATTCTGGATTTTTTGGAACACTATTCTAGCTAGGTGTATATCTGTCCGCTAACTGCACATGGTGACTGAGCTGTGCACTGCATTCTGGAGCACTATTCTAGGTGCATCTGTCTGCTAACTGCACACGGTGGTTGTGCTGTGCACTGTGCATTCTGGAGCACTATTCTAGGTGCATCTGTCTGCTAACCGCACACGGTGGTTGTGCTGTGCACTGTGCATTCTGGAGCACTATTCTAGGTGCATCTGTCTGCTACCTGCACACGGTGGTTGTGCTGTGCACTGTGCATTCTGGGCCACTATTATAGGTGTGTCTGTCTGCTAACTGCACATGGTGACTGAGCTGTGCACTGCATTCTGGAGCACTATTCTAGGTGCATCTGTTTGCAAAATAGCTATACTAAGCTTTTTGGAGTACTAACCTAGGTATCTCTGATGATATTTGGACTTGGCAATCTTTCACATACTAATACTAGGTGCATTCAATGCCAGTATCTTTGGGGCATTGTGGTGTTGTCACTTATTCCTTACTAACAGCACTGAGATATGGCTCATATCCTACCTGCCAATGGCAGTGGAAGGCCACAAGTCTTGCTAGAACTGGGTTTTGTAGACTAGACACGGCTCTTAACCCCATGAGTTAATCAATGTGGTATGCAAAATTAGGCCGTCTCTTGGTATGTACTATGACTTCAAGTAGGTGAATTAAAACATTTATTCTTATTTCAGCAAGCAAGGAATTAAGCGAGTAAATCTTGACATCATGGGACGGAGGCACCAGAAATTTGGATATGGAAAAATCCTAATAGGACAACCTCGTTGTTTGTTTTCAGATGTACAATTAAGAACATTACAAAACCAGTATGACCCAAACAAGATTATGCAAAATAATCTGCGCTGTAAAAATTTTATTGGTGCTCTATTGGTGAGATGCTTGTCAGTAAGGAACAAGGCTAAGTATTTGTTTGCTAACTGTGATGATTTAGCTCTCAATCAATTTTGTGCTGAAACCGGCTATGACAAGCTGGTGTCGCTTTTAAGTGACTGACCGTCTTTTGTGTGATTATCATCACTGAGAATCTTCGCTAAGGCAGTGGTCCTTTAAATACTAAAGCACAATAAATGGCATTAGAGATTTTTTATTTTATTTTTAAACATGCTGTCGACAAGTGATATTATAAGAAAATCTAGCAGAAAAACGAATGGCTTACGGCCCGGTACTTCAACTTTAAGGGCTCAATTATCAATCATATTTTCCAATGTATGTTTTGCTGTTACTTGTATTTGTTTCATATAATAAAGTATTCATTTAACATTACAACATACAAAAACCCTGGTCAAAAGCAGCGATAAAGAAGCGGAGCAACACTTTCCTCTCTGCAGTCACAATGTGGTCGCACTCAAGTGACATTACAACAGCCTGTGTTCATTTAGAACAAATTCTCAAAAGCTGTGGTTTATTTAAATACACTTCTTTAATTGCAGTGACATCATATTCAATATTTACAAGGATTTTGTCATACAAAATTAAATTTTTGTCAGTGCCAATACCGAAGGTTACAATTCCGAAATATGATCAATTCTGTGAAATTGATAGTCAAATACTAGAAAACTATGTGACTGTGATATATACTGTGTGTATATGCCTATGATGTTCTTATAAAATAATGTACACTTTATACAGTTTAATATTGACTTTAATATTTTCTCTACCAAATCCTAAGAGAAATAAATACAGATACCTATATATTTAAGAAGTCAATTTATTGCAACTAAGCAGTTTAACCCGTCAACTCCCAGGTGTGACGTCACCCATAAGCGTTCTGGCTCAAATCTGAGCCGTGGGATCTGACAGGTTGTCAACAGGGAATTGGAACTGTTATGAAACTAATGAAGTAATGACAACATAAGTCCAATTATTAGACTATTAGACTAGGTGTCGATATGTGTCAGACCTTTCATGAAGTGTCTAAGATCTAGAGGTCACATAATGAGCAATTGTTTAGATTATATATCTATTGTTGAAGCTCATTATTATAAATGTTTTTTATACTATGTAGGTGCATACATATACAAAATACACTTAATTAGTCTTGATACCATTACCTATATGCAGCTATAATCAAATGAAACTAGCTCCTTAGTACTTACCTCAGAAAGCTGGGTAATACTAGAATTATTTCTTTAGCCGATAAGGACAAATACAAACTTAAACAACAGATAAAGTCCTTTATATATTGGTCGCATTGTTATTAGTTTTAATGAACTTTGCTCATATAAATGGGTTGTTGTACCTATAGCTACAAGTTTGGCCAATGAATATGGTTATGTGTGTATTTAAAGAGCTGAATAGATAAAAGTACCTATACTGAATTTCGTATATTGATGGCTAATTAAAATAAAGGGTTATAAATATATATTTTTTGCAGATATTTAATTACTTACAGTAACACTTACACCCGTGTGGAAATTATTAAATGAGCCTAATAGAATGCATTAGGTACATTAATTTTGTTCAGGTTATGGTGGTCTTGTTTATGTTTAAAGACCCTCTTTTCCGGTTTACCACACTGAGATACATCTGAGAGAAGACAACACAGCTATCGCAATTATTTATAAACCGGTGAAATGAAATACAGTATTTTTATGTCTAGGAACATTAGCAGTGGTGTGAAAAGAGACATTACAATATTCTACTTAAATGCTATATGTGCTTCAAGTGTCATAAGCTGATTGAGAGAAAATAATGTAAGATTTCAGATTTAACGAAAATTAAATTTGAAATTTCTTACAACATTTTGGAAATCCATATACCTACCGAGTTATTGGATATTATACAAATATCCTGGTGAAGTAACCCAGATGTTTTTTCTACATAAGTACTTAGATGCTTTTGCAAAAAATATTTTATCTATGTTTTCCTTCCAACTGAAACGAAATCTAAGGTATTAAAATTTAGGAAAAGTAGAAGGCATCAAGGCACGGTCATTGTAACTACTCAGTTTACGAAATATTTATATGCATACCTATGTACTTACATATAATTGTATAGATTTGCGCCCCAGCTCTCATATATAAAAGCATATTTTATTAACTGGTTTCAAGTTTCAACAGCGTTTTATCCTGGTTACCCTAGTGTTATCCAGGAAGTGCCATCAGCCATCACTGAAGGAGAAGAGGAAGAGGAGAAAGGAGTACAGTACAGTGTAATCCCTTGCGCCCTACACCGTCAAGCACACACACACACACACACTTGAAATACTGGTGTATGTTATGTAAAAATAATTACATTAATTATTTTATGGCATCTGTTTCAGAAGTGCTTGCCGTTTTAATAGCATTACTTATGTAATGAGGGAGCTAGGTATAGATGTGTAAATAATTGTAAATCTGCTCTTGTGCTTTTATTGGAGAATAGGCTCTCCTCAAATGATAGAATTGAACACTTTATGAAGAACGTTTTTTCGATTACACAAAACTCAACCTTAAAGTGTGACCTAGTACCCTTAATCGGTCTTAAATTATTGATTAACAATGTCACCAACTAATGAAAATTATTCATTACAGTATTAAGAAAAAGTAAGAAATTACTTTATCACTTTTATTAGCTGTTGTGATTGTACACAACGTGCAAAACCCTGTCCTTGATAAAACATCAAACTTTACTGTTATTCTGATTGATAAATTTCAGCAACCCATGCTATCCATAGCATTATTTTTTTCAGGGAAAACACTAATTTTAAATTGAATGAGGTGTAAAACATTGATTACCTATATATAAATAATGAACAATAATATTCGTGATGGTAGTTATTAACTTGTTAGTGATTATTTATTGCCCTCAAAATCATGAAAAAATCACTTCCCAAACGATTTGTAGAGGGATTAAGTCAATTCTTAAAAGATTTATTTTTATTTTCACCACCTATTTAACCTGTTATGTGTTGGTGTCAACCGTAAATCGTTTAGGAGTTAATATTAGTGGAAGAAAAACATCAAGGTGGAGTGATTCTTGTACTTAATGATATTTCTCAATTTCATAATCATGGTTCCATCCAATAATTTTGGTAAATCCTTACTATGATAAATGAGAAAATAAGTGTTACTTAAAGGTGTAACCAGCAACACACTGCCAAGAGTTGCTTATACTTAGTTGTTGTATTCGCCAATAATTGCATCTCATGCTATCCTTTGATTTCTTTGATATTCCTATAATAATTAAGTTTTTATGTGGTATTTGGTGGTATAAATGAAAATACTTACCTATTACTAAATAAGGATCAAATTATTTTTGTTTCAACTATCTATATACTATACGATAGACAGTTTGATGAAATGATATCACTAGATCTCTAAATAATGTTGTAAACTAAATATACATACCTACCTATATTTTGGAAATAGTTACAGATAACTAAAAAGGTACCCAATTTAAAATGAAATAATAAATCATTGTTAATCAACGATTTCATTGTTATAATACAAAGCCAAAACAAACTTTGAATACTTATCTCTAAACATCTACATAGTTATATATCATTGAAGAAGTTTGTGCAGCGTAATAATAATTGGAAATTAAACGAACTTACCTGTAAGTGAAGTTCATTTCAATTATATTAGCTGCACAAACTTCGAAATGATAACCCATCCCACCCAGTACCCACGTTGTCCTGAGACAACCAGGGATTCGTGTACCTATAATCCCTGTCAAAGTTATGGTAATATTGGCTTTGCTGAATTGGGGGCCAAGTTGTTCCATCTATTGGCATATTCACTGCCAGCGTGAGCTACAAGCATAGCGGATACTATATGTTTTTTCCGCTTTGTAGCGATAAGTACCTAAGAATAGAGAACCCTAGCGGGCTACTGGCAGTGAAAGTGTTATGTCTTGGCTTGTTACTCTAAACTAAATGACATTGACAGTTGACAGCGCGGGAACCGTTCAACGTAGGAGTTACGTTCATAAATCAGATACATATTTTTAATTTTGGCTTTGCCTCTCTGTAACATTCATGGAATAGGCTAAAATGATAAGCGCGTACTACATAGTTATATATCATTTCGAAGTTTGTGCAGCTAATATAATTGAAATGAACTTCACTTACAGGTAAGTTCGTTTAATTTCCAATTATAAATGCGAAAGTGTGTCTGTCTGTCTGTCTAGATAGTTTGAGTCCCGAGAAATAACATAGGATAGTTTTTATCCCAGAAATCACCGTTTAAGGGGGTGAAAAGGGGGGTGGAAATTTGTATGAGAAATCGATAAATAGCAGATTGAGTAAAAAAGGTTTACTAACTCCACGCAGACGAAGTTGCGGGCAAAAGCTAGTAATTACATAATTTAAGTAAGAATTTAAATTAAGCGGTTTTTGATCATCATTATAAGATTAGATATTATGATATTATATTATGTGTCCGTGAACCCTGAACTCTGGTTGAAGATTGATGGTTTCTTAATTGTGATTGGTCAGTTCTAATAGAGTCAGACCGAGAAAAGTCTACAGCGATTTTGATAGCCCACGCAGTGCAAGTGTAGGGTTTGCAATCCGGATCTGAAATGTATGAAATTATCCGGATCTGGATCCGGATCCGCGGATATTCCCATACATTTCGGATCCGTCGTGCAAACCTTATGCAAGTGTTATTTTAAACGTCAAACTTCTATGAATTTATGACGATTTTTAACTCTATTAAGTATTTAACTTTAATACTTAGTTATTATAATCTGGGAAATCCACTTTGTCAGTAGAAAAAGGCGCGTAATTTAAATTTTCTATGGGAGGACAACACTTCGCCCCTACATTTTTAAATTGGCCGCCTTTTTCTACTGACGGAAATGATTTGCCAAACTATAATCATAGAGAAATATAGTAAGACAAGAGTGCTCACTTCATACATCAGTTCAGACTATTAATTTCAGTGTCTACATCTAGCATCGAGTAGCGGAACTATCAGTACTGCTACTTGACAATAGATGTAGCACCGACCGGAAAGTCTTGTCTCAACAGCATAAGACGTTCCGGTCGGTGCGACATCTATTGTTAAGTAGCAGTACTGATAGTTCCGCTACTCGATGCTAGATGCTAATAGTCTTTTTGGTACTAAAAGTGATGTATGGAGTGAGCACTCTATGTATTTTTTTCTCTATGCTATAATTTAGTTTCTAGTTAGTTTTGATGTAATTAGCCAATTTGCCGATAGATGGCGCTGTACACAATTATGTTCTTAGTATACTTTTAGTCAAAGGTCTTGCGTGATTATAGTTGCATGGGAAAATTGAAAGTTTGTACGGAACGCTCGGTACGCGAGTTAAACGAAGTCGCACATGACCGGTTTTTTATTAACTTACTTTAGGTACCTGTAAACAACCAATTAGCAATACAACACATGATATACAAAATAAATCCAGAACTAACTTAATTACAAAATAAAATACAGCAATCTGCCAAAGAAACTTTTCAAAAATTGCAAAGTTGCCATGAAAAGATTTGTTTCTGCACATTTATTGCCAAACCCTCTTACAGTTAGTTTGATTTCTGTGACACTTGAAATCTTCGTCGGAAGCCGGTGTTGCTGGAAGATTGAAATGGATGCCAATGAGTGACGTAAAATGTTAAATGAACAACATTCTCAACTAGACGTTTTTAATAACACTCCATCATTTTGTTCTATTCAAGACGGTCCAAAGTTTTAGATGGATTCTAAAAATGTTGTACGTTAACATTTTAATTTATCCTTTTAATTTTCGTTCCAGGTATAATCGAGTTTCAAATATGCTGCGGAGATTCCATACAAGATGACTGGAGAAGTCAAGGCTTCTACCGCCCACGGCGAAACTTTCCTAGTCAAAGTCAAAATTACAACTCCTTCCAGCCAAACCATCATAATAACCAGAGCCAGAACATCAGGTCAGAGCAGACCCGAAGTTCCACAAGAACAAGTTTTGGACATTCCGAAAATAAATTTGGGATAAATACTCATCAGAATTCTCAAAAGCACAATTTTGGATTCAGTAATACTCAGCCTCAATACTCATTTGGAGGAAGTCAGACCTCTAAACCCTCAACGGGGTCCCAAAATCAAGGAACAAGTTATCAAAACAAACAACCAAGTCACAATGAAAATTCTCAAAGTCGAAATGCATTTGGGTTTAACAGTCAAAGTTCATTCAGGTCAGAATATCAAAATGGTGGTCAAAATACGGTTGGATCCAGAGTCGGTCAGAATTCGTTCAGTCTAGGACAGAATTTACAAGCACCGGATAGCGGTCAGAATACCTTGAGGTCAAGTTTCAGCGGTCAACCTGCATTTAGTAGTTACAATGCTCCAAAACAATCATTTGAAAGCTTCAGCCAAAACAGTCAAGCGTTTGGAAACTTTGGACAGAAAGGTCAGACTCAAAATCCTTTCAGCAATTTCCGAAACCAAAATGTATATTCCAATTTTGTTTCTAACTTTGCTAAAGGTCAAAATTATCAGGCTTCTGGCTATCTCCCACCGAAACCCTTCAAAGCGCCAGAATATTTACCACCCGACGACTCAAAGACCACTTCAACTACGAGACGACCGTTCTTTACCACTACTACAACGAGACGACCATTTTTTACCACAACTACCACTCGAAGACCGTTTTATACTACAACTAAAAGAACATTTTTTACCACAACCACCACTAAGCGGCCAGTCTTTACCACAACTACGACTAAAAGACCATTTTTTACCACTACAACAACAAAGAAACCTTTCTTTACTACCACTACAGCAAAAAAACCAATTACTACTACGAAACGACCAATCTACACCACAACACCAGATCATCAAGAAATATTCCGTGATAAGATACCGAAACTACCAACCGGCGCGGTATCTCCAGCCATGGCTATGATAGTCCCACCAGAACCCGAAGATGATGAAGATGAAATTATACCTGACTTTAGAACTACAACAAAACGTCCAATCGTCACCACACCAGATCATCAAGAAATATTCCCTGATAAGATACCGAAACTACCAACCGGTGCGGTATCTCCAGCCATGGCTATGATAGTCCCACCAGAACCCGAAGATGATGAAGATGAAATCATACCTGACTTTAGAACTACAACGAATAAACCAGCTGTTCTTCCAGCGATGGCTATGGTCGTACCACCTGAAGAAGACGACCCAATAACAATCTCGACAACTACATTAGTAACTACCCCTTCAACTAAAATTACCACTCCTACAACAACCGTTTTTACTACACCATCAACTAGTACTACTCTTTCTACAACTTCTTCTACTACTATAACTTCTCCATCGACAACGAAACCGACTACTGTAAGTACTCCATTTACAACATTAACGACACCTGATTTAAATCGTAATCAAGAAGAAGAAACTATAAAAACCACAACCGTCATTCCTGTATTAAAAGCTACACCAACAACAAAACCCCCTGTTGTAGTAGAAACTACCCCAACTATAAAAACCACAACCGTCATTCCTGTAACAAAAGCTACACCAACAACAAAACCCCCTGTTGTAGAAGAAACTACCCCAACAACACAAACAACAACCGTCATTCCAGTCACAAAAACTGCAACAACAACAACGAAACGACCTTTTATAGGGATTGGATACTTACCACCGGATCCCGAAACTACTTCGACAACAACTGTCGATCCTGATGTTGCGCGAACCATTCCTGCTGCTGGAGCTGATGACGTGCCTCCAGAACCTAAATGTGATCCATTGGACCCAAGCACTTGGCCCACTTTATACGAGCAGCGACAATATGGCGAACTACCCTGTGCGCCAGTCACAACTACCCCATCACGAATACCGCCGACACCAGCACCGGCTAGAGCCGACCCCGTCCCACCAGAACCAGAATGTGATCCTTTAGATCCAAGCACTTGGCCCTCGGAAGTAGACCAACGAGATTTTGGTGAAACACCTTGTGCACCTGTGACTATGTCAACTACTAATACACCTCCTACTACACCTACGACACCTCCTACCACACCTCCTACCACTCCTCCTACCACACCTCCTACCACTCCTACCACTCCTCCTACCACTCCTACCACTCCTCCTACCACTCCTACCACTCCTCCTACCACTCCTACCACTCCTACTACACCTCCTACCACTCCTCCTACCATACCTCCTACTACACCACCTACCACACCTACTACTACACCTCCTACCACACCTCCTACTACGACACCTACTACACTTCCTACTACACCTCCTACTACACCCCGTGTTACACCTCCTACTACACCCCCTACGACGCCTTCTACTACACCTCCAACGACACCACCATATATAGGCCGCGGATATTTACCACCAACCAACCATACATCCAAAGTACCAACACCAGTATCACCAGCACGAGCTGAACTAGTCCCACCAGAACCGGAATGTGACCCTCTGGACCCAAGCACTTGGCCTTCAGAATTCGACCAAAGATATCACGGAGAATCACCGTGCGCCCCGAACATAACTGTCAAACCACCAGTAGACCTTACACATCTACCTCCAGATGACTGTATAGTAAAGAAAAGGAAGCGTAGAGCGTCTGAAGTGACGCTAAGATTAGGAGATATTAAGGGAACTCCTAGGCCTGTCTGGTATGCTGGTATATACAGGAAGATCACGGACCCCTACTTCCCTATATGTGGAGGGTCAATAGTTCGAGAGGATGTCGTCATATCAGGTCAGTTTTGTCCATTTTTCTACTCCAGCACTCTTAAATCGATTTTTTTAAAGCAATTTGCACGATGTGGCTTTGGAATTTTATTGAAACGTTAGCGTTGAAACTCCGAGGTCCATGGGGTCCCAGCGAGCACAAGTTGTTCGCAGAAATCGCGAAGCGTCTGGCTGACGTAACTGGTGCCCGAAGAGCTGGCGGCTTCCTTACATTGCGACACAACGAGGAAATTCTGCCAGCATCCTTGGTACAATGCCTCAAGGACCTATTCTAGATTTAAGCTAGTTATTAATTTAGTTTAGTGTTTGTACAGTGCCTGTGATACTTCTGTACATACGAGGGGTGTTCAAAATATTCTCGGTATGAGAATGAAAACAAACAAGTACGAAAAGTTTGATATTTTTATTTTTCAATATACTCCCCCCCTATGTTCATACACTTAAAAGATCGATCAATTATTTTTTTTAATCCTGCATAAAAATATTTTTTATCTTTGGTGTAAAAATGCTCCTCCACTGCCGCCTTCAATGCTTCATCATCGGAAAATTTATTTCCACGCAGATCCTTTTTAAGATTGGGGAACAAAAAGAAGTCGCTGGGGGCTAAGTCCGGACTATACGGTGGGGTCAGACTGTACGAAAGGGGGGGCTGGGACTTAGAATTTTTTTGACAAAGTGGTATCATTATGACACTATTTTTAAATGATTGTAATGTGTAGATCACGTCAAAATAAGCATCTTTTATTGGAAAAACTTTTCTCTAAAATAAAAAATGGCCGAGTTAGACGCGACCAAAGATTGATGTTTTTAAAGGGAGCTGGGACTTGTAAAATTGTATTATTATAAAAACGTCGGTTCTGGCGCTTCGCCGGCCGCTGCCGCGGCACGCTCGCTTCGCTCGCTCGGCTCGCGCGCTGTATGGTCGCAGTTCTACCTAACACTCCTCCTCGCTTCGCTCGTCGTCGTACCTACTCCGACCTGCCTTAAAAGCCTGGCCTGCCTTAAGCTCTATCTCCGCCATTTTCAGTTTTAGTAAAAAGTTTTCCAAGTAAAAGTTGCTTATTTCGATGTGTTCTATACATTAAAATCATTTAAAATATATGTCATAATGACACCACTCTCAATGAAAATTTTCTAAGTCCCAGCTCCCTTTAAAAATATCAATCTTTGGAGGTGTCTAACTCGGCCATTTTTTATTTTAGAGAAAAGTTTTTCCAATAAAAGATGCTTATTTTGACGTGATATACACATTACAATCATTTAAAAATAGTGTCATAATGACACCACTTTGTCAAAAAAAAAATCTAAGTCCCAGCCCCCCCTTTGCTACAGTCCAACCTACGGTGGGTGAGTAACAGTTTCAAACCCACATTCAACAATAGCTGCCTTGGCAATATGAGCAGTATGGACGGGGGCGTTGTCATGCAGAAGCATAACACCTTTGGTTAACTTTCCTCGCCTCTTCTCTTTGATTGCATCCTTTAATTGACGTAGAATGTTAGCGTAGTACTGTCCTGTGATATTTACACCTTTTTCTTTATAATCGATCAGTAATACTCCTTCACAATCCCAAAATATCGTGGCCATGACCTTGCCAGCTGAAGGGATGACCTTGAACTTCTTGGGATGAGCTGAACCCTTAATGTGCCACTGCATGGACTCTTGTTTACTCTCTGGGTCATAATGATGAACCCAGGTTTCATCTCCAGTAACTATTCTTTGCAGCACCTCATCAGGATTTTCACCGCACAGGTCAATAAAATCGGAACAACAAGCTACACGCATGTCTTTTTGAAGCCGAGTCAGCATTCGCGGAACCCATCTTGCACTTACTTTTGACATATTAAGATGGTCATGGATAATATCATGTACGGTACCAATAGAGAGATTGGTTACTTGTGCTATAGATTTTACCTTCACTCGACCATCTTCCAATATAAGTTTTTCCACTTTATCAATATTTTCTTGTGAAGTAGCTACTACAGGCCGGCCAGGTCTAGGGTCGTCTTCAACACTCTCCCTTCCACGTTTAAACTCGCTTGACCACTTTTGAATGGTAGATAAAGAAGGAGCAGACTCACGGTAAACACAATCCATTTCCTCTTTTATGGTTTTTTGATTTTTACCCTGTTTTGTCAAGAATTTTATCACGCATCGATGTTCTAATTTAGTTAACATTGTCAATTCCCACATGATGTTCATGTTTGTTCAGCAATTGCAGAAAAACAAAAGAACATCTCGCTTCGAATTATACTTTTTTTTAATGTCAATGAATAAACCTTAGCGGCCAGTAACGAAAGAAATTTTAGAAGAGGTTGTAAGATATCAATACCGAGAATATTTTGAACGCCCCTCGTATATCTTACTTACTGATGTGGCGCAATCCCGAAGTGGATCTTGGCCTCCGACACCAAAGACCGCCATGCTACTCTGTCCAAAGCCGTTTCTGTCCAGTCGACGGCACCGAGTTCGCTAAGGTCTTTCTGCACTTCGTCCCTCCAACGGTAACTAGGGTGTCCTGACGCCAGATATCTATTTTACTTTTTGTATTTATTTTTATATGGGCCTAGAGTGTCCCACTGCTGGGTCTTGACCCGTCTTCCACCAGTTCCTGTCAAAGGCGTCAAGGTCATCCCGCCAATGCAGTGGAGGTTTACCGCGACCTCGAGTTAGATTTTGTGTTGTCCAATTGGTGGTTGATTTAGCCTACAAGTACGGCAAACGTGTCCTGCCCAGTCCCACTTCAGCTTGGCGGCTGTTTCAGCCACGTCGGCTATTTGGGTTTTGGAGATATTTTACTTTGTCTTTCATATTATTATCTTACTTTTTCTTACCCTATTTACAAATGTTATCAGCTGCCCACTGTTTCTGGGACGACGTGGTCGGGTTGCAGCCAGCTGAGCAGTTCGCGGTGGCCGCCAGCAAGATTTACAAGCCTTGGAAGGACCCTATGGATAAGAAGGCGCAGAAATCTGACGTGAGTGCATGTTATTTTAAACAATAGTAAAAAATTGTTTTGTCGTAGTCTTGTAACTTTAAAAGTGGGTCACATTTTGGGGAAAAGAGACAAATTTATGGTTAAATTTTATAGTCTTAGAATAAATTTAAAAGTGGAAAAATACTGCCTCGGGTGAGACTAGAACTCATGGCCTCGGGATCGATACTCCAGCGCTCTGCCAACTGAGCCACCAAGACCTCATCCATAGCCAGCGAATTTTTCCAGGGCCTAGGGGGCCCTAGCGACTATTTAACCCCGAGTTAGTAGCTAACCCTGGATTGGTGCAATTGGTAGAAGTATTACCGACCAATACCGCTAATATGATATGAAATTCAACATTATTTCTTTAAGAACTACAAAGATGACATTAGTTATTAATGTCTAATTCATTCATTATAGCTTCTACGAAATCTTTGTGACACTTTCTAACCTAAAAATTACCACAACGTCTTATTGTAACATTAATTTATTTAATTTTCCCCAACATCAGGTCCTGGACATCAAAATCCCCGCCCGCTTCCTCGGCGCAAAGACCAGCTTCCAAGAAGACATCGCCATCTTGAAGTTGGCAACACCATTCAAGTATACCCGGGGAGTACGCCCCATCTGCGTGCACTTCGATGACGAGCTTGACAGACAGCAGATGAAGGCTGGACATCAGGGCACGGTGAGAAAGTCATTTAAGTCTGAGGAGAACCTTTGCCCACGCCATTCAAGTATACTCGAGTAGTACGGCACATCTGCGTGGACTTCGATGACGAGCTTGACAGACAGCAGATGAAGGCTGGACATCAGGACACGGTGAGAAAGTCATTTAAGTCTGAGAAGAACCGTTGGCAACGCCATTCAAGTATAGGTACTCGAGGAGTACGGCCTATCTGCGTGCACTTCGATGACGAGTTTGACAGACAGCAGATGAAGGCTGGACATCAGGGCACGGTGAGAAAGTCATTTAAGTCTGAGAAGAACCGTTGGCAACGCCATTCAAGTATAGGTACTCGAGGAGTACGGCCTATCTGCGTGCACTTCGATGACGAGTTTGACAGACAGCAGATGAAGGCTGGACATCAGGGCACGGTGAGAAAGTCATTTAAGTCTTAGGAGAACCGTTGGCAACGCCATTCAAGTATACTCGAGGAGTACGGCCCATCTGCGTGCACTTCGATGACGAGCTTGACAGATAGCAGATGAAGGCTGGACATCAGGGCACGGTGAGAAAGTCATTTAAGTCTGAGGAAAACCGTTGCCCACGCCATTCAAGTATACTCGAGTAGTACGACCCATCTGCGTCGACTTCGATGACGAGTTTGACAGACAGCAGATGAAGGCTAGACATCAGGGCACGGTGAGGAAGTGGTTTAAGTCTGAGAAGAAACTTTGGGCCACATCATTCTATAACCTTTGGTCACGCCATTCATATATAATTTTTTTTTTATGCCTCTCAATATATTTTATATTCTTTTACAGATCGCGGGCTGGGGCCTTACGGACTCCGTTGGCACGCCGACGCAGCGTCTGCTGTGGCTCGAGCTCCCCTACATCGAGATTGAGAAGTGCATCCGCGACTCGGAGGAGGCCTTCCTCAAATACATCACATGTGATAAAGTGTGCGCCGGCGAGAGGGATACGGGTGAGAGTTCAACACATTTTATACTATGCCAGTGGCAAACAAGCGTACGGCGCGCCTGATGGTAAGCAGTCACCGTAGCCTATGGACGCCTGCAACTCCAGAGTTTCTATATACACAAATTTAAAACTGAAGTGAAGTCACTCCTGTGGTAAATAGTTAGTCGGACTACGTGTAGTTACTTGTGTGTGTGTGTGTGTGTGTGTGTGTGTGTGTGTGTGTGTGTGTGTGTGTGTGTGTGTGTGTGTGTGTGTGTGTGTGTGTGTGTGTGTGTGTGTGTGTGTGTGTGTGTGTGGTATTAACGTAGTCATCATTCCATGTACATGTGTATATATTCCATGTACATATGTATATTTTCTAAATCAAATTTCTATCACACCTTATGTGTATAATTGCATGAATTCTATAGTAATTTAAATTGTATTTTTTCCCTTATTTTCTCGTAATGCATGTTAATTATAAGATGTAATTATTTTTGAAAAGATGTGTTCCGCCGAGTTTGTTGCCGGTCCCATATTGGGATACCCTCCTCCAATTGAGGGGGGATTTAAATCTTCTCGGGGCAGAGCAGAGGTGTAGGGTTGGAGCCGGTCTACCTAGCTTTATTTGACGTTCATAAGCGCATTGTAATTATGCCTACTTGAATAAACTATCTTTTATCTTATCTTATCTTTATCATTCCTTGTTCCAGGCAAAGCGCTCTGCAAAGGCGACAGCGGCGGCGGCCTCGCCTTCTGGTCCGGCCCCGCCGACCACGCCACGCCGTACTTACGCGGCATCGCCTCCACCGCGCCGTCGCCGCGTAACGCCGAGTGCAACGTGTACGCGTACGGGAGTTTCACGCAAGTGCGCGCGCATAGGACCTTCTTGCGCGACCACGTGCCTGGGATCGAGAATTGTAGATTTTGGGAATAAATGTGTTCAAATGCTCAATATATGTTTCATTTACGATTACACGTAGAAAGATTTTTCATTCATTCATTCATTACAACTTCTCATAAACCGTCCTATGCAATGATAGAACCCGTCTAATCTAACTTTGCATCGATTTGAAAAGAACAAAGTGAAAGAGTGTGATTACAAACGTCACATTTTGAAATTAATGACATTGCCACACATTGAAAATGCCATGCAGAATCGTCTTGGCCTCTACGAAGTCATGCTCTTGATTTACTTAGTCATACATTCTTGAATACACATGCATATAAGAATAAATTACTTAAACCCTATACAAAACAGATAAGGAAATCAAGAATCTCGAGGATAATCCTATGTTAGTCAGCGAATATTTCGAATGAATTAAAACAAGTTCTGAGACGACGCAGTAATTATTACGTGTGATGAATCATATCAAGGAAGCGCTGGTGGCCTCGCGGTAAGAGCGTGCGACTTGCAATCCGGAGGTCGCGGGTTCAAACCCCGGCTCGTACCAATGAGTTTTTCGGAACTTATGTACGAAATATCATTGGATATTTACCAGTCGCTTTTCGGTGAAGGAAAACATCGTGAGGAAACCGGACTAATCCCAATACAGGCCTAGTTTACCCTCTGGGTTGGAAGGTCAGATGGCAGTCGCTTTCGTAAAAAGTAGTGCCTATGCCAATTCCTGGGATTAGTTGCCAAGCGGACCCCAGGCTCCCATGAGCCGTGGCAAAATGCCGGGACAACGCGAGGAAGATGATGATGATGATGATGAATCATATCAAGAAGCTTGTACCTGTACGGCTACCATCAGTTTGTCACTGACATAAACGCCGTCGAGAACGTAATTTACTTTCTATACATCTCGCTCGTACTCGCATATTAGTGCAAACGAGATGTATAGAAAGTAAATTACGTTCTCGATAGCGTAAATGTCAGTTTTGACACTGTCAGTGACTCATGGTACGGGCTCTGACTATGACTACCTATAGACACCGTGCGTGTCAGGCCCTGCCATCTCGTGACCTGAATCGAAAGCGAAAATAATTCATGCTTCCAAAGAGAATAGAGTGTACAGAGAGTTATTGACATGGTAAATTATGTAGCTCCAGTCAATTCACTGCCATCTTTGGACCAAAGATTAAAACTGTTAGAACGCCATTTGGCTTTGACCCTTATTATTTCACTGATATGTGTTAATTTGTTAAATATTGAAATTAACGCCATCTACCCGACAGTAGGCCAAAGGTTATGGGGCCATCGCTCGAAAATATTGCACCATACCTTTGGCCTACTGTCGGGTAGATGGCGTTAATTTCGATATTTAACAAATTAACATATACTCGTATTAGTGAAAAAATAAAGGTCAAAGTCAAATGGCGTTTTAACAGTTTCAATCTTTTGTCCAAAGATGGCGGTGAATTTACCGTGGCTACATAATTAATGGGCATCGGAGTTTTTGTCGCATGGTAAGACTAATAGCAAGCTATGGAGTCGACATTTGCCATAAATGTAAACTCTTATTCATACTCATACTCATTTATTTAATTTATCTTAAAATGCCTTTAGAGCGGTCAGTCGTGTATATTATCTTAGTCAAATTATATAAAAAAATATTTTTCTATTACATTATGAATTCATAACTTCAACTATTTTAACATACAACTATACAAACTACATCGCTGCGAAAGACCTAATGTCATGTAGGTACTGACCGCTGATAAAATTGATTCGACCAAATCGCACATCTGATTAATCTTTCCAATTTCTCGTTTAAATATGAATGAAAGTATAGACGGACACATGTTGAAACGTAAAATATCTTTCAAGTAAACAGCTAATCAATGACAGTAGTGATAGAATTCATTCATAACGTTTTTAATTGCGGAAGGTTATTTTCTTAGGTGACAGTTCCATTCACTTTCGGCTGTATTGCAACAAATGAGGTTTAATAATCTATTTAGTCTATAATAGTCTATTTAGTAATCCGTTCTCATGTTAAATAAAATTAATCATGAGTATGAGTATGAATAAGAGTTTACATTTATAGCAAATGTCGACTCCATAGCTTGCTATTAGTCTTACCATGCGACAAAAACTCCGATGCCTAATAATTAACTTTGACAATCCGCCTCTATTTCAAATTCTCTTTGACGCTTCTAAGCATGCTCCCTACACTTCACGCTGGCTCTTTCGCATAGTAGGGTCTACCATCTAGTGGCTTAAATCTAAAAATAGAAACGTGACATAATAGTTCGCGCCAATGAATAGGGGCGTCTGTGCTGCCGTCTAGAGTAAGCTCCCTATAGTTGTAGGTAACGTAAGAATATAAAGAATATATTTTTGAAAGTTTAAATTTGACCCTTATGTATACGATGTTAAGGCTATCAGTTAGTGTAAGGCCTGAGTGGACGCTCGAAGCGGAGCGTTCGGCGGGGCGTGCAGCGTGGCTGTGGGCTCACGCGTGATGTGAGCAGCGTGCACTAAGGCCGCTCCTATACGCTTGCATTTGTTTAACATGCACGCCGCACGCCCCGCCCCGCTGCACACCCAACTCGAGCGTCCACTCAGGCCTTACACGAGCCCGGGGCGAGGCGCCCGACATGTCATTTTCTATGACAGCTGATCGGCGATCACGTGGTGCTTTCCATAGAAAACGAAGCGCTGGAAGCTCCGGCCCGGCCCCGACCCGGTCTAGCGTGAGTCATCCTTTAACCGTCCAGTTAATAAAAGTCGTTCGTTTGATTCATTTCTTTTTTATTTAATTAAAACCCGTAAATTACTTTTAATTTCTCGATCTGATCGTGTCAAATGATTTGGCAATGGGGTTGGCCGGTCGAAGTATTTAGCAGATGGCGCCATCATAGCTTGCCCTGTCAATCCCTAGAATTGTGTATTTTTTTTATTTTTTAATGCCCTGGATGCCAGCCCTTTAAGCCAAATCTCATAGAAAAAGGGGCAAGCTATGATGGCGTCATCTATGCAAACCTTTGACAGTTGCCAACCCCATTCTGTTACTTCTCAACCTGCCCGAATGCCTTTAAACTCTTTCTTTGCTGGGAGATACGAGAGTGATGTTTTATTTGGGTTTTGTGCACTTTGACATGGGGTCAGCAGCAGCAAACGTGGCTCACTCCGCGATTTCGTCGCGTCGCTAAGTACATGCGGCCCACACCAATTTTGGTGTCAAGCCATAGTGGTTGCCGCGCACCGCTATGTAACGGACGGCTGCTCGCGCTTGCGCCACCTAGCGGTCATATCTGTCGTAATAAACGCGTTGTGTTAGAAATTAATCTTCTGTATCTAGTACCTACTATTATTTATTCTGTAGCAGCAGAGATTCTAGGGTCTATTTTTGGATTCTCATTTGATGCTGCTTCATTTGGCCTTTCTGTACTTTGACAAGGTTCAGCAGCAGACAATCTAGGGTCTAGTTTTGGGTCATTTGGACCAATATTACAATTAGGTTCCAGCGCTGGCATACTCGCTGGAGATGGTACTGGTACCATTTTGGGAGGTAAATATTCAGGTGCTTTAAAAGGGTTTGTATCAAGGACGATGGGACTTGAAGTGGTAGTAGACGTTGAAGTAGTAGTAGACGTTACAGTGGTAGTAGAAAACGTTGTATTTGAGGATGTTGATAGTTCGTCTTCTGGTTCAGGAGGAACAGCCATAGCCATGGCCGGAGCAACATCAGAGGAAGTAGTTGAAATAGTCGGAATGGTTGTACTTACTGATTTAGGAGGTAAATATTCCGTTACTGTGAAAAATTGTGGCGTGGGCCTTGGTCGGACTGTCGTTTTAGTATCTTCAGAAGGCAAGTATTCTTTACCTTGGTTTGGATCAGGGATAGGTGTTGAAGAGGACGTAGAAAGCGTTGAAGTGCTAGTAGAAGATGTTGTATATGAAGGTTCTGCTAATCTTAAATCGTCAGTTGATGGAGGTGAATATGCTGATGGTTTGTCTTCTGATTTAGGTGGCTCAAGCATAGCCAGGGCTGGATCAATACCAGAGGAAGCAGTAGAAACAGTCGGCATGGTTGTAGATTTAGGAGGTAAATATTCCGGTCCTGTGAAAGATGATGGTGGACGAGATTCTTCTGTCTGATAACGATCAGGTAATTTTGTTGTTGATGTTGTTGACGTAGGCGTTGGTAAGGTATCATTATCATCAGGCTCGGGAGGTACAGGCTTAGCCATTGCTGGTTCTGATGTAGGAGATTGTGGGGTGGGCATTACTGGAACTGTCGTTTTAGGATCTATAGGAGGTAAGTATTCTGGTCCTGTGAAAGATGATGGTGGACGAGATTCTTCTATTTGATGATGATCGGGTATTTTCGTTGTGGTTGTAGTTGACGTAGGAATAGGTAGAGTATCATTATCATCAGACTCGGGAGGTACAGGCATAGCCATTGCTGGTTCTGGTGTAGTAGATTGTGGCGTGGGCCTTGATGGATCTCGCGTTTCAATATCTTCAGAAGGTAAGTATTTAGTCCCTTTAAAGGATGGCATTGTCGAAGAAAGTGTATTTTCTTCTATTAGAATACTACTCTCAGAAGGGTCTGTTGTCAGTGTAGTAACTCTTGATGATGAGATTGTTGGAACGGATGTGTCAGGAGGCTCTTCTGCTATCGCATCATCAGGAGGAACAAGCATAACTATCACTGGTATAATTGTAGTAAAATCTTCATCAGGTATATCTCCTCGCGCATCAGAACTTGAAATAGTAGTTGATTTCACATTTGGAACTTTCATTTCAGTATTTGGTGGTAAATATTCAGGAGCTATTGGTGTAGCTTTATCTATTGGTGGCAAATAGTCAGGCGCGTTGAAATTATGAACAGGTTTTGAACCAGAATTAGGGATCGATATTGTGTTGGAAATCACGATACAACAACCAGAAAAGACTTGAACTTGGCTTTGAACATTTTTGTCCCTTTTGAATTGCTGGTCGTAACCAATTTTAAATGATTGGATATCTTGTTCATTCGGATAGTTTTTGGAATTAAAGTAAATGCGTTTTGGCTTCCAATATTTATTTCTTCTAAAGAAGTGTACATTATCCTTCAATTCAATCGTGTTTTCATTTGCATTTTGGTTTCTTGTTTCTACAGAACCTTGAATACTCTCTTCAGGAATCTGGGTGTCAGGCTCTTGAAGATTATTAAATTGATAGCCGACTAACTGTTCAAGAAAATGTTGATTATCTCTTTTCCCTAGTTTTAAACTACTATGCTCACTTTCATTTGTTTCTATAGAATGTTCTAAATTATTTTCTAGTCTTGGGTCAAGTTTTGTTTCTCGTTGTTTTTTACTACTATGCTCACGTTCATTTGTTTCTACAGAATGTTTGAAATTTTTTTCTATTCTTGATTCAAGTTCTGTTTCAAATGTATTTTGACTTTGTGTTTGACTGCTTATTTGATTTAAAGTCACATTTTGTGTCAGAGTAGAGTTTCGACGATCGTATTGAGCCAAGACTGTCAAGTTTCCATAACAGTGCTTGTGAAATTCTGAAACATTAAACAATATACATTAAGTGTAATATGTTGTTTCAATAGTTCACTCCGAAAATTTAAATATACTTAATAGTGAATTGTATTTGAAGGGGTAATGGGAATAGCGAATGACAGTCGATTTAAAAAAAAAACTTAGAGACAATATTTGTACCATAATTTTTAAATGTAAAATATTAAGAGAAGGATTTAAACTGAATAATATTTTGTATTTAATACAATACGAATTAATGGTATTTTATTGACAAATAATCCAATTATTCGAAAGAAGCTGGTAGGTACACGTTTAACTGAAAATGCTCACCTACTTAAAATATAAATTATATGTACTCATATTACTTTCTCAAAAGTGAAGCTTGTATGTTTTTACAAACGAATTGTAAATTAAAAATTTAATTCATCATATAAACTTTAATTATAGTTGTTTACTCACCTAACACAACTAAAAAGAAAATGACCTTTAACATTTTTTTTAAACGTATCACCATGCTATTAAATTGTTTAAAAGCTACACTACCATAACACAATTAATGTTAAATTATAACTAGTTTATATAGCAATTACTTTTTCACAAGACTAAGCCCAAGCAATGGAACACTAAGAATGATTTTACTAACATCTATTATCTATTACCAATGTTATGTATAAAGTATATGTACTCACCTACGCACAACCTAGGACACAGTATAAGAACAATGACAGTAGGTAATCTGTCTCCGTCCATTCAGTAAGGCAATGTTTGATGCTCGACCCTGTGCGAGTTATATTTACCTACAACATTTTTGTGTCAGTAAATACTAGTAATACCTATATATTTTTTGTACTCTGAATCTAAGTCGTTAAATACCTACCAGTATCTATAATAACCTCCTCCTTTTAGATTTGGAAGTCGGTTAAAAATAGGATATATTTTTGTATGAAAATTGAGTTTCAGTTGCTATATTCACATACAAACAAAACGCAGCAAGCGTCCTGGGGACGATGCCCAGGCAACTTTAGGTTAAAAAAAAACCTTGTGTGTAAAATGTTTAATATTTATCTTGTTTTACTTACTTTCTAATGCATAGTAGAAATTATTATCATTTTTACAAACAGAGAAATGAATAATTGTAAAAGTGTCGATAGGTACTTACTATAAGTTATTATATACTTACGACAATGTCTAATTGAAATTTAACAATTGCAAGTATGCGGCAATAACCGACATGTATAAGTTCTGAAAAGAAGAACCCATTTGAAAACAAAAACTAACCCCCCTCCCGCTACTAATCCAAGTTAATGCCTGATCTTAAAGATGGACTACTTTTAAACAAATCTACTCTGAATATTACGTCTTGATAACCAGACGTACCTAATAATTATAGCCTTTTCTGTAACACATTAGCATTGCTCGTACGTAGGACCATATTTGCAGCCGAGTAATGCATATGTCGCATGTTATATTAATTAATTAGTCATCTTTGAATTATTTTGTTCTCCAGTTGATTGAAATCATGAAATGCCAACTTTAAATAACAAATTAACATGGTCAATTAAATTAATAGATACCGTAAAATGGGGTGAGTAGGTGCAAAACTGACATTCAAACCTCGATAACATTTTATTTTTACATATGCAAACTGAATGGTGTGTATAATAAGTGTTCCGGAAGTTTGTATTTTCGTTTTTATTTTATTTTGGGTAGTTCCATTTGACGATAAACAAGAAAACCCACCTCACCCCGTAGTCCCTCGTATTTGGGGTGAGTTGGGTTTTCATACAAAGGTGATTTTGGAAGATTGTTGGATCGATTTTTTTTTATTATGAGTATTACTATAGCTCCAATTTAAATTGGAATGCATTGTTTTTGTGGCAGTAGCCTTAAAAAACCATCTCACCCCCCTTTCAAACCTTCTCTCCCCATTCATAACCCAACTCTCCCCGCGAAACCTACTCACCCCATTTTACGGTAAATATATATTATCGGATATTCTTACACAAATTGAAAGCCCAAGGCGCTTTGATAGCTCCTCATAGAGGCGACGCGGTTCACTAATTTAAGTATAATTACTTATATATTTTTTAATAATAAAGCACGCTGAAATAATACCAGTTTTGCAATTTTCAAAAATAAGTCGATGTGTTTTAAGAGATTGATTCTGAGTAGAAAAAAAAAATACACAACAAAAATTTCCACATTAAATAAAGTGTAATGTTCACAACTTTATATGTATATGCTCATGGACAAATTTAAAGGAACGCAAAAAAAAGGTTTAATTACTGGATTACAATTACAGCACCTAAAGTAATTTCAAAGTTAGTATTTTTTTGCGTTCCTCTTTATTTGTCCATGAAAATAATAGCTTTACCATTGACATAGATATCTAGGGACTGGCTTTACGGGCAATAATAATGAGGCATGACAGGGGCCAGTACAGCGGTGTGAAATCGCTACAACGCGATTGGTTGATGAGTTCGCATCACGCGCGCGATTGGTTGACGAGTTCGCATTACGCGCGCTATTGGTCGCAACTAGTCGCGTTAGACTGCACGATTGGCTGGAATTCGTGGGTAGCACCGCTGAACTAGTGCGATGTTTAGTGCCCCATTTTAGCCCGTCCTTAGATATTATACGTCAATGGGCTTTACTAGTAAGTATTATTGTAACTTGTATTGTTTTTATTTGTTATCATCCCATATCGTGGTTGTTGCGTGGTGATAAACTCGATAAAGAATAGATAATTTATAATATAGCGAATTGTCAAATGAATTCGTCATGTGTAGGTAGATTCATATTGAGTAATATAATATATGTTTTGATAAATTTTAATTGCATAAACTCGGTAAAAAATGGCGAAAAGTGCGATGAAAGAGTGGTATTTGAATGTGCCTTGGGGAAAGTTAGCAAGTAAGTTTGTTTATCTTGTTTATGTACTATAATAAGTACCTAACAGTATCCTCGTAAAACCCACCATATAAGGTTTATTCGGGTAATTCCGGAAATCGGGTAACTCCGAAAATCATTGTATTCCGTTGTAGTAAGAGTCAGCTTTTGGAATTATCCGCCACTATTCGTCATTCGGAAATACCCGAATACACCTTAAAGTTTACTAATTTAAAAAATGAACCCTATTAGGTTCATGAAAGGTTCAAATTAGATTTCACGAATGTACATTGTAATGTACATTTAGTCCCAGGAGGTTATACTTATTTCTGGATATTAGAGTCTGTGCGGAAAGGGAGGAGTCGTAAAATGTATGGGGCCCAATACATTCCAAAACTCTTCTCTTTCCGCACAGACTTTATGTATTCTTATTAATGTTTGGTAATATTCAGTTAGATTTTTTTTCTCTTCACCTACTTGCATATTTAGGTAGAAAATGCCATTTGGCATTAAGTCCACCATTTGTACATTGTTGTATATATTTTGTGCAATAAAGTTTAAATAAATAAATAAAAATAATGTAAGGTGTCAATAGTTACTGTATTGTTATTGTACCTATGTTTATTGTAATAAAAATAAACCGTTTACGGAAAATGTTATTGAATGCTTTCTTAATACTTTTAATGTTTATTTGGGCACATCGCATGTTAGAGTTAAACCAAGATCTGCAGTGATTCCAATAGCACAGACTGTGAAAATTATTTCTACGTCATAATATGTCTTGTAGTCTGTGCTCTCAAAATCGCTGCAGAGTTATCTTAGTCTAACTCTAATCAACTAGTTGTTTCCAGTGTTGTCCTGGGGTGATTCCTCGCTGCCTTCAATTCTGCTGGTGCACGGATTCATGGATACAGCAGCCACATTCATACCCCTGGCCAACGCCATGCCTGCTACTTTCCACTACGTCACATTTGACTTGCCTGGTACTGTACACTTGACGACTTCCTAGCCTACTAGGCTAGTACCTACCTCTACCTTTATCTCTATCCCTATCCCTATCCCTATCGAGATAGATCTCTATCTTTATATTTATCTTTCTTACAGAGCTACTAATTTTATCGTTTCATTGTCAGGCCACGGACATTCGGACACGATGCCGGGACCGCCTATATCCCCCCTACATTTGGTGGAAACTATACGGCAGATAGTTGAGCAACTACGGTGGGATACTTTCTACTGTGTCGCTCATTCCATGGGGTATCTCATTAGTGAGTATTTAAAACAAAAAACAATTATGTATTAACCTAATACCAACTCATTCGATTTTTGTTCCTTGACAGCCTTTAAACGCCCAATATCATCGATATGTTTACACTATTTACGGCACCTTATTTCCTTACAAGGCAGAATTCCTAACCTCAAAATCGTAGAGAAATTCCGCTTTTATAGTGTTCTGTGAAGTGTCCGTGAATTTCTAATAGCTATCGGGACTTTCATTTCATGTTTGGAGCCTAACTATATACCACCCATGTTTAGCGAGTGTTGGGCCAAACTTGTATGGGAGCGGAACATCATACTTTATTGGTTTTCACGGTATTTTTCTACTCGATCACTACACCTTATGAAATAAAAATCCCCCGCCGCGTCTGTGTGTGTATGTAGGTATGTTCGCTATAACTCGAAAACTTCTAAACGGATTTTCTTGCGGTTTTCAATTAACAGTAGAGTGATTCTACAATATGTTAAAGTTTTGTGTAATCCGTGCGAAGCCGGGGCGGGTCGCTAACTCATATAGGTACATAAGGAACACAAAGTAAGTGTTAAGTATATTGCTATACCCTTACAGGGTTCATGTGGAACTGTAGGTACTAAGTAGTTTTTAAGATCTGTATACTAATATGAGTGCAATAAACAATTCTGATTCTGATTCTGATTCAAAAAATCTCCCATGTTTATTTCATTATCTACGAATTAATCTGTTTTTTGTTGATTCGTTTTCGCATAACATTCATCTTTGTTATACTTGATGTTGAACATAATTTTGTCTCGTTCTCTTTCGGTGTGTGGAAGCTCGTTAGCACGTGGACAGGTATAGCTTGTACAATTTGTACAAATTTAGAGCTTAAATTTTGGAACGCCAGTAACCTGTTATAGAGGCTTCTGGTGACCAGAGGGCTGGCCAATATTTTGCCCAGCGGATCAGCATCGCCATCCAGCGGGGCAATGCGGCCAGCCTTCTGGGCACCCTACCGAGCGACTACGACATAGGCCAATTTTTTAAATTTAAGTGTTATATATATTTGAAAGTGTTTTACGAAAATAAACACTTCTTATGTCTATTGGCTACCTGTAACCTGTCTGGAGTTATAAATGTTATAATACGAGCATCATTACGTGTACTTTCTAACATCGCAGGCGCATATTACAACGCAGTATACCCTGGCCGAATACGAAGGCTGGTGTCGCTGGCTGGCGCCATCAGCATCCAGCTGCACGGGCTGGTCGAACTGCCGAAGGACTGGTTCCACGTCAGCATCGCCAGCTACTATCGTCGCTATTTCCAGTAAGTACCAAGTAGCAATGTGTAGATTACGAAGGCTGGTGTCGCTGGCTGGCGCCATCAGCATCCAGCTGCACGGGCTGGTCGAACTGCCGAAGGACTTGTTCCACGTCAGCATCGCCAGCTAAGACTACCATCGCTATTTCTAATATGTAGTATCCGAAGATGGTCTCTATTGTTTCCCAAATCGTTTTAAGTCATATAATGTAATGTTTGCCCGCATTGTCGTTAGTCATAATTCATTTGGTTCAGAAACGCGTCACTTTTCAGGATTGCCATAAAACAAACCTAACTATAGGATAACCTTACGAAAATCCTGAAAAGTTAACGGTTTCAGGTACCTATGACTAATGAGAATATGATAAACAATACATTATGACTTAAAACTTTATGGGAAACAAAGGGACCCGGATCCGAAGAACTGAATAGTAGGGTGTCCCTTATTTTACGATTTTCAGAAATTAATAACGCATAGAAAACCCCTGAATCGGTTCCTTTTAGACACCTAGAAGTAAAACAGCTTGCCTTCTACGCCAGGCTTCCGTTAGTCTTGGTATTTCTCAATTACCACGCTTCTTATCCTCATAAGACCCAGCGTACAAATTTTTGTACATATTCCAAAATATTTTGAACTTTCCTTGAGTAATTAAGGGTTCCAAATTCAAAAACAATACAAATGCTTCTGGGTCTATGGAGGTTTACATCCTTTATTTTACAGGCCTCCACCACCCTTAACCTACACATATAAGAAGGCAGTGGAATCCCTTGCCAAGGCTCGAGACGTGAGTGAAGAAGACGCCACTATCCTGGCGTCTCGATGCCTTGAATCAGTCGACGGAGACTATAGGTGAGTAGCTTATTTAATGTTATATTCGACTTCAGCATATTTATTTGCTTTACAGTACATCCTGGTTTTCCATAACGACACCCTGTACTATAATAAGCACATTACGTAACTACGTCGAAAATTTAAAGTGCCATATGTGACGTTCCACGGCAAAAGGTACCTTATGGCACTTGGCGCTTACGTCGCATAGCGCCGCAATAATAATAGCGCGCGGCGGCGGAGCGGCGTTAATAATAGCGTAAGCGCCAACGGCCATAAGGTACCTTTATCCGTGGGACGTCACATATATTTTGTAAAACGTTGTACGATACACGTGCCAATACGTAATTGGTCAATTTCCTATTTCTTGCTATTGTATCGTAAAATAACTGTACCATCGAGCTGATCAGGACATGGTCAAAGAAACTCTGTGATAAAACAACGCAACCTAATTATAGGTATTTGGATTTGGTAGAACTCTCTCGACGAGTATAAGTTGCCTATTAAAAGAAAATACAGCGATAAAAGCTTGCATCAAAAATTTCACAAAACTTTATTCCCTTGTATCTTTCCAGGTTCACATGGGACGTGAAAGCAAAAAAGATCTACGTATCCCCCATCGCAGAAGACATGATGTACTCTATCCTATCCACCCCCACTCCCACACTATGTCTCGTACCTACAGAGGATAAAACACCGATCACCTTCTTCGACTGTCATGTCAATATGTTAGAGAGATTAACCAATGAGCGCTTTTTGCTGGTCAACGTGCCGGGCGGGCACAGCGTCCATTTGAGCAATCCGGAGTTCATTGTACCCCATATTGTTAAGTTTTTTAATGAAGATGTAAGATCGAAGTTGTAATAAAAGATAAACTGAAATATTTTTTATATTAAAGGAAAAAACCGGCCAAGTGCGAGTCGGACTCGCGCACGGAGGGTTCCGCACCATCAACAAAAAATAGAGCAAACAAATCGTGTTTGTTGTATGGGAGCCCCCCTTAAATATTTATTTTATTTTATTTTTAGTATTTGTTATTATAGCGGCAACAGAGATACATCATTTGTGAAAATTTCAACTGTCTAGCTATCGCGGTTCATGAGATACAGCCTGGTGACAGACGGACGGACGGACAGCGAAGTCTTAGTAATAGGGTCCCGTTTTTTACCCTTTGGGTACGGAACCCTAAAAATGGAAAAAGTTACGCTTCCGGCAGGACTTGAAGCCGCATCCTCCACAATCCGTGTGTTGCTCTTAACCAATTGAGCTACGGAAGCCTACCAGGATCTCGCAAATCTTTCCATTCCTTCCTTTATGCATATGTCGCAGGGAAATGATCAAAACAGAGATTTGAACAAATCTCTAAGGGATATGATCAAATCACGCAGGATGTTAAAATGGCGAATCCATATCATCATTTCCCTAGAAAAATTCAGTCATTTGACCAAATCACTGACTCTGTTTAGTGAAAAGACAAAATCTGCCAATAAACGCGAAACGCTTTTTCATTTCACTAGATTTGTTTAGGAATTTGACAAAATCCCTAACCACGACAGTAAGTTGACGAAACGAACTCAAAAAGTCAACTAGTTTTATCATTTCGCTAAACAGGTTTAGTGAAATGATAAAGTCTCAACTGGAAGATGGTATAATTATGGTGATTTGTTTAAATCTCTGAACGGTTTAGTGAAATGACGAAAGCAAGTACAGAATACAACAGTTTACTCTCTACAGTTAAGCGATTTGATCAAATCTCTGACTAGATTAAGTAAATTTTTTTGAAAATAACTGCACGTGCACGTGCACGTGTGAAATAATTAATTTGAAGTAGAGGAAAGTACTCAATTAAAATTACGTTTACGCACTTGTAGCTTCGTTTTTCATTACCGTCAAAACTGGCAAGTGGCAACTTTACCATCAGAAGGTAACTTTACCATGGTCTATTGTAGTAAGAAATTATGGTATAATTGGAAATTAAACGAACTTACCTGTAAGTGAAGTTCATTTCAATTATATTAGCTGCACAAACTTCGAAATGATAATTTTAACTTGTAGTACGTGCTTTATCATGTAGCCTGTTCCATGAATGTTACAGAGAGGCAAAGCCAAAATTAAAAATATGTATCTGATTTATGAACATAACTCCTACGTTGAACGATTCCCGCGCTGTCAACTGTCAATGTCATTTAGTTTAGAGTAACAAGCCAAGACATAACACTTTCACTGCCAGTAGCCCGCTAGGATTCTCTATTCTTAGGTACTTATCGCTACAAAGCGGAAAAAACATATGGTATCCGCTATGCTTTTAGCTCACGCTGGCAGTGAATATGCCAATAGATGGAACAACTTGGCCCCCAATTCAGCAAAGCCAATATTGCCATAACTTTGACAGGGATTATAGGTACACGAATCCCTGGTTGTCTCAGGACAACGTGGGTACTGGGTGGGATGGGTTATCATTTCGAAGTTTGTGCAGCTAATATAATTGAAATGAACTTCACTTACAGGTAAGTTCGTTTAATTTCCAATTATTATTACGCTGCACAAACTTCTTCAATGATAATTTTAACTTGTAGATGTTTAGAGATAAGTATTCAAAGTTTGTTTTGGCTTT
Source organism: Cydia amplana (assembly GCF_948474715.1). Classification (NCBI taxonomy): domain Eukaryota; kingdom Metazoa; phylum Arthropoda; class Insecta; order Lepidoptera; family Tortricidae; genus Cydia; species Cydia amplana. The sequence goes on along the minus strand of NC_086093.1, from coordinate 1,660,898 downwards.
GTATTACAACAATGAAATCATTGATTAACAATGATTTATTATTTCATTTTAAATTAGGTACCTTTTTAGTTATCATTAACTATTTTCAAAATATAGGTATGTATATTTAGTTTACAACATTATTTAGAGATCTAGTGATATCATTTCATCAAACTGTCTATCGTATAGTATAGATAGTTGAAACAAAAATAATTTGATCCTTATTTATTAATAGGTAAGTATTTTCATTTATACCACCAAATACCACATACAACTTAATTATTATAGGAAAGAAATCAAAGGATAGCATGAGATGCATCTGTTGGCGAATACAACAACTATAAGCAACTCTTGGCAGTGTGTTATTGTTGGTTACACCTTTAAGTAACACTTATTTTCTCATTTATCATAGTAAGGATTTACCAAAATTATTGGATGGAACCATGATTATGAAATTGAGAAAAATCATTACAAGAATCACTCCACCTTGATGTTTTTCTTCCACCAACTCCTAAACGATTTACGGTTGACACAACACATAACAGGTTAAATAGGTGATGAAAATAAAAATATATCAATACAAATCTTTAAGAGTTGACTTATGTAATCCCTCTACAAATCGTTTGGGAAGTGATTTTTTCATGATTCTGAGGGCAATAAATAATCACTAACAAGTTAACTACCATCACGAATATTATTGTTCGTTATTTATATATACAGGTAATCAATGTTTTACACCTCATTCAATTTGAAATTAGTGTTTTCCCTGAAAAAATTAATGCTATGGATAGCAAGGGTTGCTGAAATTTATCAATCAGAATAACAGTAAAGTTTGATATTTTTTCAAGGACAGGGTTTGCACGTTGTATAGGTACAATCACAACAGCTAATAAAAGTGATAAAGTAATTTTTTACTTTTTCTTAATCCTGTAATGAATGATTTTCATTAGTTGGTGACATTGTTAATAAATAATTTAAGACCGATTAAGGGTACTAGGTCACACTTTAAGGTTGAGTTTGGTGTAATCGAAAAAACGTTCTTCATAAAGTGTTCAATTCTATCATTTGAGGAGAGCCTATTCCCCAATAAAAGCACAAGAGCAGATTTACAATTATTTACACATCTATACCCTCATTACATAATGCTATTAAAAACGGCAAGCACTTCTGAAACAGATGCCATAAAATAATTAATGTAATTATTTTTACATAACATACACCAGTATTTCAAGTGTGTACTGTGTGTGTGTGTGTGCTTGACGGTGTTGGGCGCAAGGGATTACACCGTACTGTACTCCTTTCTCCTCTTCCTCTTCTCCTTCAGTGATGGCTGATGGCACTTCCTGGATAACACTGGGGTAACCAGGATAATGGATAATGGGGTAACCGCTGTTGAAACTTGAAACCAGTTAATAAAATATGTTTTTATAAATGAGAGTTGGGGCGCAAATCTTATACAATTATATGTACATATGCGTGTAAATATTTTGTAAACTGAGTAGTTACAATGACCGTGCCTTGATGCCTTCTACTTTTCCTAAATTTTAATACCTTAGATTTCGTTTCAGTTGGAAGGAAAACATAGATAAAATATTTTTTGCAAAAGCATCTACTTATGTAGAAAAAACATCTGGGTTACTTCACCAGGATATTTATATAATAACCAATAACTCGTGAGGTATATGGATTTCCAAAATGTTGTAAGAATTTCAAATTTAATTTGCGTTAAATCTGAAATCTTACATTATTTTCTCTCAATCAGCTTATGACACTTAAAGCACATATAGCATTTAAGTAGAATATTGTAATTTCTCTTTTCACACCACTGCTAATGTTCCTAGACATAAAAAATACTGTATTTCATTTCACCGGTTTATAAATAATTGCGATAGCTGTGTTGTCTTCTCTCAGATGTATCTCAGTGTGGTAAACCGGAAAAGAGGGTCTTTAAACATAAACAAGACCACCATAACCTGAACAAAATTAATGTACCTAATTCATTCTATTAGGCTTATTTAATAATTTCCACACGGGTGTAAGTATTACCGTAAGTAATTAAATATCTGGAAAAAATATATATTTATAACCCTTTATTTTAATTAGCCACCAAATTATGTCACACTAGGTGATATATTGGCATTGTATTTCTTTAAAATATACGAAATTCAGTATAGGTACTTTTATCTATTCAGCTCTTTAAATACACACATAACCATATTCATTAGCCAAACTTAAATATCTATAACTTGTAGTTATAGGTACCTATAACTTGTAGTTATAGGTACAACAACCCATTTATATGAGCAAAGTTCATTAAAACTAATTACAATGTGACCAATATATAAAGGACTTTATCTGTTGTTTAAGTTTGTATTTATCCTTATCGGCTAAAGAAATAATTATAGTATTACTAAGCTTTCTGAGGTAAGTACTAAGGAGCTAATTTCATTTGATTATAGCTCCATATAGGTAATGGTATCAAGACTAATTAAGTGTATCTTGTATATGTATGCACCTACATGGTATAAATAACATTTATAATAATAAGCTTCAACAATAGATATATAATCTAAACAATTGCTCATTATGTGACCTCTAGATCTTAGACACTTCATGAAAGGTCTGACACATATCGACACCTAGTCTAATAGTCTAATAAAAGGACTTATGTCATTACTTCATTAGTTTCATAACAGTTCCAATTCCCTGTTGACTTAAACTGCTTAGTTGCAATAAATTTACTTCTTCTATAGGTATCTGTATTTATTTCTCTTAGGATTTGGTAGAGAAAATATTGAAGTCAATATTAAACTGTATAAAGTGTACATTATTTTATAAGGACATCATAGGCATATACACACAGTATATATCACAGTCACATAGTTTTCTAGTATTTGACTATCAATTTTACAGAATTGATCATATTTCGGAATGCCTCTAGGTATTAGCACAGACAAAAATTTAATTTTGTATGACAGAATCCTTGTAAATATGATGGTACTGCAATTAAAGAAGTGTATTTAAATAAACCACAGCTTTTGAGAATTTGTTCTAAATGAACACAGGCTGTTGTAATGTCACTTGAGTGCGACCACATTGTGACTGCAGAGAGGAAAGTGTTACTCCGCTTCCTTATCGCTGCTTTTGACCAGGGTTTTTTGTATGTTGTAATGTTAAATGAACACTTTATTATATGAAACAAATAGTAACAGCAAAACATACATTGGAAAATATGATTGATAATCGAGCCCTTGAAGTTGAAGTACCGGGCCGTAAGCTATTAGTTTTTCTGTTAGATTTTCTTATAATATCACTTGTCGACAGCATGTTTTAAAGAAATCTCTAATGCCATTTATTGTGCTTTAATAGTATTTAAAGGACCGCTGCCTTAGCGAAGATTCTCAGTGATGACAGTCACACAAATGAAAGTCAGTCACTTAAAAGCGACAGCCGGTTGCAGCACAAAATTGATTGAGAGCTAAATCATCACAGTTAGCAAACAAATACTTAGCCTTATTCATTACTGACAAGCATCTCACCAGCCGCAGTTCAAGTCGCTGCCAATAAAATTTTACAGCGCAGATTATTTTTGCATAATCTTGTTTGGGTCATACTGGTTTTGTAATGTTCTTAATTATACATCTGAAAAAACAAACAACGAGGTTGTCTTATTAGGATTTTTCCATATCCAGATTTCTGGTGCCTCCGTCTCACGATGTCAAGATTTACTCGCTTAATTCCTTGCTTGCTGAAATAAGAATAAATATTTTAATTCACCTACTTGAAGATGAGTACATATCAAGAGACGGCCTAATTTGGCATACCACATTGATTAACTCATGGGGCCACAAAACCCAGTTCTAGCAAGACTTGTGGCCTTAAGTCCACTGCCATTGGCAGGTAGGATATGAGCCATATCTCAGTGCTGTTAGTAAGGAATAAGTGACAACACCACAATGTCCCAAATATACTGGCATTGAACACACCTAGTATTAGTATGTGAAAGATTGCCAAGTTCAAATATCATCAGAGATACCTAGGTTAGTACTCCAAAAAGCTTAGTATAGCCATTTTACAAACAGATGCACCTAGAATAGTGCTCCAGATTGCAGTGCATAGCTCAGTCACCATGTGCAGTTAGCAGACAGACACACCTATAATAGTGGCCCAGAATGCACAGTGCACAGCACAACCACCGTGTGCAGTTAGCAGACAGAGGCACCTAGAATAGTGCTCCAGAATGCACAGTGCACAGCGCAACCACCGTGTGCGGTTAGCAGACAGATGCACCTAGAATAGTGCTCCAGAATGCACAGTGCACAGCACAACCACCGTGTGCAGTTAGCAGACAGACGCACCTAGAATAGTGCTCCAGAATGCAGTGCACAGCTCAGTCACCATGTGCAGTTAGCGGACAGATATACACCTAGCTAGAATAGTGTTCCAAAAAATCCAGAATGCACAAGTAGCACAAACGTCGAAAATCATGAACAAATAAGCACTTGATACTGGGTCCACTGTATTTCCTACTTTGCGTTTATTTCCCTTTCGGAATTTTAGATACGTATTAAACATTCGGTCGCTGGCGAGCGAGGAGGGCACAGATTGCTTTTTATACGCCACGCGAAAATCGCTTTTTTCTCTACGCCGCTGGCGGAGATGGAGATGATGATGCAGACCTAAAATAAAAAGTAGGTACCTACGTCCATGCCCTGCTAGATTCTTATTTTGATATGCAACATGTCCGGGTGGATAGTCATGCTATCCACGAAACGACGCCGCCTTTGACCTTGGTCGCGAAAGTAGCATTTTCTTCTTCAGTCTTCTTGTATTTTCTTCCAATTTTGTAATTGGTCGGACTGTCGTACACTAATATTTTATTTTTTCACATATTTATTATATATTTACTATTATTTCCTGTTAAAAAAGTTATATTTTATTAAGCCCTAATGGTCTAGGCTAACATGAATAAACACAATGACATTGACAGTTGACAGCGCGGGAATCGTTCAACGTAGGAGTTATGTTCATAAATCAGATACATATTTTTAATTTTGGCTTTGCCTCTCTGTAACATTCATGGAACAGGCTACATGATAAAGCACGTACTACAAGTTAAAATTATCATTGAAGAAGTTTGTGCAGCGTAATAATAATTATAATAATTAAAAAGACAATCCCTCTTAATAATTAATTATTATGTTTCAGTTTACAACCACCTATTCTTGTATCAGATTAAAATAGCTGGTTTAATAAACAACTTTGATACAATACTATTGACATTTTATTTTACCATTTCACTTAATCTAGTTAGAGAGTTAAGCGATTTGATCAAATCCAAATCGCTTAACTGTAAACTGTTGTATTCTGTACTAGCTTTCGTCATTTCACTAAGCCGTTCAGAGATTTAATCAAATCACCATATACCATCTTCCAGTTGAGACTTTATCATTCATTTCACTAAACCTGTTTAGCGAAATGATAAAACTAGTTGACTTTTTGAGTTCGTTTCGTCAACTTACTGTCGTGGTTAGGGATTTTGTCAAATCCCTAAACAAATCTAGTGAAATGAAAAAGCGTTTCGCGTTTATTGGCCGATTTTGTCTTTTCACTAAACAGAGTCAGTGATTTGGTCAAATGACTGAATTTTTCTAGGGAAATGATGATATGGATTCGCCATTTTAACATCCTGCGTGATTTGATCATATCCCTTAGAGATTTGTTCAAATCTCTGTTTTGATCATTTCCCTGCGACACATACACGCCTTTGGGGTGGCGTATAGCGACATCTACCGAAAGACGATTACATCTTTTTTAACGGCACCAAAAAAAAATTTTTCAAACTGAAATAGATGTCATATATTAAAGAAAAAGTGACGTAGCCCTCCAGTGGTGAAGGCCGGATTCGAATCGGCGCGCAGCGTCTTTAGCAATCTGGGCTAACGCCTTGAACCTCTTGGGGCCTTGGCCACCCCGCCACATCATTAGCATTATTTTAATAAAATAATTTGATTTGGTTCCCAAAGTTGTGTTGTATGTAATAAGTAAAATAATTAATATAGGTCCCGTGCAGGAACTATAGGCGGCAGCACAGGAGCTGTCAGATTTTTGGCGCGAGGCGTAAATGTGTCGTTTATGCTTCCGATGTACCCCACAAGATGGCAGAACCTAATATGCACAAGGAAACATACCGACGAGAATGGTAGATGGTAGCACTGGCTTTGGCAATGTACATGTGCACATATGTTTCCGATTCAGGCCACAAGGTGGCAGACACTCCAACGCGCACGGTCCCTATTAAGTTACATAAGATTCTTATTCTTATTCTTAAGTTATTGGTTAGGTACTAGCGTAAAATATGAAGTCTAAGGCTACATAAGACTAGACTAGAGGTAGAACTGAAATCCTGTCCTGACAAATTTTATCGAAATCCGAAGTCATCTTTTGGAGATGGAGGCATGCCTAAACTTTTAAATAACTTTCACATTTATAGGCCGAGCCTATTTAGGTAAGGTTTCTATTTAAGCTTGTAGGTAAGGTTATCTATTGACTCTTGTAATTTTTTTGGAACAGGTTCTATAATGATACCTGTATACTTACATTTAATATCAATGGCTCTGTGCGTGGTGGTTATTTGTAAATTATTTTTAAAGCGTAGTAAACCCTAGTGTTGAATTTAGTATCTTAGAAATAAAAACAAGGTGTATGTATGTAGGTTTTTCATTTAAAAGTCTAAGTGTAAGGCCTGAGTGGACGCTCGAGCGTCCGGCGGGGCGTGCAGCGTGGCGTCGGGCTCACGCGTGATGTGAGCAGCGTGCACTAAGGCCGCTCCTATACGCTTGCATTTGCTTAACATGCACACCGCACGCCCCGCCCCGCTGCACGCCCAACAAGAGCGTCCACTCAGGCCTTACACTTAATAATAGAAAAATGTATATTCCACAGCATTCGCCTAAGGGCTATATCTATATATATTATTGCAATATTGCAACATTAGCGTAAGACACGTCTATGGCGATGCCGCAGGGGTAGTAATACCCCACCTCCCCTCAGCCCTCCCCCCACGAGTTAATCTACTGCAACATTAGCGTAAGACACGTCCATGGCTATGCCGCAGGCGTTGGTCCCGCGACGGAGGTAGTAATACCCCTCCCCCCCCTCCCCAGGCCTCCCCCCACGAGTTAATCTACTGCAACATTAGCGTAAGACACGTCCATGGCTATGCCGCAGGCGTTGGTCCCGCGACGGAGGTAGTAATACCCCTCCCCCCCCTCCCCAGGCCTCCCCCCACGAGTAAATCTACTGCAACATTAGCGTAAGACACGTCCATGGCTATGCCACAGGCGTTGGTCCCGCGACAGAGGTAGTAATACCCCTCCCCCCCCCTCCCCAGGCCTCCCCCCCACGAGTTAATCTACTGCAACATTAGCGTAAGACACGTCCATGGTTATGCCGCAGGCGTTGGTCCCGCGACGGAGGTAGTAATACCCCTCCCCCCCCTCCCCAGGCCTCCCCCCCACGAGTTAATCTACTGCAACATTAGCGTAAGACACGTCCATGGCGATGCCGCAGGCGTTGGTCCCTCGGCGGAGGTAGTAGTACCCCTGGTCCCCTTGCGGCCAGTCCGTCCCCCAAGAGTTCTTGATGATCCAATATGGCACCGTTCGACCATCAGGACCTATTAAAAAAACAATTGAAATTTTTACTTAGTGAGGTTGAAAGGGGCATTCCAGAAAATCACGCAATGACGCATTTTTTTACACTTGGTTAAAGCAAAGAAGCCGATATTAGGCCCGATAACTTTTGATTATAAACTTAAATAAATGTCATATACCTAGTAATTACCTACTAAGAAAAAGTGACCAAGGCCTCCAGTGCCCCAGGCTGGAATCGAACCAGCGTCCTCTGCTATCGCGGCAGGTGCCTGTGCCATTCCGCCATCGGGCCACAGCGGCATAGGTCGAATTTTTCCAAGTATATGCACTTCTTCCTGAAGGCTTATGGCGCCCCTTGGCCACCTCTAAGGTAGAACAACAGGTAGGTAGGTTTGTTCTAACTTTTGATTACTTGGTTTTAATGTTAATATAAGTACTAATACATGTAGGTATAACATAGGTTTTAAGTTTTTAGCCAAAAAAAAATAGGTATAAAAAAAAATAGAAACTTACTATAAGCGACGCTGTAGCCAACTATAAGGACAGCGTGGTTCCGACCTTCCGGCGGGCACTGATCCTCCGTGGGTTCATCTATATCTGTAGAGCCGCGAGGGCTTAACATCATTTTGTCGTTAATACCTGTAAGTTACCAAAAAATACTCAGAGGTGCTAGAACTCGTTGGGGTAGCTTCCTGGGGCCTTATTCGACAAGCGATTTTTGACTCGTGTCAGGTGTTGAACTCCCGTTGAATCGGAACAATCCTGTGTCAAAATTTGACATTAACAATCCACAGTTCGGTGACAACCAAACCAAACCATTATAAACCTTAAAGTAATAAAATAATAAAACAAAGTTGATATTTGTTGAATTATTGGTTGTACCAAATGACATATTATCCGCACTTGATGAACTTGCGATTCCTTCAACTGTTGAATTGAAGTGGACGCGAAATCTGACAGTTGTACATCTCGAATAGGGGCCCTGGGTGAATCCACTTTTTCACCTGTACACAAATTTATCCGAAACTTTTAAACTTCGTTGTAGAATTTAAGTAATGGCTTTTCTATGTTTCAGTTTAATATGTTGCATGTTAAAATATTCAAGGCCCCACTTAACAAGGAATTTTTGATAAAAAAATCAAACGTGGAAGCATAGAGCTATGGTAAATATACATCAAATTATGTAAAACTATTTTCCATAATTTATTTATTTATTTAAACATTGCACAAAAGAAAAACTTATCGTACAAAAGGCGGACTTAATGCCAAAAGCATTCTCTACCAGTCAACCTTTAGGTACCTTTAGGCAGAGGTGTAGGGTTGGAGCCGGTGTAGCTTTATTTGACGTTCATACGCGCATTGTAATATGCCTACTTGAATACTATCTTTTGGGGTCCTGTTTTTTCCCATAAAGATTTAAGTCATAGTATTGTTTGTCATATTATGATCATCAATCATCAATACATATTATAAAAGTCCACCGCCGCGTCTGTCTCTGTCTGTATGTTCGCGATAAACTCAAAAACTATATACCTACTGTACGGATTTTCATACGATATTCACCTATCAATAGAGTGATTCTTGAGGAAGGTGTATAATTTGTAAAGGTTTTGTGTAAATTCGTTGAACTAAATACCCGTGCGAAGCCGGGGCGGGTCGCTAGTTAGTCATAAAACTGAAACCGTTAACTTTTCAGGATTTTCGTAAGGTTATCCTATAGATGGGTTAGGTTAGGTTTGTTTTATGGCAATCCTGAAAAGTGACGCGTTTGGAACCAAATAAATAAATTAAAACTAACGAAAATGCGGGCAAACAATACATTATGACTTAAAACTATTTGGGAAACAATAAGAGACCCCTATCTTTTTTATCTTATCTTTATCATTACCAGCAGAAAGAGGCCCATTTTCCCTTAAAGCTTGGACCATTGCATCCTCATCTCCTGGCCTGAGTCGCTTCAGCCCAATCACGTTTACCAACCGAGGCTTGTGCTGCGGACAATGCCACTTTGATCCACTGTAAGGCCGGTAGTGTGACTCGAACGGCACACCGCCGAGATTCGTTATTATATCACTGAAACAATGTTTAATGAATGAATTGTTTTTATTATATTTTTACATACTTGTATTTCATTGTATTAAGGGATATTCAATTTTAAAGGGTTTAACATTTTATTTGACTATCCGTGACGAACGCATTATGTTATATGTAACATACCAGCACAAATGTTGTATCCCACTGAATTTATTTATTTATTTATTTATTTTTATTTATATTTAATACAGCCCGAGGGAGGCAATGGCCGAGATACGCGTCATACTCGTGAAGTACTGTTTGTGGAGACCGGAAGATATGTTATATAAGTACCTAATATCTGGGAGACCGAGCTTTGCTCGGAAAACATATAAAAACTCAAATTTGCGCGTTTTCCTAGAGATAAAACCTAGCTAGATCGATTTTTCGCCTCCGAAAACCCTCATATAGCAAAGTTCATCGAAATAGTTAGAGCCGCTCCCGAGATCCCCGAAATATACATACAAATATATGTAGATAAATAAATATACAAGAATTGCTCGTTTAAAGTTATAAGATAAGATGTAACTTTATTTTTGAGTGGCATTAACGTGAGACAATTCATTCGGTTCTCGTCTGTACATATTATGTCTGATTTAATTTCTTGTTTTTTAACGGCATGTACCTATGCTGCTTGTAACTATACTATCTCAGAGCCAAATAGAATCTTGTAAGGCATCAATAACTCCTCAAACAGCAATACTTACGCAAAAGTGTGGACAACGCTGACCGTGTGATTGCAATCGGCATTCATAGTGTTGCAATCTAATAGGAACTGCTCTGAAAGGATGTAGTGGCGACCTTGCATCCAAAACTGACTCTCGATATTTGCTGAAAATTGGTTATGTCTTAATTATTTGTTAAGTTGTGCCTTTAATACAACGTAAAAGGGACCCACTGATTACCAGTCCGTCGGACGGTATCGGCCTGTCAGTTGTTCGGAACTGGCAACTTTTGGTTCTAACTGACAGGCCGATATCGTCCGCGGACTGGTAATCAGTGGGACTTAAAAGGTGACTCACGTTAGACCGGGCCGTGTCCGGGCCGGAGCTTCTGGCGCGTACTTTTCTATGACAGATGACAGGTGATCAAGTGATGCTTTCCATAGAAAACGAAGCTCCGGAACGGAAGCTCCGGCCCGGACACGGCCCGGCCTAACGTGAGTCATCCTTAAAACCACCCAAATTAAAGTCCAAAAGCTCTCAACAATGGTCCAAAATGATCTTAAATAAGTACTTCTGTTAAGTGAGATTATTATTCCAACGTCGTAGTCCTAATGCTGGCCATAGATACTAGGGTGTGCCTGTGTTGAACTGTACGGGCAAAACTGCGCAGGCATACCCTAATCTAATGTGTATGGCCAGCTTTAGGAATAAGCATAAAATAAATTATTTCACACTATGCATGAAATAAAGCACCCTATAATTATTGAATACTTGGTCAACCAGATCTTGACAGTAGAAAAAGGCGGCAAATTTGAAAAATGTAGGCGCGAAGGGATGTCGTCCCTTAGAAAATTTGAATTTCGCGCCTTTTTTTACTGACAAGATTTGGTTGACCAGCTTTAAAAACACAGGAGTTATTTTAAAACACAAGTTCTATTTAATAAATCGGATAGAAATATAGAAAGTAGGTGAGTTGACCGTGACGTCACGATGTAATTTTGACAGTTCTAAAAAAGTAACTGATTTGACTAGTAGGAAAATAATAAATACCCTAATAGAAGTATTAGAGTCGTAATTAACCGTCCAATGTATTATATTTATGGTGGTATATTAAAAACAGACTTACCAATAGCACTAAAGGCCCAGCAAGAAGAACACGAATGACCTTGGTCCTTCACCGGACTTACCCCGCCGCATTCCCTCCAATCAAAATGCGGAACATCTTCTATATTTGAATGACAGTAAGTCGGTTTTGGAACATGCCGAGCCGCGGAAACAGACGAGCTCAGAACGTCGGTAACAACACAGAGAAAACAGACAAGTTGGACGTACATGTTTTGTTTGTAAAGTTTAAAGCGGCTAATAGTTTTTATATTTGTTTAAATACACGCGCATTTAATGTTTTTAGGGTTCCGTACCTCAAAACGAAAAAACGGAACCCTTATAGGATCACTCGTGCCTCTGTCTGTCCGTCTGTCACAGCCTATTTTCTCCGAAACTACTGGACCAATTACCTATACATATAATTATTAGATATTGTCTCGTATATTTAAGCGAAACACCAGAGAATAATTTTCTTGCAATTGAAAAACCCTGCTAAATATAGAATAAAATATTTAAAAAGCGGCCAAGTGCGAGTCGGACTCGCCCATGAAGGGTTCCGTATTTAGGCGATTTATGACGTATAAAAAAAAAACTACTTACTAGATCTCGTTCAAACCAATTTTCGGTGGAAGTTTACATGGTAATGTACATCATATATTTTTTTTAGTTTTATCATTCTCTTATTTTAGAAGTTACAGTGGGGGGGACACACATTTTACCACTTTGGAAGTGTCTCTCGCGCAAACTATTCAGTTTAGAAAAAAATGATATTAGAAACCTCAATATCATTTTTGAAGACCTATCCATAGATACCCCACACGTATGGGTTTGATGAAAAAAAAAATTTTGAGTTTCAGTTCGAAGTATGGGGAACCCCAAAAATTTGTTTTTTTTCTATTTTTGTGTGAAAATCTTAATGCGGTTCACAGAATACATCTACTTACCAAGTTTCAACAGTATAGTTCTTATAGTTTCGGAGAAAAGTGGCTGTGACATACGGACGGACAGACGGACAGACGGACAGACGGACAGACGGACAGACAGACAGACATGACGAATCTATAAGGGTTCCGTTTTTTGCCATTTGGCTACGGAACCCTAAAAATGACAGAAATTATGTAATAATCTATACTAATCGGTTTGATTTATTACTATAGCAGATATAACAAAAATGTAACAGTGTAAAAAATCCTTTTTTTTTTAATACTTTTATTTATTACCCTTGGCATTGCAAACGTTATCATATTAAAATGTATTTATATAACTTACACGTGTACTAACTACGTAAATAACGTACGTTGATATACTGAATTCCATAGCCTTTTTATTTTAAATTCCAATTTTGTTTTACTTTGGAGGTTCACGACTTTCCGGAACACATCCAAAGTTTCGATTCTAACTAAAAAAATTGTTATGGTTAAAAACTGGTTCTGATATGACTGGGTTTGCTTTGACTATCGTCAAATAGTCTTGGTGATTGGGTCTCACGACTTCCACTTCCTTCGCATGCACGAATCAGCGTGAGCGATCTTCAAGGGCTATATAAGAGCGTTTCCTTTATTTTTTGCCATTTTCATATATTGGGACCTTTTTTGCCACTTTTGTGTTATTTCTGCTCAGAATCACGAGCTCTTTCGATCCTAATGGGATAAAAAAATGTCCCAGAGTTTTTTCCCTATTGTGTTACCATTTCCCCATATTCTTTGTATGGCGGTAACAAAAAGGAAAGTTTGAAAAATGTATGGAAATTTTAGGACACTTTTTCTCCTATAAGGATGAAAAGGGCTCGCGATCCTGACTACAAATAACGCAAAAGTGGCAGAAAAGGTCACAATATATAAGAATGGCAAAAAATAAAAGAAATGCTCATAAAACCAAATTTTCTGATTAAACACTCATCCGTTTAGAGAACACCTTTTTTGTGTAATAAAATCATATCGGGGCGTGGGGCAAGAGAACAAGACAACATATATAATTCAAAGATAAGCCTAATGATGTTGGTAATTATTCTTTATCAGTATCACCAATATTGATCATGATTATTTTTCAGATGATAAGTAGAAAAAACATGTTACGCATACAATGTGGTCACCCTACTCAATGTGACGTCTTGTCGCTTTTCATACAGGTATATCAAAAGTCATAGGGTGACCATGATTACTTAGTATAAGATTAATTTTACTTGAATAATAATAAAAATAAATAAATAAATAATCTTTTCATCTAATACTACCAAATGATAATGTGGATCAGTTACAAAGTGATAAGATAAGATAAAGATAATAATATCACAATTATTTTATTTTCTTTCCAGTACATGATTTAATACGTTTCCTACTTCATCGTCAAACATTTCTATCTTAAATCTAAACACAATTCCACATCATTCAGTTACAAAAACAACACACTAACCATCGACGCAATCAACACCATCTTCGGCACAGCACTACCGGCGGCACCTGTCAAATCTGACACATGACAGCTGTCAATGTTCGTTAAGCTGCGTTCAAAATTGAGCGGCACTTTATCGAACGGATGCGTTCGCAAAACATCGCTCGTTGCCAAAGCTTTAGTGTTGTCGTGGAATAAGATATTATTCTGATGATTATAAGGCCCGTAGAGCGAAAACATGACTGCTGACGCTTGGTTCGGGTTATGTTTGCCAAATAATTGGTCTAATTTCGTCATTACGTTGATGATTTCTTGGCGGCGCATCGCCGTGGTGTTTTTGGCGAAAACATGGCCGATGTTGGACCAGGATATGAAGCAGTATTTGTCGTTGTCTTCGGCGCAAATGGGTTTGATTTTGACCTCTTTTACCCACGGTTCCGGGATTTGTTTGGCTGAAAAAGTTAGGTTAGGTTAAAGAGTAGCTACAAATACGACTGGGTAGAATAATTTTCAATTCCGAAGCCCCCTCCACACTCGTGCGCGAATAGTGGCGCGAGTGTGGAGGGCCTTTTAAGAATTTAAAACTTATTTTGGTGGCAGTGTATGAAATACACTTGTCTTCAAAACATTGAAATGGATTAAAATCATAAAAGTTCATCTTAAATTGAAATATGTAACAAAAAAATATAAGGCACGGTTCACAAGTGGTTATAAGAACTACATAATAAAAATATAATTAAAATAACTTACCAACATATTGGTTATACGTAGCCATGCTCAAAAACGCGACGTCACTCTTCCCCTCCACTAACGACCGCAGCGCCCCCCACTCCCCCTCCACCGCCTTCTCCTCCTCCACAACACACCCCTCTGTCCCCTTCTTACTATCTTTTACATATTCTTCTACACCCGGCGCACAAATACTTTTAAAGAATCCATTCAAGATGTCTTTACAAGTATTTTTTTCTATGTTCGCAAGGTACCGTAGTACGGAATGCCAAGCCAGGCCGTCGAAGCGCGGGAAAGCGGCGCGCGTTCCCTTCAAGTCGGCCATCTTGAATAATTTCGCGTCCTCGCGGACGTATGCCACGACTGTTGTGCTTTGGTTGATAATGGGGGTCGTTTCGTGGAGTATCGGTATGAGGGACATGTCTCTGTAATAAAGCGTCAATTTAAATATGAACACAATCTATTATCTTATTGGTTCTTATCTTAATGGTTTGGTATTTATACTGTTATGCTGTATAACTTGTTTTGAAATAAAAAAAAATTAAAAAATAAAATCTTCTTTTTCTAATTACAGATGTAGTTCATAATTGTTTTCCATCGTATTTTTCAGAAACGGTCATATTTGTCATGCTACTTCAGTCAACCTTAGTACTTTTTGTACAGAGACTGACTGAAATAGCAGGACACGTTCGTACATTTCCGTGAAAATACGATAGAAAATAATTATGCACTACATTACTTTAACGGGTTAAAATCAGGATATGGGCTGATATGATGATGAAAACTAGCGAATTTCATTCCCAGTATCCAATCTCCCATTCGCTAAATATCCGTTCATAAAATGTTACCTCATTTGATAAGAAAATGGGGCAAGCATCCCCAGCTCTCGAGTTAGAAGTGCGCCTGTGTGCACGTTTCCCCCGCAAAAAATGGGCGAATAATTTGTAGGGTAAGTTATCGCTTGGGCTCCTCCCTTCCGACGTGTCGGAAGCCGATGAAGATCACATATGACAAGCCACCTTGTTGAATGCGATATTTAAGACGAAACAGGAGCTGAGCTCGTTCTCAATTTTGAGATTTTGAGGTGAACTACGCCGCATTTAGTTACACATGGGCGGCGCCGCGTAGCGAAGGACTATCCCTGTGTGTGTGTGTGGTGCGCGCACACAGACGCACACGTCATTTGCCTTCACGGGCCTCACGCGAAGCGGTCGGCCCGCTATAGCTTTGCTACACCTAGTTATTTTCTTATATTACAAACTTATTCCTCAAACTCACTCCTGTTGCCTCTTAAACAAACTGTCACCATGACTCACCTCTCTGCTCTAACGAGCCAGTCCCCACTAGCCACCGTGACGTCACAGGTCCCATTCTTGACAGCTGCCATACAGGCAGCTCGGTCGTCCTTCCTCAAGCATTGGACCGCGGGCTCCACTCCGTATACGGAAGCCGCTTCGCTCAGCCATTCACATTTGTTCTGCTCGAGGATTGATGTGGTGCACATTACTATATGTCTGAAACAATCGACAATATTTAGTTACACATGTTACTATTATGTAGGTACAGTGGGCCAAGAAAGTGGTCTACCACCCTACGGTTGAGGTTCGTTTGAACGTCATGAGACAACAAGGTCGACACACGTACGTCAACTGTACGTCATTGTCAACTTTAGCGATCGTTAGATCTCGCAGAAACTTTTGTCAAAACTGGTAGACCACTTTCTTGGCCCACTGTACATTACAACATTGGTGTAAACTGATATAAATGTCATATAAGTACTAAGAAAAAGTGACCCAGGCCTTCAGTGCCCCAGGCTGGAATCGAACCAGCGTCCTCTGCTATAGCGGCAGGTGCCTGTTGCCACTCGGCCACCGGGCCACAGCGGCATCGGTCGAATTTTTCAAGCATATTCACGTCATACTGAAGGCTTATGGCGCCCCCTGGCCACCTCTAAGGTAGAACAGTATGGTTCGACCTTCTAACTGGATAATCTCAGGTGATACCGTTAGCTAACTTGGTATCTCCTCGTATCTCTTGGTATCTCGGTAGCGCGGCAAGGTAATTTTGAACACCTCCCCCGCTTAGCAACTTCTGCTGCTGACTACATTTTTCCTTTTCGTCTGGCCACAAAAAGTTCTATAAATGTGGGAGCGGAAAACTATTACAAGTCCCAAGTTTCGGTTTGTTGCCATTGTAAAGCATGACTCATGTTAGACCGGGTTGTGTCCGGGCCGGAGCCTGTCATTGTCATAGAAAAGTAAGCGCCGGAAGCTCCGGCCCGGACACGGCCCCTTCTAACGTAAGTCATCCTTAAAGGGGCCCAAAGATTACCTGATATCAGCCTGTCAGTTGTTCGGAATTGTAACCTTTTGCGTTTCACTGACAGGCTAATATCGTCCGGCGAACTGGTAATCTGGGGGCCTCTTAAGGGGATGGGGAGGTTCTGACCTTGACGGAGTGCATCCGGCCTGGCTATAGGCCTCTCTGAACCCTCCAGCACCCGCCAGATAATCAAGTGGCGTGCTCGGCGGCCGCAGGGGCGCCGGCAGCGCGCCATTAGCCTCGAGTAAGGCTGTCAGCGCGCCGCGCCATCCCCCGCCCACCACCACACCTGCGCCCGTGAGCTTGGCCGCGAGACGGCTCACTTCTTCCGCTGCTTTTCTGAAAAATAACGCAAATTATTAAAGAAAAACCGGCCAAGTGCGAGTCGGACTCGCGCAAGGAGGGTTCCGCACCATCAACAAAAAATAGAGCAAAACAAGCAAAAAAACGGTCACCCATCCAAGTACTGACCCCGCCCGACGTTGCTTAACTTCGGTCAAAAATCACGTTTGTTGTATGGGAGCCCCACTTAAATCTTTATTTTATTCTGTTTTTAGTATTTGTTGTTATAGCGGCAACAGAGATACTTACATCATTTGTGATAATTTCAACTGTCTAGCTATCGCGGTTCATGAGATACAGCCTGGTGACAGACGGACGGACGGACGGACGGACGGACAGCGAAGTCTTAGTAATAGGGTCCCGTTTTTTTACCCTTTGGGTACGGAACCCTAAAAAACTCCTATAACACTGTACTGTCAACAGCAGAAGTTGCTAAGCGGGCGAGGTGTTCAAAATGACATTGTTAAGAGAATAAGAGCATGTCAAGGTAATTTTGAACACTTCGCCCGCTTAGCAGCTTCTACTGCTGACTGCACATACGAAAGTCTGTATGTTGTCTCTTCACACTTTAATTAGTTTCGACATAGAGAAATATAGTAAGACAAGAGTGCTCACTCCATACATCAGTTAGACTATTAATTTCAGTGCACGACTCAATCTATTCTACGACTCATCTAGCATCGAGTAGCGGAACTATTAGTACTGCTACTTGACAATAGATGTAGCACCGACCGGAAAGTCTTATGCTGTTGAGATAACTACCGCTACTCGATGCTAGATGCTAATAGTCTTTTTGGTACTAAAACTGATGTATGGAGTGAGCAATCTTATGTATTTTTTTCTCTATGGTTTCGATGAAATTTGGCATGGGAATAGATTGAGTCGTGAGAAAGTACAAATCACGGATGGTTTTTTATCACAGAAATCATCATTCAACAATCATGCAGACGAAGGCGCGGGAAGTAGTTAGTAGAAGTCATATATGAAAGAAAAACCGGCCAAGTGCGAGTCGGACTCGCGCACGGAGGGTTCCGCACCATCAACAAAAAATAGAGCAAAACAAGCAGAAAAACGGTCACCCATCCAAGTACTGACCCCGCCCGACGTTGCTTAACTTCGGTCAAAAATCACGTTTGTTGTATGGGAGCCCCAATTAAATCTTTATTTTATTTTTAGTATTTGTTGTTATAGCGGCAACAGAGATACATCATTTGTGAAAATTTCAACTGTCTAGCTATCGCGGTTCATGAGATACAGCCTGGTGACAAACGGACGGACGGACGGACAGCGAAGTCTTAGTAATAGGGTCCCGTTTTTTACCCTTTGGGTACCCTAAAAAACTCCTATAACACTGTACAGTCAGCAGCAGAAGTTGCTAAGCGAGCGAGGTGTTCAAAATGAACTTGACGCGACTTTATTGTTAAAAGAATATAAGAGCATGTCATTTGTCTCGTCTTGTGGTTATTGTAATATATGGGGTTGAAAAGGGGCATTAAAGCCAAGTGTGAGTCGGACGGCGCACGAAGGGCTCCGTACCATTACCCAAAACCGGCAAAAAAATCACGTTTGTTGTATGGGAGCCCCACTTAAATATTTATTTTATTTTAGCGGCAACAGAAATACATCATCTGTGAAATTTTCAATTGTCCAGCTATCACGGTTCATGAGTTACAGCCTGGTGATAGACAGAAAGAAGGACAGACGGACAGCGGATTCATTATAATAGGGTCCCGTTTTTACCATTCAGGAACGGAACCCTAAAAAGGAAGTCATAAAAAAGTTAGGGTCACGGGACTGAGCCCGGGAATCCCTACTACTAAAGTACCTACTTATCTACTATCTACTACCTATCCTAAATAGTGTAATTAATATTATCATTTCTCCACTACCTAAAGGTTGTCTGGAAGAGATTGCTCTTTAGCGATAATACCGCCTGTTGTTACCTTTGTCTTCATGTATTATGTGTATCTCTCTGTAAATGTTTTATTGAGGTTGTGCAATAAAGAGGATTTGTATTGTATTGTGTATAGGGATGATGACACATGTTGAATTTTATAACAAAATCTAGTAAAATAGATAGCAAACGAGCAATTTATCACAATAATGTGGATATTAAAATAAAATATTGAAAAATTACAAAAATACAGGTCCTGAAAGTTTCCAAATTTAAGTTTTTTTTTTACTTCCAAAAACTATAAAAGTAAGGGTACCATTCGATTCCTTACATTTCATCCAAAAAAATATTGTATAGAAACTATATACATAAACGCAATATTTCACCGACAAAAACGCAATTTTCTTGTTTTGTCCATACTGCAAGATGGGCTCCCAGGGACCTTGACGTCACGTTCCCTTGCCGTTTTGTATAGGGCGTTTCGCGAGTGAAGTGCGACTGTCGGCCTTTGACTACAATTTCTGACTTTTGTGTTACTTTAATGCAATGGGTCCCATATAGACATTTGATCCTAAAAACAAACCCGATCGATTGATACCATAAAATCATCATCATCATCATCATCCTGGCGTCAATCCCAGCTGTGCCCCCGCGCGGGGCGCGAGGACCCGGGGTCCGCCTTCCGACTCCTTCGTGTCCACTTTGCCCGATCTTCGGCGTCCCTGGTGGTGAGTCCGTTGGCACGCATGTCCTCCTTAACGACATCAAGCCATCGCTTCCTGGGCCGGCCTTTTCTTCCCGTACCGGGAGGAGGCGGCATGGCCAGGCATTTGTTACCCACGTAACTTGCCGGTCTGCGCGAGACGTGGCCATACCAACGAAGGCGGCACTCTTGCAGTTTGTCAGCGATGTCACGGACGCCAAGACTACCCCGGATGTGGGCGTTTCGGACGCGATCCTTGCGTGAAACTCCACCTTCACCACATCCACCGCAGCATCTTCATTTCCGTGACACGCAGTTCCTGCTTGTGCCGCTCTAGTAAAGGCCAAGTCTCGCTGCCGTACAGAAGGGCAGGTCTAATGATGGTCTTACGAGGGGCGTTCAAAATATTCTCGGTATTGATATCTTACAACCTCTTCTAAAATTTCTTTCGTTACATTAAAAAAAAGTATAATTCGAACCGAGATGTTCTTTTGTTTTTCTGCAATTGCTGAACAAACATGAACATCATGTGGGAATTGACAATGTTAACTAAATTAGAACATCGATGCGTGATAAAATTCTTGACAAAACAGGGTAAAAATCAAAAAACCATAAAAGAGGAAATGGATTGTGTTTACCGTGAGTCTGCTCCTTCTTTATCTACCATTCAAAAGTGGTCAAGCGAGTTTAAACGTGGAAGGGAGAGTGTTGAAGACGACCCTAGACCTGGCCGGCCTGTAGTAGCTACTTCACAAGAAAATATTGATAAAGTGGAAAAACTTATATTGGAAGATGGTCGAGTGAAGGTAAAATCTATAGCACAAGTAACCAATCTCTCTATTGGTACCGTACATGATATTATCCATGACCATCTTAATATGTCAAAAGTAAGTGCAAGATGGGTTCCGCGAATGCTGACTCGGCTTCAAAAAGACATGCGTGTAGCTTGTTGTTCCGATTTTATTGACCTGTGCGGTGAAAATCCTGATGAGGTGCTGCAAAGAATAGTTACTGGAGATGAAACCTGGGTTCATCATTATGACCCAGAGAGTAAACAAGAGTCCATGCAGTGGCACATTAAGGGTTCAGCTCATCCCAAGAAGTTCAAGGTCATCCCTTCAGCTGGCAAGGTCATGGCCACGATATTTTGGGATTGTGAAGGAGTATTACTGATCGATTATAAAGAAAAAGGTGTAAATATCACAGGACAGTACTACGCTAACATTCTACGTCAATTAAAGGATGCAATCAAAGAAAAGAGGCGAGGAAAGTTAACCAAAGGTGTTATGCTTTTGCATGACAACGCCCCCGTCCATACTGCTCATATTGCCAAGGCAGCTATTGTTGAACGTGGGTTTAAAACTGTTACTCACCCACCGTATAGTCCGGACTTAGCCCCCAGCGACTTCTTTTTGCTCCCCAATCTTAAAAAGGATCTGCGTGGAAATAAATTTTACAGTACATAGGGGCTACTTTTCCGCACTAGTGCGTAAAATAGCACTTTTCCTGCGTATGTCGAAACTTTAAAGTGCCATATGTACTGTAAAACGTTGTTCGATACACGTGCGAATAGGTAATTCGCAACTCGTGTCGATTTAAAACACTCCCTTCGGTCGTGTTTTAATTTATCGCCACTCGTTTCGAATTTCCTCTTTTTCGCACTTGTATCGAAAATAACTATTCTGACGATGAAGCATTGAAGGCGGCAGTGGAGGAGCATTTTTACACGAAAGATAAAAAATATTTTTACGAGGGATTAAAAAAAATAATTGATCGATCTTTTAAGTGTATGAACATAGGGGGGGAGTATATTGAAAAATAAAAATATCAAACTTTTCGTACTTGTTTGTTTTCATTCTCATACCGAGAATATTTTGAACACCCCTCGTATAGACCTGTCCCTTCAATTTAATCGGCATTTTGGGGTCACAAATTGTTGATTATATTGTTTAAAATAAACTGCATCTTCTTATTATATATAGTTTTATTTAATCTTCTTCTTACACACACAGTATCTTTAGATTTATTATAAAGCCTAAAAAATTTCCACAGCTTGTCATTGTGATGCAATCTCAAGTGCCACAGACTATATATATTATAGAGTAAATAAGGTAAAGGGGATGTACAGACATTGTACTTCAACACTCTCCCTCAATGTTTGTACATCCTTTTAACATTTGAACAAATTAAGTAAATTACACAGTTTTACAAATTTTTCACCTGATAAAGGTTTAGTTAGTATATCAGCTATCTGATCTGTTGTAGTTACATATACAATGGTAATTAAGCCTTCTTCAACCTTTTCTTTTATAAAATTACATTTCACATCAACATGTTTCCAGCGTTTCTGATCAGGATTTTGAACAACTCTTATAGTACTCTGATTATCTTCAAATATAACAACGTTATTAATTTGAATGTTAAAATCTGTCATTAGCTTAATTAGCCAACAGGCTTCAACAGATGCTTCACATAAGGCAACTAGTTCGGCCTCCGTAGTACTCAAAGCGACTGTACTTTGCTTCTTTGACTTCCATGTCACAGTATTACCAAACAATTGAAACAAATATCCACTTGTGGATTTTCTGTCACTATCACGTGCAAAGTCTGCATCTGCAAAACCTATTAGGCTTTCATTTTTACATTTACAAAATATAAGATTATAGTTAACAGTTTGTTTAACATATCTCAATACACGCTTTAAGGCTTGCCATAACTTTAAAGTTGGTTGTGTTTGGAATCTACTCAAATATGACACAGCTGTTGCTAAGTCTGGTCTGGTGCTTACCATAGCATACATTAAAGAGCCAATAAGTGATCTACACTTGTGTTCTAATGTCAAGTCAATTTCACTCAAGTCAAAGTCCAGTTTGAAATTAGGGTCCATAGGTGAATTGACCTCTGCAATTCTCCATATTATAAGATTGAACTACTTTCTGTAAATAGTTTGTCTGGTTAAGATAAATACCGTCATGTTTCCTTTGAATATTAATGCCTAAATACATGAGTTTTTCATTACCTAAGTCTTTCATATGAAATTTTGAATTTAGAAATTTCTTAACACTCTCTATTTCAGTCACACTAGGCCCTACAATCAACATGTCATCAACATACAAAATCATCCCCTTTACTATAAAGACAGTAGTCATTTTGGGAACGGGTAAATCCATATTCAGTGACAACTTCAGTGAATTTCTCATACCAATACTTAGGACTCTTTTTTAAACCATATAAGGATTTTTGTAGTTTTAAAACATGGCCATCAGGAACTGTCAGACCTTGTGGGGGTTTTAAGTATACTGCTTCATCAATTCTTCCATACAAGAAAGCACCTTTGACATCCATTTGGTGTATTTCATAATCTTTCTGAGCTGCAACTGATAAAAGAACTCTTAATGTTTGTAACTTCAAAACCGGTGAGTATATATTTTCTAATTTTTCTTTTTGTTGGTAACCTTTCACAACTAATCTTGCTTTACATATTTCTTCTTTTCCTATATTCTTCTTTGTAAGGACCCATCTGCTATCCAGTAATTTTTCATTCTTTGGTACAGGTACAAATTTCCATGTTTCATTTTCTTTTAAAGTCTTTAATTCTTCATTGATTGCCTTTTTCCATTCATTTTCATCTCTTCTTCCTTTAATGTCATCATAATTTGTAGGAGCATCCTGATAACCTGTTAGTAATGCATATAATGCTGAATCATCCTTGTCCAGGTCCATTTCGAAATCCCGTTGCCATACTGGTTTTCTTACTTCTCTCCTTGCTCTCCCTCTTTCTGAGCTTTCTGTCTTCTCTGTTACAGTCTTCATCTGGTTTTTGTCATCTTGATTTTTACTCTCTTCATTTTCTTTGTTCTTTATCTTCTCTATTTTCTTTTCCTCATTATTTGTAAGTTCATTTTCTTCTTCGGTTACCTTTTCAATTTCTTGTTCATCTTTACTCACTTCCTTCTCTGTCTCTTCTGTCTTGTCCAGTACATATTTTGTATATTTGTCACAATCTGGTTTTGTCTCATCAAAGATCACGTTCCGTGCCAATATAATTTTCTTTGTTTCAGGATCGTAAAGTTTATATCCGGTGGTATAATATCCAATGAAAATCAGTTTTTTACCGGAGTTGTCCAGTTTATGTCTTAATTCTTTAGGTACATGATTGTACGCTGTACATCCGAACACTCGCATATTAGATACATTTGGTTTCCTACCTTCCCATAGCTCTGCTGGCGTTTTCTGTTTCCCTTCAGTCGGGCTCCTATTTGTGACGTACGCTGAAAATAATACTGCATGGCCCCAAAACTCCTTCCTAAGTTGTGAGTCAATTAAAATAGTCTTAGCTTTTTCAATTAAGGTCCGGTTCATACGTTCCGAAACTCCGTTCATTTCTGGGTTATACGGGACTGTATACTGCATCTGTATCCCCTTACTGTAACAAAAGTTCTGAAATTCTTTAGAAATATACTCTCCTCCGTTATCTGATCTTAACTTCAACATGTTAGCATTAAAATGGTTTATCACATAGAAATAGTACTGTTTAAATTTGTCAAACACTTCACTCTTATTGGTTAGTAGGTATACCCATACAAAATGAGTATAGTCGTCAATAAACGTCACAAAATACTTATATCCTTCTTCAGTCATTGGGGTAATTGGTCCGCAGACGTCAGTGTGTACTAATTCAAGGGGTCTAGTCGCTCTACGTCCAGGTCTGTTAAAAGGTTGTCTTGTCATCTTACCTAACAAGCATGGCTCACAAACAGGAATATTATTTTTAAATTTAGTTAAGTCATCCATACCATTTACCATTTGTTGTGATGATAATAAGTTCAAATTTTTTACACCTATAGTAACGGCACCAGTCATGGGACATTTAAGAGGAAATTTTGAGTATTTGTGATATTTCCCTGATACATGTAAAAGTTCTGCCGCTTAGCTTGTTAAAAGATGAATATCCTATCCTTCTTTCATGTTTCAGGCGTGTTGTATCAAAGATACTGCAGTTAGTTTCCACATAATTAATAAATTAAAAGTATGGTTTTTTTCTCCAGTCATGGACACCAAAGCTCCAGTAATGGAACCCCGGTAATGGACGTGGATCCAGTAATGGGCCCCCTATAATGGGCATACCCTATCAGTATAAGATATTGGAATAGGGAATAAGTTTTTGGCAAAAAACTAGTTATTAGTCATTTTTGTCACCCGATTGCATTGTCATCCGATTTGCATACGTATCCAAAATTTCAACTCAATCGGAAATCCGAAAGTGGCTCAAATGCCATTTCCAAGATTTGAACCACACTAACTAATACAGGATGGATTTTCTTTTTGGGTCAGTGAGGGCAGCTACCAGATCCCGTGCTGCTACGAGAAAACGGTCTTAGAAGACCTTCCCTCGATTTCAAATTAATGAAGATTGGCTTTTACAGATTTTGGAAAAAACATACAGGGTGCGAGGAAAAGGTAATTTTTGACAAACTTTTTTTTTGATGCCAATCGATCCCATTCCTATTGAGGATCAAAAGCTTGTATGGAACAAAAAAAAATTCCGGCTAGAAAAGCCACAAATCGAGGAAAACATTTCCCATACAATTTGTATGAAAATGAAAACTTATATTTTTCACATGCTATTTTTGTATGCCAATCGATTCCATTCCTATCCAGTATCAATAGTTTTTTTGGGGTCAATGGAAAAAGTTTTTATTAATTTGTGGCTTTTTAGTACATTATCGTAAGTTGACCCCAAAGAAACTATTGATACTAGATAAGAATGGAATCAATTGTCATAGAAAAATAGCATGTGAAAAATAAAAGTTTTGATTTTCATACAAATTGTATGGGAAAAGTTTTCCTCGATTTGTGGCTTTTCTAGCCGGATTTTTTTTTAGCTCCATACAAGCTTTTGATCCTCAATAGGAATGGGATCGATTGGCATCAAAAAAAAGATTGTCAAAAATTACCTTTTTCTCGCACCCTGTATGTTTTTTCCAAAATCTGTAAAAGTCAATCTTCATTAATTTGAAATCGAGGGAAGGTTTTCTAAGACCGTTTTCTCGTCGCAGCACGGGATCTGGTAGCTACCCTCACTGACCCAAAAAGAAAATCCACCCTGTATACAAACTAACAGGGCAAGTTAAATAAAATTTTGTAAAAACGATATTAATTTATCCGAAGTCCGAGAAGACCTCCTGACATAGTTCGTACGAGTAACTACATTATACTTCTGTATTGTTTAAACATGAAATTACGCCATGGCAAGCATCATTATGTAAATTATCCCATCATAGGAGGTATGCAGTTTTACAGCTCCTATAATGGGATTGGGCAAAATACTACTATTTTTTATACATCCTAGAGTCACAACATAATGCGTTGTATACCTTATCTCATGGTAAATGCAATTAACAAAACACATTCTAGTTTACACCAAGTAATAATTAATTACAATTTAATATATGAACTCACCTCTCTTAGCGAAGTTGTTAAGAATTCTTACTGGTTATTTTTTCCAGTGACACGACAACTTTTGGATTGGCGCCAATTTCTTAAAAATTAACCGAAATTAATAAAAAGTCAAACTTAAACAGCTCTATGACTCTTATTTATGGTAAAATATTGCCAGTGTTTATAAACTACTTTTACATACTTATTTTAGAGGATTTGTGGTTTTATGTCCCATTACCGGTTCCACGTCCATTATAGGGTCCATTACGTTAGATGAGCATACCGTCGATGCCACAGCTGTCTCACATTTTTGCCACAGTTATTACTATAATTACATTGTTTTTCAATTAATGTTTCCATTTGAATGGTATATAATGACCCTACATGATTGCCTATCATGGTCAAACAATTGTGTTTGTAGATTGTGACTTTTCCTGTATTAAATTCAATTTTGTAACCATAATCTTCAATCTTTGAAACTGACAATAAATTATTCTTTAAATCAGGCACATAGAATACATTTTTTATGTTTAAAATAACTGGCCGCTTACCTATGAATGCCCTTGCCCGAATGTTTCCAACACCTATTGCCATTAAATTCACTCCTTTCTTCGCTACCGAGATGGGCTTAGGCTGGCTGAGTTCAATATATTCTGAGAAATATCTTTTATCATTAACATAATGGTCCGAACACCCTGAGTCTATATACCACATTAAGTCACACTTATCTTCTTTGTCATATCCTTGGGTTTCAGTCTCCGCAAGAAAAGCATGCTCAACTTCACTGTCAATTGACGCCACATACGAATGTCCACGTCCATAGTCGTTCCCATAAGATCCTCGTCCTCGGTTTGAAAAGCCTCGTCCTCTGTTAGTAAAACCTCGTCCTCTTGATGAAAAGCTCCGTCCTCTTGATGAAAAACCTCGTCCACTTGATGAAAAACCTTGTTCACTTGATGAAGATCCTCGTTCTGAGTAACCTGTCTGTCCTTGATATCCTCTTCCTCTTGATGAGCTGTGCTGCAGCTGATGGGCACCTCGAGCGCTATGATAATTTTGTCTTTCTCTACATTCATATTTCTTATGTCCCTCTTTGCCACAACTAAAACATAGAAAAGCTGATTTGTTGTACTCAGGTGCGCGTGGCATACTCTTATTTCTCTTCTCTTCTTCACCCAGCAGTCTATCCTTGACTCATAGACTAGGAATCCTCTAGACTGAGTTTAGAGCAATTATTTCATGAAACCGATGCTGCCAAAAATACGGGGGTGCGGGGGGACGAGGTGAGCGAATCCCGTGCCGTGATTGGTCCGTTCAAAGACACGGACCAATCACGGCACGGGATTGACTCGAAGATGGAGTAAAACTACCGTATGAGTGGCAGAGGGGGTAGCGTTACTATGCTCAGTCTAGAGGATGTCTTGTCTGTGCCTTGACTATATCAACTGTGAGGTTAGGTATCGACTCGATCGCTGTCACTATAATTTCATAAGTGTCTGGCATGGATAATAAAATAAAGTTTATTTTCTCTTCATCTGACAGTGCACTCCCGGCATCCTTTAATTGTCCAAATATTTTCGATAATGTCACAAAATGTTCTGACAATGGCGTACCTTCTTTGTATTTTATGTCGTTAAGTTGGCGTCTTAAAAACAGTTTACTGCGTGTACCTTTCTTCATAAATTGTTTCTCTAGTTTTTGCATCATATTGTACGCCGTCTCTTCCTCCTGTATATAATCAATGTGACTGTCGGCGACGCCATTTATAATGATAGTTTGTGCTTTCGCCTCTGCACTCTTGTTTTCGGGCACGCTCGCGAAACCCGCTGTCTCAATTGCTTTTATGCAGTCATGTGCTCTTAAAATGCTGCATATTCTAAATTTCCATATTGCGAAGTCTTCTCCCGCAAATTGTTTTATTTTTATTGAATTAAAACTTGTTTCTGATGACGCCATTTTGCCGGCTTACGTTGCGTACTTTAATATTTTCCCGAACTACGTTGGAACCACGCTCTGCTACCACTGTTGATTATATTGTTTAAAATAAACTGCATCTTCTTATTATATATAGTTTTATTTAATCTTCTTCTTACACACACAGTATCTTTAGATTTATTATAAAGCCTAAAAAATTTCCACAGCTTGTCATTGTGATGCAATCTCAAGTGCCACAGACTATATATATTATAGAGTAAATAAGGTAAAGGGGATGTACAGACATTGTACTTCAACACAAATAACCCCAGTCATCTCCCGCCATTTGACCCAGGCAGCGGATATTCGGGCGTTGACGTCGCTGTCGATGTCCCCGGTAGTGCTAAGTACAGATCCTAGGTACTTAACTTGATCCGTGCGCTTGACCATGTCCCCGCCTATGCGGACGGGTAGAGGATCTGTACTATTGCAGGCCATGTACTCTGTCTTCGCCACATTTAGTTTAAGACCGCCGTTCTCTAGCGACCCCCTCCATCTGTTCACCCGCTGGACAAGTCGGCCCTTATCAGAGTCTGTCAGCGCGATATCATCAGCATACATGAATAGCCACGGTGGCTGCTCATGGTAGTCTCGGATGCTGGCTGACAGGGCGTCTAATATCACGCTAAACAGAAACGGGCTGAGCACAGAGCCCTGATGTACTCCAACGGTGACAGAAAAAGGGTTGGTGTCACCAACAGCGGTCCTGACTATTGAATCGGAATCGCGGTACATGTCCCGGATAGTGTCAATATAGGTCTCAGGTACAGCCTTGGACCGCAGCGCCCACCAGATCATCTCACGAGGGACACAGTCAAAGGCCTTTTCCATATCCAGAAACAGGAAATATAGAGGCGTGTTCTTTGCTCTGTATCCCTCCATGAGGATCCTCAGAGCAAATACAGGGTCCATCGTTCCGCACCCTGGCCGAAACCCATACTGACATCCCGAGACTGTACACTCCTGTCGGAGCCGAGCATCGATTATGCGCTCAAAGAGCTTCATGGTGTGAGACATAACCTTTATACCGCGATACTTGCTACACTCCCGCACCGAGCCCTTACCTTTGAAAACTGGAGTAATGATACTCAGCCTCCACTGGTTGGGTATCTTCCCGGTGAGGAGTATGCGGTTATAAATATCCGTGAGTATGCTCACACCCCGAGAGCCCATCGACTTCCACGCCTCTATAGCGATTCCGTCGGCTCCGACAGCTTTCCGATTCTTCATGCGGCGAAGGGCCGCCTCGACTTCCTCTGGCGTTATCAGTGGCACTAGTCCTTGATACCATAAAATATTTAATGAAAATTAGTCATGTTGCCTATTGTACTACATACGTTTTAGCGACGAGTAGTGGCCACGGCCTTCGCAGCCACACACACGGCTCATCGTGGTCGTGGATTTCCTGCCAGGACCCGTCGCGGCAGAGGTACGCGAAGTCCCCCGGGTTCGCGAACCCGGTTCTGCTCTGTAAAAAAAATTGAACAAATTAAATACACTCGAAAAAGACATAAAAGCAGAACAGGCTTTCCAAAGGCCCGGATATCTTACACCTTTTTAGGGTTCCGTACCTCAAAAGGAAAATCTGAACCCATATAGGATCACTCGTGTGTCTGTCTGTCTGTCCGACCATTAGCCTACTGAATCTAATTTTTTTACAGAAATACACAAAGTAGTTCTTTACCTATATATGACAGGAAAACCTATTAGAAATGTGTAGTCAAGCGTGAGTCGGACTTAATGTACGAGACCCTTGGAACGCGAGTCTGACTCGCACTTGGCCGGTTTTTTTTAAATAAACGAAATCCTTCGAAATAAATTAAAAGTGGATAAATTCACTGTCTTGGGTGGGACTTGAACCCACGACCACTGTGGATCAGTGCTCTTCCATATGAGCTACCAAGACCGTACCCAATTCAGCGAATATTTCCACCATATATGAGCCCTAGGGAGGTAGGGAGGCTCATAGCGACATCTATCGTAAGAGTAGTACACTTCTTAAACGGCTACCAGAGTTCCAAATCATATTGGAAATTCACCAGTAATGATTGCGCTATCCCATATGCTATTAAGCTTCAAAATAAATTAATTGATTGGGTACGGTCTTGGTAGCTCAGATGGAAGAGCACTGATCCAATGGTCGTGGGTTCAAGTCCCACCCAAGACAGTGAATTTTTCCACTTTTAATTTATTTCGAAGCTTAATAGCATCATCGTTCGCAGACGTTTCTGCTTAATACAAAAATTAATTTAAACAAAATCCATCCGCACTTCGCACCTAAGTAAAAAATAAGGTTTCCTAACCTACATTTTCTTACAACAAACTCATCACCAAAGTATCCATCCAGCTAGGGAAGCTGCTCGCAATATTCAGCGGGGTACGGCGATGAAAAGATCTACTCTAACTCATCATCATCATCATCGTTATCTGGCCTTTATCGCCCACTGCTGACCTCTGATAGGCCTCTCTTCTAGCACGTCACTTGTCCTGGTCCTGAACTAATCTCATCCAGAAGTGACCCGCAATCTTTCGGATCCACCTAGTCCTAGGGTTTGAAATCCGGATCTGAAATGCATGAAATTATCCGGATCCGCGGATATTCCCATACATTCTTTTCTTTTCTTTTCCTTTTATTTTCGTTTTCTTTTCCTTTTGTAAGAATTTGATATGTTTTCTGAAATAGCTACATATTTTTATGATTCCATGTACATATGTATATCTTTTAAAATCAAATTTCTATTACATTTATGTGTATAATTGCATGAATTCTATAGTAATTTAAATTGTATTTTTTTAATGTATGTTAATTATACGTAAGATGTATTTTTTTTTAAGATGTATCCCGCCGAGTTTGTTGCCGGTCCCATATTGGGATACCCTCCTCCAATTGAGGGGGGATTTAAATCTTCTCGGGGCTGAGGTGTAGGGTTGGAGCCGGTTAACTTTATTTGACGTTCATAAGCGCATTGTAATTATGCCTACTTGAATAAACTATCTTTTTATCTTTATCTTTTATCATTTCAGATCTGTCGTGCAAACTCTAAGTCCATCCAACGAGCCAACGGACGCCAGGCGCTTCTTTCGTCCGAAAACGGCCACCACTCTGTTAACATTTTAGTCCACCTTAAGAATCTACTTTTACCCATCTAAAAACTCTCGAACCTGATAGACATGCCAGAATTATCTGCTCAAAATTATCAATTATCAGATTTGTTGTTTTTGCACACAGTACCTATATCTTTTTGTAAAAGGAAAGTGTATCTATTTTCTGAGAATAACTTTAATGTTAATTTTAGGGTAAGCAATAAGCATAGCATGATAGCAACTAAAAAGTAGGTGCATAAAACTGTAAAAATGAGCGCTGTCTCGCCAACAAACTGCATGTTAAGCAGTTTGGCGAGGAACTATAAAAATTCTTATGTATATGTACCTTTGAAAAATAAATAAAAAATAAAAAAACTCAAATCAAAGTACTTACACCAAAATATCCAGCCACAAAGTCCGCTTCGGCCCACGTAAAGTTGCCCGCGCCCTCGACTAGACAGGATAGGGCTCCGCTCGGGCCCCAGTAGCGGTCGTGGCGGTCGCACTTGCCCGGCCGGTTGCACGACGCGCAGAGTGAGGGGAATTTAGCTTCTGCAATAATTAAAGAAGAATAATGAAGAAGAAGAAAATAAGCGCTGGTGGCCTAGCGGTAAGAGCGTGCGACTTTCAATCCGGAGGTCGCGGGTTCGAACCCCGGCTCGTACCAATGAGTTTTTCGGAACTTATGTACGAAATATCATTTGATATTTACCAGTCGCTTTTCGGTGAAGGAAAACATCGTGAGGAAACCGGACTAATCCCAATACGGGCCTAGTTTACCCTCTGGGTTGGAAGGTCAGATGGCAGTCGCTTTCGTAAAAACCCTGTGAACCCCTGTGATTGATGCGGCAAGAAGTGCCGATCGGCCATTCCACGTTCCACGACTCTTCTCTTTCCGCACAGACTCTACATAGAACAACGATGAGATGTAAACAAAACAGTTCCACAGGTAAGATATAAACGACTCTCCATTTTCGAACAATACGTAGCGTTGCTAAACCGCGATTTTTCAACTTTGCTGCCTTTTTCCACACCTCGGACACTGGCGATCAAATGTATGAAACAAACGCGTTCCTACGCACACAGCCTAAGCTCGTGCAGGTGAACGCGTACCATGCTTGTGTGTGTGAGATAAGACATTGTAGTAACTGTGAGGTAACCGAGAGCGGGTGGGCGGCACTTTCAACGGGAGGCAGGGAGCGTCCATACTGTACGCTAGTACTCTTTATTATACTGTGCTTTTTCTATTGACAAGATTTGCTGGACCAAGTATACTTACTGAGTTCCGCATCTCTCTTGGCTTCTAACACCCAGGGTCCAGCGCGACAGGAATTGCCGAACATGTCCGCCATTGCTTTGATACGGTTCTCGGCCACTGACAGGTCGCCGTTGCATGACTTCCTCGTCACCAGTGACTCCAGATACTGGAAAAGACAAACCATATAGATTGTTATATTAACAAAGTTAAAAAAAAAACGGCCAAGTGCGAGTCGGGTTCGCGTTCCAAGGGTTCCGTACATCATCTATTCATCATCATCATCATCATCAGTTCTGCTAGTTGACGTCATCTATTGTCAACTAGCAGAACTGATAATGTCCACTACTTGACAGATGTCGACTACGAAATAACTCGCGTTTTGGGAAGAAAACTTATGTATTATGGAGTTACCACTCTTTCTTCACTACATAGTATAAAACAAAGTCGCTTCTCGCTGTCTGTCTGTCCCTATGTATGCTTAGATCTTTAAAACTACGCAACGGATTTTGATGCGGTTTTTTTTTAATAGATAGAGTGATTCAAGACGAAGGTTTATGTATAATATTTTAACCCGTGCGAAGACGGGCGGGTCGCTACTTATATCTCTCTATGGTTTAACGTACCTCAGTGAGAGTCTCGCTCAGCGGCCTTTTCTCGTCAGCACCCAGTCCGATGTGGCACATACTGGACCCTTTCAAGATGGAGTGCACAGAGGATACTGTGTCTAGTTCTGGTAGCAGGCTTTTGTGGATGACCGCTACTATGCTGCTTGCGTATTTTCCTAAAAGTAAAGTGTATGTTCAAAAATGTTTGCATTTGTGTGATTAAAAACACACAGATTATAAATGGTGTCAACTGTCTTGGACCCAAGCAAAAGTATGTGGTTGATGTTTCTTAGGATTTGATATATTAAGTATTTGTATGATTTGATGTATACATATTATATATTTTTACCTACATCAAATTTCTACAAAGAAAAGTACCTACTGTGTGTAATTGCATGAATTCTAAAGTAGTTTAAATTGTTTTTTTTTTCTTATTTACTCGTAATGCAACATGCATTTATATTATAAGATGTAATGTTTTGGAAAGATGTGTCCCGCCGAGTTTGTTGCCCATATTGGGATACCCTCCTCCAATTGAGGGGGTATTTAAATCTTCTCGAGACAAAGGTGTAGAGTTGGAGCCGGTGTAGCTTTATTTGACGTTGATAAGCGCATTGTAATATGCCAACTTGAATAAGCTATCTTTTATCTTTATTTAACTTTTAAAGACATGTTTTTGTTAAACTGTTGCAGCGCCATCTATGTTAATTATAGCAAAACATCACGTTTACAAAATGGCCGATTCGCAAGGTGTTCGCAAGAATAAGCAGACGATGTGATACTCACGCGGCCTCAACCTGATTTCATCTGTCACCAGCACGTTGATGTTAGCCCATTGTGTGGCAATGAGATCCTCAGGGCTGAATACACCGAAGTCAACCACGCCCTTGCTCATGCGACGGAGGCAGTCCAATCTGAAACAACATTTCACGATTTCTGAACATTATATCTACAAGAAATCGGAAATACCGGCTTTTTGCCATGACTCCTGGCAGCTGGGGGTCTGCTTGGCAACTCATCCTAACAATTCGTGTAGTTAGGCACTACCAGGCGTGTCTCACTCCGCGATTTCGTCGCTTTGCTACAGGTAGCTAAAAGTACATCCGTTCCACACCAATTTTGGGGAAAGCCATAAGCCGCGCGTGGCGCTGTCGCCACCTAGCGGCCATATCTGTGCTGATCGTAACAGACGCGTTTAGTTAGAGAGTGAGTCTTCTGTACCTAGTACTGTTATTTACTCTGTACTAGTTTTTAGGGTTCCGTACCCAAAGGGTAAAAACGGGACCCTATTACTAAGACTCCGCTGTCCGTCCGTCCGTCTGTCACCAGGCTGTATCTCACGAACCGTGATATACAGCCTGGTGACAGTTGAAATTTTCACAGATGATGTATTTCTGTTGCCGCTATAACAACAAATACTAAAAACAGAATAAAATAAAGATTTAAGTGGGGCTCCCATATAAACAAACGTGATTTTTGACCGAAGTTAAGCAACGTCGGGCGGGGTCAGTACTTGGATGGGTGACCGTTTTTTTGCTTGTTTTGCTTTATTTTTTGTTGATGTTGCGGAACCCTCCGTGCGCGAGTCCGACTCGCACTTGGCCGGTTTTTTTCGAAAGTGACTGCCATCTGACATTCCAACCCGGAGGGGAAACTACGCCTTTACCGGGATTAGTCCGGTTTCCTCACGATGTTTTCCTTCACCGAAAAGCGACTGGTAAATATCAAACGATATTTTATATAGGTACTTATAAGTGAAATATGCGCAAGAGGGCTTGGGGGCCGATTTTTGAATTTCGATCGTCGATTTCGTTACTCGAAAATCTGTGGAAAACGGCGAAATGCTGATTTTTGTAATACGAGCTATAGAAATTTGGAATCTAGTGGTATTGACCACTCGTTTCCAATTCTATTAGTGGAATTTACACGCCTACTAGTGGAGATATTACTGAACGAAATACACGAATTCGAGCGGTCGAATTTCAAAAATCGGCCCCCTGAGGGCCTACCGCGAACCACGTTCGACGTGTTGCCTGAGTTGCCTTCCTGTCGCACTTGTAAATTCGTACGTAAGTGTGACAGGGAGGCAACACGTCGAACGTGGTTCGCGGTAGGCCCTCTGGTCAGCAGCCGGCCGCGTGCGCGCCAGCGCCCTCTAGCGGTCGTCGCTAACCGACTTGACTCTCCATATGTGAGGCACTGGTTGTCATTGCATGCACCAGTGTTGGTATTAGTTCACTAATGCAATTTTTTTATACTAACCTGTCCTGTCCTATAACACATTCGACTCCCGACTCTGACTGGTCGAGCACGGGACAGTACTTGCTCGCGCGCTTGTACGAGCCGCGGCCCTCCACCACGCACAGTCGTACTGGAAATAAGACAGTGGTCAAATTTAGCATTGTACCTAGGAGAAGTTTCCAAAATTAACAAATTTCTATGGGAAAAGTTCTCAGAAATTTAAAAGCAAACAATGGGGTTGGCCGGTCGAAGTATTTAGCAAATGGCGCCATCATAGCTTGCCCTGTCAATCCCTAGAATTGTGTCAAATTTTTGTTTTTTTAATGCCCTGGATGCCAGCCCTTTAAGCCAAATCTCATAGAAAAAGGGGCAAGCTATGATGGCACCATCTATGCAAACCTTTGGCAGTTGCCAACCCCATTAAACCTTAATAAATATAGGCTTATTCCTGAACAAAAATAAACTAGGTTACTGGGTGAAGGCTGGGCTAAATACCTACTGGGGTATGGGATAAAAATCCGGACGCCTGCCTAATTTCCACATCTACCCTCGAGAACGCAGCTCTCGCGACTCCACTCTAGTTAACATTTTGTTATACCTATAGCGACCCGCCCCGTCTTCGCACGGGTTAACAAATTATACATAAACCTTCCTCTTGAATCACTGTATCTGTTAAAAAAAACCGCATTATCCGTTGCGTAGTTTAAAAGATCTAAGCATACATACAGACAGAAAGACAGGGAAGCGACTTTGTTTTATACTATGTAGTGATTGACTTTTTTTAATTAATTGCTCTTACAATACTTAAATAAATAACAAAACAATAGTTATTTATATAAATAATTACATACTCCGACATTTCTAAACACAATTGTACGATTATCATTGAACTTTTAATTTAAAAGTTATAACAATGAACCCATCATATAAATCCCCGTCAAAAGCAACCCACTAATCCACTGTGATTAATAACAAAATTCAAAATGGCGGCAAGTTATTGTTTAACTAACAAAACTTTTACGCCTACTTATAAGCCTCGGCCTACTTTGCTCTGGAAACTTTAAAAAGCTACTTTGAATTTAGGTATAGCAGTTTCTAACAAACAATTTTAATTACTAGGTATACATAGTATAAAACAAAGTCGCTTCCCGCTGTCTGTTCATATGTATGCTGAGATCTTTAAAACTACGCAACGGATTTTGATGCGGCTTTTTTTTAATAGATAGAGTGATTCAAGAGGAAGGTTTATGTATAATTTGTTAACCCGTGCGAAGCCGGGGTGAGTCGCTAGTAAGTACTAAAGGAAAATTGGAAAATTATTGTGAACGAGATTGGAACTCTCGAACTTCTGGAAAGCTAGTCAAGTCGTGCATTAACTTACTAGCAGAGACAAGCTAATTAACTAACGTAAAATTTTCAATTGATCAAACGCCTAGGTACTAATAATCTTCCAGCAAAGGTATGTATGTTCAATCGACGGCGCCGAGTTCGCAATTTTCGCTAACGGAAAGAGAAGATCCAATACAGTTTACGACTCTTCTCTTTCCACCTAGACTCTACCACCAGCGGTATCATGGTCATATTTTTATCACTTGTCATGCCATGCGTCACTTTCGCACTTACATATTTGTTAGAACGTGACAGCCATGGTGACAAATGATAAAGAGCCGACCATCTTAGCCCTACTGGGGTGCTCAGAAAGTGTTCGGCCACACTTTGGCAGATGGCGTTGGGCAGAGAAGGGCGGTCTTTGGTGTCGGAGGCCAAGATCCACTTCGGGTCGCAGCAGTAAACAAGTAATTAACTAACCACGGCATTCGGAAAACAAGATCCGTTCTAGAGAAGAGAACGATACGATATGTACTAGATATGTACCAACTAGTTTAGATTTCAACTAGATATCTTTTGCAGTTCAATTCGGGCAACCAATGTCAATTTTACGTTAAATTATCGTTTTAAGAGCTTTTCAAAATCGTTTTGAGATCTAAAAATACATAACGAGACGTTTTAGACATTGTGAAAATCGTTCATAGTGGAGTCAATATAAAGTTAAAGTTACATTAATTGCACAGTCAAATGTTTCTACACGGGTGAATTATATATCATATTGACTACCCGGCTGCGAATTAACAACTTGATATCTGTTCCCGTTTTTGAGAAATAACATTTTTTTTATTTTATATTTTATACTACCTAAACAGTAATTTCACACTAGAGATTTTTTGAAGAATGGGCTATGAAGCTTACACGACTACACGGTCAGAATTTCTCCCGACAATAATATTAATTATAGATTTAATGAAAAAAACAATAACTTTGTAAGTTTTTCATGACCGAGAATATCCCACACTGAGAGAAAAGTTTACTATTGTGGTTAATAGTATTTGTTTCGATCATGTTTAATTTATCTGCCTGAGGAACTGCTATATTCGCAGAATAGCAGCATGATATTGGAAACAAACAGCTAATAATGTTCTACACAATTAATGGACATTTCTAGTTTTTTGACAGTAACTGTACAAGTTATTGAAGAATAACATACTTATTTTTCTCGAAATTATTAAATCAATTTCCAGCATAAAAAGTCAATGAAGTATGCTGTATTTCCAGGCTTCCACAGAGGCCAAGTCAAACTTTGTTTAAGATGTCAAAAAGATATCATTTTGTTATCATTCGCCCAACCGTCTCGCTCGCACCAATACATATTTCATCTAGTACGAGTGAAATACACGCGCGAATTATATAAAATGACATCTTTTATAACAAAGTTCGAATTAGCATCAAGGTATATTAGGAAAATATACCTTATGACTTATGGCATTGCGTTAAGGTTTAATAATTCAATGCATAAAGTGTCTGTGTTTATGCGAAAAATGATAGGTGTCAATTTTTATATCTATTCACAAAACGTTTAGAATACAGGATGCACAGTCAGATATAAATAGACCCTTGAAGTCTTACAACTATCTATGATACTGGATCTCAAGCTTATTTGGTTAGTAAGTACCGTCCACCAAGTTATACTTCGAATAGCCACCCGGACAAATTCCAAAGCTAATTTCGAATTTTAAAATTTGACAATTCACGAGAAGAGTAACGTAACGTCAAAGGATATGTTTGTCCCTTTTCAACGATCCTGTCATCCGATGCTTGAGTAGAGTGAAACTAAAAGAAGCAAATGTCAGCAATTCGTAACGCTTAGTTTTTGTTAGCGTTAGCGCATCGCGACATGAGAACTAGTATGAGCCTGGCCCTCGATTACGTATAATTGCAAGGAAACTTGGGATCAAGTTATCTTAGTCAATTTAGAGCAGTTGGAATTCAACTCATTGTGAAATTTTTGAACGTTTTCAAATAATTTGTTGGATTAAGTAGTAAAAGTGTTACAGTGTGTTATATATTTGTGATCTACTCACAAGGCCCTTTCATTTGGTACCCCACATGGTATGTTTAAAAGAAAAATGGTAAAAACTTTGCGTCATAGCAACTACCCTCACCA
Organism: Cydia amplana; assembly: GCF_948474715.1. NCBI lineage: Eukaryota > Metazoa > Arthropoda > Insecta > Lepidoptera > Tortricidae > Cydia > Cydia amplana. The sequence goes on along the minus strand of NC_086093.1, from coordinate 1,621,939 downwards.
CTTTCGCGCTTGTCATCTCATATATTTGTGTTCAGGATATTATACTGAATGCACTGATACCAAATATACTCATATCCGAGACGACATGAGCGTAAATTTTTCTAGAAGACTTTTCGAGAAAAGGCCAGGCTACAATATCTTTACAGGTTGATTGATACTGAGTGTATTAACACCATGTTCACCCATATCCAAGACGATATGAACGAAAAGTAACCTAAAGCCACCCTACCAACATTTTCGTAACAATGAGAGATTATTTCTTGGAAATAATGTTGTAATATAAACTCCTTGTAGAGCACCTACCTGCGAAGAGATCGTGCTGTCAAAGTTGTTAATGATTTAATATAATATTGTTAATTAACTAAAGTTTTATTAATGCATCATTTCATTTTATACACCGCGGGATTTAATAACCCGAAAGATTTAAACCACGTATTTTTGACGACAGTACGAGTAAATAATGTTATATCAACATGGGTCCAATTATATATTTTAATTAAACTACTATTTCAGTACAAATTAAATCATATTAATTTACCGCTTCTTTGTGAACAAACCTTTATTCAGAGAGTGAGCGAGTTTAATTAATCTCAAGTAGAGAAACAGAGAGCGAGCATGACATTTCATGAATCACTCCGATATCATACGATGCACGGCGAATGCAGTGACATGTGTTCCATGACAAGAATTGTCAAGTTATGTCTAGGATCATGTTTACGTTGAAATTATTTCAATTGATTGGCACCTCAAAATACCACAAATTGTATCAAAACTTTATTAATTACTACAACAGTAGGTACAGTGCAGTTATTATTGTTGAAACTTTGCGATAAAATCTTTTCCTTTGAGTGAGGTAACCAAAGCCATTAACCATGATTATATCCGAAAGAAATCATGCCTCTTATTGTTTTAACTCATACTACAGCTGGAAAGGGATGATTGACTTGAATGACCTTTTATTAAAATATCGATCATGCTTATCAGTACGTATTTTAAATTCTCGATGTGTTGATTTATACCGAGTAAAGTAAAATAAACAACTATGTTAAACAATTACGCTTTTTTATTAATTTAATGAATTAGGTTTTCGAAGTGTGTACCACCGTTTCTAGCACAAAGATTTAATTTTAAATGGATTTGATTATTTAGGTTTACAAAAGTGTTCTTTATTTCTTCGGAAGCCGTTCGAATTTTTATTAATAATTCTTCTCCAGAGTTCACTGGTATTGAGTATTCCTTCCTTATCTTTCAGAGTTCCCCATAGAAAAAACCAATGGCGTTAAGTCGGGTGACCGGGCGGGCCAGGTTAGAACGTTGCTTCCACGGCCAATCCACCTCTCAGGGTATTGTTCGTCTAGCCAATTTACGAACTTCTAGGCTGAAGTGGGTCCGTCGTGCCGGAAGCACATAGTTCTTCGGGTTTCCAAATCCGTACACAAAGTGAATATCCGCTAAATGAATTTTATTTATTACAGTCAATCAAATTTAAAGATGTTATCTTGCGCATATCTTGTGTGACATATGAAATATGTCATTTTATTGACATCAATTTCGTCATTTTCGTCAAACTATCAGCCAGTTATCGTAAAGGTAAATAGTTTGTACTCTCGTGATTGAGAACAGAACAAAATTTCGGTAGTGAAACCTTTTTGTAGGATATCAAACTTAATTAAGTGAAACTGGCTAATAACCATGTAGTTAGTGCGTCTGCGTGTAAAATTAGTTGGTGGCTACGTCACGCATAAGGGTGTGTTAGAATTGAGATTTTTTTACTTGTGATTTGTTTTAAATAATTAATATCTCTTAAATTAAGGGTTTTTGGACTATGTGTTATATAACTTTATATACTCTAATTAGGCTCTAAAATCGTTGGTTTAAATCTTTCGGGTTATTAAATCCCGCGGTGTATATAACCCTATTACCCTTTGAATGACCTTTTTCACGTTTTCTACAGCAATGCAGTCGACTGCAGCAATTTTGAAGCGCGACATTGCTACCGACTGCATTACTGTGGTAAATGTCAAAATCGAAGTTCCTGTCTGGATTTTGGCGTCCATTAAAAATAAATAATCAAAGGAGGTCATCGATCAAATGGGCCGGAGGACAAGCCATCGTTAACTGGTAGAGAATGCCTTATGGCATTAAGTCCGCCTCTTGTACTATAAGGTTTTTCTTTTGTGCAATAAAGATTAACCACTTTATTCATAAACTTTACGGGCCTGATTTAGTTCAATTATGTTTATTCCTTACTTACAAATACATAAGTTAAAGTGACAGATAAGGACAAACGATTATTACTATTATTAGCTAATTGAGGTTTGTAGCGCGTTTATGAATAACGGGGGTTAAAGAAATAAAATAAATACAGATGTTGACAGTAATTATATACGCATTTTATTACGGAAAAAGATTTAATATTGGGTGTAAATGAAACGGGAATTGGAAATATAAAATAAAATGATATTATATTATTCATTTCCGTAAGTCAAACCATCATCTTTATTAGCATTGACATAACGCTCAACTTCGCACAAACCGTATGGTTTTTCACTAAGGAGTGATATATTCTCTTTACGCTAAACTTTATGGTGGGTAGACAAGTCTGTATACTTGTTTGGAACTAACTGCCACAGTCTGTCATAGCCATGTCATAGCCTCATAGCTGACATATGTGACGTATAGGAGATACCGCAATGCATGCATGCATTGCGCGTTTTATAGGAGCTTGGCCTGAGGTGTGTTAAGTAAGCGCGCAACGCATACCGATGAAACTGGGTAAGATAGTCATGGGAAAATTAACGGTCGACCGGATCGCGAACTCTCGGCTGTTGAAGCGGAACAATCGTCTGCCGCGAACATTGAAGTGAGACGGAGATATGGAAGTCGATAAAACGTTCTCTACAGTGAATCAGTATCCGCCATTTAGGGTAATTTAAATAGCTTGGATGATTTAATAATGGGTTTATTCCATACAATATTACATATACGTGGGAGATTTTTTGTTGTTACACTAACATGAGAAAGAGATTTGAGAAAGTGAAAAACAAACCCACTGTCCATTTTCTCGAAGCAACGAAAACATTTTCAAAACAAAAATGGTTAATAGTAATTAAATGGATTAATTTACGTGAGAGATTTTTTTGTAGGATATAGTAAATATACAGAGCTTAATTAACATGTAATTGTTATGTACACATAGTTGTTATTTTTATATAAAAAAATATTTTTAATAAAGAAAATTATTGGGAGCTGGTTTTGGTGTCAAGCTGGGAGAAAATATAAATACATAATGAGTATATGTTTGAGAACTGCATATTAAAAAATCTCGAGTGTCGGATTCATGTTTTGATATATTTTTTCTATTTTAATAATAGTTTGGATTTATTAAAACCATGTGACATATTTTGTGGAGATTTTTTTAAAAATATAGTATATGCAACATAGGTTATCACATCTCAAAAAATCTCTAGTGTGAGAATTCATGTAGAGCTCTCATACATTATGAACTGTGCTGACCCGCCTATCAAGAGTATCTCCTGAATCGCGGATATGTCAAATTTGACAGATTATATCTTAAAAATATCGTTATCGTATTTTGGTGATGTCTAAAAGATATCTAGTAGATGTCTATTTTAAAATCAGAATCGGGCCCTAAGGGTCGGTTGCACCAAACCGTCTGTCACCGTTAAAGCGTTCGCTAAATTTTATGGTATGGGAAGTTTCATACTACACCGCGGATTGACGTTGATCAGTCCGCTAAAGGAACTTTGCCCACATTCGTGAAATTTACTGATACAACATAGGCATTATTAGGTAACGCGGTCCCAGCAGTACATGTCATTTTGAAACCATTTTTGAAGTCATTTTCTATACATAGAGGTGACAGCAGGGTGTCATCTATTGGGCATTAACAGGTCAAGCACTAGTACGTTTACCTTACGTTATTATACAACGTAATGATCTTGTCAATTTGACTTTGATGAATATTGGTATGTCCTTGATTACCTCTTGTTTACTGATAGATTTTCCTTGTATCATGCATCTTCGAAGAACAGATATGATATGTATTTGTTGTATGCAAACAAATTATACATGTAATAAAAAGGTGCAAGTCTCGCAACGCTTCTACTAAGTACAAAAAAGTTTTGAGATATAATGTGAAACCAAGTCGGTTTATTTTATTTAGTTATTTTAATCAGTGCACATGCAGTGCCAGGGGGTGTTAAAACCGTATCAATAAGATAAATATCTTTTTCTCAAAAATGGACGGCAAAGTCGACGTTGCCGGGTAAAAAATAGGTCGCGAAGTGCGTAGTTTATGGTCATTCAAAAAATTAAAAAGTTAAAAACATTGCAGTCTCGATTTCGGGACTGCAATGTCGCATACAAATTCCATTATTTAACGAGTTCCAAGCTTTTTAAAACTTCAAATGGCCATATCAAATGAAGGCATAGGTCCCTTAAACAGCCAAACAGATGATCAGCACTTATTATTATAAAGCCTATAACAGACTATCGCACCGCACCGCGACCTTGGAGCGTCGCACCCATAAGTGAGAGCGAGAAACAGATGTCTCTTTCTCGCTCTCACTTATGGGTGCGACGCTCCAAGGTCGCGGTGCGGTGCGATAGTCTGTTACAGGCTTAATGTTGGTACCGCGACTATTTAGGTGTCTCAAATAGGTTGGCGTATTTTCAGCAGAAAAATACACTTCTTTTTTTTTTAAAGGCGGCAAGCTAATTTTTTTAATGGTTGGACCATTTTTTCTGTGAAAATTAATGGAAAATTAGAACGTTGCTTCTGTAAGTTCTGTAAAATATTTCTATTTCTTGCACCATTTTTGAGAAAAGCACTATATATGACTCGGCTGGAAGGCTACTTGCTGGCTTCGGATTCAATTAAACGGACTCCCAAGGTCGTCCGTTTAAAACGAATCCTCAGCCTGCAAGTAGCTACTTCCGAACCTCGACAATAATGTACTATAACGTATAATGACTTTGACGTACAATAATTCTTAAACTACAAGTTCAAATTGAATGTTTTTGAGAATATATCTTTTTAAGCATGTTAAGCCCTATATATTACTGAAAATTCAGGGTTCTTGCTTCAGCCAGCACAAAATTAGGTACAGGACGTCGAAAATGGCCTTAATCGCTTCGAGAAAAGGATGGTACGGCCGTGCCTCTTTGTTTTGCTTGCCTTGACGGGGGCACTGCCGTGCCCCCAGATATATCTGGGTGAGTCAACTTTTTTGTTCACATTTTAAAATAGTCATTAGGCTTATTTTATGTTTCTTTCCTTTATGTTTATTTACTTCTGTCTGTTACCTTCCGTGATTATTTCTCACTTGATGGTCTCATGGGAGGATCAGCGCTGGAAGTCGCCAGCAACATGCTGAGATGGAATCATTTCGTGACAGTTTATTTTCACTATTTTTTTTTGTGTAATTATGTATATTGCCTGTGTGTCTACGAATAAACTATCCTATTCTATTCTATTCATTATACTTCAACTTTTAGAATATACTAACGCTAATTTTCTTTGGGTAGACACTTACTTGAATGGAAAATCGAAAAGAGAAATATTAGATTTGGTTTTGGTCAGATTTTAGGGCATTTTCTAGCAGCTTTTTTTCTCCAAAGATCATCCAACATCCGATATTATCAGATCGGTCAGTGAAAACGATCGTAAGGTCAAGATATACTGGCCATTTCAGAAACGAGTAAACGCATTAGGTAGGTATGATAATGTTACTCGTTTTCCTCGTATTGGGTAAACCGCGGCCAAGGCCCGGCAATAATGAACTTTACGATATGATTCACGATTTTATTGATACAAATGATACAATACAACTCAATGTGACTTTAAAATTAACACATTGATGTTAACAATAGTATTACTGCAATGTTCTGCCGCCAGAGTGCTCTAGCGCCTATCGTAAATCATAGAGTAACTTATACATACTGTGCCTTAAACTCATCTTAAACTGTTTTTTGACAAGTTTTCAAAGATATCAAAATACATTGATGCATCAATGCGGATTGTTTTTACTTACAGAGGGCCTACCGGGAAACGCGAAAATCTAAATTTAGTTAGATCTGGCCGTTTATCGCTCGAATATGCAAGAGTGATAGAGAGGGTAGGTTCGCGGTAGACCCTCAGTAGTGGCGCCCCCTACGCAGTTTCAAGTAATATTCCCTATTGTCCGCGTATGATAAGGCGTCCGGTTTTTAGGGTTCCGTAGCCAAAATGGCAAAAAACGGAACCCTTATAGATTCGTCATGTCTGTCTGTCTGTCCGTCTGTCCGTCTGTCCGTCTGTCCGTCTGTCCGTCTGTCTGTCCGTCCGTATGTCACAGCCACTTTTCTCCGAAACTATAAGAACTATACTGTTGAAACTTGGTAAGTAGATGTATTCTGTGAACCGCATTAAGATTTTGACACAAAAATAGAAAAAAACAATAAATTTTTGGGGTTCCCCATACTTCGAACTGAAACTCAAAATTTTTTTTTTCATCAAACCCATACGTGTGGGGTATCTATGGATAGGTCTTCAAAAATGATATTGAGGTTTCTAATATCATTTTTTTCTAAACTGAATAGTTTGCGCGAGAGACACTTCCAAAGTGGTAAAATGTGTGTCCCCCCCCCTGTAACTTCTAAAATAAGAGAATGATAAAACTAAAAAAAATATATGATGTACATTGCCATGTAAACTTCCACCGAAAATTGGTTTGAACGAGATCTAGTAAGTAGTTTTTTTTTATACGTCATAAATCGCCTAAATACGGAACCCTTCATGGGCGAGTCCGACTCGCACTTGGCCGCTTTTTTATCCCATAGCTCAGTACTAGTCCATCAATCACCCAATAGCCTAGTTCATTTTAGATTCCATCAACTCTCAATAGTCCTTACATCCTGGCGGGTGCTGCCTCTGCGTCCCATGACACGGGCAAAGGCGTTGGGTGTACGTACCCCTTATATATATTTCATTAAACTGCCAAAAGGGCATCTACGTGTTGGCTTCGGCTCCGCGCACGCTCCCAAAGATCCGGAATACCATTGTTCCGTGATGGGAAAGACATGCTATTTTGCATTTTTAACAAGCTTTTATTAGGTCGACCTGTATGTAACTATGTAATGGAATCTTGCAAGTTAAATTTGATCCACTTCCCGGTTTCCGATTGAGCTGAAATTTTGCATACACATGTGTCGGGTGACAATGCAATATTATGGTACCATCGAGCTGATCTGATGATGGAGACAGGAGGTGGCCATAGGAACTCTGTGATGAAACAACGCAACCTAATTGTGTTAGGGGTTTTTAGAATTGTCTCGATGAGTATTTAGTTGTCTGTCGTAAGAAAAGTACAGTCTGCGATAAAAGCTTGTACCAAAAATGAAATTTTTGCCAAAAACTTATTTTCGACACGATTTCCCACGGTTTTTACGGAAACGTACGAACGTGTCTTGCTATTTCAGTCAGTCTTTGTATCTACAAAAAATACTGAGCATAACAAATGGGTCAATTTCTGAACACGATTTTTTTTCTGTCCGTGATGAAAATCGCGGGTTAGCATCAGATAATACTTACCATTTTTTTTTACATAAAGAAGTCACACTTTCACACCGAGTTCCATATGAATTCACTGATTAATTGGTTTTTAGAGTACACTTAAAAATACCTAAAGGCTCAAATTACTGCTCCCGTGCCCTGTCCGGAATCTACTTTTGAGCATAATGAAAAATCCTACGAAAAATTCTACATTAGTATCACTAATTTAGTGTCAAATACTTAAACTAGATGATATTTACTATCACTGAGCACATACACTATTAACTTCATTGTGGTAAATAACTCGTGATCGATGTTTAAATTTTGTCCGAGCGCGCGAGTACAATTTCGTCGGCAAAACTCAAAGGGCTCTGACAGCCGGCGTCTGTATTTGAACCGCCTCGTGTCCCGCCTCACCTGTACTGGCAGTATTCGGCTGTCTTTCAAAGCAAACGGATGTACGTCAAGCCGTGGCGTGTTCGAGCAAATCGCGTAAGTATTTCGGAATCCGGGTGGGCGACAATTTTTTTCTAATTTCGATGCCCCTTATAAATTTTATTTTCCACATAGCTTTTCAATAACAATTGTCATATTTAGGAGCCCTGTATGTATCTTTATGTAAGCGATAACATAACAGTTTGGTCAAACACGATTTAAATTTTTGGCGAATTTTTTTATTACGAATTCTAATTTCCGTGCCCTAATTCCCATAGCAAATTTACCTAAAACAGCTGATTAAGTGGCACGGGAATTAGAAAGTATTACATTTATTGTCAACAAATCTTTTATTGGGGGCACTTTAAGTTAATTGGCAATGTTTACGTCATATTATTATTACATTTATATATATTGGCATTGAATATATATTATATGTAATAATAATATGACGTATATCTTTCTATTTTGCATTTAAGGAAATCTTAAAGAATGCACAATAATCTGTGAACGGTTTTTTAGTATAAGTACTATGTACATACAGGGTGGACCCGAATAACCCGGGCAATTTTAATACGTAAGGTAAGGTGGGGTAAGACGACACCGGGGTAAGACTATCACTTGTATGGAATCCTTGTACTGTTAGTCTTGCCCCACCTTACCTTATTCATTGATCATATTATAACATTAAAATATTATATAAACATAAAACTATTTCTGGAATTATTACATATTATAATACCTGTACCTAAGGTTACATGAAACAAAATGAATCAAATTTGCAATGTTTTTTTTTGTAAATCTGACAGCGTATACCGTATAAAGTTTAAATATCTGGGAGACCGAGCTTTGATTGGAAAACATATACCTACCTAAAAACTCAAAAATGCGCGTTTTCCCAGAGATAACACCTAGCTAGATCGATTTTTCACCCCAGAAAACCCTCATATATGATCAAATTTCATTCGAAATCGTTAGAGCCGTTTCCGAGATCCCCGAAATATATACAAGAATTGCTCGTTTAATAGATTAGTTGTTATAAATTAGCTTTTCTAATACAAGAAAAATTAAATATATATCCTATTCTTACTATATTATAAATGCGAAAGTATCTGTCTGTCTGTCTGTTATCTCGTCACGCTTAAACCGCTGAACCAATATCATCTTGATGATATTTGGCATGGAGTTAGTTTGAGGCCCGGGGAAGGACAAAGGATCTGGGGGCACGGCAGTGCCGCCGCCAAGTCGAGCAAAACAAAGTGGCACGGCCGTACCATCAAATCTCAATAACATTCTATCAAAATAACATTTAATGCACTTTACAATCCCTTAGTTTTGTCACTGACACAATCACTCACGATCATCATTATTCTAAGGTACTTCTAGCATACCCAAATTTGAAACGTAATTTGGTTTTAGCTTTTTAAGCCAATAAAAATCTAATAATACTGCAATATTAGTCAAGTTCTAAAGATCTAATAACTGCATAAATAAGTTTGTAATCCCATAGAAATATATGCGATAACAACGTTACCTTTTAGTTCTTACAATTAGTAGGGAAAGTAAAGGTACACTACAATGTACGATGTGAGTATGAATAAAGATGTGTATAGTTATGATATGTGTATACATAGTATCAGTATGGTATGGGTATGATTACCTGAAAAGAAGGACAGCCTACAAAAAGAGATGGGATCGTATCAAAAACATTACATGTAAAAAGATGCAAGTCTCGCAACGCAGTTCTTCTACTACAAAAAAGTTTTGAGATGTAATGGGAAACCAAGTCGGTTATTTTAGTCAGTGCCAGGGGGTATTAAAATCGTAATACTATTAGATACCTTATTAGGGGTCCGTAGCCAAATGGCAAAAAACGGAATCCTTATGGATTCGTCATGTCTGTCTGTCTGTGATAGTCTTACCCCACCTTACCTCATATGTGGTCAAACAATTTTTTGTGTTATGAATTTATGAAGGCAGCATATTCGATTTCTTCAGATTAACTTACACAATAACTTCTTCTCACTGTGCACCTATTTACTTATTTCTTAGTATCATTTCCTATACGGCCATATACCAGATCATACACCTTGTACCTATTTACATGCAGATACATAATGACACTTTTTAATTTAATGAATAGTTTTGTATGTATGTATGTATGTATGTAAGTAGGTATTGTTTTGAAATATGTACATTTTACTAAGAAAGAGAGATTAGTTGCCATTAAAATCAAGGAAACGATTAGTCAAATACGTAGTTTTTAGTGTATCATACTTTCGTAGATTAGTCGTCCGAAACTAAAATTAAAGAAGGTAAATATGTTCGATGCCGCTTCAGTATGGTTAAAGTATATTATTGTAGATTAAAATATACATAAATAATAGTTTTAACTACCAAAATAAGTTAAGAAAACAATTCCTGTGCCATGTTCTAATTTCCGTGCTAGTAAAATCTAATTCCCATGGACACACTAATTCCCGTGCCCTGACCAAAATTTTAAATTGAAATAACTTTTATAGTTTTATGAATATTTTTACCCCATAAGAAAATTAATGTTTATTATATTTTTGATCAAATTATCAGCATATTTTTTTTTGTGTAATGTTAGTATTTCAAAATTCCATGGGAATTAGACAAAAATGCTCGTTTGGTGAAATTGACCCAAATACGAATGTTTCCGAGAAAATACGATGGAAAATAATTATGAACTACATCTGTGTAAGAAAGGTTAAGGGCCACGCCACACCTACAGTCCTACACTGTTTCGTAAGAGACTGTTAAGAAACACCACATCAGTCACACATTTTTTCGACATATTATCATTCGTAGCAGCAATAAAGCCTCTAAGGTCAATGTGGCTAATTCCGTCATAGGGACTATTCCGTGTACGAGCGTATATTTCTTTGAACTTCAATCGTAGAAAAAAAAACATCTGCTTTTGATTGCTGAAACTAAAAGCAATCGCTGCTTTGTCGATGAAACTATTAATTTTGTTCGTTGTTCGACAAAAACGTAGTAGACGGATAGTAAACGATATTAGGCCCCTATGATGGAAAGAGTTCGATTTTTTAGCATTAGAAAAAAACTAAGCGATCTTGACGTGTCTTTTAATTGAAAAACGCTTTTTAACAAGCTTTTATTAGGTCGACCTGTATTATGTAACTAAAATGTAATGGAATCTAAGGTAACTAATTTAACCATCTTCCAAGGATCGTAGCGTCATGAAAATTGGCAGCTGTATGTACCTAGTTCTGATGACAATACAATAATATGGTACTGTCGAACTGATCTGATGATGGAGACAGGAGGTGGCCATATGAACTCTGTGATGAAACAACGCAACCTAATTGTGTTAGGGGTTTTTAGAATTGACTCGATGAGTATTAGTTGTCTGTCGTAAGAAAAGTACAGTCAGCGTTAAAAGCGTGTACCAAAAATGAAATTTTTGCCAAAAACTTATTTAAATCAGTAACTACATATTTGCCGCGACTTATTTTTCAATAGCATTTCTGAATAAAAAGACACGTCAAAATTGTTTACCTTTTTTCTAACGCTTAAAAAAAGAACTACCTATAGAAGTTATAATGCATGTTCAGATATTTTTTAAGCACCTTGGCTGACCCGATATATCTGATGGCGACTGTACTAAAACGTGTTCTACTGTACCGTGCAGTAAGGCCGTAGCAAATTTAATACCTATACTTAGTTTATTTGTGTGGGACGTGTCTAGCGAGACAAAAAACCCGGTCCGCCGACCTTGCGACGGGCAGAAGACCTCACACAATCAATGTAAACAGTACAATGACTTCTGTAAGGCCTGAGTGGACGCTCGAGTTGGGCGTGCAGCGGGGCGGGGCGTGCGGCATGTTAAACAAATGCAAGCGTATAGGAGCGGCGTTAGTGCACGCTGCTCACATCACGCGTGAGCCCGACGCCACGCTGCACGCCCCGCCCAACGCTCCGCTCCGAGCGTCCTCAGGCCTCACACTTCTGGGTGCGGACTAGGCGGCTTAGCCAAGGTGACAATCGCTCGCTTCGCCATCGAATCGCTTTGTGTCTCTATCACTCTTCCATATTAGTGTGACAGTGAAAGATGCATTTCGTTCGCTACGGAGCGTTAGCGATTGGCATGTTGTCTACGGGGCGCCTAGCCAAGATGCCAATAGTTTGCGCGACGACAACGAAACGCTTTCTATTTCTCTATAACTTTTAGATATTTATTAGTGCGATAAAGAGTTCATTTTCGGAGTTACCTGTAGCCTTACCACGACAGCCTTACCAGTTTTAAACTGACATATTCGCTAACGTCTGCGCAACTTACTTTCTATACATCTCGCTCGCACTAATATGCAAGCACGAGCGAGATGCATAGAAAACAAGTTACACACGCGCTAGCGAATATGTCAGTGTCAAACTGGTGGTAGCCGTGCTGGTATTCGTATGCCTGGCATTTTAATCATTACAATTTAACTGTTACAAATTGTTACATTTGAATCGGCCTCTTGAATACACCTTACTTACCTATATAGCTCACATTTATATCAATTATATCGGGTCTATCGCGAATTTATTTTATTACCTTTATTTACCGACGTTTCGACACAGGTTTCACTGGTCGTGGACGTGGTGGTAAGTTAAAATACTGCTAACACCTTACGTTAGCACTTTACATATAAAAAGTGCAAGTTCGCATAATTCCCAAGTAGTCTGGTCTCTGGGAATACCCGCGTGTAAACCCGACTGCATAACGTATATATAAAGTATCCGACTTAATGTTATATGTGGGGGTTTTCGGAAAAACCGGCCAAGTGCGAGTCGGACTCGCGCACGAAGGGTTCCGTACCATTACGCAAAAAACGACATAAAATCACGTTTGTTGTATGGGATATTTATTTTGTTGTTTTTAGTATTTGTTGTTATAGCGGCAACAGAAATACATCTGTGAAAATTTCAACTGTCTAGCTAGTCTATCACGGTTCTCGAGTTACAGCCTGCAGCGGTAGCACGGTCGCATTTTTATCGCTTGTCACCATACCTGTCACGTTCTAACAAGTATGTAAGTGCGAAAGTGACGGGCTTAGTGACAGGCGATTGGAACCATGTTGCGCCCGCTGGTGACAGACGGACGGGCAGACGGACAGCGGAGTCTTAGTAATAGGGCGGGACCCTAAGTAAATGGTACATTTTTTGAAGAGTATGCCTAACTGTAACACCAAAAAATTGGACCCTAAATCTGACTAAAAGTATAGGGGCCGTGCGCGTTGGAGGGTCTACCATCTTGTGGCCTGTATCGGAAACATAAATTGTACATTGACACTTCACGCCAAGCAAGTGCTACCCTCTAAAGTCTACGTAGGTTTTCTTGTGCATTGTAGGTTCTGCCATCTTGTGGGCTACATTGGAAGCTTAAACTTGACATTTACACTTCGCACCAATAAGCAGAAGGCTCCTGTGCTGCCCCCTAAAGTTTGCACCTTAATAGGAGTATAAAGTGGAGTCCAGACGAGACAATTTTTCGCCAATCTGATGAAATTGTCCGATCGAATCAGGCCGTGTGGACGCAAACGCCAATTTGATTCCCCGATCAAAATAAATCAGCAGGTGTGGACACAACAATTATTTTCCTGATCAAATCGGTCGATTTGCCCAGCTCGTCTGGACTCTACTTAACCATTTGGACGCCAATGACCGATATATCCGCACCGCAGGTTCAACGCCAAAGACCGATTAATCGGTCACAGACCACAGAGTAACATAGACCTACGTGCATATGCATTAAGTTCAATTTAAGTTTTGACACTTCGGTGACGTGGCGTCAGCGTGACAGCTTTTGTGTTTTACACGGCGTCGAAAAGGTTAAGGCAACAGTATTTTTTGTTATTGGGCATCAAACAATGACCAAAAGTCGAATGTGTTCCCGCCGATACTTATGTCAGCGTTTTTTTAGTTTAATAAAGACCAAGGCGTGTCTTATAATGCCAAAACTTTAATCGTATATTTTTTGTGAATCAAAATGTAGATAGAGAATAACGTGTTTTGCCTTGATGATGCAATGTGTTTACGCGTTGTTAATTTTAGATTTTAAATCAAGTGAAGGAAGTATAGACATAGACATTAGACATTAAACTTTTTCTAGGTCATGATAATTAGGTGTTTTTTGGTCAGAACAACGCGGCGCCCTTGCGTGTTAGTTTTTTTGATCGTAAATATTATAGCTGGTCAACCAAACCTTGTCAGTAAAAAAAGGCGCGAAATTCCAATTTTCTATGGGACGATATCCCTTCGTGCCTACATTTTTCAAATTTGCCGCCTTTTTCTACTGTCAAGATCTGGTTGACCAAGTTTATAATGAAAGTAATGAATCACAGAAGCACATGAATACGAGTACAAATGGGTGGACTTAAAGCCAAAATGCATTCTTTACCAGTTAACCATCGGGGTGAAGCGGAAACAAATAGAAAGGGATTTTATGAAATAAACTATTCTGTGGATAATAACTAATATATACATTCCAAATTATATACACTGTATACACAACAAGTATTCGAGGAAATTCCGTTATACGTAAGGTACACTTAAACATATTTGGTACTTATTGCATAACTTGCGTTTTTGCATATTTGCCCTAACCGGTTCTCCATTAATATATCGTTAGGGAAGTCAGAATAATTAAGTATTTAACAGCATAACTACATATTACTGTTAATCAAATGATTCCGACAATTGTAATGATTTCATTTGGATTTTCCTGATGACTGCAGGGGCGTATTTGGCTTCAAAAGGGGCCATGGCCCTGGGCTGCGAGGGGCAGAATAGGCCTCTAATATACAATAAATTAAATAAAAGGATAGGTAAGACTATTCAGAAGGAGTGAAGCTCTTCCTTTCTGACTGTGTCTGAGCGACAAATTTAATATAAATTACAAATACATACGAGATATTAAATATATTAAAAATGGGTCACTCACGTATTCCACGGTGTGTTTCACAGAAGTTTTGTTATTAAAATTACAAAGACGAGAGTTCATTTAATTTTATGTGGCAAAAACGATTGTTTGAGAAAATTAAACACCGATAAATCTGTTATCGATAAGTTAGTCATAGATTAATGATTCAAAAATGTAACTTCTACTTGCTTAATTACCGAGAAATTTCAAGAACGCAAATCTATTACGCGGTCTTATTGCTAAAAAAGAATACTAGAATAAAGGTAGGTAGATTAAAGTAGGTAGTAGAGTTAGACCAAGAAAAGTCTGTAACGATTTTGATAGCAGTGCAAGTATTATTTCTACGTCATAGTTTTATTTATTTATTTTATTAGTTTATTACCAGTAATTATACATTCAGAAAAAAATAAGTAATAGTTTTATAGAAGTTTGACGTTTAATAATAACACTTGCACTGCGTGTGCTATCAAATCAAAGCGTTGCAGACTTTTCTGGATCTAACTCTACAAAGCCAAAATAAGTTTTAAAATAGATGTACCTACCTATGTTTTAAAAAAGAAAACACTTGTAAGTTTTAAAAACACCACTGATTATTTTATGTGTTTATGTTCTGTCTTTTAGAACTTTACAAGCGGTAACTGTTTTACATGTTTTTATTAACACAATGTATTTTTGAAGTTACTTTAGGCACCTACATGTAAAAAAACAACTTACATTTTCCATCAGTCCCCGATCCTGATCCCTGAGGCGACACTGAACTTATAAAAACAAACACAAACAAAAACAGAACCTTTAAACACATTTTTACACACGACATCCTTTTAAAAAAATCACCACACGACGCGACACGACAAGTCTCTCCCAAAAAGCACCTAACAAATATCTCTCAAAAAGAACCTAATAACTCCCGCCTAATTCCGTGTCAACTTTTTTTTTACAAGCGCGACGTCCGGCTTATTAAGCCAAGACGTGTCGTCTGCTCGAACAAATAGGTACAAACACAAGGTATAGTGTGTCAAAGGTCTGTTTGATTTCAAACATAGAGAGAATATAACCGACCTGTTTTGATATGCAACCAGTTCGCTGGGCTTACGATCAAGTTGTGAACTCCTTTATTTGGTTGGTTATGTTTTGCGAGGTCGTTTGTTTGATCTTGGCAATGACGGAGAGCTTATAATTTTAGGACCCATATATTATATTAACATCTCGTATGTACAGTCAAACAGTCACAAACCAATTTGATTCCTATGCCACTATAGAACCATGTTATAATCATAATGAATAAATTTGTGTATCTTCTACGACATTGCATGTCCTCTAACCGCCCAGAGACCTATAAAAAGGCCTCCTGTTCCATTCTAATTTGAACTTTGTGTTGACAAAATAAAATTTCATTTTGTTTGGCAAGGTTTGACGTATGGGCGGCTAGAGGTTATTGATTGGTGTTAGTGTGTATGTCACGTATCTAGTAGTTAAAATGACAAAGTTCTATAGTGGCCTAGGCTAGGAATCAAATTGGTTGACTGCACTTAAGAGGAAAGTGGACGGCTGCTTCTCCATACAAACGTAGTCCCCATTTTCCTCTCTGGATATTGACATTATGGAAAATATTTTTACATAATTTGATGTATATACGAGGGGTATTCAAAATATTCTCGGTATGAGAATGAAAACAAACAAGTACGAAAAGTTTGATATTTTTATTTTTCAATATACTCCCCCCCTATGTTCATACACTTAAAAGATCGATCAATTATTTTTTTTAATCCCTCGTAAAAATATTTTTTATCTTTCGTGTAAAAATGCTCCTCCACTGCCGCCTTCAATGCTTCATCGTCAGAAAATTTATTTCCACGCAGATCCTTTTTAAGATTGGGGAGCAAAAAGAAGTCGCTGGGGGCTAAGTCCGGACTATACGGTGGGTGAGTAACAGTTTTAAACCCACGTTCAACAATAGCTGCCTTGGCAATATGAGCAGTATGGACGGGGGCGTTGTCATGCAGAAGCAGAATACCTTTGGTTAACTTTCCTCGCCTCTTTTCTTTAATTACATCCTTTAATTGACGTAGAATGTTAGCGTAGTACTGTCCTGTGATATTTACACCTTTTTCTTTATAATCGATTAGTAATACTCCTTCACAATCCCAAAATATCGTGGCCATGACCTTGCCAGCTGAAGGGATGACCTTCAACTTCTTGGGATGAGCTGAACCCTTAATGTGCCACTGCATGGACTCTTGTTTACTCTCTGGGTCATAATGATGAACCCAGGTTTCATCTCCAGTAACTATTCTTTGCAGCACCTCATCAGGATTTTCACCGCACAGGTCAATAAAATCGGAACAACAAGCTACACGCATGTCTTTTTGAAACCGAGTCAGCATTCGCGGAACCCATCTTGCACTTACTTTTGACATATTAAGATGGTCATGTATAATATCATGTACGGTACCAATAGAGAGATTGGTTACTTGTGCTATAGATTTTACCTTCACTCGACCATCTTCCAATATAAGTTTTTCCACTTTATCAATATTTTCTTGTGAAGTAGCTACTACAGGCCGGCCAGGTCTAGGGTCATCTTCAATACTCTCCCTTCCGCGTTTAAACTCGCTTGACCACTTTTGAATGGTAGATAAAGAAGGAGCAGACTCACGGTAAACACAATCCATTTCCTCTTTTATGGTTTTTTGATTTTTACCCTGTTTTGTCAAGAATTTTATCACGCATCGATGTTCTAATTTAGTTAACATTGTCAATTCGCACAGGATGTTCATGTTTGTTCAGCAATTGCAGAAAAACAAAAGACTATCTCGGTTCGAATTATACTTTTTTTTAATGTCAATGAATAAACCTTAGCGGCCAGTAACGAAAGAAATTTTAGAAGAGGTCGTAAGATATCAATACCGAGAATATTTTGAACGCCCCTCGTATATGAATCATAGCTATGCCCGTACGTTTGCCTTTTTCGATTTTTTGATTATATGAAAAATGAGGACTATATGTTTGTACAAAAAGGCGATTTCGCGCGGGTCCTCCACCGTCAACCGGGGCGAATAGGAATAGCTGGGGTGAATAGGGACAAAATTTTAAATGTGATTTACATGACAAATTCTTAAAAAATACCTACACAAACGATTGAAAATAATAGTAGATTTTGTATGATACAGTTTTATTAATAAATAGTCAGGTAAATCGTATTTTAAGTTTTGTCCCTATTCACCCCGGTTGACAAACTTAAATAATGTAAGGATATAGTCACGTGACTTTTCATAGGTTTCCTTATATTTTTATTTTCGGTTGGCCTTTGTCGATCTACGATTTTCACCTTGGCTAGGCCCCGCGAGGTTCTAAATAGTATTTTATACAAACGAAGCTTGCTGAGTTGCCTAAGTAAGGTACGAGATGGAAAAGCTTGATAATGTCACTATAATATAAATAAAAATATGAAAAAGCCTTTTATTCTACCATAAAAATGAATTTTCGCTAACATTACATTAATAACGAATTGATTTATTTTTACAAGTACCTATGATTTAAGTAATTTTAAAATAAAATTGCAATAAATAGGAAAATAAATTTGATTTACATTCTTACTAATATTATTTATACTGGGTCAACCAAATCTTGTCAGTAAATAGGAACAAAAAAAACTATACTCATCCTTTTCTTTTGAGTGCTAGTACTAGTGTTAGACAAAGATAGTATGATTCTCTCTGTCTATGTTTGAAATCAAACAGACCTTTCTATATATATATAGTCATATAATTTCATGCATTTCATTAATATAAATGAATTAGTTCAATTTTTTTTTCTAGTATTTATGGAAGTCGGCTCTGCGGCGTAGCGTATGCCTCCTCAGTCCACTATTTGATACAATATTTTTTCTAAAATAATACATTTTTTTTACTAAAAAACCTAAATAATTAATGAAAATTGGCACTACAAAAATGTAGTAAACTACAGCGTATCGAAATGAATATTATAGTCGAGTTGGGAGTCCGCACTTGAAAAGTACGCAATTATAGTATTGTATACGAAATTTTAATTCAACCATTACAGTCGACGAGTATAAAAACGTGTTAATTAGGCTGGTTTTACAGTGGAGTCCAGACGAGACAATTTTTCGACAATCTGATGAAATTGTCCGATCGAATCAGGCCGTGCGGACACAAAAACCAATTTGATTCCCCGATCAAGTCAGCAGGTGCGGACACAAAAATGCCAATTTTCGAAGTTAGTATCTATTGAATGCAAATTAGTGATTAAATTGTGTACGTGTGGACGCTAGATGAGATTGGCGCCAATTATTTTCCTGATCAAATCGGTCGATTTGCCCAGCTCGTCTGGACTCTACTTACGAGGAAAACCATTGGAAAACCAAAAATATGTCGACACATACGCGTCAGAGCAGCATTTCCAAGAAAACCAGTAAAATTACTTAAAGATATAGTTTGTCAAAGGACTGTCGCATTTCAAACAGAGCGAGAATCATTTATTTTGTTTGTCTTACACTAGTACTAGCACCCAAAAGAAAAGGATTAGTATAGCATTATTTGTTCCTATTTACTGACAATTTGGTTTGACCAACTATATCCATTTTAAAAATACTAGAATGAGATTTTAATAGTAGGTACAGTCAGCAGTAGAAGTTGCTAAGCAGGCCAGGTGTTCAAAATTACCTTGACACGGTCTTATTCACTTAACAATAAAGTCGCGTCAAGATCATTTTGAACGCCTGGCCCGCTTAGCAACTTCTGCTGCTGACTGTACCTAATTATTACTCAATCGGGACAATGTGGGAATCCGAAGTTTATAAACTCCAAGTCAAAGGATTGCTATTTTAAATTATTTTATTACAAAGCAAAGTAACTATGTAATTAACTAATTAGTAATTACAATTGTTAATTTTATATACCTACAATAATCTTAACAGTATCGTAAGCTAATGAAAAGAAAATACTGTAAATTATCATTGTTAGCGCAGTCATACACCACGGTGATGCACATGTGCGTCATGTAGCACTACAGCTACGCAATGAAAGCTGAGCAACTATGACAAGAGGCTTCTGGTTAGTGCCATCTATACGGTCATTGCTAGCGCAGTATTATAGTACATTAACGCACATGTGCGTTATGTGGCACTAAAGTGTCATTCTATGGAACTTGCAACTTGTAAACAAAAGTCACTAATATATTTTTTGACATTTTCAATATCGTGGTTTGTTTACATAGTTAGAAAGTTCCAAATAATGATACTTTACAGCAACGTCACTTCAGCTGAGCTACAATTACCAGAGAATTTTGGTTTTGGTCTTCCATGCGGTCGTTGCTGGTGCAGTCATACAGCACTACGACATATATGTGCGTCATGGCATTATAGCTACGTAACTACAGCTGAGCTACTATAACGACAGGTTTCTGGTTAGGGTCGTCCATGCGTTCTTACTGGCGCGTGTTATTAGTCTTGCTAAGACGCCCATGTGCGTCACGTGGCACTACAGCTACGCAACTAAAGCTGAGCTACTATAACGAGAGGCTTCTGGCTAGGATCGTCCATGCGGTCGTTGCTCTTGCAGTCGTACAGCACGGTGATGCCGACGAACGTGATGCTGATGACCATGAACGCCACGAACAGATCAGCTTGGATGTGTCAGTTGAAGTTGTCTGTGACGCCCATGTGTGTCACGTGGCACTACAGCTACGCAACTAAAGCTGAGTTACTATAACGAGAGGCTTCTGGCTAGGATCATCCACGCGGTCGTTGCTCTTGCAGTCGTACAGTACGGTGATGCCGACGAACGTGATGCTGATGACCATGAACGCCACGAACAGACCAGCTTGGATGTGTCAGTTGAAGTTGTCTGTGACGCCCATGTGCGTCACGTGGCACTACAGCTACGCAACTAAAGCTGAGCTACTATAACGAGAGGCTTCTGGCTAGGATCGTCCATGCGGTCGTTGCTCTTGCAGTCGTACAGCACGGTGATGCCGACGAACGTGATGCTGATGACCATGAACGCCACGAACAGACCCGCTAGGATGTGGCAGTTGAAGTTGGTGCCTGAGGGCAACAATACAATACAATACAAATATTCCTTACTAGCGACCCGCCCCGGCTTCGCACGGGTTAAAAAACGATGCATAAACCTTACTCTCGAATCACTCTAGCTATTAAAAAAAACCGCATCAAAATCCGTTGCGTAGTTTTAAAGATCTAAGCATACATAGGGACAGACAGCGGGAAGCGACTTTGTTTTATACTATATAGTGATTGCTCACCAATACGAAAAAGAACATGACATACAAATTAAGCATAACTTAAACTATGGTAGACAACAGGCGGTCTTATCGCTAAAGAGAGATCTCTTCCAGACAACCTTAGGGTAACAATAGAATGATGCTAGAAGGATAAAATAAGCGAGCAAAAGACAAATTATTACCTATAGATAGAGGAGTTAAAACTCCTTTCGGAGGACATGAGAGGTTTGCAACTTAAAGGCAACGTTTGCTTTTTGCATAGTTACCGCAGCTCTGAGTGTTAGTAAAGCTCGTCTTGTCTGATCCACCACCACCACCAGCGCCGCCGCCACCACCACCACCAGCGTCACCACCGCCAGCATGACCACCGCCAGCATCACCACCGCCAGCATCACCACCGCCAGCATCACCACCGCCAGCATCACCACCGCCAGCATCACCACCGCCAGCATCATCTTGTAACATGAGGTTGCTCCGGTTGAAAAGTAGAGGCTCTACCTGTAAATCGTATTTTTACGATAGATACCTAGATAGATAGATATACATATAATGCGTGGAGGCAAACGAGTAGACGAATCACTTGATAGTAAGCGATCATTTCGCCCATGGGTTGCCTAGCGGGTCTCTATTGTTTCCCAAATAGTTTTAAGCCATAATGTATTGTTTGCCCGCATTTTCGTTAGTCATAAATTCATTTGGTTCAGAAACGCGTCACTTTTCAGGATTGCCATAAAACAAACCTAACCTAACCTATCTGATCTAACCCTAACCTAACGAAATCCTGAAATTTTAACGGTTTCTGTTTTATGAATAATGATAATATGACAAACAATACATTATGACTTAAAACTTTATGGGACCCCGGTGCCTAGCATCAGAGGCGTTGTAAGATAGCTGATGGATGGAAGTTCTGGAGATATACAGTTGAGGACTGCCAACCATCTAAGTGATGAAAATGGAAATGTCGCGTATAGTGCATGATGGCGGAAAAAAGCGACAAATTAATGGGCATAAAGCTTATAGGAGTCACCCACCTAATACTTGGCTATATGGTGATGTACCTAGCACTTATCCCTAGGTTGGCAATGATGAGAGGTTCACTACAGAAGTAGGACCAGTCGTAACTAATGACGCACATAGGCGTCACATACCTGATACTTGGCTATGGTGACGTAGCTCTTATCCCTCGAGTTGCCAATGATGAGAGGTTCACTACAGAAGTAGGACCAGTCGTAACTAATGACGCACATAGGCGTCACATACCTGATACTTGGCTATGGTGACGTAGCTCTTATCCCTCGAGTTGCCAATGATGAGAGGTTCACTACAGAAGTATGACCAGTCGTATGGCGCGCCGACGCCCATGGGCGTTCGTCCAACCTCCTCGCCGTCCTCTAAGAGGACTACGCTATCTGTAAATATTAAAAACACTCAGATATTTTTGAAGTGAAAACTTCTTTAGCCGCGCTGTGCACTTTTTGTGATGGGGAAAAAATGTTAAACTCGCGAGAGCGTAAGGCGTAAGATGACATTGAGTTTTTCTCTTTTTTTTTCTCATGCGCTAAAAGTGGCTCATTAAATTATTGTATAAAGTGGGTTGAAATAGTTCTGATTATGTGTTAAAAGTACAAAGTCGTCATTGAAAAATATGAGCGTCAACGCGTGAAAGTATATGTAGGTACAAGCAGAAATACCAAGGGACCGTTTCTCAAAACCTTATAACTTGTAATACAAGTGGAAGTCTCTTTCTAACAAAAGCTGTCAAAAAGTGACATCCGCTTGTATTAGTTACAGGCTTTTGAGAAACGGGCCCCAGAAGTATGACTAGAACTACTAATGCCAACAACGCATATACGCGTCATACCAAGCAGCCAGCCATCCCGCAGATACTCGAAGTTGAAATCCAGTTCAAAATTGCCATCGTAAAACACGCGCGTCGACGCTCGCCGACTCGCGAACCTGCGCGTGGACGCGCGAGGCTCGATCAGATGCGTCCGCGTCGATCCTTCATGGTGTACTACTTCTGCAACATTTATTTATTTAATTACTAGCTTTAGCCCGCGACTTCGTCTGTGTGGAATTAGTGACAGCAACTAAAGTAAGTATAGCGCCTGGATAAAGTCTAATCGCAATAGTGTTGGGTAGGACTCGAGTCCTTTGAGTCCTCTGCTTTAAGACTCCACTCAGTTTCTCAGACTCTTATAATGAAGTCTAAACTCGAGTTCTTTTCAACTTGATAGAGACCCGAATCTTTTGTAGAGACTCGAATTCTTTTCAGAGAACTCTCGATGTTTTTACAAACAATTTCGAAACGCTTGTCTTTATATATAATTTGTGGATTTTAGGTACACAAATCGTACAATAACGCCTAACTTCTGTACTGATATTTAGGAAAAACCTATAATATTGATCACCGAGTCTTTATTTGGAGGCTCGAGTCCTTAAAAAAGACTCAACAAGGGACTCGACTCGGGACTATTTAAGTCAGAAGTTTTTAAAGCGCAGAGTCTCGTAAAAACGAACTGACTTCTTCTATTCAGACTCAAAGGACTATAAAAATTGGTACAGCGGTTTAATCGTGAAGAGGTAACAGACAGAGACCAACAGACACACTTTCGTATTTGAGGAGTGTCTTTTCAAAAGGGTTTATTTTTTTCTTAGCGGTATATACTTCTAGAGAGAACCTTGCTCAAGAAAACTTAAGGTCCAATTTAGAAATAGATTCCCAGAAAAAATAAACCCTTTTGAAAAGACACTCCTCATTTATAATATTAGTTGGATTTACCAGACAGTCACCAGCATGATATGATATCTCCGGTCGATATCCAGCATGGGGTTGGACATGCACGTGTAGAAGACTAGAGTTGTCCAACATCGTCCAACTTAAGCATTAGATACGTACCAGACAGCCGGATGAGCGCATGATCGGTCACCAGCATGATGGTGTCGGGGGGCGTGTGGTGCTTGCTAGGGCTGGGTCGCTTGTATCTCCGGTCGATATCCAGCATCGGGTTAGACTTGCCCGTGTAAAAGGCTATTATTGGCCCTGAAATAAAATAAGTTATTATGCAAAAAAAATTGGTACAAGCTTTTATTGCTGACTAGCGACCCGTCCCAGCTTTGCACAGGTTAACAAATTATACATAAACCTTCCTCTTGAATTACTCTATCTATTTTAAAAAACGCATCAAAATCCGTTGCATAGTTTTAAAGATCTAAGCATACATAGGGACAAACAGCCAGCGGGAAGCGACTTTGTTTTTACTATGTATTAGTGACTACACTTTTCTTTCCACAGACAACTATAATACTCATCGAGACATTTCTAAAAACCCCAAACACAATTAGGTTGCGTTGTTTTATCACAGAGTTCATGTGACCATCTCCTCTCTCCATCGTCAGATCAGCTCCGTGGTACTATAATATTGCATTGTCACCCGACTTACAAACTTATGCAAATTTTCAGCTTCATCGGAAACCGGGAATAAGGGGGTCAAATTAAATTTGCAAGATTTTACCCGTTGTATGTTTGTAACATACATCTTAGTTACATACATAGGTACATGCAATGCAAGTTAAGTAAAAGCTTGTAAAAGAAACATTAACCCTTAGAATCTAAGGGTTAGATTTGAATAAATCAGCAGATCTTCAGGCAACACAAACTGTAAGCAATGCAGTTATTTTGACGACAAAGGCTGCCTTTCCAGTCAAGCGGATATGAGACGAGACATGCGGGAATCAACCTCTCACCCTCTCTCTCATCTCCGCCTCAATGGAAAGGCAGCCTAAAGCAGTCCTCCAAAATCGACTTAAGAATATTGCTCACTTAATTTACTTTTATAAAACAGCATAGAGAAATATAAGTAAAGAAAGAGTGGTAACTATAATCTATTGTCAACTAGCAGAACTGATAATGTCCGCTACTTAACGCTAGATGTCGACTATGAAATAACTCGCGTTTAATTGGTAATGAAACTGATGTATGGAGTTACCACTCTTTCTTTACTTACATTTATCTATGCTTAATAGTAAAACTCATAAAAACATACCTTTATGCTTCGCTCGAAAATTCATGTAAGTATTCTTAATAGAATCATCGTGTCGCCTCAGCATTTGTACTCTAGTT
Organism: Cydia amplana; assembly: GCF_948474715.1. Classification (NCBI taxonomy): domain Eukaryota; kingdom Metazoa; phylum Arthropoda; class Insecta; order Lepidoptera; family Tortricidae; genus Cydia; species Cydia amplana. The sequence goes on along the minus strand of NC_086093.1, from coordinate 1,596,613 downwards.
TCGTTAACGTATTTACCGTCCGCAAAATGTATATAATGATAATTCGATCGATCATCAAACCTCATAGAAGCGGCATTCATAACATTATCTCTTTTCACGGGAAGAACCTTGAGCAAAGTCTTAAACGGTTCAACAACCCTAGGCATATATTTCGCCTTATTTTCTAGAAAGCTGTTATGTATATAGCAGTAAGGAGTTCCGTGCATATCTCTAGATGCAACATCTTCCACGCTGAACTCTTCTTCGACGAAAATAAGAACGCCGTCGCCTTTGTGAATCGCGTCGAGGGCGATAAATGAAAATTTTTCGGATGACATCTCGTCGAAGGGGTTTTTAGAAATGTAAGGACTCAAAACGGCCTGTGGATCTAGAAGGATGACAGGCATAATTATGCAGGCGCACGTTTTGATGAATAATAATGCTAATAAGATCGCCATTTTCTCTGATTTTCATGAAAGAGTGACGCAAGAACCGAGAATGACGGAAGACAAGTCTAGTTTTTATTCGGGCAATTTTTTAGGGGAAAGAAAAGAGGTTTGTTAAGTTTTGATTTATTTGGACTTTTTAGACGGAGACAGAACAAAGAATTAATATATTAATATCTGGGAGACCGAGCTTTGCTCGGAAAACATATAAAAACACAAAAATGCGCGTTTTCCCAGATATAAGACCTATAGCTAGATCGATTGTTTGCCCCCGAAAGCCCCTATACGTAGTGATTTAATTATCTTTGCCCCCATATAGAAATATTTCGGGGATCTCGGAAACGGCTCTAACGATTTCAATATTTTTTTAATGGGGGTTTTCGGGGGCGAAAAAGAGATCTAGCTAAGTCGTATCTCTATCTATATTATACTTTTTATTTATTTATTTATCACACAAAATTGTCTTAGATTTTACGCATCTTAGTCAATCAATGTACCTTCGCTCCTAATAAAAGTGTTTTTTTTTTAAACAAATACACAGTATTGTATATTTTTATTCAGCTTTCCGCTTGTCTGCCCTCAGCTGGCGCATCACGATCCTGCCAGCCGTGTAGAGGCCGTAGAAGAGCGCAGCACAGAACAGAAGTTGGTCTAAACGGGCGCGCGCGTACCAGGGGTAGTGGCGCGCCGCCGACCGCAGGTGGTAGGCGCCTGTTAAACATCAAAAGTACCGTAAACTCGGGTAACTTTAGTCCACAACTTACAATGCGCAAGCGCTGCGCCGCGACGCTCCGCAGAGTCCGTGACAGCCGCCACAGCCTCCTGAGCGTAGTAGCGGAGAGGTGGGACAGTGGCCTAATCAGGCACTGGTCCTCGCTTCACTTAGGTTTAGGTACTAATATAGTTGTTTAAGTATTTTTTAGTTTTTTTTTTTTTTGTTGTTACTAACAAACTATGGACACTTATAAGTCTGAAATAAATGCATTTTATTTTATTTTTTTTATTTTATTTTTTATTTTATTTACAATATGTATAGCCTGACCAGTAATATATGATAATTGTCAAGAGGGCGCTGTTATCCTCATGTATAGGGTTGTTGAAGATCCTTGGGTCTTAGCAGTGCGTCTGTACCGCGTGACACAGAGATGGGAGCGAGGGGCCGGCTGAAGACGTTGGAATGATAACTCACGTAATATTGAAGCGGTCCTTTTATTTCTCAGAATAACGTACAGCTTGCAATCGTCAAATGGTAATAATATATATTAGAAAAATTAATAAATCTAAAAATAGATCCTATCGCTATGGCTGACAGAATGGAAGAGAGTTAAACCATAGATAACATGCATAGACATAAAAGCTACAGGCATAGTGTAAGGGCTCTACACATGATGCTACCAAATTATATGAGGACAATACATTCTAACACTTCCCCTTATTGTACTCAATGCAAATAACCAAATGCAGAATATAAAACAATCACAAAAAAAAACTCTACATTAAGTGACTCTACCATATTTCTATGTGACTCTACATTTGATAAGGCATTCCTCTATGTGACTCTACATTCAAAAAGAGTACAATACAAACATGGCACATATTACAAATACAAATGCTTATATCAAATTCATTGCTGTGACAAAACGCTCGTGCTTGACCTTGGATAACGGTTTAGTTAAAACATCTGCGAGCATTTTGTCAGTAGGCATGTACTTAACATCAATCAATTTCTTATTGATAAGATCCTTGACATAATGAAACCTTAAGTCTATATGCTTCGTACGCTTATGACAATATTCATTAACATGCAACAATCTTTGTGCGGACTGGTTATCATTATAAACAACATATTGAATTTCCTGACTTTGTGTAGGTAAAATTTCAGAAAGTAAATTTTGAATAAATGTGACATCTTTACATACATCGCTTATAGCTAAGTATTCCGATTCACATGATGATAATGCCACGCACTTTTGCTTACGAGCTTCCCAATTGACCGTATCATTTCCGAGTTTAATGACAAAACCAGTATAACTTTTCCTATCGGTCACATCATTGGCCCAGTCCGCGTCAGTAAAGGCATTTAAAAACCAATTCTTACTTTTATGATAACATAAAGAGTACTGAATCGTTCCTGCCAAATAACGCAGAATCCTTTTAGCTGCCAGCCAATGAGTCCTATCGAAGCAGTTATTGAACTGGCTCAGCTGACTGCATGCATAAGATATATCTGGTCGCGTACAGACGGACAGATACATCAGGCATCCAAGCAGCTGACGATAGTTGTAAATGTCATCCTGTAAACTATCAATATTTTTAGATTTCAGTAGCTTACAGTTGACCTCCATTGGTGTAGATACGGCCTTACAATTTTGCATATTAAAGCGAACAAGCAATTTACGTATATATTCACTTTGGTCGAGTTTTAAAATGCCTTTAACTCTATCCCTAGTGACATTAATACCTAAACAGCTCTTTAATTCTCCTAGGTTCTTTACATTAAATTCTTTTTCAAGAACTGAAACCAACAAACTTTTATTAGAGCTGTTTGGACTGTAAAATACATAAAAATCGTCTACGTATAAAGCAATTATTACAATATCATTACCAGAACATCTCATATAGACACACGGTTCGCATTTAGATTGAACAAAGTTGTGTTTACATAATAAATTGTGTATTTTACAATTCCACATCCTGCTCGCCTGTTTAAGGCCATAAATACTTTTCTTAAGCAAGCAAACTTTATTAGGATCTTTATCACAAAAACCTATTGGTTGCTCCATAAATATAGTTTCATTCAAATCGCCATTTAAAAAGGCTGTGGCGACATCTAAATGGTCTATATTTAAATTAAATTGATTAGCAATTGAGAACAGAATTCGCATAGTAGAATGACGTACGACGGGTGAAAAAGTCTCCTTATAATCAATACCTTTACATTGAGTAAAACCTTTGGCAACTAGACGAGCTTTGAAACGGTCAAATTTACCAGATGCATCATATTTTACTTTGTATACCCATTTGCATTTAACTATATTTTTATCTACGGGTCTATCCACTAGCTCCCACACATTGTTGGCAACTAGTGCGTCGTACTCACGCGTCATGGCCTCCAGCCACTCCTTACTATGAGCTGAATTCACCGCCTCGTTGTATGTAAGTGGTTCGGAGATAAAAGGATTTTCAAAGACCATAAAACTGTTATCAGTCATATCATAGTCGGAAAATCTCGGAGGTTGTACGTTACGTGTAGAGCGGATTGGACGACCAGTGTGCGAAGCGACAGTCGCAGGACCAGTTGCGGCACCATCCCGAGCTGTGGTCTCGCATGGCGAAGTTAGAGGCTCGGAGCTTGGCTCCCTTGCAGGCAGCCCAGCGGGGTCGAGCTCGTCCTCGCTTGCAGACAAACCAGCGGGTTCGGACTCGTCCTCACTCCCAGTACAGTACACGCCATCTGAAATTGAAATATTATCTCCGTTAATATCATTACTTTCACTATCACTTACACATAATTGATCATTGTTAAAATTTAATTCATTATTATTAGGATTAAATTCATTAATATTTTTATCACAGTTCTGTTTTGTTGTGTCACAGTCAAAGTTAAAAATATTTATTTGCTCTTCGCTGTCAGCTTCTGAAGGTTGAGGATAGGAACCTCTGAACTTGTTCTCAATAAATGCTACATTTCGAGAGATAATCACCTTAGTAGGACATAAGGGATCAGCTAGTCGATATCCCTTAGAAGTCTCACTGTAACCTACAAATATATATTCCTTCCCCTTAGCGTCTAGCTTATCCCTTTTATTTTTAGGAACAAGCGAATAAGCCATACAGCCAAACACCCTGAGATGGCTGAGGTCCACCTTAGACCCAGACCAAACTTCTTCAGGAATGCGTCCGGACAAAGCAGTTGTGGGAGACCTATTTTTTAAATATATGGCTGCCATGATGGCCTCTCCCCAAAAACGCTTTTCCAAGGACGCATGCTGTAACATGCAGCGCGCTTTTTCAAATAAAGTACGAAATGCTCTCTCCGCCGTACCATTCTGGGAAGACGAATAAGGAACTGTGGTTTGGTGAATTATACCATGTTTTTGCAAATACTCAGTAAAATTTAAATTACAGTATTCTTTACCATTATCTGAACGTAAGCATTTAATAGGCAAATTTAGTTGCTTTTCCACTAAGGCTTTAAATTGAACAAAATGGGACATTACCTGCGATTTGTTCTTCATGAGGTATCCAAAGGTCTTCCTTGTGAAGTCATCGGTAAAGGTGACCAGGTAACGCGCCCCACCCCAGCTTGCCTCTGGTAATGGTCCACAAACGTCACTATGTATGAGCTGCAGCGGTTGGGTAGTCCTGCTTGAGCTGGCTTTAGGGAAAGGCTTGGTGGCCATCTTCCCCTTAAGACAAGCTTCACACTTGTCATAAGCATCACCCTGAAACACGACACCACACACATGCTTTCTCAAGCTATTCATACCTGCAATGTTCAAGTGGCCTAGACGGCAATGAAACAAATTTGCCGCCGCAGAGGTAGCGACTGCTGCGCTCGGTGTCTCCTGCCTCTCTTGCAGGAGCAAAGAGTGCATCCTATTGGGCAAGTTACCTTTACATACAGAACCCTCTAATTTATAAATGCCATTAGTACAGTTTGCTTTCGCTAAATAATTGCCAGAAGTTCTACTATTTTCATCATATATGAAACAACCATCAGCATTAAATTCAATAATGAAACCATTTTGACATAATTTAGAAACACTCAAGAGATTTACAGACAGACTGGGGACAAACATAACATTTTTAATTTGTCTAACCTTATTGTTCATAACGAGGTTCAGCTCTCCTGCGCTCGTACTGGTCATCTGTTGCTTATTTGCTGTTGATATTGATTGCGCACTAGTGTCCTTAAGATTGCACAGTAACTCCTTGTCCTTCACTAAGTGATTTGATGAACCCGAGTCCAAAAACAATTCAGCGGCAGCAGCATGGGCTAGGTAGGCAGAGGCATGTTGATCCTTGTTGTCCCTCTTCTTCGCCATCTTCTCACGTCGCAGCTTAAAGCATTTAGCCTTCACATGTCCTGGTTTCCCACAATATTTGCATGTGATCTGTTTCTTGCTTACAAACGCTGAAGTAGTAGAAGTCGAAGACGTATTCATGGAGTCCTTCCTCTGCTCTTCTTGTAACAGCCTAGTTCTCACTACCTCGCTAGAAAGTTTGGATGTCAAACACAGGGTCTCTAGGTTACTAACAAGCGAGTCATATTCTGGTGGCAATCCACTTAACAGTATTTCTGCAATTTCTTCGTCTTCAACAGTCTTCTCTATGTCTGACAACTGGTGTACAAGAGACATAACTTTCTCAATATATGAAGACATTGAACTAAAGTGCGAAAATTCAATACGGTGCAGCTGTCTTAAGAGTAGTACGCGCCTATACAGGCCGCGATCCTCAAAAACGTCGGACAACTTCTTCCAAGCGTCTTTTGCTGATTTGGCGTCTCGAACATATTGGTACAACCCAGGTTTTAAGCCTAAGCACAAACGGGCCAGCGCGCGCTGATCGCGCACGACATCAGAGCCCGTGAGCGGCGTATCATCCAATCTCACAATGAGGTCCCACAATCCTTCCAGTGTGAGCATCATTTTCATAGTGAATTTCCAACTTAAAAAATTGCCAGCACCCTCAAGCTTCTCCATCACGCCTGCGCCACCCAACATTAGCGTCGACGTACTTGTCGCTGTCGTCGAAGCACCCAGCGTGTTCGCAACCGGTGGTGTAACATTATCAATAACCTCATCACCATGCGGTGGCATGTTGGTAGGTTGCTCAGCGCGTAATTCCAGGTCACGCCGATAATACAGACGTAGGATGAAAACGGATTTGATTTTACCTGTCGGGCTGGGCACATAAACTGTTGAAGATCCTTGGGTCTTAGCAGTGCGTCTGTACCGCGTGACACAGAGATGGGAGCGAGGGGCCGGCTGAAGACGTTGGAATGATAACTCACGTAATATTGAAGCGGTCCTTTTATTTCTCAGAATAACGTACAGCTTGCAATCGTCAAATGGTAATAATATATATTAGAAAAATTAATAAATCTAAAAATAGATCCTATCGCTATGGCTGACAGAATGGAAGAGAGTTAAACCATAGATAACATGCATAGACATAAAAGCTACAGGCATAGTGTAAGGGCTCTACACATGATGCTACCAAATTATATGAGGACAATACATTCTAACAAGGGTGACAATTCAGTGTAGTGTGAAAAAATTAGTTCCAGTGAAATTCCGCAACATGGCGCACCCTCAATAGATCCTGGGGCCTTATTCGACATGCCAATTTTGACGTCGCATGTTGAAGTTCATTTGAATCTGAACTATCGTGGGTTGTCGAATAGGTAAAGATCATTATCTGTCAGTGAATCTCATGTAAACAAATCATTTCATCGCTAGACTTGATTGTCTATTGGTATGGCCGCCATGTTTGGATTTATGACATTTAAAAGGGGATTCTATGGCATAGAGTAAACTGCATTTCTATTTTCTATAGTTTTTTGATTCCTCTACTCGACGCAAGATGGAGTTAACAGTCAAATTTCGATCTTGGCGTTATAAAAATAAACCGCAAGAACATGACATGCAGTTGCGTTGGTGTAGATCTATCATGAAAACGAATATATGACAATTGTCCAGAATTAAAAAAAAACTTGACAATAAACATACAGCAATACATATACCACTAAATGTCAAAAAGAAAACAGATTTATTATAATTACTAGGTAACAAATTATATATAAAGTTTAAATTTTAAACCAATCGTCGTGGTTCTTAGCAATGAACTTCTTGTAACTTGTGCGAAAAATATCATTTGATATTACACCAATTACTTTATGGTGAAGTAAAATATCATGAGTCATGAGGAAGACGGAGTAGCCACAATAAGCTATATTTTTGTCCTCTGGGTTAGATGGCAGTGAAACAGGGAGAGATAGTGAAGAATGCGGCAAAATAAGCATTTATTGTGTTGTTAGTAGTTAGTAGACTAGTTTTTTTTTCTAAAAATGAAAATTGACGCAACGGCGAGCTCATAGCCCCCTATGAGCCAGTCTGTTAGGTTGATATTTAATGGCTTATATAAGACAGCGGTCATATATTGCCTCAGAAATTTGGATTTTGTCAGTTTGAATGAACAGCAAACTGGAGACATTGAGATTAATTTTAAACTTATTATTTTAGGTGTTCGTAAGAAATAAGGTATTGAACATTGACGGAAAATCGCGAAAACCCGGCCAGGTGCGTCGGACCACGCAAAATGGAGGAGGATTCCATACACTTACTTCTTCTACCATGTATCCATATGCCAAAATAGCAACAAAAAAGCCGAACAAAAATACCGTTTCTTCGCAGCACTAGATTTCAGTCCTTTTTTTAGAAAAGTAATATGTTTAGGTACATAATATATATGTAAGTAATTTTTGTTATAATGTGAAACTTATATGTTGTGTTACGAGACTTACGAGTAGCTAACTTTAAACTTTAACAGCCTAACAGATCCCAATAAGGCCTAGTTTACCCTCTGGGTTGGAAGGTCAGATGGCAGTTGCTTTCGGAAAAACTAGTGCCTACGCCAATTCTTGGGATTAATTGTCAAGCGAACCATAGGTTCTCATGATCCGTGGCAAAATCGGGATAACGCGAGGAAGAATAACTTTGTCACAATAAAGAATATTTGGCCAAATATAAATCCGTATTTTATTACTCTTATTTGACCTACCTACTCGTATTGAGTCGTATTTTGCCGCCTAGTAGCCTCGAATTGGTTGTTGTATGTGGCTTTCCATAAATTAAGGGCCTTATGCTTCAATAAGGACGTTTTCATCTGAAGTTGCAATAGAAATTGGAAAGCCACATTTTTACAAGCTTTTAGTTAGTTTCATCTGTCCCGGTTCCAATCAAATCATGCAAATTAAATTTGACCCACTTCCCGGGTGTTCAATGAAGCTGAAAATTTACATAAGTACATAATATGTAATATGGGCATAGAAGGTAGCATCCTATAGAAGTGGTCTACGCGTGCCTCCGTGAGGGACAAAACATACGCAATGCGACGCTATGATAGGTAGAATTTATTTGTTATGGTGGGCAACAAATAAATTCGACCAATCATCCATGCTAATTTACGGTGAGGAATAAAAAAAAATGTGAGACTGTGACAAGGACAAACAATAATAGCGCTTTCGCTGCTACTCCTACTGAAAGATACATAAGTCTATCCCGTTCTGTCAGTTATCCCCACCACTCATGCCCAATCCAGTTTAATACTAGATTCATGAATATGGGTGACAATACAATATTTTTATGGTACCATCGAGCTGATCTGATGGTAATGATACAGACAGTAGTCTTTTAAGTCTTTTTAACTTTGTGATAAAACAACGCAACTTAATTGTATTTGAAAATATTTAAAGAAAAATACAGTCAGAAATTCGAAATTTTGTTATCTAACCTCTCAATCACTCTTGCATATTCGAGCGATAAAGAGGCAAATAGCTGAGTTTCGATTTTCGCACTTCCCGGTAGGCCCCTTTGTAAACAAACCGCCTTGATGTATCAATGTCAAATTTTTAATTGTCTGTGAAAACTTGTCAAAAAAAAGTTTAAAGAAAAGGCAAAGAGTAGTATAATATATATAGCGCTGGCGGTACACCGAGAAATTCAGTAAAATGCTGCAAATGATGTTAAAGGTATGAAAATCGGTACGAACATTTGAAACAATTTGACCTGAAGCACCAACAAATAAAAAAAACGAGAGGAGTTATGACGTCATCTTTTTTTTTATAGAATTTAAAAAAATATTGTACCTATCGTGTGTGGTATTAAACGAAAGGGCTTTCTGAGCCGATTCCAAAAATATATCACTTCATTACATTTCAGTATTTTTTTTAAATAATACAATAAATAATTTTCAAAACATACCAAGTTTGGGTTTCTCCAGATACAATACCGTTAAAAAATGTTTTGTAAAATATACCTCAAATTTTATACTTAATATCCTCATATCTAATCCTAATAAAGCAATTTTGAAATTATTTACATTTAGGTTTTTTTTTAATTTTTCAGTTTTACAAAGTGTGATTATGAATCTCTCAATTAAATATTTAAAAAGAAAGCATAAAATTAATATATAACGTTTTTTTCAGAAAGTCGCTTATATCTCGGAATCTATAAGTCGTAGTAAAAATTGTCTATGTAAGAATTAAGAAAGAATTAACTGAAAAAACTCACCTTTAACGCCCCCCCTCTCCCGAGTTCTCCACCCCCACTCATTAGAACTTTTTCTTACTTAAAGCTTAGATATTACCAAAGGAACATGCAGTAGTATTTTATGCAACGGTTGTTTAAGAGAGGTCAAAAAAGGCGAGTGGCGTGAGTAAGTAAATTTAATAAAGACGCCACGAGTATTTTTTGAAAGTTAAACAACGTTGCATACAATACTTTTTCTACGACCAAGCGCTTACTTTGAAATGCAATGAAATAATAATAAAAATGGATGATGATGATTGTTTCATGTCCTAATGTGATAGGTTGTTCAGTGGGTGGGACTTTTAAGGGGAACGAAAATTTTATTACTTTTGCACTACGACGCACGGTTTAGGAGATACAGCCCTGTAAATATTTCTCTTCCTTTTTTTCTTTTTTTGTTTTTTAAATCTTACTTAGGGATTTCTTAAAGGGGAACGAAAATTTGATTATTTTTGCTCTACGACGCACGGTTTAGGAGATACAGCCCTATTAAGATGAAAAAAAAAATCGTACCAGTAACCAAAACATGTCTATGGTTCACTCGTCTGTCAGAAATGACAATTAAAATTAGGTTGGCAACAATGTATTCCATACAATATTTTTTAAGTGGTGATTACACGAAGTATCGTAAAAGTGCCAAAAAGATACTGCTAACTATAAGATAAGAACTATAGGGGGTTTAAAGGTGTGTGCACGACCCTTTAAATGACAAATAAAAGTACGGGAGTAGAAAAACCAAGTTTCAATACTCTTATTTTACCCGAATGACATTATTACTCGTATTTATTCATTCGGACATAATATTCGGACATTATATTCGGCAGGGCTATTATTACACTTTGTAAAATTGAAAATTTAAAAAAAAAAAAATTAAATGTAAATAATTTCAAAATTGCTTTATTAGGGTTAGATATGAGGATATTACGGATAATTTGAGGTATATTTTACAAAAAAAAATTAACGGTATTGTATCTGGAGAAGCCCAAACTTGGTATGTTTTGAAAACTATTTTTATTATAATTTAAACAAAATGACTGAAATGTAACGATGTGATATATTTTTAGCATTGGCTCAGAAAGCCCTTTCGTTGAATACCACACACGATAGGTTTCTAATTTTTTTTTTCATACAAAAGAAACATGACGTTATAACTCCTCTCGTTTTTTTTATTTGTTGGCGCTTCGGGTCAAATTGTTTCAAATGTCCTAAAGATCAATCGTACCGATTTTCAGACCTTTAACACCATTTGCAGCATTTTACTGATTTTCGCGGTGTACCGCCAGCGCTAGAAGTCGGCAGCAAAGAGTAGTGTAATATATAGGACAGTCGGCAGTCAACGTTTGTTCCTAATAAATATAACATTGATGAATAAAGACGGTTTCCTTCCGCGAAACCAATTTCGTTATGTGCCACCATTAAATTTCGCTCGGATATGCAAGAGTGATAGAGAAGCAAATACCTATCGCAATTTCCCCCATTCCCCTTTGGATGGTTCTTGTTTGAGTTATAATAATGTCATTGTATGGAGGACTCAACCTTTCCGTTGCATTTTTAAAGTGTTTTTATATCGACATGACACTGGCTAAATGCCAAAAAAAACCGCTGTCATAGTAACGAAAATAATAAACACGTCAATCGAAATAAACAACGTAATATACAAGAAAAATTGGAAAAATAGTATATGATAAATATGTAAAACATCATTAATTATCGAATTAAAATTACATACAACATTGTGTAAAAAAATTGAGGCAAATTATACAGCCCGATTATACGGGTTACATCTTGAAAAAAAAATGATTATCTTGGAAAGAAGAGTAAATATACATAGGTGAACACAATGGTGAACAAAGGTATAGTAAAATAGGTAGGTAAATAATTCAGGGTTTGCTTGTCTGGTCCACGCATGCTGTACCTACCACGACCACGGCACGGCCGTCTCCTGCTAACTTTTCGCTATAATATTAAAATCATAGGTATTAGACCTATGATTTTACTATTATAGCGAACAAATATTTCATGTTCATGATCTCGAATTTAAGACTTTAGCTTAGATTTATGGCGTGCGGCCTAGCGCGCGTTGCCTCTATGAGGAGCTGTCAAAGCGCTTTATATCTGTATGCTTCTGATGATGCGGATCAGCATTGTTATCCAGCGGGGCAAGCGGTCAGCCTGCAGCCTTTCTGGGCACCCTACCGCACTTGGTAGGTCACTACCACGATTTAGGGCAAATAATTTATTTATAAGTTTTTAATAATATATATCTTATACCTTTAAACGAGCAATTCTTGTATATTTATTTATTTATTTATATGTATATATATTTCGGGGATCTCGGGAACGACTCTAACGATTTAGATGAAATTTGCTATATGGGGGTTTTCGGGGGCGCAAAATCGATCTAGCTAGGTTTTATATCTGGGAAAACGCGCATTTTTGAGTTTTTATATGTTTTCGAGCAAAGCTGGGAAGACATTAGGTTTTTAATTTAAGTGTTTTTATCATGTTTCATATTTAAACTTACAGATGTGGACCACCAGCGTGGTTTTCTTATTTCCTGTTACCAACCTGAAACACCATACCTACTTGAATATCAGAAAATAATCTATAGTGAAGAAAATTAAATAAAGTTTAATGCTTAAAAACTTTAATGTTTTATTAAAATTAAACGAAAAATATGTGTAAACTGAAATATAGCTGGTCAACCAAATCTTGTCAGTCAAAAAAGGCGCGAAATTCAAATTTTCTATGGGACGATATCCCTTCGCGCCTACAACTACATTTTTCAAATTTACCGCCTTTTTCTACTGTCAAGTTCTGGTTGACCAAGTATAGATCTAATTTTTTTATTTGTAGTTGAATAACATATATGTATTTAATTTCCTTTAATTAAAAATCATCTCTGTGTAGATACATATTAAACAATAGGTACTTTTAGGTCTTGGTAAGTAATATAGCCAAATACAGTAGGTCTTATGACTATATTACTTACCAGTATTTGGCTACATTACTTACCAAGACCGGAGCCTGACCTGTCAGTCACCAACTATTTTGATGCTCTTTGTAGGTAGCATCAAAATAGTTGGTGACACAAAGTTACCAAGTTACTAAGGTAGGTACCTATATAGTAGGTAGTAGTAGTGCAATATTTAGTCAAAATATTTTGACTAATTTAGATTATTTTTATGCCAAAAAGGTAATACAAGCTATAGCTGGTCAAGCAGATCTTGTCAGTAGAAAAGGCGGCAAATTTGAAAAATGTAGGCGCGAAGGGATATCGTCCCATAGAAAATTTGAATTTCGCGCCTTTTTTACTGTCAAGATCTGCTTGACCAGCTATATTCATGTTCCACTTAGAAATAAAATACGGACTTTTCTGAATATATGGTTTACGAAATGTGTTAAGGTACAACTTGTGGTTTGTTAACGTGGATTAGAAATAGGCAGCTTGAGTTGAGAGAGGTTATGAGTAAATTCTTTAATTTTTTTTACAATTTTGAGCGTTTATAAGAGAATGTGTGGAGCAAGCATTATTTGACGTGTAGGTGTGGGTTCAACAAAAAGATCGCTTGTCAATAAGGCATTCTTGCTGTTAAAATTCAATTATTAATAGCCTTTATCGACCATCAGCAATGTAGTCCCTTTTTGATTGATGGAAATTGTCACGTAAGTTCCACTACTCGCCGCCGCATCGCCTACAGCGCATTCGTTGGTCTATCGCTCACAAGATGTCATTAATTCATGTAAACTTACGTACTGAAAAAAAAAAGTTTTACTCTTTGCTATAAATTACCCTTTCGCACGTCAAAAACTCCAAGATGGTGCCGAAGGTCATAGAGAACCAAGTCTACCTTTGGAATCATTACTTGTCAAAATTTGACATTAGCAATCCACAGTTAGGTGACAACCAAACCAAACCATTATAAACCTTAAAGTAATAATAAAACAAAGTTGTTTTTTGTTAAATTATTGTTTGTACCAAATGAACTTCAGCACTTGATGAACTTCAAATGAACTTCAGCAGTTGAATTTCAAATGACGCGAAATCTGACAGTTGTACATGTCGAATAAGGGCCCTGGTTCACCTATACATATAGTGTGTCAAAGGTCTGTTTGATTTCAAACATAGACAGAGAGAATCATACTATCTTTGTCTAACACTAGTACTAGCACCCAAAAGAAAAGGATGAGTATAGTTTTTTTTGTTCCTATTTACTGACAAGATTTGGTTGACCCAGTATATCTATATTTTTCATTTCTCATGCTCTGAAAGCGGGTCATTGTTGATCTAAAAGGTGTGCAGAAAGTGATACGTTTCTGCACTAGAGCATTTCGCTTCCCAAGTACGATTTTTTTTTTCATTTTTGTAAGATAAACAATTGGAATTTGGTTTTAAATAGATCTGTGTATACATGTTTCATTCAGATTTTTAACTCCCCATTCCATAAATAACGATTATTTTACCTAAATTGTTAATTGAAAGTACCCTCGAGAAACAGTATAAAAACTTTCCTCCTCCCAGTATAAAAACTTTAACTCGGGTGAAAGGCATCATTTCAGCCTCGAACTATTGGCGCTCTCACTGCGTTCGAGCACCAAACTACCTCGGCAGAAATGAGTGCCTTGGTTAATTAACAATCTACTATAGGATACCTTGAGACTCTATGGCCAGTTCCACATAGTGTGGTATCAGCTTGGAGGGAGGCACTGGCCGTCTGTGGAACAGCTTTGACAGGTGCTTCGCTGCTTTGTAGTAACTGCAAAGTAAAAATACTTGTAACATTTTACATCTGAGCTATCATCATTAACTTAAGAGTTATTCTCTTGTCGGTGAAGTATCTTCCAGCATTCCCTATCTTGCGCCAGCTCTTTGACTTTTTGATACGGCACGACCCCTACTTTTTCTTTCACTTGTTTTAAAAAGCTGCGTCTGGGTTTTCCTCTACCCCGCTTACGTCCTATCCGCCCCTCCAGGATAGTTTTAAAGAAGTGGTCGTGTCGTATCAAGTGTCCAATCATTTATCCGCGTCTATTTGTAATAGTTTTCAGGATAGCTCTCCTTTCATTCACTCTTCTTAGCACCTCATTCGATTCATTCATCTGAGCTATACATATCCTTAATCAGATAAGTAGTAATATGTTTTTGCCAAAAATATCATTTTTGGTACTGGGAATCCTAACAAATATCCTACCTTTCATTTTCAACCATCTCGTCAAGTCCACTCCTAAGTTCGCTCGCCATTCCAACATGGAAGTCCACTTTGACCGCGAAGCGTCACTTAACGGGCAAGACAGACGGAAACCTAGCGGTCACAAATATCCTCATAACCCACCTATCATTGCCGACCATTTGCTCAAGTCCCCTTCGCAGTTCGCTCACCATTCCAACATGGAAGTCCACTTTGACCGCGAAGCGTCACTTAACGGGCAAGACAGACGGAAACCTAACGGTGACAAATATCCTCATAACCCACCTATCATTGCCGACCATTTGCTCAAGTCCCCTTCGCAATTCGCTCGCCATTCCAACATGGAAGTCCACTTTGACCGCGAAGCGTCACTTAACGGGCAAGACAGACGGAAACCTAACGGTGACAAATATCCTCATAACCCACCTATCATTGCCGACCATTTGCTCAAGTCCCCTTCGCAGTTCGCTCACCATTCCAACATGGAAGTCCACTTTGACCGCGAAGCGTCACTTAACGGGCAAGACATTGTATAGACATGAACATTGTATAGACTACTCCTGCTAATATGAATTTGTTAATGTATTCACAAACCTATTTTGTAATCGTAGCTTTGTTACTTTTAGCTTTATGTTGTTACCTAGCGCTATATATTTTAGATTTATCAGTAGGTAATCTAGTAATCTGTGGACGATGTTGTTGGTCTCACACTTTATTACCCTTTGTATTCTATTTCTGTGTCTTAACCCTGTGTGTTACTGTTTTTTGTCCCAAATAAATTGAAAAAAAAAAAAACGACAGACGGAAACATAACGGTGTGATAACGGTGACAAATATATCCTTAACCCACCTATCATTGCCGACCATTTGGTCAAGTCCCCTTCGCAATTCGCTCGCCATTCCAACATGGAAGTCAACTTTGACCGCGAAGCCTGAGGCGACCGCTCTTTCGGCGTTCATGGGCTGGTCTCCGAACACCGGCACGGCCAGCACCGGCACGCCGTGGTGGACGGCCTCGATGATGGACAGGAGGCCAGCGTGCGTGATGAACAGCTTTATGTTTCGGTGCGCTACATAAAGATATTGGATTAATATTATACTAGCTTCTCCCATGGACTTCCTCTGCATGATGATGATGATTGATAAAAACTAATCCCATCAAAAACATTACATGTAAAAAGGTGCCAGTCTCGCACCGCTTTTACTACAAAAAAGTGAGATATAATGTGAAACCAAGTCGGTTATTTTAATCAGTGCCAGGGGGTGTTAAAACCGTATCAATAAGATATCTTTAATTTGTAATACGTATAATGACTTGGCCATCGCACGGCTGCATAATCAACATCAACATCAACATCAACATTTATTCAGCAAATAGGCCACAAGGGCACTTTTACACGTCAACATTGAATTTACATAAAAGCAAAATAATAATAATTATACATCAACAATTATTAAATACAACTACAACTACCAAATCAAACTAACGTAATACAATTACATAGAGATGTATAAAGTCTCTTAATGTCGAATTACATAAAAAAACTATAATAATAATATTAAAATAAAAACAAAACAGATACATGGAAAAAAAATCTAAACTTATTTAGAGGTGTAAATGTCTCTAAGTGTCAGAACTAAAAAATAACATAGTTTATCAAATTATCCTTAGAGATGTATAGGGTCTCCAAGAGTCACAATCCTGTATGATTAACACATAACGAGAAAAAAAAAACATACGAGAACCGAATGAGGCGTCTCACTGCAATTAAATTAAAAAATAAAGTTACTAAATATATTCGTGTTAGCTTAAACAGACCCGTCTCCACAAACAGCACCCGTTCACGAGTACGACGCGTATCTCAGCCATCGCCTCCCTCAACCTTCATTCGGGAAAGTGGCGACCCGATCAACGACGCCACCGTAAGCAAAGACTTTTAAGCGAGCATAATGACATAAGGATCATCGACACCTATTAAAAATAATTCTAATTGAACATAACGCTAGCGCTAATTGCAGTTTGAGCATTACACATATTTACGAGTACTATTAGGCCTTATTGGGAGTGGTCCGGTTTCCTCACGATGTTTTCCGTCACCGAAAAGCAACTGTAGGCCTAAGTAGCACATGATTGGCGCGACAGTAATCTCGCGGCACGATTGACTACCCGTATTTTTCTAGACGGACGGGTAGTCTATCCCGCCGCGAGATACTGTCGCGCCAATCATGTGCTAGCCCGGCTGGTAAATATCAAAAGACAAAGACAGATAGAGGTTATCCATCCATAACGTAGGTAGGTACCTAATATCCCAGCTTGTGGAAACCACTTCCTCACATGCACGTTCTTCGGCAAGTTCTGCAACTCTTCATCGCTCCTCCATAGAACTGTGTACGGCAGCTCTCCAAACATCTGGCTAAGCTCTGTCTTCAGGCTGGCTGGGAGCTCTGACATCTCCACTACAGAACCCAGGCTGAAGAAAATAAAGCCAGCCGAAGAGTCTAGGAGCTCCTGTAGATCCTGAAGGCAAAATAACTTTAGATTTCGGACCATAATGATGATAGGATTCCCCGCTTATCGTACGTAACGCACACACCGTCCGCTTCCTCACGCCACAAATTCTCGAATCTCTTGCATTGAAACAGTAAGTATCACTAGAGAAATATAAGTAAAGAAAGAGTGGTAACTCCATACATCAGTTTTCTTACAAAAACGCGAGTTATTTCGTAGTCGACATCTAACGTCAAGTAGTGGAACTATCAGTACCGCTACTTGACATGAGATGACACAAGTGTCGCTACTGACGAAAAATGTACTACTAAAACAATTTAGGTACAACTAATATTAAAGCAGAAGGAGTTGAAAATAGAGTTCCGGTGCATCCGGTTATAATATTAGCTGAAAATTGTTGAGCATTAGAGTTTTTGTTTGCCGCGACATCTATTGCCAACTAGCAGAACTGATAATGTCCGCTACTTGACGATAGATGTCGCCTACGAAATAACTCGCGGTTTTGTAAGAAAACTATGTGGCTACCACTAATTCGGCACTGACATAAACGCCATCGAGAACGTAATTTGCTTTTATGCATTTCGCTCGTCCTCGCATATTAGTGCGAGCAAGATATATAGAAAATAAATTACGTTTTCGATAGCGTATATGTCCGTTTCTATGGTATCACGAACCTTAGGAAGACTAGCATTATCATCCACATGATACCCGCCTATGTCCACGACGTTAGGCGGGAAGCTCTGCGCCGGAGACAGCACGGGATGCGAGTTGACAAAGAGAATCGACACGTTGTTATAAACCTCAGAAAGCGGCGGCAGTACTGAGCCGCGTGCGGACGCTATTGGACCGAATATATCCGTGTACCGACTTGCGGAGGTGGTACGTAACGCCCTGCAAATATAAGGATACTTACTTATCTTATCTTATTGTTTGCGGGGGCCCTTACGGATATACTTCGACCCATAGGGATCTTTTGTGCAATTACCCCCTAGAGAAGATCCGTCAACTACTCAAGAGCTTTTGATGATGGAGCTCATGGGTAGCGTTTTGAAGTCCTTTGGTTCCAGGTATCCTGCTCCAAAGTCTTTCATTCTTTGTCTGGCGAGGGATTAGGATACTTAGTCCAGTTATTAAATTGTACAACGGGACTTAAGCGCGTATCCAAGTTTTAAGATTTACCTCCAACCACTCGTTGGTCTTCTCCGAGACCACGGGGACAACGCCGTCCTCGAAACGTCGGAGGTAAATCTTAAAACTTGGATACGCGATTAAGTCCCGTTGTACAATTTAATAATGTGAAAAAATCGTGAAAGTTTAAATCAGACTTAGTCCAGTTACCAATGGATAAACTTTTTTATACTGCATAATGCAGCCTGTGTTCTAACAGGCCCTCTTAACCTTTTGGCCGCCGGACCTAGTCCGCAAAGACGCTCACTCACACGCCAGAGCAAATTTTAAGTAAACAACTAATAAAAAGTTTAGGGATTGCAAATAGTGATATCGATATTTACAATTTATGGTAAAAATCTTCTCAATTTGGCTTTGTTCTTATCCAACTTTAATTTATTTCGAAAATGCCAAAAATTAACATATTTTTTACACACGACCATGTTAAAAATAAAGGTCTTTATCATTAAAAACAACCACTAAACAATATCGATTCATGACGTAATATCACCGCACTAGGCTGTACAAGAAGTCGTTTAAATACAAGACAACGGCGCGCATGGACTGTCCGCAGTGCAGACCGACAAGGACTGTTTCCGCGCGGATTAAGTAATAATAGTCTCTAGGTCAACGGCGTAAGCGCTTGTCGGTACGTAAACTTTATAACCGTAACGTTAGAGCCGCGCATCGTGTGTCGATAATATAAATGTAAGTACCGGAACTGCATTGGGGAAAATTGCACGTGGGTTAATTGAATTGTCAGTGAGTGAAGAACAATAATATTGGAAAAGGGTGGGGATCGGAAATGTTCGGGAATGCATGTTTCACATTCGACATGTTCCTTAGATGAGCTTCTCAGTTCCCGTATTACATCCTCCCTACCATGACAACTTTTCGTCAATTTCAAATATATAACATTCTCATAGTTAGGCGACACTGACTATATAGTCCTAGCGTCCGCCTGTATCATTCTTGTGCGAAGCGGTCACTGCAGGGTATCACTCCCCACTACACTATCATCTTAAAATGAATCTTTTGTTCTGCAAATAAACCACAAGGACAGATTTACTTGTCTGACTCTACTATCAACAGCTGAAGAAGCTCCCTGAACTTCAGCTATAGTTAATGCCTGTCTCTCTCGTCTCGTTTTACGTATTCTAGTTACCACCAATTGGCATTTAACAAGTGTTCAAATGCTTAAATAAAACCAGATTTGCGATTTGATATTTATTTTGAATATTTTCATATCAAGTTAACATTCCCATCCCTAGCTGTCTTGTATACAAGACAACGGCGACGAGGAACAAGAAAAACGTTGAAATCTGGAGCAATTTTTTTGAGAGCCTTATTATAAAAGAATGGATTTCTATAGCTGCAATAAATGCAATTTTTTTTAAACAAGGACCTAAAACATGAACATGAGTGTAAAAAAAATTATAATTGATATTTTTTCCACATTTACCGAGTGGTTGAATTTTTGTCTTGTATACAAGACAGCGGCGCCAGTGTATCGTTCTATCGTTGTCTTGTATACATGCCAACGGCGGTCAAAGGGTTAACCTAGTAGGGCTCACGATCCTATCCGTACATATGTAGTGCATAATTATTTCCCATCGTTTTTTCTCGGGAACGTTCGTATTTGTCATGCTACTTCAGTCAACCTCAGTACTTTTTGTACCGAGTCTGACTGAAATAGCAAGACCAGTTCGTACGTTTCCGTGAAAATACGACGGAAAAGAATTATGCACTACATCTGTAGGGACTATTTACTTCAATTTAAATTAAACCATGTTCAATTGGAATAGAGTTGCACTACGTTTGTTTCGTTTCATATATAAACAAAAGAAATTCTGCCATATTTCCTTCACTCATCATCTTCCTCGCGTTGTCCCGGCATTTTGCCACGGCTCATGGGAGCCTGGGGTCCGCTTGGCAACTAATCCCAGTAATTGGCGTTGGGCACTAGTTTTTACGAAAGCGACTGCCATCTGACCTTCCAACCCAGAGGGTAAACTAGGCCCGTATTGGGATTAGTCCGGTTTCCTCACGATGTTTTCCTTCACCGAAAAGCGACTGGTAAATATCAAATGATATTTCGTACATAAGTTCCGAAAAACTCATTGGTACGAGCCGGGGTTCGAACCTGCGACCTCCGGATTGCAAGTCGCACGCTCTTACCGCTAGGCCACGAGCGTTTTTTTTTTTTTTACTCTTCTATATTTCCTTCATTCCTTCACTATAGATTCCAAATTCAAATGGCATTTTTTTGTATGGTGGGCCTGATTAACGGACCACTGGATGATCCCATATCTGAAACAAAACCTCACCACATCACAATCCTCATGCCCCCCACGACCAGACTGTTGGCAACTCTCTGGAAGAAGTCCATCGGTATCGTTGCACGCGTGGCCACGGTGGGCACGAGCGCCGTGCTGGTCACGTCATCCACCAGCATCTCCAAGTTAGGATGCGGCGCCATGCTGCTGAACAGGATCCATGGCACCTGCTGAACTGCTGCGTACCTGAAACGTCACAAGCGCCAATAAAAAGCGGCAAACCGGATTCTTTAGCCTTTTTGACGCCAATGACCGATAGGTATATCCGCACCGTAGGTTCAACGCCAAAGACCGATTAATCGGTCACAGACCACAGAGCAACATCGACCTACGTGCATATATAGGTACATAAAGTTCAACTTCAGTTTTGACACTTCAATGATGTGGCGTCCGAGTGACAGCTTTTGTGTTTGACACGGCGTGGAAAAGGTTAAAACGCAATAATAATTAACCCGTCAACATGCCGTCTATGCGCCACTTGCGCCCTACTAACCCGGGGATAAGCGGTTAAACCGTTAACCCAGTGTCACATTGTACTGGTAGATTCGTTTGCATTTTGTCCTATTAAAAGGAATTGGGGACTTAGGACGATAAGACATTTCATTCAATTTATTAACTATCTTACTTTTACTCTAACTCACCCAGCCGGCATATCACTCACGAACCACTCAGTGACTACAGCATCGAAGTCCTCTAACAACGCTTGCTGCATCTCTGGAGAGCTGGCAGCGATGGCCGCTATCTCGGTGCCAAGCGTTAGCGTCCGGAGCATCGTCTGGTGATTCGAGTTGTTGAGCCCCACTGTAAGATACACGAATTTTGTGATAAGCCCCCTCCATAGTGTAAGGCCTGAGTGAACGCTTGAAGCGAAGCGTTCGGCGGGGCGTGCAGCGTGGCGTCGGGCTCCCAAGTGATTTGAGCAGCGGCGTGCACTAAGGCCGCTACTATACGTTTGCATTTGTTTAACATGCACGCCGCACGCCCCGCCCTGCTGCACGCCCAACTCGAGCGTCCACTCAGGCCTTACACTTAGACCAAACGTAGGCCAATGACAGTACTTCTGTAAACCCCAAATTCAGTGAAGATTAGATTAGACTAAAGCGGGTTAACGGAAAATAGTATTATTATTCACAACGAAGGGACTTAACTAGGTAAAATTGAGTTTTAAGATTTACCTCCGACGTTTCGAGGACGGCGTTGTCCCCATGGTGTCAGAGAAGACTGGCTAAAGTTGACATTAGGGTGGATCAACTATTTCTTGTTGTTATTCTGTCCGGTCAGCCAAGAGACAATAGTAGCATAGTTTGTAAGAAGACATTGTACACCACCTTCTTCTGACACGCTTGGTAGACAACCCTCAATGGAAAGGGTTTATAAGTATCACAAAAAAGCGTGTTTGGTGAATTTAAATGCCTAAAAATCAGGTTTAAAAGAGTGACTCAGGAGAACGTAACCATGGCAACGAGTGACAAGAAAAAGTTGATTCACCCATTAACATCATCTAGGCGCGCGAGTTTTTCGAACTACCCGCACTTGGTCTTGTTTATTAACTTGAAAAAAGTTCGTGAAAGTAGACCACGGGGACAACGCCGTCCTCGAAACGTCGGAGGTAAATCTAAAACCCAATTTTACGCGATTAAGTCCCATCGTTGTGACGAATAATGTGTAAAAATCGTGAATGTTTAAAAAATAGTATAACGCTAACTGGCGCGGACGCGTGCGACGGATTTTACATATCTACAATGGTGCGTGCACGCGCGCCATCTAGCGGACGCCCTTGTCGAATTTTGTTTGCTAGGGACTTATATAACTTAGGAACGTACTTGTTACCAACGTTGAGGCCAACGTTACCAACGTTATTTTCTATTAGAAAATAATCTTATCGAATTAAAATGACTGCTGTTGCATTTTGGTAGCTCAAACCATACTTGCTTTCAAACATAGACGTATTATACAAACTTTTCTTTAGGTTGGTATGATCGGTAATACAACGTCAATAACGTATTGACAAGTATTTGGTGTGTTGGCACAATGTACGTTCATAAGTTCGGTTCAAGGCTTGTTCGAGAGTGCCGACTCTTAAAGGCCGCTCCACATTTTCGCGAGAATCTAGCGTCGAACACAAGAAACATGTGAGAAACGTGAATGTGGAAGCGAGCGGCCTATTCTTCTCAGTTCTCATCGGTCACTTCAGCGTCCATCTTCATCGAGCGTGAGAACTGTAGTGAGAACTATTTGAGAACACAACAGAGTGTGTACCCGAAAGAAGTTCTCGCTGAGAATGTCCTGAGATTCTCGCGTGAATATCTCGCAAGAATGTGGACTGTGGAGCGGCCTTTAAAACGTAGTGAATTAATTCTCTTTGGATGTAGGCGTGTGCATGAACATTATGTGTGTAAATGCGTACATAGTGTAGTAAACTTTATAACTCTAGTGGCGCTGACGTCGATGATGGTCAGGTTGGACGCTGGCGCCATCTTCTCTGGATACGGCGTCGCCCACCATACCTACACATAAAAAAAAACTCAATGACTAGTGCAAAATGTCTGTATAATTGAGGTTAACGCCATCTAGCGTTATTTCGTCGCATTACTTGAAACCCCTAAGCACATCACTGTTAGTACTCGAGTTATATTAATACCAGTTAGAGCTAAACTCACTAGATGGCATTTAAATCAATAAAGAAAAACTCAATGACATTGTTCGATCAGGTCACGTGTCCGTCTTACGGTCACGTGATCTGTCGCGAGTTTAACATTTTTTCCCCGCCTCAAAAAGTGCACAGCGCCGCTAAAGAAGTTTTCAGTGAAAACTTTTCACTGCAAAAAGTTTTAGTAGTTTATAAAGTAAAAAAATCCGGCCAAGTGCGAGTAATACTCGCGCACGAAGCGTTCCGTACCATTACGCAGAAAACGGCAAAAAAAATCACGCTTGTCGTATGGGACTTAAATATTTATTTTATTATTTTTTTAGTATTTGAATACATCATCTGTGAAAATGTCTGTCTAGCTATCACGGTTCATGAGATACAGCCTGGTGACAGACAGACAGCCAGACGGACAGGGAGTCTTAACCCTTTAACCGCCAGAGTCTGATATATAAGACATTACGTATCCAGCTCATTTCGCCACAGTCTGATAAATAAGACAAAGATCTGATTTGGTTTTTACAGCACATATAACCCTCCCGTAACTATGCCAACCCTGCTCTGCGTGGTACAATTACTGTCGGTGGCGACACGAGCACGCTCGATCAAAAATTGCTGGCGGTTAAAAGGCTAAAGTAATAGGGTCCCGTTTTTACCCTTTGAGTACGGAACCCTAAAAACGAAATACTATACAACAATGATCGTATAAGCTGGTTCTATTGTGGTGTAAGTATTAGTGTAAGGCCTGAGTGGACGCTCGAAGCGGAGCGTTCGGCGGGGCGTGCAGCGTGGCGACGGGCTCACAAGTAATTTGAGCAGCGTTTACTAGGGCCGCTACTAGATACGCAACTTGCATTTAAAGTCCGTCAACCAAATCTTGTCAGTAGTAAAAGGCGGCAAATTTGAAAAATCGCGGGTTAGCAACACTGTGTTCGAATAATTCCAAAATGCGTGTCATCTGTGTTTTATCTGTGGAATGTGGATCGTGAACGACAGCCGTCACCTTATTTGTTTTCATTTGGTTTTCATTCTGAATCGTTTCTGTTTCAAGAGATATTTCTGCTGTCACCATTAAATACCAATACATTAAATAAGAATAAGCAAAGCTAAGGGGCCTACAATGTACAATCATGCTCGTTGATGGTAAACATTACTAAAAATTGAGGTTATGACAAGTACATACTGGAAGAACTCTTTCGAACTTTTAAGATTATGTTCAGTTTTTTTGTTTTAGGGTTAAAAGGCATAAATAAAATTAAAACGTATGCCTAAATCTATCCAACAAGACCATAAATTGTGTCCTGGAAACCGTCCATAGGCCCACATGTCTAATATTTTCAGCAATCAGTTGTGACTATTTACAAAGATGCAATAGAATACTACAGAGTATTATGCTTGGTTGAAGTGACCCGGTAACATTGTTAACTTCATTATATTTTTTCAATTAATGACCTGAATTATAGTGTAAGCTAAAGTGACCCTTATCTTATTTACCTTTAAATTAAATAAACACCCAAATATCAGTTGTTTTATTTTTAATATGTAATCCTATTGTACAATATATACCAATAAAAAAAATTACACAGGTATGTCATATTCATCCAGAAGAGTACACTAATTTACATTAACAAGTGGCATATTATATTGTAAATAACAAATATATGCACTATCTAATTATCTGCATTTTGATATGATTTTATTTTAGTAAACATAGAAGACATAGATAGGGAACAAAGAGAATATAAGCACTACGATAGGAAGTTGTTTTTGATATCTTCAAATTTGTTCATCATTTTGATTAACATTGTTTTAACATCGCTTTTAAATTGTCCGTCCATGTTTCAAATTTTTTCAATAAACCGCGAGTGACAATTTGAATTGACGTACGCAGGGCGCGCTCAGCGGAAAAAAAAAATCTTTTGGTTCGATGTACATTGCTGCTATTCTTAGCGCAATACTGCTCTTTGAGTGTTGCCCTACTTTAGTTTGCTTTACATTGCTACTGACAAGATTTGGTTGACGGACTATATTTAACATGCACGCCGCACGCCCCGCCCCGCTGCACGCCCAACTCGAGCGTCCACTCAGGCCTTACACTTACCTGGTGTCCCGCTTGCAGCAATGCGTCCACGATGCCTTTCCCCAGGATGTTGTGGCTTGGAGACGGAACAGGAAAGACACACAGGATCCTGTAGCCCCCCACCAGGGACAATGTAGCCCACAGGGCCAGCAGGGCCAACTTCATATTGCCTACACGTTTCACACATCAGATAAATAGCAAGTATAGTTTGTAGCTTTCTAATAGAGCCCGACGGCTAATCCTATTGTCTATTGTTAAGTAAAACCGCTCGCGCCACGTGCCACAACCACCTGCATAAAAAATCGCTCGTTCACTTTACCCAGGTAATTGAATTACAACTCCTATGGAAATTGCAATAAGATTCAAAATGAACTCATGGATAAATATTTTGTTACGATGTGTGCGGTCAGACTTCGGTTACTGAGTGCCGGTGAGTCGAACGCTACAGAACCAGTCTAAAATGTGTCATCGAGATGCGTAACAAAGGCGCGTTATCGGAGAGCGCACCTACACTGGTTTTTTGACCGTTGGACTAGCCCGCGCTCAGGTGCCAAATAGAATAATGAAGACCCTTTTTTGCAGGTTAGTAGCACGTGCGGTTTTACTGAACAATAGACAATAGGATAAGCCTTCGGGCTCTACTAGAAAGCTACAAACTATAATAAAATGATCAGCCAAAAAAGAATTGACTTTTAAATGATGATTTTGAAAGATAAATATTTTAATAACATTCATTTTGAATCAATTTGCTTTGATTTTGTTTGATATTTTACAGTTAGTATTTTCCTTGGTGTGGTGAAAAATTTTGTGTTTCACTGGATCGCAAAATTTGCTTAACCCTCGTGCCTTGAAACCCTCGCAACGCTCAAGAATCTAAAGATTCCGTTTTTCGAATCTTAGAATTGGAATTTTGCAATCTTTCCCTTGCTCGGGTATCAATATTAGCACGAGAGGTTATACATCAACTTTGCCCCCTTGTAAAACAAATAACTATTCATCAGCTAATAAATCAGCAAATCACCATTTCTACGTCATAAATCCCGCACTTTTCAGCTTTTATTAATTTAATTTAATTCATAGTCTAATAGTTAATAAAACTAATAATACTACTCACCTATTACCGACGTCGAGATTTGGAAACTGATACTAGCCGATACTATGAATGTAATCATTACGACATGATAATTTATCAAAATTAATCACTTTGATAATGGGGTTGGCGACTGTCAAAGGTTTGCATAGATGGCGCCACCATAGCTTGCCCATTTCTCTAGTTTTGTTCTAAGATTTTCGCCTTCCCATACAAACGGAGTTCCGTTCTCATTTTAAAACTACGTGTTGGATTATAATGAAACGTTGCACATACAATTGCATGAGGTATATGCCTGTAATTAGTTTCTATAGCTCCAGCTTCTATAAGCTTTCTATAACTAAGTATTGAACAACAGTTTAGCTAGGACCCTAAATGGCGCAGCTAACGCGGTGCATGATGGTACCTATGGTACTTATTAACTTTTACTTAATATAGGCATGAAATAAAATGTAAATAATCTACTTAATATCAATTTATTACAAGACATCAGTGCACGGACAATCTCATTGCTGTAATCTATAAACAATATTAATATTTACAATCATCTTAGACAAAAGAACAAAGAATCTTAACAATCGTAAGAAATGTGTGTAAAAATCGTTTCAAAAAGTTTTCCGTGAATATTATTTCAGTAATTGTTTTTCATTTTTAATGATCTTATTTATTAGGTAAATCTAATGTTTAATTGAAACAGGATTAGTTTTAAATGATCTATATACTACCGATACATGGAATCATGGGATGTAAAACGCCTAAGACAAATCCGTGCTTCAAATTTAACAGCTAATGTAGTAATAGTAGATTGTGTCTCAAGAGAGCAAAATGACATATTTACGGCGAAGGCGCACATTGAATCCTAAACGATGTATGAGAAAACTGATGTATGGAGTTAGATTACCACTCTATCCTTACTTATTTCTCTATGATATATATAAACGTCATGGTGCAATCATTTCGAGCGATGGCGCCCATACCATTAGCCTACTGTCGAGTAGATGGCGTTAATTTTTGACATTTAACAAATTAACTCGTGTCAGTGAAATGAAAGAATAGGGATCAAAGTCAAATGGCGCGCCATGGCGTTCTGTCGAAAGATGGCAGTAAATGTATACTGTGCCTACGTAATTGACGACCGGTCTGGCCTAGTGAGTAGTGACCCTACCTGTGAAGCCGCGGTCCTGGGTTCGAATCCCAGTAAGGGCATTTTTTTGTGTGATGAGCACAGATATTTGTTCCTGAGTCATGGTTGTTTTCTATGTATTTAAGTATTTGTATATTATATCTATCGTTGTCTGAGTACCCACAACACAAGCTTTCTTGAGCTTACCGTGTGGCTTAATCAATTTGTGTAATAAAGTCTTATAATACAATATTAATATTAAAGTCTTATAATATTAATATTATTAAAAAAAAATTACCATGATAGTAACTCTATATACTTAATAATATTAAGTATATAGAGTTACTATCATGGTAATTTTAGAATATTTTCTAGAGAATAGAGTATATTAAGTTAATATACTCTATTCTCTTTGATACGACTGATGGTCTATGGTCTATAAAAGTGCTATGTATTTGTGAAATAGATTCGTGTAGTCTACAGATTTCTCTTTGGTGTCGGACAGCCTATGTACTTGGACGTCTCCTTCCTTGGTCACCAGTGCCTGTGAAAAGTAATATTAATAAATAAATTGGGTTATAAAAATAAGTAATATTTGTTAATAATTTAGTCGTATTTCTACGCAATTTTTTGGGAAAAAGCTCTATAATTCTGCGGAACTGCCAGCCTCATCTAACTAAACCGCCTCGCTTCACTCGCCCGTCAATTCAATACTATAATATGAATTTTATGATTTTTTTTATCAAGATTCCTTTATTCCAATAGTAAAGGTTTTGAGGAAGGCCAAGTTCCGCTCATTTTTTTTACCAAAGGGTAAAGATTTTAGTAAAAAACAAGAAAGTATAACTTTTCGGTAATATTTCAGGAATCAATAGTAAAATACACTTACTAAAGTTCCATCGCTGGACATGCAGGTGATTGTGGACTTTACTCCCGTGTGTTTAGGGTATATATCGCTGTGAGTGAGCTCCCAGCAGGAAAGACCTTCCGGAGATACGGAGAAAATGCAGAACGGATTGACGCGAGACCAGAGGACTGATGTCACGGATAGCTGAAAAAATATATTGAATTTAGTTTTTTTTCCGTACCCAAAGGCTAAAAACGGGACTCTATTATTAAGACTCCGCTGTCCGTCCGTCCGTCTGTCTGTCACCAGGCTGTAACTCATGGACCGTGATAGCTAGGATAGTTGAAATTTTCTCAGATGATGTATTTCTGTTGGCGCTACAACAACAAATACTAAAAACAGAATAAAATAAAGATTTAAGTGGGGCTCCCATACAACAAACGTGATTTTTGTCCGAAGTTAAGCAACGTCGGGCGGGGTCAGTACTTGGATGGGTGACCGTTTTTTTGCTTGTTTTGCTCTATTTTTTGTTGATGGTGCGGAACCCTCCGTGCGCGAGTCCGACTCGCACTTGGCCGGTTTTTATTCATACTAAACTGAACTGTCACCCTATACATGAGAATAACAGCGCCCTCTTGACAATGATCATATATTACTGGTCAGGCTTTAAGAGTGACAGGAGACCGTAACCATAGCAACGTGTGACAAGAAAAAGTTGATTTTACAAGAACTTACCCTGCTAGTTAAATTGATATCACCGGCACTGTGACTGTGACTTGGCGGCCTATCGACGAACCTACCCTTGAAGTCGGCTTGCGGTCCTGATGGTTCTTGCGGAGGGCTGTTGCTAAAAGTAATCAAAATAACGGCGATTAAAAAAGTATTCTGTCAAAATTGGCTACTTTATTGCGTATTCCTTGACCTCGCCAAAGCGTTCGACACAGTGTCTTTATCCATACTTCTGAACAAGCTAGAGCACTATGGCATCCGGGGGCTACCGCTTCAATGGTTCCGTAGCTATCTCACAGATAGGTATCAGAGTGTCAGGGTCGGTGACTGCCTAAGTAAAAGCTTGCCAACAGTCTTCGGGGTACCTCAAGGAAGCGTACTGGGCCCAACGTTATTTGTCATTTACATTAATGACATCTTCTCTGTTAGCACTAATAGCCCTATAGATAATCTAATTTGTTACGCAGATGACACAGCTGCCATATTTTGCGGCAACTCATGGGCTGATACTATGCGTAGAGCTAAAGCAGGTGTGAATGCCCTAAAGGTCTGGTTAGACAATAATTTACTATCCCTTAACGTCAAAAAGTCCAAATACATCTGCTTCCACAAAACTAAGGCCTCCGAACCGAATCACGAAATGCCGTTGCGTATTAGATGCTTCCACAACTCAGTCTCTAATAACATAAGTGAATCGATCAGCCGTGCAGACTGCGTACGTTATCTAGGCGTGGACATCGATCAACACTTCTCTTTCAAAGAGCATGTAGCATCTCTATCGCAACGAGTCAGGAAGCTTGCGTATGTGATGCGGCTAATTCGTAATTGTGCCGACGAACGGGTTCGAAGACTAGTATACGTTACATTGTGTCAATCTATATTGGGGTACTGTATATCGGTATGGGGCGGGGCAGGTACTTCTATGATGCTCAGTATAGAAAGGGCACAAAGATCCGTCTTAAAAACATTGTATAAAAAGCCCTTTCAATTTCCAACAGATCAACTACTTACACAATCCAGCTCGCTTTCGGTCCGGCAATTGTTTATCTACAGGATAGGTACGATAATGCATCGAAACACGATAAACTCGCCCAGCTTCGCAACCCTTACCAGCAAAAGGACTTTTCGAGTTCCACGGAACAAAACGCAAACGCCTTATGCACGTCGCTTTCCGCAATTTCTCCACCCATATGTGTACAATCACATAGCAAAAATATTCAGCGTCCAGAACATGACACTCAAGGAATTTCAGAATGTTGTCCGAAGGTGGCTAGGTTCTCTCTCTTACAAGGAAACTGAAGAGGTGCTGAAACCTTTGCAGTAAAACACATGCAGACTCACACTCTCTCACACACACAAACACATACACACACATACAACACACACACACACACACATGGACACGTGCGCACAGAGTAAAGTGCATAACCCACTAATTTTTATAGTTATTAGTCATTATCTGCATGTAAGTTAGCTTAATTAGTTTAGTTGCCCACCTTAACTTAAAGTTTAATATTCATAATTAACTTGTAGTATTGTAAATTTATACTATCTTGTACTCGTATTATAGCACCACCTAGTTGTTAATTCGTTTGGCTATTACTGTCTCACCACAGTCCTCACGACACAGGCTTGACCTAGTGTGAGGGCTACTGTTAATCCTGTAATGTAACGTGTGTATTATACATGTATAATTACCTACTTTTGTCAATCTTGCTAGCTCTACTTGGTTAATAAAGAAATTTTGTATTTTTGTGTTTGTATTTATACTAGTCAAATCAGCTTCTTTTTTAGAACTGTCAAAACGATTTTCTAAAATGGAATTTATATGAAAACGGGTGAAGTGACGTCACGGTCAACTCACCTACTTTTTATATTTCAATCCGATTTATTAAATATAAATTGTGTTTAAAAATAACTGCTGTCTATGTTTTCTAATAATTATCTGGTGCTTTATTTCGTGCACGGTGTGAAATAATTTATTTTAAGTACCTAGAGGAAAGTACCCAATTTTAATTTTTGATACAAGCTTTTATCGCTGACTGTCTTTTAACGTAAAACGTCATGTAGCCTTACCGGCAGGCAATTCTCGGGAGTTGCCAGAGAATATTGATGGTTCCAGCGCCTGATGCTGCTAGGAAATAGGGTCTATAGCAGTGGTTCCTAACCTGGGGGTAATTACCCCCGTGGGGGTAAAACTGGTATTTTACGGGGGTAATAAGCTAACCTAATATAATAATACAACAAACGTACACGTTTTATTTTTTATTATCATTGGGAGGAGAGGTAAAATCAGGTTCCCTAGTTAGTCATAGGGGTGACCGGACTGAAAAGGTTAGGAACCACTGGTCTATAGGGTCTACCCGTCTCTGGTACCTCGCCGCTTCTAGAACCGAAACAAGGGCTGGCAGGGTCGCCATGATGAGAAAAACGTCATGTACCTTACCGGCTGTCCAGTGTGAGCAATAAAATGGTTTACCTATCTATCAATACCCTGGCCTCCACAAGAGAGTACAGGCTGAGAGTTCCAGTATCCGATGCAGCGAGGAAATAGGGTCCATAAGGTGATACGACCTGTTCAAGACCAGTATCACCACTTCGGTTGTTTAGAGCCAAGTCAAAGGCTGGCAGGGTCGCCATGTAAAAAACGTTATGTAGCCTTACCGGCAGTCAAGTGTTAGCAATACTCTGTCCTGCATCAGGGAGTACAGGCTGATAGTTCCAGCCAGCGTCTGATGCTGCGAGGAAATAGGGTCCATGGGGTGATGCTACCCGTTGAAAATCGCCGCGTCTGTTGTTTAGAACCGAAACAGTGGTTGGCAGGGTCGCCATGATGGGAAAAACGTTATGTAGCCTTACTGGCAGTCAAGTGTAAGCAATACTCTAGCCTCCACCAGGGAGTACAGGCTGATAATTCCAGCGTCTGATGCTGCGGAAATAGGGTCCATGGGGTGATGCTACCCGTCGATCTTCATCGCCGCGTCTGTTGTTTAGAACCAAAACACTGGTTGGCAGGGTCGCCATGATGGGAAAAACGCTATGTAGCCTTACCGGCAGTCCAGTGTGAGCAATACTCTGGCCTGCATCAGGGAGTACAGGCTGATGGTCCCAGCGTCTGATGCTGCGAGGAAATAGGGTCCATGGGGTGAAACCTCCAGGCACGTTATAGAGGAAGTGTCCGCTGCAAATATGTGGTTAATATTAGAGATTAACACGCGAACGAAGCGAGGTCGTTAAGTAACACAAGGCTGGCAATGCTAAATCCAGCCGTGGTATTTTTTTCTTCTAAAAATTTAAGACTGCGTATAGTTTTTGGTTCGTATTTAAGCTCATTATAAGTTAAAAACTTATTTTGACATTGTTTCTGAGCATGTCCTCCTGAGACCCAGGAGCAGTTGGTTTGTTTTGGAACTTTGAACTTTTAGACACCGTTTAAAAATTCAGAATATATTACGGAATACATATGTACTAAAATATGTACGCGGGATCAGAGGTGGTTCAAAAAACTTTTGACACTATAAGTATCCATTTATTTGTGTTCCCCAATAAGTTAGTAGGTAAGTATGTAAATAATAAATGATTTATACTCACTAGAAACACACAGCCTTTCAATCTTCACAGCGCCCAAACTCCTCGTACAACTCAAAACCTCCCCATTATTCTTTGCCACCAAAAACCTATCACTATTATTGTACTGCACTATTTTCAAATCTCCACACACAACCCCACTCTCCCAATCGTGGGGTAATTTATTTTCAACTGGCAATTTTCTTGCGCTTGCAACACTGCGCGGTCTGTCAATGTCACTCTCTGCCGATTTTTGGCGCGTAAAATTTCTGGCCAGTATTTTGTCTTGTTTTCTTTTTAATAACCTCTTTTTACCAGCGTTTAAATTGAAAGCGTTGTCGCTTATGTCTTTAGCGCTAAGAAGTTTGGCTATAGATATTGTTTGAGTTTTTTCTAGTTTCATTTTGGACCAGAACGCTTTGCCTAAGTCGTGAGTTTTGGATTTTTCTTGAATTATCGTCCATATTGTTAGGATTCCTAGCCGTTGTAATGAACAGACCTGTAATAATTAGGTTAGATTATTCGTTAACATAAAAAGATGACAAATTAGGTACTTATTTGAACTTACTGGGCCTAGTTTTGTTAGTTTAAGTTACAAATTTACAAACCCAGACTGGCAACCCTAGTAAAAAGTAAAGACCAGTGGCAACCGTGATGTAGGTACCTAAATAAATACAGATTTTTCAAGATGCAAATAATTTCAAAAAGTTGAAAAATAATCTCAGATATAGCTAAATTACTACAAAAATATAAAGGCCATTTCGCTTCTGGAAAAAAATACGGTATCGTCTTGGGTCGTCCCGTTCGTTTTTCGTCAAGTTCTTAAATTAGTCCTATTCTGCTTTCATCACGCATTCTACATTGAAAGCCACCGACGATTGTGACGAATGTAGAATGGGTGACGAAAGCAGAATAGGACTAATTTAAGAACTTGACGAAAAACGAATGGGACGACCCAAGACGATACCAAAAATACCAAGTAACAAAGAAAGGAGATTTTAGAAATGGTAATTTTCACCATCCATACAAATGTTACTGACCAACGTTGAAAATTTCGCAATTTTAGAAACTTTCAAACGGCAGATCAGTGGTACTTCTATCGTACCTGGCCCACAACTCTCCGCCCGCTGTCCTGCGCTAGCGTCGCCCTGAGGTACTCCAATCCCACCGTGCGGTCAATGACCTCTCCGTCCGTTAAGTTGGTAGCACTGCTTGTGTACGCGCACGCTTGTAAGGCTTGAGCTATCTGTGGATGCTGTCAAAAAAACCGTTATATTTTGAATGCCCGTCAAAAATGTATGCGATCTTAACCGATTCATTGCGTGTTCCATTTTCGAAAACTTGACTGTGGCGGCGAACAATTATTTCATGACACGACAGGCGTGCCTTGCGCCATAGAATATGATGGCACGCCTATCGTGTCATACGCCACACGTTAAATACAGTGATGACACGCCTGTTGTGCCATACGGACCGAAACGGTTAAGACTATTAAGAGT
The DNA here is from genome assembly GCF_948474715.1 of Cydia amplana. NCBI lineage: Eukaryota > Metazoa > Arthropoda > Insecta > Lepidoptera > Tortricidae > Cydia > Cydia amplana. The sequence goes on along the minus strand of NC_086093.1, from coordinate 1,562,088 downwards.
GTCAAGGGGATTTTTGCCACAAACTTAATAAAACTATTGCCGACTGGTAGCAGATTATTACATTAATTGTTACCTGTATTTAACATACCTGCAAAGTTTCAAAACGATATCTTTCAGAAGTAACACAATAACATAATACAAATGGTTTCCGTCTATTTGGCATAACTTCCGTGTCCCGAAACGCATCTGGCATAACCTATTTGGCAGAACTGTTTTTCGACGAATGTTAAATTTGCAGAAAGCTTCAGTTTGTATAATATACAATAGCCCGAATGATTGCGAGTCCGAATTTTAAATAGACTATTATTATCTTGGCCGACTTTTGATACGAATAATTTTATTTTGCATTTGTTCAATTGTCCGAAACGTTATTGGCATAATCTGTTTAGCATAATAGGTTTTAGGCGAATGTTTACATTGCAGAACATTTATTTCGATTCCCTCTATTTGGCATAACTTCTATGACCTAAAACGTATCTGTCATAATATACATTTGGTAGAATTGTTTTTGCACGAATGTTAAAATTAAAGAAAGCGTCAGTTTGTATAATCCAAGCATAATTTATTTAAAAATGCATCAAAACATGTGGCTGATTGACTCATCAACGCAGAGCCAAAACAACAAAGCTATATAAAGTTGAAATTTGTACATCGGCCTACATTTATAATGTGTAAAAATTATTATTATGTATATTCTTGTATTTTGGAAACTTTTGGTTCCCGAACATATTATTGGCATTTTGGATGTACCTATACATATTTTTAGCACACAAAATCCGAATCGGAGCACCCCACTATCCACGTAGTCTTGTCTGTCCTACCCCTAGAGTGTATGTAAAAAGCCGGAGGCGCGGAGGGGAAGCAGCCCTCGCCCGCCGTAGCAAAGCGCAGAGCACAATGTGAGCCGCAGCGGCTGAGGCTGGTCGCCGAAGGCGACCAGTAAGCCGAAGCTGCGGAGGCGAGCATTAGTGCCTGCGCTTTGATACGCAAGGGCGAAGGGGCTGCTTTGCCCGTAGCGCCGGAGCAGATGCGGAGTCCGATAAAAAACTGTTGCCAGAAAAATGGGTTAGGTTAGGTTAGAACTGCGACTCCACGAAAACGAGCTGTTGCCAGAAAAGTGGGTTAAGGTTAGAACTGCGACCCCACGAAAACAAAAAATGATATGAATTATAGGGTTGAATTGCCACGTGGTCATTCGGCGAAATGAAATTATGACAAAATATAGTTGCGAATTTCGAAACATTTGGCAAATTAAATTCCCTCAAAAAATATTCGGCCTACAAACATTTATGAGTCTTGCAAGTATGCAAAACTTTTTTGTGCCATAAGATTTTATGCTTGTAGTACTTTATGCTTAATAGCGAGTTATGCAAAAATAAATTATTACAAATTATATTATGCGAAATGAAACAGATACCAGGTCTCTATTCGGACATTAACTTTATGCCAAAAGATACTTCGATCAATAAAAATTATGCGTAGAGTACGTATGCGCAACTATCCAGTACCAAGTGAGTTTATGCTAAAAGTATGTTATGCCAAAAGTTATTATGCAGAATAGAATTATTACAAAAAAAAATATGCCAAAGATAGGGGAACCATGTCAAATTATAAGGTAAATAGCTAACCCCCGCCGAGCTCTGGTAATAATTAAGAAATGCGTGTTCCATTTTCGTAAACTTTTGGCTGTGGCGGCGATTCCAGTATTCGTTGCGGATGGCACGCCTATCGTGTTATACGCCACACGTTAAAACATTGATGATACGCCTGTCGTGCCATCCGCATCGAAACGGTTAATAAATACCTGATCATTAACATTGATATTCTTCTGATTAAATTCTCTATCAATTTCCGCTGCGGTCAATAATTCCGTATTTATTTGGACTATTTCATCTTTTTTCGAGCTGGCAACATCGTCCCGCCATGTCGGTTCTTCTGACAAGTCCCAAAGATGCAAGGAACTAAAATTATATCAATAAAAAAAATACATACGGAGATATCTATAATGATCTACGATTACAAAAAAAAATTAAAATACTATCGCTTTGCCACGTGCCTAACACGGGAGCTGATAGGGGCTACCGCGAAAACCTAATTTCGCAAATTGCGGGGATCTTTCTCTTTTACTCCAATGAAGGCGTAATTAGAGTGACAGAGAAAAATGCCCTCAATTTGCGAAATACGGTTTTCGCGGTAGCCGCTGTGAATAGAAGCTGACCGTTGCATAATAGAAACAATGGCTTATGTTTAACAGATTAGGGTCTTAAGCGTAAAAATCATTTCATAAAATTCATACTATTAACTCGATTACACCTTTACGACTTAGGATTATAGATTAATGAAGGTGTGTGTAGCGCTTTAGACCTAACACATCAAGTAACAAACATGAAAGCAAATAAAAGCTCGTCAAAAATAACTAAACATAAAATCTTACCCATCTTCTAAAGCGGCTACAAGCAGTCCATCAGTATTTCCTCTAAATCTTCCTAAAACCACATTATCTATGGCAACCAAAATTTTTATCAACTCACTCCTGGCAACACTAGCGTCCCATAGACAAACTAGACATTTCCCCGCCAAAACTCCATTAGTAAATTTCTTATGCACCGTCAAAATTAAATTGCTTTTATCCTCTGAAAATATTAAACTTGTAATTTTTGCTTGTTTTAGAAAAGACTTCTCTTCCGAGACATTTTTTGTTGTTATACCGACATATCCAGAGCTAAACGGCAAGTTAGATTTTGTTACATTGTCAGATACGATGCCATTTAAATTTAAAACATGGCTGACTTTCCTTTCAACCTTCTTCAAAAACCTTCCCAATGCGTTCGTACTAAAATCATCCTTTAATTTACTCTTATATATTTCATGTGGCAACATTTCACAACTGCCAACCCCACTTTTTTGCTCGAGTAAAATCCTTAATTCATTCTCTTTGTATTCTTTGAATGTATCAAAATCATTGGTCCCACGATCTTCGAATAAAAACTTAAATTTCGACGTATAATCATCACTATTCCTTTTATTTTTCTTCAAAGTATGATCATTTAAGTATACATCTGCTTTTGAAAATTTAACAGGATGTTGTGTCCACTTATTCTCTACATCAATCTCATCCGTTTGAATCTCCTCAGTGATACCATCATCAAAAGTTTGAACTGCACTTTGCGTATAATTCGTTCGGCCGAATGTTGCCATATACAAGTCGTAGGATATGGGCTTCATTTCGAAGAGCGTGAATGACATTTCGTGCAGTGTTACCATGCTCAATATGTCTTTTGCTCGACGCAACATGTTATCGACTATGCGTCTCTTGCGTTTTTTCTCTTTTGATTTGTTGAAATCTATGAAGAGGGGTCTGAAAAGACAAATGTCTTGTAAACCAAAAACTCACGAACACCTTTTAGAAGGGATCGTGCGCGTTGGGGTCTGCCACCCTGTGACATAAAGTTTGATATAGAGAATAGAATAAATGTAAAATAAAGAAAACGGAAACTTAAACTTGACATATACCTATCGCAAATAAAGAGGCTCCTGGCGTGCCCTTCCCATTTTAATTGTAGCTAAAGTCTATTTTTTTATTCGGTAGACTGAAATGACAGTTAATAGTATGAAATGACATTTCATGTCCATACTATTAACTGTCATTTCAGTCTACCGAATAAAAAAATAGACTTTATGTATATGTATAAAAGAAAGGCGATCCAGTAAGTACCTTATATCTAAACTGTTCTATTGCCGAGTCTACTACCCGATCTGGCAAATCCATACCTTTCCAGCACTTCCACTGTCCTCATGCTGGACACAGCACTGGAGCTGTCCTGGAACCCCTCGTCCAGGGAACTGGCCTTGTCTTCTTCTGACTCGAGGAGCATTGGGAGCCTTCTCCAATGATAATCCACATATGATACATACCTCTCCAGCACTTCCACAGTCCTCATGCTGGCTGAACACAGCACTGCATGGAGCTGTCCTGGAACCCCTCGTCCAGAGAACTGACCTTGTCTTCTGACTCAGGAGCCTAAGGACCCTTTTCCAATGATAATCCACATATGATAAATACCTCTCCAGCACTTCCACTGTCCTCATGCTGGAGACAGCACTGGAGCTGTCCTGGAACCCCTCGTCCAGGGAACTGGCCTTGTCTTCTTCTGTCTCCGGAATGAACTCCATGGCTGAAGGCTTGGATTTGGCTGAGCGCTGCTCGCGAAGGTCGAAGCTCCCTGATAATGGTTTAAACTTTAACGGCGTTATTCATACATGTCTGCTAAGTTAATCAGCTGATGATCGTCTCTATGGCATAACGACAGATAGGGACAAACGACAATCATCAACTGATTAAGTTAGCAGCCGTTTATGAAGAAGTAGTTAATAATCTAAACAGTCATTATTGTCAGCATTTTCATATAAGCACTTCGCTACAAAGCAGAAAAACGCGTTATTGGCTACAAGCGCAGCAGTAATGCGTTAATATCCCACCAAACCACCTATCGAGCAAGATCATACCTGAATCCAGCATATTCTCCTCATCCTTTTCCTTCTCTCTCTCTCCCGCGTCCTCTCCAACCTCCATCTCTCTCCCACCTTCGGTCTCATGTTCAGAGCTTCCTTGTGTATTCTCACTGTGGTAAGAATCGAAGTCAGATTCGTAGCTTTCGAAGTCATCTTCGTAGCTAACCTCTTCGTCGCTTTTGGTCGGAGCCTGTGTAAGGACAATCTTTGGTATATCTTTAGAAGAACATAAGAAACTGAACATTTATAGAAAAATTTCAACTTAATTGGTCCCGGAGAAAATTGGCTGTGACAGACGGACAGACAGACGCACGAGTGATCCTATAAGGCTTCCGTTTTTTTCCTTTTGAGGTACGGATTACCCTAAAAATGATGAAGTTTAACCTTCAAATGTGTGGTAATAAAAATCGTAATTTCAAACCTCGGTTGTGCCGTATAGAGCAGAACGAAATCGTTCTTAAAAAAAGCAAAAAGATTACATAACAGTTGACAGTTGACAGTTCCTAAACCTTATTACAAAAAGCATAAGGTCCACCGATGGACAGTTAAGAGTGTTGCTATTTGTACATGACCAAAATTGTAGTCTAACAATATTTTTTATCTACAAAAATTTCACATACCTTATCCTTATCTCCATCCAGCCCCACATAAAAAGCCTTCGGTCTCGCAACCAACTTCTGTTTCAAATTTATCATTTCTTCATTATTATCTATTCTATCAGGTGTCAATTCTTTCACTTCATCTTCATCTAAAGTCCTCGTTTTTGTTCTAATTCTTTCTCCATCATCTTTTTCATTTGTTTTAATAACTTTAACTTCTTTATCGTCTTTTACTTTTCTATCTTTAGGCTTATTTTGATCTATAACTTTATTGTTAGTTTCATTTAAATCTAATTTCCTCTTAGCTATAGGAGAATTAACAGTAACATTCACAAATGGTAGATCTTTAGCTGTTCTAACTCTTACATTGCTAGTACTAGTATTACTTGTTTTAGCTTTGCTAGTACTGTTACTTGCTTCATTGATTCTAGATCTGCCACTAACTTTACTTGTACTAGTACTAACTTTACTTGTACTATTAGTTGTACTAGTACTAACTTTACTTGTACTATTAGTTGTACTAGTACTAATTTTGCTTGAACTACTAATTTGACTTATGGACGACGGTGAGGATTTTAAATAGTCTTTCATTGGTGAATTTTTATAGTCTTTTGAATACCCTGCTATTTTTTTAGGAGTTTTATAAATATCAGCGGTAGAGGACTTTTGCACGAAGTTCCGTGGGGTTGAAACATTGTAAGTGCTTTTTTTTAGTTTGTCATCTTGTAGCTTTATTTTTTCTTCTTGCAGTTTGTCTTTGCTTGTAGTTTTTTTAATCGGTTTTTTGGCAGCTTGCATGTTTTCAGAAATACCTAAAATGATAAAATTTCTGAGAACTTATAAATAAATATTATAGGGACATTCTTACACAAATTGACTAAGTCCCACGGTAAGCTCAAGAAGGCTTGTGTTGTGGGTACTTAGACAACGATATATGTAATATACAAATACTTAAATACATAGAAAACACCCATGACTAAGGAACAAATATCTGTGCTTACAAATAAATGCTCTTACCGGGATTTGAACCCAGGACCATCGGCTTCTCAGGCTGGGTCATTACCCACTAGGCCAGACCGGTAGTCTTACTTATTAAAATAAAATTAAATAGATAAAATATTTTTTTTAAAGCTTAATTCAATTAATTTTTACTTTAATATTATGGCCGCGGCTAGGTACATCTGATTCTTAAGTTAACTACTGTGTGGGTATACCAGGGTTAGACTTATCGCTTTTGCGTGTGACTGATTTGCATACTGGTCAGTAAATAAATTAGTACCTACTTTAGTCCCAAAGTAAGCCTTTTACTAGAAAACCATCGCAACAATACCTCACCAACCAACTACGTTAAATTGTAAGCTGTAGTTAGAATACGACGCAGACAATGCGATGCGAATTTATTCATAGAAAATCAATTAGGTAATTAGGTACCTACATAACATATAATTTTGCTTACCTTGACATCATTTCACAATATGGGTCAACAGTAAAAAATTGTGTCACTACAAAAAACTACAACATTAAAAACTATTCGCAACAGTTTAATTTATCACGTAATTAAAATTAGTTTAAAATATTTTTTTGCGCTATTTCACCACGATTTTATGACAATCGTACATACAGCATAAAGAACACAGCTCGTTGTCATGGTAACGGATTTGACACAACAAAGCTTTATTGATACGACGGCGAAAAGAGGAACTAAAGTAGTACACAGAATCGACATGGGTTAGCATAGAGAGTGGTGCCACCGCTATCGACCGAGGTATCTTTGTACTACTACTACAAATTAATTTAAGTGGGTGGCGAAAAAAGGAACTAATTTTTTACATACATTTTACAAGTACGGTGGCGCCGTAGATACAAGTATAATATGTAAAATGTTATAACTTTTTTGAAATTAAACTTTTTGTTGAGTCCAAACCAAAAGTATTCTTCTTTAACTATTTTAGTCTATGACATGACATGACATGCAGACGTGGAGTGCCAAAACCACGCAACTTCAATTTTGTTAAAATTTCTAGTTCAAGCTTTAATTTTAATTTTACATATACAAATATATCGTCTCGTATATTTAATTTTTTTTTCAAGAGGCTTAGGAACTGGCATAGGAACCATACGATGCAAGAGGTATACGTGCTACAGATTAATATATGAGATAATAATATAAATAAAAGGCGAACTCACATAGGAGAAACGTACTGCTTCGTATATTATTACTTAAAACATGATAAATAATACAATCACATACGGTCGAGCGTACGTAAAATAAATATACACATGGTGCCAGTTTGAGTACTACTAATAAACATAATTTACATGATCTTCACAATTCTCTTATTGCCAGCATTGCCAACTGTTAGATGGTACACAGACTCAGCCTTGTCTTTTACTTAACCCGTTTATAACATGGATTTATCCATACAAAAATGGACCAACACATATAACATTCACAAACAATCATGATTTTTTTACTTGAGATAAATAATTAGATCAAAAAAATTTGAAGAATAAATTGAAATTACTAAATGACGACTTGGCAGTGTCAAATGACAAAAGTTAAATTAACTTGGCTGGCAAGTTAAGTTCCTTTGCCAAAAAAAGTACGGCTGAGTCTATGATGGTAACTCACAATCACAACTGGCCAGTACTTTACAAGCCAGCGATAATGCTGGTCGGGTCTTCCACTCCCTGCTTGATTTTCCTCAGGAACATAACCGCTTCGCGTCCATCGATTAGTCTGTGGTCGTATGTCAGCGCGATGTACATCATCGGTCTGATGACTACTTGTCCGTTCAGAGCGATGGGGCGTTCGAAGATTCCATGCATGCCCAAGATGGCTGACTGAGGCGGGTTGATTATCGGAGTGCCCATTAAAGAACCGAAGACTCCTCCGTTGCTGATGGTGAAAGTGCCACCGTCCATCTCTTCAACGGTCAGCTTTCCGTCTCTAGCTTTCTCCGCTAAACCTGCTACGGTCAACTCAATATCAGCATAAGTCATGTTCTGAACGTTTCTCAGCACAGGCACGACTAAACCTTTAGGAGTCGCCACAGCCACTGAAATGTCTACATAGTCGCGGTAGATAATCTCATTTCCTTCGATGACGGCGTTGACTACAGGCTGGTCCAACAGCGCGCTAGCTGCAGCTTTTACGAAAGGCGACATCAAGCCCAACTTGACGCCATGCTTCTTAGTGAAAGCGTCCAAATTCTTCTTCCTGAAAGCCATGATGTAAGACATGTCGAGTTCGTTGAAGGTCGTAAGCATGGCGTTCGTGTTCTGGGCTTCCTTGAGCCGCTGGGCGATACGCTGCCTCATCCTGTTCATCTTCACGCGCTGTTCCGTGCGTGTACCAGCAATCTCTTTACTGTAGTCAGCAGGGGGTACTTTGACGGAGGCGGTTTCGATCGCTTGCGCGTGACGAATAGCAGCAACTGGAATGGATGAAATAGGGGCAGCTGGAGGTGTGGCCGGTCTAGGGGGTGGTGGAGCGGCGGCCGCGGGCGGTGGTGGGGGTGCCGCAGCAGGCGTCGGCGGCGGCGGTGGAGCGGCAGCTTTAGGCGGCTCAGCCGCCGGCGTAGGCGCAGCTTTAGCCGGCGCCGCGTCCGTAATCTCAAGCTTGAACAGCTTCTGTCCCGCTTTAACAGTTTCACCATCTTTCACATACAGCTCCTTGATTATGCCATGGGCGGGCGCCATGACAGGTATAGCGGTCTTGTCTGTCTCGATTTCTAGCACGACCTCGTCGGCAGCGACGGCGTCACCGACTTTTTTATCGAGTTTGACATCGCCCTCAGACACGGAGTCGGGGAAGCTTGGCGTCATGACGTCCTGGGTCTCCCAGAGGGGGCTGGTGAAGTGAATGGAGGCCACTTGGTTATGGGACACCAGTGGGAGCGCCTGCAATTAAACGTGAGTTTACATTGAATATTAATTAGCTTCACGGTAGTCTTGACGACTTTCGAGAGGATTGGGTTGATATTGCTATAGAAAGAGATGCATGGAAGAGAATTGAATATATAATTAGTGATACAGCAGTTTCTGATTTTGTTTAAAACACTGTCACATCTGTTGATTTTTTAAAGTACATTGACGCGCTCTTATTCTCTTAACAATAAAGTCGCGTCAAGATCATTTTGAACACTTCGCCCGCTTAGCAACTATTGCTGCTGACTGTATATGATAAAAATATTTATGTTTACGCATACAAGCCTATTGATAAAAAATATCCCAGGAATCCTAGAATTTTGTCAGAACCTAATTCTATCATGATCAAAATGATGTAGGTAAATTTAAAATATATATCTATAGATAGCATTGTGAAGAAATACACAACTTTGACTCTATCATATAATGGGCTGACGTGGCATGTTAAAAACCACGAAACCTTGTCACTGTAGAAAGCTAGAAGGTATGATGGACAAGATTAAAGTTAAAATTGAGTTTACCTGCTTAGTAGCGACCATGGTGGTGCGGGGCAAGGCGAGGACCCTGGTGGAGCGGAGCCGCACCGGCTGCCGCCGGTACAGGCTCTGCAGGTGGCTCGAGCAGCGTCGGAGCATCCTGGACGTAAGTTACTTTATCCTAGAACAATGTATACTCAATTATAGATTGAGTGCTGCGATTTAGTTTAGACAAAATGTGCTTTTGTATGTGCATTCTCTTGTACAATCACCACACGGGATTGTTACGCCATTTGGGTTACCTACGCTATGAATGTCCAATTTAGCTAGAACCCTAAATGGCGTAACAATCACGGGGGTTGACTGTACAGTTTTTCTCAACCGATTCTGTTGAAATTTTGTGAGCAAGGTCTATAATTATAGAGGTGCTTATTCAAATTTACAGTGAGTAGAAATATTGTTTTTAGTCTATCTGTCAATTCAAAATACATATAAATTAACTTGAATAAGATTATTGTTGTTTGTTGTAAATGATTTTCTTTTATTAAGAAAAATGGGATTTCAGATAGTAATAATCTGTAACTGTGGAATATAGTCTTTAGCCTTAAGACATTAAGTTCGCCATTTGTAAAATTTTTATCATGCAATAAAGTTTAAATAAATAAATAAATAAATCTAGCTGTTTTACTGTTAGTATAGTTACACAATAGACAATCTATCATATATCAATAGTCTATTCATCACATGATTGTGACAAATCATTTTCATTTAGCAACATAGATGATGACATACCTAATATGTGAAGAAATGTAATAGGTTGAGTAATATGGGATTTATACTTGGTCAACCAGATCTTGACAGTAGAAAAAGACGGCAAATTTGAAAAATGTAGGCGCGAAGGGATATCATCCCATAAAAAATTTCAATTTCGCCTTTTTTTACTGACAAGATATGGTTGACCAGCTATAAATCATATCTTATTTTGTTTAAATATGTTAATCAATATTAAATCATAACAAATCTCATAATAACACTATAGCAACGGTATCTGATAATAGTGACAATGGCTGTTATCATTTATCATTCATTATTATTACTAGGTTCCTCATAGGCAAATTATAAATTTAAATTAATTCGCAAATAATTTGCAATTTAGTACTTACAGCACTTTGCAACATGTGTTCAAAAGAACAAAATCACGCCAATAGACAATTAAAAAGAAAGTATAACCTTTCGCGAATTTCTTAAAAAAAAAACAATTGCGAAATTGGATCAATGCCTGATGACATTTCTAGCAGTGACACGAGAAGTGAAAGTATGAGAAAAAATTATTGTTGAAAATCATGAAATAAGGCAATATAAAGCGGAATTTTCGCATTAATGTTGAAATTTTACAAGATTTCAGTGCACAAAATGCACGGCTAAAGCACATAGCATGCGATTTTATTTCAAGGTTAGTCAGCGAATACGTAAGTATTGGGTCAAGTATTATTGATAAAAACCACACCCCTTACCTCCTGACCAGGGTAAACAATTGTTATCAGTGCACAGTTTGGTTAAATTCACGGACAAAAATGTTACATAAGCCTCGATCTCATGACAAGGCGGCACTACCGTGTTAGATTATCGAGTCCATGTCGGTTTTGAAGCGTTATTTAAAGCATAGCTCGTGTGTTACGTGTGTAGGATGAACGGAACGGATACTTCACTTATATTCTGACGCTGCTTTAACGAAATTTTGGTCGTGCCAAGAGACCTACATTGATTTCGATTGATCCAGTTGCTCGGTTTGGTCGGCGCTGGCTTCCAGCTGTCAAAAATGTGATGAAGGCGCAGAGGCGTTTTTTTCATGGTTAAAAATAAACATGCATCACAACTTGGTCGAGAATGAGATTTCTATTTCATTCAAAATTGCGCCTAAAAATTAAGATACAATATAAATATTAAATATTTATAATACTCGTGATGGTAAATCCCAAAATTTTTATGATTTTCGTAAAACAATAATTATGGAAAACAGCGCCATCTCGTGCCTTGTGCAATATGTAAAGGATTCTGCAGAAAAGTGTACTATGTAGTGTAGCATAGCAACTTCACAAGTTTTTCATTAGATGGCGGTACAGTTGTAAAAATCCATGCAAGAATAACAACTGGAAAATGGTAGAGTGCTAAATGAATTCGAAGTTGTAAGTCCATTCCATTCCATTTATTTACTGTCCTCTGGTATATGTACAGTCGACGTCAAATATATGTTTACACTATTGCACCTTACTCCAATAACATATAGTAATCTATGCTTACTCCTTTGTAAATTGTAAAAATGTAAAAATCTCTGTCGCCGACTGTACCACGTTCTGAAAAATTGCATGGGCACGTTATGAATGAAATTAATTATTATAGTGGATATGCACTTTTGCAGCTAGGTGTACTGGTGTACATGCAACCGGTATATTAAAAACTGCTGCATAAAAAGAAAAAATAGATACTAAAGCGCAAATTAAGCCATGTAGGCATTTTAATCAGTGGCTCCACATCCAAAATTTGCCACTGAAATTTGAACCTAAACTTTAGGAAATAGAGTTGATTTTGCGTTGTTTGAAAATTGAACGAAACAAAGCAAAAGCGGGTCAGAGGAGCTACCGCGAAAACCGAATTTCGTAAATTGCGGGGATCCTTCTCTGTCACTCTAATTACGCCTTCATTGGAGTAAAAGAGAAAGATCCCCGCAATTTGCGAATTTCGGTTTTCGCGGTAGCCCCTATGTTTTGTACAAAAAATGACAGACAAGGCGTCTCCCGTTACTAAATGCTCTAAAGGGGCTCACTGATTAATCTTTTCCACGCCGTGTCAAACACAAAAGCTGTCACTCAGACGCCACATCATTGAAGTGTCAAAACTGAAGTTGAACTTGTATATGCACGTAGTTCTATGTTGCTCTGTGGTCTGTCACCGACGGTCTTTGGTGTTGAACCTACGGTGCGGATATATCGGTCATTGGCGTCCAAACAGCCCGCCGTACGATATCGGCCTGTCAGTTAGAACAAAAAGTTGACAGCTCCGAACAACTGACAGGCCGATATCGTCCGGCGGACTGGTATTCAGTGGGCCCCTTAAGTGTAAGGCCTGAGTGGACGCTCGAAGCGGAGGGTTCGACGGGGCGTGCAGCGTGGCTGTGGGCTCACGCGTGACGTGAGCAGCGTTCACTAAGGCCGCTCCTATACGTGCGCATTTGTTTAACATGCACGCCGCACTCCCCGCCCCGCTGCACGCCCAACTCGAGCGTCCACTCAGGCCTTACACTTAGGGTAACAGCGAAAAGTAAACAACAAATGTAGATAAACTATTTTATTGAATTATTTATTTCAAACGCACAATCAAACACGCACTCATACAACTTATACATATTACTTTGTACATCAACTGCCTTACGAGAATTTGTGCAAAATTAATTATTACAGCTATATTTGGTAAAATAATACTTATTATTTTTATATAAAACGTAAAATAAATATAAAGCTATGTGTCTACAAAATAAATCAACCAACACATAGAAATTACGCAAAGATAGGTTTTAACTATCCGGTGGCGAATGCACTAGTCCCAAAACGCACTATTAGTCAATACACTCTAATTTCGAAAGCCCCTCTTCTCATAAGAAACTAGGCCCAAAATACCATATTTCCAAAAAGGCTCATTCTCGATTTACACGAGAACCATTGAGAACTAGTCCCAAAATACACCTTTCCCAAAATACCCCAAATTGTGTTCACCTGTGCGTGGCGTAATACTTTATTCTCATAATGCGTAGGTCTCAAAACACTCTAGTTCCAAAATACCCTATTTTTTTGGAATGTCTCTTTGTGACTGCTTTCAGCCGTAATCATTACCCGTTTGATGCCTAAAATATTTTTTTCAAAAATAGGATTTACGTATTTAATTATTATTTTGAGCTATACAGGGTGTAATCGTTAAGTGTTGCTCGGCGATAGTTCCGTAAATATAGCAGATATCAGAAAATTTCAAATTGATATCGAAAGTGCATATAGTGAAAGTGAAGGGCAATATACACACGAGTGTTTTAATGCCTGTGTTGATAAAGCAGTGTATGGAACTATCATAATTAGGTGGGCGAGAAACTACCCTCATTTATGGCATTATTTAATTATTTAATGCCATAAATGAGGGTAGTTTCTCGCCCACCTAATTATGATAGTTCCATACACTGCTTTATCAACACAGGCATTAAAACACTCGTGTGTATATTGCCCTTCACTTTCACTATATGCACTTTCGATATCAATTTGAAATTTTCTGATATCTGCTATATTTACGGAACTATCGCCGAGCAACACTTAACGATTACACCCTGTATAGCTCAAAATAATAATTAAATAAATCCTATTTTTGAAAAAAAAATTTTAGGCATCAAACGGGTAATGATTACGGCTGAAAGCAGTCACAAAGAGACATTCCAAAAAAATAGGGTATTTTGGAACTAGAGTGTTTTGAGACCTACGCATTATGAGAATAAAGTATTACGCCACGCACAGGTGAACACAATTTGGGGTATTTTGGGAAAGGTGTATTTTGGGACTAGTTCTCAATGGTTCTCGTGTAAATCGAGAATGAGCCTTTTTGGAAATATGGTATTTTGGGCCTAGTTTCTTATGAGAAGAGGGGCTTTCGAAATTAGAGTGTATTGACTAATAGTGCGTTTTGGGACTAGTGCATTCGCCACCGGATAGAGTTTTAACATATCAGTTGTAAAAAAATATATACCTACATAAGTTGTAAGCAACCTACAAATATGTACGAATTTTGGCTCAACCATAGAGAAATAAATAGGTTACTCCATACCATAGAGAAAAAAATACATAGATTGCTCACTCCATACATCAGTTTTGGTACCAAAAAGACTATTAATTTCAGTGTCTACATCTAGCATCGAGTAGCGGAACTATCAGTACTGCTACTTGACAATAGATGTTGTTGAGCATTAGACTTTTGGGTCGGTGCTACATCTATTGTCAAGTAGCAGTACTGATAGTTCCGCTACTCGATGCTAGATGTAGACACTGAAATTAAGTATTTTTGGTACCAACACTGATGTATGGAGTGAGCACTCTTGTAATATTATATTTCTCTATGTCCATACATAGACAAAAACCCATACATATTATGTTAAGTTATAACCGAGTATTGTGTTATTTATTTATTTTTATGTTAAAAAGGCTAAAAAATATCACAACATTGGCAGTGGAATACAGGATATGGTGAAAAAGCTTACTCTACTTATTATAAAATCTATGTTATATATTAATTTGTGTAAGGCTATAATAATTAATAATATTGCTATTTAGTCCATTTGGTATTATGTACGTAAAATAAATAAATAATTAAAAGTAATTATTTATTATTAACCGAGTATCACTAGTTGTTCTAAAAGCATTGTGAGGTTTCTAATTTATCACTAAATGAAAATAATTACTAATGTAATTAAAATCATGGCGTCGTGGCCTTATTTTAACAAATTAATAGTATTTCCAATAATATTCCTTTCGAATACAATTAAATCGTATTATTTGTAATAAAGTTATTAATTAGTAAATATAATATCGTTTGCATAAAGGGGCCTACTGATTAACAGTCCGCCGGACGGTATAGTTTGTAGCTTTCTAATAGACCCCGAAGGCTAATCCTATTGTCTATTGTTAAGAAAAACCGCTCGTGCCACGTGCCACAACCACCTGCATAAAAAATCGGTACTTCGGTTACTGAGTGCCGGCGAGTCGAACGCTACAGAACCAGTCTAAAATGTGTCATCGAGATGCGTAACAAAGGCGCGTTATCGGAGAGCGCACCTACACTGGTTTTTTGAGCGTTGGACTAGCCCGCGCTCAGGTGCCGAATAGAATAATGAAGACCCTTTTTTGCAGGTAAGTAGCACGTGCGGTTTTACTGAACAATAGACAATAGGATAAGCCTTCGGGGTCGACTAGAAAGCGACAAACCATATCGGCCTGTGAGGTCAGTTAGAACAAAATTTTGACAGTTCCGAACAACTGACAGGCCGATTCCGTCCGGCGGACTGTTAATCAGTGGGCCCCTTTAAGGGATATTGACGCCATGAGAAAAACGGTTAAAATCAGTATATTTATTAATAATTATTTTTAATATGTGCATAAAAAGCGTAGGTGTCTTTTGTTATTTTGCCGAAATAATCGTCTATTAAAGAGAACTTTAATTTTCATTAGAAAATACAGTCAAAGAATTTAATTTCCGATACATTTCGTCACAGTGACAATCAATATGAAAGTCGATTACATCATTCTATTGTCATTAAATTATTTGGCTGTATAGTCAGCAGCAGAAGTTGCTAAGCGGGCGAGGTGTTCAAAATTACCTTGACACGCTCTTATTCTCTTAACAATAAAGTCGCGTCAAGATCATTTTGAACACCTCGCCCGCTTAGCAACTATTGCTGCTGACTGTACCTCAGTAAAAACATATTTAAGGTCATGTGACCTTATGTCAAAAATAATCAGTTACATATACAGTATACACGTCGGTTAATTAAATCTCGGCCACATCCTTGTCTTGTTTTTGTGTTTTCACCGCGCCCTGTGTGTCAACCTGCTAACAAAATATAGTCGGTCAAACCAATTTGTCAGTAAATAAGAACAAAAAAAACTATACTCATCCTTATTTTTTGGGTGCTAGTACTAGTGTAAGATAAAGATAGTATGATTCTCTGTCTATGTTTGAAATGAGACAGTCCTTTGACATACTATATGTTACGTTAGAGTTAGACCAAGAAAAGTCAAGAAAGTTGAAGTTGTTGTTTTAAACGTCAAAATTCTATCAAATTTTGACGTATAAATAACACTTGCACTGCGTGTGCTATCAAAATCGTTGCAGACTTTACTTGGTCTAACTCTATGAAACAAATAAAAAGTTATTAAATTAATTAATGGCTATTAATTACGTGAGGAGTTTTTGAGGAATTTTTGGCGTGAATATGATAAAATAAATAAATATTATAGGCCATTTTTACACAAATTGACTAAGCCACACGGTAAGCTCAAGAAAGCTTGCGTTGTGGGTACTCAGACAATGATATATGTAATATACAAATACTTAAATACATAGAAAACAACCATGACTCAGAAACAAATATCTGTGCTCATCACACAAATAAATGCCCTTACCGAGATTCGAACCCAGGACCGCGGTTTCACAGGCAGGGTCACTACCCACTAGGCCAGATCGGTCGGTCGGTCGGTGGTCGGTCGGATGATGAAACATTATTATCAGTGAAAGAATAAGGATCAAAGTGAAATGGCGTTCTAACAGTTTATTTTTTTAACTGTACCTATGTAAATTAGTATAGTTTCAGGATTTATTTTAATCTCTACCTCATCATCGCGTTGTCCCGGCATTTTGCCACGGCTCATGGGAGCCTGGGGTCCGCTTGGCAACTAATCCCAGTAATTGGCGTGGGCACTAAATTTCTACCTATGTTAAAATAAATAATTATCCTAGAGATAGTTATGTATATGACCATGTATTAACAGTATAAGTGTTTTTGCATACCTAGCTGTAAACTTATACTTGTGTTTGATTAAATAAAAAAGATGGCAGTAAATTTAATTTACTTTGACAATCCGCCTCTATTTCAAATCCTCTTTGGTATTATAGTAGAAATTGTGTCAGATTTGGGTATATTTTAGCCTAAACCTGTATTTTACTTTAAATAACCCCGACTTTTTCCCATTTTTACACTAATTTAGCCCCTAACCCCCTAAAAGACCTTACTCACCGTTGAGTGAGTTCGTGGCACGTTCAGCAGTGGGTTGGTGTTGGTTCACCTGCACAGTATAAAAAAGGCCCTTTAATGCGGACATCTTGTAAAAAGGCCCTTTAATACGGACATCTTGTAAAAAGGCCCTTTAATACGGACATCTTGTAAATCGACAAGAACCGTACATCTACCGTCCTAAAAATCCGTCCGTTATCCTGGCTTTTGCCACGGCTCGCCTGGGGCCGGCTTTGTAACTAATCCCGATAATTGGCGCAGGCACTAGTTTTTACGAAAGCGATTGCCATCTGACCTTCCAACCCAGAGGGTAAACTAGACCTTATTGGGATTTTTTTTTTATTGAAAATTTTACATAAAAATACAGCATTTTAGTACCTTAATCTAATGTTTCGCCAAACTGTGAGACAGTTTGTTGGCGGTGCGCTCTAGAGTAATCTTAAGCTAAATTAAAGTCAATTTTTTTATTCGGTAGACTGAAATGACAGTTAATAGTATGGACATGAAATGTCATTTCATACTATTAACTGTCATTTCAGTCTACCGAATAAAAAAATAGACTTTAGGTACACTAATTATTAATAGTAACAAGTTAGCATTAGGAACATAAATTTACTTATATGCAGGGGTCGGACAAAAAGTGCGGATGACGTCAAACCACTTATAGGATGATTTCAAATAGTATTTTTGATTTTCATAAACAATTATCACTTATCATTTATCAACCTCTTTATTAAACGATATCGCCACTTGAAATGAGTAAGTACATTTTTGACTGACACATTGTCAATCAGATGAACAATAAATTGACTTCGTTATTATTTAGCTATTGTATCTTCACGATTATATTTAGCTAAAATTTAGCTATAAAAGTATAATAACATCAAATTATCTTTTTTTATTTTTACTAATCTTACCTACTGTTCCCACTTTTGACTATTAAACCTATTTATCTGAGTATCCTACAGACTTGTTCTAAGTGTTCTAACTAATTTCAAATAATTATACCTTATGGTAACAAGTTTCGTGAAATTTATTTTATTCACTACATCACCCTACCACCTGTATTATTAATTCCATGGATTTATTTACGATTATTTTGTTACTTCATTAATACTACTTTGTTACTACATGTCACACGGAAGTTTAAATACAAACTCAAACATCATCCTGTGTGCAAGATTACGTCATTTTTACGTCATCCGCACTTTTTGTCCGACCCCTGCTTATATGTCTGTATCTTAAATCTATTTTGCGGGACAGCATCACACTCAACTAACCAGGCGTAGATCTTATATCGTAGAGATAAGGTCCACGCACGGCCAGCCAACCACATTAAATTGTATTAAGCTTTGTTAATGAATTACTTTATAAATATTATGTATTCCAATTACACTTTACAGTCTAGCCTAGTAGGATTTCAATTGAATCAGTTAAGAGAGATAACCTAACATAGTATTTGTTTAGTACATGACATTTCATGACATGAACATAACAGGGAGAATTCTTATAATATTAAAGCGGCACAAACGCTTTGTTAAAAATCGAAAACAAGTAAGAAAGTAGGTAGCTAGGTTAAGTTTTCATATTTGTGTAGAAAAATCTGTTTAAATTTCGACTTTAATCTACTTATGTTTAATTTAGGTGTTTCAAGTAAAAGAGGGTACTCGTTATAAATTTTGGGAATCAAGTATTCTTTTGTTCTTCGGCCATAAAAGTTTTTTGCTGACGGTTGCGTCAATCTTATTTTCTTAGCAGAACTAGTGTCACGCTTACTTATTCTTGTTATTTTACAATCATCAATGTAGTAACTATGTAATACATTTAAATATTCTCCGTCCTATTAGTCCGGTTTCCTCACGATGTTTTGCAAAAAATTCAGATTTTGCTGGCGGACTGGGTAAAATTTAAATAAAGCTTCAAAACTCTAAAACATTTAATAGTTTTTATTCTTTCTGGATTCAGGATGTCCACTTTAAAGGCATTTTTCATACTGTGATCTGCGATTGAAGTTGACTCAACAATGAAAGAGGAAAATGGTCAATGTACACAGTAGCTGATCAGTTCATGAACTGGGCGCGTAGCCAACGTGCCAATCGATAACGTTCCGTAGCGTATCGTAGTCATCTTTCTCTATCACTCTTCCACACTAGTGCGACAGTGACAGTTGCGTTTCGTTCGCTACGGAGCGTTAACGATTGCAAGTTGGCTACGCACCCTGGCCAGTTTTGAAAAGCCAGGCCTGTGTGTGTGTGTGTGTGTGTGTGTGTGTGTGTGTGTGTGTGTGTGTGTGTGTGGACACTAGTAGTCAGCAAGGGTTACCTGTGTTTCCCTCTCTCTCTCCCGCTCGCCGGCGAGCGTGTTGGCGAGATAAGGCGCGCGGAGCACGCATCGCCAGTACAGCTTCTCGACTGGCCGGTGTGTGTGTGTGTGTGGACACTAGTAGTCAGCAAGGGATACCTGTGGTTCTCTCTCTCTCTCCCGCTCGCCGGCGAGCGTGTTGGCGAGATAAGGCGCGCGGAGCACGCATCGCCAGTACAGCTTCTCGACTGGCCAGTGTGTGTGTGTGTGCGTGTGGACACTAGTAGTCAGCAAGTGTTACCTGTGGTTCTCTCTCTCTCTCCCGCTCGCCGGCGAGCGTATTGGCGAGATAAGGCGCGCGGAGCACGCATCGCCAGTACAGCTTCGCGACTGGCCAGTGTGTGTGTGTGTGTGTGTGTGTGTGTGTGTGTGTGTGTGTGTGTGTGTGTGGGTGGGTGTGTGTGTGTGTGTGTGTGTGTGTGTGTGTGTGTGTGTGTGTGTGGACACTAGTAGTCAGCAAGGGTTACCTGTGGTTCTCTCTCTCTCTCCCTCTCGCCGGCGAGCGTATTAGCGAGATAAGGCGCGCGGAGCACGCATCGCCAGTACAGCTTCTCGACTGGCCAGTGTGTGTGAGTGTGTGTGTGTGTGTGTGTGTGTGTGTGTGTGTGTGTGGACACTAGTAGTCAGCAAGGGTTACCTGTGGTTCTCTCTCTCTCTCCCTCTCGCCGGCGAGCGTATTAGCAAGATAAGGCGCGCGGAGCACGCATCGCCAGTACAGCTTCTCGACTGGCCAGTGTGTGTGTGTGTGTGTGTGTGTGTGTGTGTGTGTGTGTGTGTGTGTGTGTGTGTGTGGACACTAGTAGTCAGCAAGGGTTACCTGTGGTTCTCTCTCTCTCTCCCTCTCGCCGGCGAGCGTATTAGCAAGATAAGGCGCGCGGAGCACGCATCGCCAGTACAGCTTCTCGACTGGCCGGTTGACGCTCCAGCCCGCCAGGCGTACGCCGAGCGTACGCCAGTAGCGGACTTCGCATCTGAAAAAAATATATGGTTGTCTGTGAAGTCGGTTTACGGGTAATAATTAAGCGTGATAACGTCATAAGAAAACGTTGATGATAAATTGCATACTTTTATACGTTACCATGGAGATCTGTCCACATCGTTACCTGGGCGTTTTTTAGGGTTCCGTAGCCAAATGGCAAAAAACGGAACCCTTATAGATTCGTCATGTCTGTCTGTCTGTCCGTCTGTCCGTCTGTCCGTCCGTATGTCACAGCCACTTTTCTCCGAAACTATAAGAACTATACTGTTGAAACTTGGTAAGTAGATGTATTCTGTGAACCGCATTAAGATTTTCACACAAAAATAGAAAAAAAACAATGGTTCCGTAGCCAAATGGCAAAAAACGGAACCCTTATAGATTCGTCATGTCTGTCTGTCTGTCCGTCTGTCCGTCTGTCCGTCCGTATGTCACAGCCACTTTTCTCCGAAACTATAAGAACTATACTGTTGAAACTTGGTAAGTAGATGTATTCTGTGAACCGCATTAAGATTTTCACACAAAAATAGAAAAAAAACAATAAATTTTTGGGGTTCCCCATACTTCGAACTGAAACTCAAAAATTTTTTTTTCATCAAACCCATACGTGTGGGGTATCTATGGATAGGTCTTCAAAAATGATATTGAGGTTTCTAATATCATTTTTTTCTAAACTGAATAGTTTGCGCGAGAGACACTTCCAAAGTGGTAAAATGTGTGTCCCCCCCCCTGTAACTTCTAAAATAAGAGAATGATAAAACTAAAAAAAATATATGATGTACATTACCATGTAAACTTCCACCGAAAATTGGTTTGAACGAGATCTAGTAAGTAGTTTTTTTTTTATACGTCATAAATCGCCTAAATACGGAACCCTTCATGGGCGAGTCCGACTCGCACTTGGCCGCTTTTTTTTTTGTTGTCCCAAACACTTTTTTTTCAAATTTGGGTTTTTTTATGTTCGTTCTACTCAGAATCACGAGCTCTTTCTATCCTAATAGGAGAAAAAAAGCGTCCTAAGGTTTTTATTTCCATTCCGTCACCATTTTTCATAGACTTTGTATGGTGGTCGCGTAATGGAAAGATCGAAGAATGTATGGAAATTTTGGGACACTTTTTTTCTCCTATTAGGATAGAAAGAGCTCGTGATTCTGAGTAGAGATAACATAAAAAATCCCAAGTTTGAAAAAAAAAAAGTGTTTGGGACAACAAAAAAAATCTGGCCAAGTGCGAGTCGGACTCGCGCACGGAGGGTTCCGCACCATCAACAAAAAATAGAGCAAAACAAGCAAAAAAACGGTCACCCATCCAAGTACTGACCCCGCCCGACGTTGCTTAACTTCGGTCAAAAATCACGTTTGTTGTATGGGAGCCCCACTTAAATGTTTATTTTATTCTGTTTTTAGTATTTGTTGTTATAGCGGCAACAGAAATACATCATCTGTGAAAATTTCAACTGTCTAGCTATCACGGTTCGTGAGATACAGCCTGGTGACAGACGGACGGACGGACGGACGGACGTACGGACGGACGGACGGACAGCGGAGTCTTAGTAATAGGGTCCCGTTTTTACCCTTTGGGTACGGAACCCTAAAAAACGCCCACCTACCATGGAGATCTGTCCACAACGTTATCATGGAGATCTGTCCACAATGTGACACTTTTCCGTGCATGCTACCGGTGTTCATCGATTTATAAGACGTTATCACGTCAAAAAGGAAATTTAGAAAATGGCTTTTCAAGTGTAAGCTATAGAAATAGGCTGATTTTAGATGATAAAAAAATAAAAATAAAAAAATAGCCCAACCCGAATACAGAACCTCCTCCTTCTATGAAATTGAAGTCGGTTAAAAAGAATTAAACCCTAACGCAATGAAACTGATTTTGATAAAATAAAACGTGTCTAAGAAGCGTAAGAACTATCGCCAGAAAACCTACTTTCAAATAAAAAAAACGCATATAGCATCCAAATCACCTGTTCAAGAGCTACAGATGTAGTGCACTAGATGTAGTGCACAAAAAGTACTGAGGTTGACTGAAGTAATTAAGTATGTGACAAATAATTAAGTATGCACTTTATATCTGTACGGTGCCATACAACCATACACCTGCGAGCACTGTAACTTACAGGCTGACACAACCATACACCTGCGAGCACTGTAACTCACAGGCTGACACAACCATACACCTGCGAGCACTGTAACTCACAGGCTGACACAACCATACACCTGCGAGCACTGTAACTCACAGGCTGACACAACCATACACCTGCGAGCACTGTCACTTACAGGCTGACTGTATCCTTATGCAGCAGCACTGCGCTGACGTCGCTCCAGCGCGCCGTCCACCGCCACAGCAGCGAGTGCAGCAGATCCAGGCTTTCACAACCATACACCTGCGAGCACTGTAACTCACAGGCTGACACAACCATACACCTGCGAGCACTGTAACTCACAGGCTGACTGTATCCTTATGCAGCAGCACTGCGCTTACGCCGCACCAGCGCGCCGTCCAGCGCCACAGCAGCGAGTGCAGCAGATCCAAGCTATCCCCATACACCTGCGAGTACTGTAACTCACAGGCTGACACAACCATACACCTGCGAGCACTGTAACTAACAGGCTGACACAACCATACACCTGCGAGCACTGTAACTTACAGGCTGACTGTATCCTTATGCAGCAGCACTGCGCTTACGCCGCACCAGCGCGCCGTCCAGCGCCACAGCAGCGAGTGCAGCAGGTCCAGGAAGCGGAGCACCACGTGCACGGGCAGGTTGTCGCCGAATCTAAAACCACAATATATTGAAAACGGTTCATGAAACTTGAGACGAAAGTGGAGGACCCGCGCGAAATCGCCTTTTCATACAAACGTAGCATTTATACAAACATTTTCCTCTCTGGATATTAACATAATTAAAAAAAAGTTGACACAATTTGTCGTGTATCAACCACAGCTATGCCCATGAGTTTGATTTTTTTCGAATTTTTCATCATTATAAGGATTAGGAGCATTTAATTTTTTTTTATGAAATCTGGTTTTACAATAATCAACCTACATCAAATTATATTAGAATATTTTCCATAATGTCAACATCCAGAGAGATAAACTCAAAACAAAAACGGCCGTTTTAACTTTGGACGCATAGATTGACGAATCCAGCAACATAGCAACTAGTTTGATGTATTCAAAAGGTACTTTAATACAAGATGCAGTACGTAGCGGCCCCCTTTTTTAAATATATTTCTTTATATTTAAATAATCACGATTATTTAGCAGTGGCGCTAGTGTGCACGTTGATGGGCGCTTAACTGTGTGGGCGATCGTACCTGGGATTAGTCGGGCCGTGTTCCGCGTCAAAATCCTGCGCACTAAAGCAATACGGCCGATAACTGATGGCACCTACTATTTTCGGATCCCTTTTCCTTATCTGTAGAACAAATAACCAGAGATGCGAAAAATACTTTATAAAAAGTATTTAAATACAAAATACAAATACTTCCTTGATAATACTATTTCAAATGCAAAATACAAAATAGTTTTTGAATTTGTATTTAAATACAAAATACGAAATAGGTATTTTCAAAATACTTTTTTAAAATACAAATACTTTTCAATAAAAGGTATTCTGAGTAGTGAATACCTAGTCTGAATTAAGAAGTATTACTCGGAATTTCCGAGTTGAAAAGACTCTCTTTATTCTTTGAAGTCAATCCCATATCTAAAGTGCAAATTTCTAGTTGCTCATATTAACCGGTAGGATGTAGGTATGAATGATGTTTTATATCGGCCAACTTTTAAAAGCATTACTTTGTAATGTTTCACAGCTAGTATAATGCCTCTCGTTAGTGTGATGAAAACGTCTCGATTGTGTTTCACCAGGGCAGAAAAGTTTGTTCTCCTCTCGTGCCTTGAAACCCTCCCAACACTCAAGATTACACTTTATGTGCGACGTTACTAAACAGATTCAACAGTTCCATGTTAAAAGAATGAGAGAGTTGCCAGGATTGTAACATCAGAAGAGATTGTAACTCCTACCTACATTACCTACCTACTATAAAGTATTTTGTATTTTGAAAATAGAAAATAGGTCCCAAAACTATTTCAAATAAAATACAAAATAGTTTTCTTCAAAAGGTATTTAAATACAAAATACAAAATAGGTATTTTGCATTTTGTATTTGCATTTTAAATACAAGTATTTCAAATAAGTCACATCTCTGCAAATAACGTACTTGTGGCCAGACCAACCGTTTTGGATCGCGACAAATTATGAAAAAGCACCAGAAGATTAATAGAGAAACGTAGACAGCAGATATTTTTAGCCACACTTTATGGTTTAAGAATTTATTTCTCCAAAAGAATATTACATTCAACATTATATACATTATTTACAGAGTGCACGAATAGCATAAAATATATTCTAGGACTAAGCAAAGCAAATAATTTTTTTATTAAGAATGTGGGTATTATAATTGTGAAGTATCAATCGGCAACTGGCACTTTCTATTTTAAAATCCGTTTAAAGCTATAAAGAGTAGGTTATTTGATTGTGATGTCACATGCTAGTATTTCATATAAATTCCATATAAGCAAAATCGTTTTGACAGTTCGAAAAAAGAAACTGATTTGACCAGTAGTCAAATACCCTATTATACCCCCGTGCGTGCGCGGTGGAGTGCTGCCACCTTGTGGCCTGAATCGGAAACAAACTATACATTGACACTCAGCAAGTGCAGTTCACGTAGGTTTTCTTGTGCATTGTAGGATCTGCCATCTTGTAGGCTACATTGGGAGCTTAAATTTAACATTGACACTTCGCGCCAACAACATGGACACACCTCATTCGGTTCTCGTATGCTATTTTATTTTTACTATCAGTTTCTTTAATTTAATGAATGTTTTAATTAGGTATACAGGATTTTGACTCTTGGAGACCCTATACATCTCTAAGGATAATTTGATTAACTACTATATATTGTAATCTTTTAGTTATGATGACACTTAGAGACATTTACATCTCTAAATAATTTTAGATTATAGTTTTTGTATCTTTGTGTTTTTTTTTTCAATACTATTGTTATTTCATTTTTTGTAATTCGACATTTAGAGGCTTTATACATCTCTATGTTAGTTTGATTTGATATTTACGGCTTAGTTGTATTTTATAATTATTGATGTGTTTTTTTTTTGCTGTATGTAAATTCCATATTGACGTGTAAAAATGCCCTTGTGGCCTATTTGCTGAATAAATGTTGATATTTGATATTTGAAACAGGGGGCTCCCGTGCTGCCCCCTACAGTTCATCCAAGTTCCCTATTGTACCTGATAGAGCGTAGCAGGGTTGAAGCAAGTGACGGCCGCGGACTTGTAAAGAGCGGGCCGATTCTCGAACGCCTTCAAGATTCCATTTACAACCTAAACATAAACAGAAATCTTAGGTTTAGTTTCCATTTATGACCTAAAATATAGCACTAGCTCTGTTATAAGTAGAGCATAATTGTTTTCTATCGTATTTTCTCGGAAATGTTCGTATTTGTCATGCTACTTCAGTCAACCTCAGTACTTTTTGTACCGAGACTGACTGAAATAGCAAGACACGTCCATACGTTTCCGTGAAAATACGATGGAAAATAATATTGTCTTCGGTTACCGCGATAGTTACTCATGAAATAAAACTATTAAAACGGATTATATCGCGTATATTGAATTTATTCTACATCCCGACGTTTCGAACCCTTTACAGCGTTTGTGGTCAACGAGTGACTGAGGAAAAACTACACTGTGCAAATCTACCCACTTACAAAATCACTACATAGTATAAAACAAAGTCGCTTCCCTGTCTGTCTGTCTGTCTGTATGCTTTAGATTTTTAAAACTACGCAACGGATTCTTTTGAATAAATAGATTGATTCAAGAGGAAGGTTTATGTATAATTTGTTAACCCGTGCGAATCCGGGGCGGGTCGCTAGTAATGATTATAATGAACCATGGATGGCTGTAAAGGGTTCGAAACGTCCGGATGTAGAATAAATTCAATATAGGTACGCGATATAATCCGTTTTAATAGTTTTATTTCACGATGGAAAATAATTATGCACTACAACTGTACTCAAACAATTTCAGTATTATGGCGTGTTCGAAAATATCTATAAAGAATCAGGACAAAATGATTTCTGGGAATTGAACGTACAGGGACTGAACATTCGGGGAAATGGACGTACAGCGACTGGACATTCGGGGAAATGGACGTACAGCGACGGGACATTCGGGGAATTGAACGTACAGGGACTGGACATTCGGGGAATTGGACGTACAGGGACTGGACATTCGGGGAAATGGACGTACAGCGACTGGACATTCGGGGAAATGGACATACAACGACTGGACATTCGGGGAAATGGACGTACAGCGACGGGACATTCGGGGAAATGGACGTACAGCGATTGGACCGTCGGGGAAATGGACGTACAGCAACTGGACATTCGGGGAAATGGACGTACAGCAACTGGAAATTCGGGGAATTGGACGTACATTCGAGGCCACAATCAATGATGTGCCTCGTGTGCCTAGCCAAAGTGATGTATTGAACGACGTTACCTCCTTGTTATCGCCCTTGACGTCTATGATGCAGCGTACTCGCTTCTCCAGCAAGTAGTCCAGCGCCGCGTCCAGCAAGCACAGTTTCACTTCTTTATAGCGTTGCCTAGAACAAGTACACATGAATGGATGTTCATATAAACGAAACATCCAAAATTTGCCACTGAAATTTGAACCCAAATTGTAGGAAAAAGAGATAATTTTGCTTTGAAAATTGAACGCGAAACAAAGCAAAAGCGACTCTGTTCCAATTGAACATGGTTTAAATTACATCGAACTGAATAGGTACTACAGGTAGGACCTTGGGCCTTAGGCGGATATCTCAGGACTGGCCTTACGGGCAATAAGAATGGGACATGAATGAGACCAGTACAGCGGTGTGACACCACTACAACGCGATTGGTTGATGAGTTCGCATCACGCGCGCGATTGGTCGCAACTAGTCGCGTTAGACTGCACGATATTTATTTATTGCAACCATGTTATAGACACCCGAAGGGTAGAAAAGGGGTAAAGAGAGATGTTATAGATATCCCATCAAAAACATTAATGTAAAAAGGCGCAAGTCTCGCAACGCTTTTACTACAAAAAAGTTTTGAGATGTAATGTGAAACCAAGTCAGTTATTTTAATCAGTGCCAGAGGGTGTCAAAACCGTATCAATAAGATATCTTTAATTTGTAATACGTATAATGACTTGGCCATCGCACGGCTGCATAATGACGAAAGGATCATCGTCACCTATTAAAAATAATTCTAATTGAACATAACGCTAGCGCTAATTGCAGTTTGAGCATTACACATATTTACGAGTACGGTATGAGTAAAGCATTATGTGCGATTGCCAAGTCATTATACGTATTACAAATTAAAGATATCTCATTGATACGGTTTTAACACCCCCTGGCACTGATTAAAATAACCGACTTGGTTTCACATTACATCTCAAAACTTTTTTGTAGTAAAAGCGTTGCGAGACTTGCGCCTTTTTACATTAATGTTTTTGATGGGATCTCATATCTCTTTGTAGGCAGTCCTTCTTTTCGGGTACTCATACCCATACTATGTATACACATATCATAACTAAACATATCTTCATTCATACTCACATCGTACATCGTAGTGTACCTTTACTTTACCTACTATTTGTAGGAACTGCAACAGTAACTTTGTAATATCATATATTTATATGGGATTACAAACTTACTTATGCAGTTCTTAGATCTTTAAAACGTGACTGATATTGCAATATTTTTAGGTTTTCCCTTTATGTGGCCATTAAACCCTAACTCTGTACCAAATTTCAGCTCTCTGAGTTTATGGGAAGTACTAGTTCTATTCTGATGATCATGAGTGAGTGAGTGAGTGTCATAAATGCGAAACTTTGCTTTCGCTTAACTTCGGAACTAAATGACCTACAGACTTGAAATTTTGGATTTTAAGTATGTGATTATAGCTTACTGGATGACGAAAATTTCTGCATTCTGGTCTTATCCAGAGGTTCTCAAATAGGGGCCTGAAAATGCGGCGAAATGGTTCCAGTAAAGGATGGTACAGCAGTGTTTGCTTCGCGCTCGACTTGGGTAGTTCAACATGGACCCTGTGAGGGCATGGCAATATTACATGCATACTTAGGATCTAATCTTAAAAAGCGACTTGCAATCTGGAGGTCGCGGGTTCAAATCCCAGCTCGTACCAATGAGTTTTTCGGGACTTATGTACGAAATATCATTTGATATTTACCAGTCGCTTTTCGGTGAAGGAAAACATCGTGAGGAAACCGGACTAATCCCAATACGGGCCCAGTTTACCCTCTGGGTTGGAAGGTCAGATGGCAGTCGCTTTCGTAAAAACTAGTGCCCACGCCAATTACTGGGATTAGTTGCCAAGCGGACCCCAGGCTCCCATGAGCCGTGGCAAAATGCCGGGACAACGCAAGGAAGATGAATTTATGTGTATCACGTTGATCCAGCGCGTTCAACACAGTATTTCTCTGTTCACAAAGGAAACTCGACTAATTTTATAAAATCTTACCGGTTAGGATGTGTGACACCGACATCTATATCCTTAATATCCTCCCAACTGAGCGTGGTCACGTCCGTGATGCTGGACTCGGAGAGCCGCTGCAGCCCCTCATCGTGGAGCAACACCAGCTGCCCGTCCTTCAGGGTACGGACGTCCAGTTCCACAAAGTTGCATTCTCGTTCTACACACTAGGGAATTTAGGGCTCATTTAGACGGTGCGAGAACTCGTATGCGAGTTTCATTACATTGCGTCATTTGATCGGTCGGCTGAATTGACGTAACCTCAATGGGCCGCAATGTAACTAAAATTGTATACGAGTTCGCGCTAGGGTTGCCAGATGGTCGGGATTCGGCGGGATTCTCCCGATTTTTAGCTTTGTTCGATTCCAGACAAAGTGAAAATTGTCTCGAAAAACAGCTTCACGTTATAAAACTATCGTCGAGCGAGCCAGCGACCCGCGTCGAGCGCCTCGGCGCGCGCGTGGGGCGCGCGTGGCGAGATTGGGCAGAGCAGCTGACGTAGTGCCAATAATGTAAAATATCGTTATTTTTAATACAATCAATTTAATTTGAAGGGTTTTTTTTCCCGATAATAGCACCTTTCGATCTGGCAACCCTATTTCGCGCGCCGTCTAAATGAGCCCTTAAATAGAATTTTAGTAATGCCTTTGTTTTTAACCGTTTCGTTGCGTGTTGAATTTTCGAAAACTTTTAACTGTGGCGGCGAACAATTATTTCATGACACAACGTACGTCATAGATTATAATGGCACACCTATCGTGTCATACGCCACACGTTAAAAACATTGATGACACGCCTGTTGTGCCATCCACACTGAATCAGTTAATCTAACTGCCAGTTGTTTTCATAAATATTTTGATGGTTAATATGATTTTGATGTGGTCCTTTTAGAATCTTCTTAAGCCTGTTTTTACTGCACTATTTGTTTCACCAATGTTCTTAACTTTTGGGTACAGAAAAAACAAAATAGAACCTAAATCTGTATATGCAGCAGATATAGGCCTTTAACGGCAAAACATAAGATTGTTGCAATTTTAATTGATATCAATAAAAACAAATGAAAATAAGTTTCTAGAAATACAATTTCAGATTTCATCTAACACTACCATTATTTTGTACTATTATACAAACAAAACGAGTAACGACATAGGTACATACATGAAATCCCGCCAAAACCTATCACTCTAACTATCCAAACAAAACAATACATTAAATAAAAGAGAAAATCGATGAAACTTACATATCGAAATGCCTCCAAAGTGTTTTCTGGCGCGTCCAAACCTGCCCCTCTATGAGCTATGCACTGCACGACTTGGTCAGGATTGGCTTCAGCCTCTTTAGACCCAAGTTCTGGACCGAATATACTCATAACATTCACAGGATCTGGCTTCTTTAATCTCGTACAATAGTACGCACCTATGCCCAGCAATCCCACGTCCAATCCAAACGGCAATACTAGGTAAATAAGAGAGAAAATAAAGTAAATAAACGAAATAGTGTAACTAAAACTGTTGTAGATGATATTAAACATCTTTGTGAACATTTTTCGGTCGTTCGTTCGAATTTATTAGTGTTTGTTTAGGTTAGGTTCATCGAAATAAATACAAATTGGGGAGGGGCTTTTTGACAGGTGGGTGCGTTTTGATA
Source organism: Cydia amplana (assembly GCF_948474715.1). NCBI lineage: Eukaryota > Metazoa > Arthropoda > Insecta > Lepidoptera > Tortricidae > Cydia > Cydia amplana. The sequence goes on along the minus strand of NC_086093.1, from coordinate 1,531,125 downwards.
TTCCTACGTTTTGAAATCACACATTCATCATCATTTATATTATGCAATATTAAAATCTAAAGGAAATTATGCAAACCCATGTGGTCAAAAATAACCTCAATATAATACAAACCGAAAAATCAAACATAAAAGTTACAATACTTGAGAATTCATTAAATTCTGGAAAAAAAATATACTCACTTCCAGTAAAAATGCTTTTATTTTGTATTTTAATCCACATTAGAGTAAACATGTTTCTATAGTAGTTTATGCAACAGTGATATAATAAGGGTTCTTAAAATTCAAGGGTCGAAGTTACAAAACGAGACGTAGTCGAGTTTTGAAAAAAAGACCCGAGAATTTTAAGAACCAATTATGAGCTGTTGCATACATTACTTTTTCTATGACAGCTGCAGCAAAAAAAAAAAAAAAAGAGTTATTATTAAAAAAAAAGAGTTATTATTTAAAAAAAATTGAGTTATTATTTAAAAAAAAAAGAGTTATTATTGTAAATGAAAACATACCTCTTTCAATCAAGATGATCGGAACTTGTATCTTTAAAAAAAATAAAGCAGTTGTATTATACTCATAAGATGACTGCTAGCAGTCATCTTATGAGCCTATAGACAAATCATTCAAATGACATTGCTTTAGATATCACTGTCAGTCATTTAATTGACACATTTAAGTGCTGGAGTAGAAAAAAAAATTACTGCGAATTTCAATTCGTTTGAAATGCAAATACTGCACTGCGTTTAGATAGATTACTGCGTTTACATAGGGCAAACTATCCAAATGATGGCACTAAAAAGTATCTACTAGTCATATGCGCCATTGTGAAGGAAGGTGACGGCAATAACGGTAAAGTACTATACCGTATTGACGAACTATAGGTAGGTACGAAAATAAAAGAATAAGCCAGTTTAAAGTTTAAAACAATAACTCTTCATTTATTTATTACAATCCAAATTAAATAACGTTTTCACTATATTTTGGGTTACTATCATTAGATCACTACCCGCAAACAAAGAATAAGCAAGCTATCTCTTCTTTATCGAGCACACCTATCCCTAATCCTTATACTCCAACACCTCGGTCCTGCCGGTCCTCTTGCCCAACAAGTAGTCAACGACATGCCTGATGATGAAGAGGGCCGTCTCCACGATGGTCAGCACGCTGGCGCCCACGAACAGGGCCGTAGTGCCGCCTAGGGAGGCTGGAGAAGAAAGGAAATTTAAGGCTGTAATGAACAACCAAGCTTCTGACGGTCCTAGGTCCTGACCTTACAAGGGCACGTCCTGTTTCTCTGTTTAATCGCAGAGTGTCAGTCGATCGCAAACTGTTCTTATCAGAACAATGTCACCGTTTCACGATTACACACGATGTCAGATGTATATCTATTTATGTAGTATGTTCCCACAGTTTCAATGCAATTTGGTGGCAAACCGTCTACTTGGTTGGAAGCTTGTAATGTCACCTTGGAAGCTTGGATGCAAGCTGTATGGCACGGGCTTAAAGCAGTCCTTAGAATTTTCTCATGCCGACGTAAAAGCTTTTAAAGATGGCCGTACCGGACCGTGATTTTAGTCCGGTCAGCACTCAGCATATCTCTTTCTCGCTCTCACTTAACGGACGTACACGTACAGCGGACCACCTTCCAAGGCCAAGGTCACGGTCCGGTACGGCTGTCAAGCTTTAAAACAGGTTAACATAAATATTGAGCAAGTTCACATAAAAATTAAACAAATCGGTACTTACTTTAAAACAATAGAACTAGCACAATACACAAAGCCGCAAAACATATCACAATCACATCCAAAAGGACAAGGCAATAAGCATGACATCGACAAAATCACTAAATACACATGACACTCTAGTGTGCAATAATATTGGACCTAGTCTGAGTCCCTCCACATCCGTTAGGGCTCCACTGCCTCCGAAACCATGGAACGAAGGCTGACGTCCACAACTCCACACACAGAAAGCGTGGCAAAATAGGTGCAAGTACAAAATAGGTGAGACACACACAGGCAGGTATTTCTAATGCACATTACACTGGTGCAATTCTCAACCTCAAATCTCTCCACATAGAATCTATTTTCCCATGGAACCCACCGAACAAGTCCTCAAGTGTGAATATGACGTCTCTGTGTAAACGCAGCTTCGGCGGCATCAGGTTGATGCGGACGGCCGCCACTGGACCCTCATCGCCGTCGGAATCCGAGCCGTTTCTGATCCGGAATAAAGTAGTGAGGGAGGGAGAAAGAGACAACACGTGTTTCGACATGAGGTTGATGCGAAGAGCCGCCACTGGACCCTCATCTCCGTTTCTACCCGAACATTTATACCACTGCGCTCGGGTTTGTAATATTAAGAATTTGTAATATTAAGAGCTTGCGTTTAAAACGCAAGTATCAACATACATACATATAATCACGCCCATTTCCCGGAAGGGTAGGCAGAGACCACGGATTTCCATTTGCTACGATCCTGAAGCCCCCTCCAGACTATGTGCGTGAATCGCGGACGAAGCCGCGAACGTGAGTTTGGTTGGAGTCGATTCCGCTGTCTGCGTAAATCGAATCCTCAGTCGCGTTCGCGGTTTCGCGCCGCGATTCGCGCACGAGTGTGGAGGGGGCTTGACATACCTCTTTCGCTTCCGTTACTTTCATAACATTCCTCATACACGCTCGCCGGTTTAGGGTGCTCTTGACCTGGCCTTTCTTCAGGATTTCCCCGATCTGACGGTTTAGCATGAGTTGCGTTCTCGAGCGCGACTCCATACATCAAGCGCGACTTCAAGTATGGACTCGCGCGCGAGAACGCAACTTATGCTAGACCGCCTGATCAGAGAAAGAGCCGAGGTCTGCCCCTTCCAACTCCCTCTTCGCAAGTATCAATATAAAAACAATACATGATTGCGTGTCATGACTGTCATGAGAAGCAGAATTTCTTTAGCGACCCAATAGGTGTTGACATCAGTGCACTTACCTAATAACGACCTTTTTGGTATGAGAATAGTAGTTGAGCTCGGCACACTGAGGAAGGCAGGAGCACTTGGCCAGGTTCTTTGGCAGGTTGATGAGAATCTCAACATTCCTCCCGATACACGCCATGCCGTGCGCGTCGCACACTTCGCCATCTTGAAAAACACGGAACGCAAAATGGCGGCGGAATACACTATTTTAAATTAAATACGAAGCACGTTAACACAGTTTTGTATATTAGAATGCAAATCGGATCAGTTTTTTGGTTTTTTGTCAGTTGTAGTTTGACGGAAGTGTTTTTTTGACGGCCAGTTAAATGTCATGGTTGAAGAGGGTGCAATTTTGGAGGCTCGTTATAAAGTAATTAACCTTTTTACTGACATTTAAATCCACCACAAAAAGAAAACTGTTTCCGATTTCGCAGATCTGCGATCTCGACTCCACACTCCACGCTCGCGTTCACGGCTTCGCGCCGCGATTTGCGCACGAGTGTGGAGGGGGCTTAAAGTAACTAAAGGATTTTAAATAACACACCCCAGTACCCCAGTAATCCCAGTATAATTTACTCGTATACTCTCGGTATAATAAAACACCTCATCCCTTTGAGTTCATCTTGCTGGTGCTGGTCTCATTGGGCTCTAATGTCTCTATTTATATTTTTTTATTTTTTAATACGTAGTCAGCAGTCGCCAGCTGATGGGCTAGGGGGAGTCAGTTGATATGACAGATGGGCTAGGGAGGGGGAGAGGGGGGGGGGGGGCACTTAACATGGCCGGTGGCCAAATAGGAGGGGGAGCACCCCCTAGCGACACCCATGGTAGGCAGTAGAAATGTTTTACCTCCTTTAATATGGAAAAACGGCCGACATCCGCAGAACATGATCGCCATGCGGCTCCTGCAGTGCATCTGGCAGAGCCCGAAGCTGTATGCCTACAAAATGGAAAATAAATTACTTATACTTGGTCAAGCAGATCTTGTCAGTAGAAAAAGGCGGGAAATTTGAAAAATGTAGGCGCGAAGGGATATCGTCCCATAGAAAATTTGAATTTCGCGCCTTTTTTTACTGACAAGATTTGGTTGACCAGCTTTAGTACAGTCACGCTCCGTGATTGTTACGCCATTTAAGTAGAGTCCAGACGAGCTGGGCAAATCGACCGATTTGATCAGGAAAATAATTGGCGCCAATCTCATCTAGCGTCCACACGTACCTACACAAATTTAATCACCAATTTGCATTCCATAGATACTAACTTCGAGAGTTGGCATTTTTGTGTCCGCACCTGCTGATTTGTTCGGGGAATCAAATTGGCGTTTGCGTCCGCACGGCCTGATTCGATCGGACAGATTTTCAGATTGGCGAAAAATTGCCTCGTCTGGACTCCACTTTAGGGCTCTACCTAAATTGGACATTCCATAGCGTAAGTATGCACCACCAATTTAGCTAGGACCCGAAATGGCGTAACAATCCCGTGTGACTTTACTAACGGCCCGGCCACAACATTGCGCGACTGGCGACGGCCTGCAGCGGCAACCATAGGTTGGAGCGAGACACAGCGATCGGACCTTTCGAGCTTTCGTTCCCACCTATTGTTACCTGGCTGAGCCGTAATTCCGGCCTCATATGCGCATCACGTGTTGCACAATATTATTGCCGCTGAAGTAGATGGCGCTACGTTACCCGGACGGAGTCGCTGGTCCACTCGTCCGGGTACCGACAACGGCGCTGCTCTGAGGCTCTTCACTCCCGGCGCTGCTCGTGACAGCTGGGATAGATGGCGATACGTTACCCGGATGAAGTCGCTCCACTCGTCCGGGTACCGACAACGGCGCTGCTCTGAGGCTCTTCACTCCCCGGCGCTGCTGTGACAGCTGGGGTAGATGGCGCTATTACCCGGATGGCGTCGTTGATCCACTCGTCCGGGTACCGACAACGGCGCTGCTCTGAGGCTCTTCACTCCCGGCGCTGCTTGTGACAGCTGAAGTAGATAGCGCTACGTTACCCGGATAGTCGCTGGTCGTCCGGGTACCGACAACGGCGCTGCTCTGAGGCTCTTCACTCCCGGCGCTGCTGTGACAGCTGGGGTAGATGGCGCTATTACCCGGATGGCGTCGCTTATCCACTCGTCCGGGTACCGACAACGGCGCTGGTCCGGTCGGAGGCTCTTCACTCCCGGCGCAGCTTGGATTTCCACGGCCTGAGACACGCGATACGTCACTACACCTTATAAAGAACTAGCGACCCGCCCCGGCTTCGCGCGGGTTAACAAATTATACATAAACCTTCCTATTGAAGTTATATTAATACCAGTTAGAGGGAAACTCACTAGATGGAATTTAAATCAATAAAGAAAAACTCAATGACATTGTAACAGACGTCACGTGTCCGTCTTACGGTCACAAAAAGTTTTCAATTCAGAAACCGCATCAAAATCCGTTGCGTAGTTTTAAAGATCTAAGCATACAGACAGACAGACAGACAGCGGGAAGCGACTTTGTTTTATACTATGTAGTGATGTGAAGTGCCCGCCGCCGCGTCTGTCTGTTTGTGTGTAGGTACAGTCACGCTCCGTGATCGTTACGCCATTTAGGGTTCTAGCTAAATTGGACATTCACAAACGTAACTATGTAACAACCAATTTATCTAGGACCCTAAATGTGGAGCGCGATAGTATGTTCGCGATAACTCATAAACTACTGAACGGATTTCCATGCGGTTTTCACCTATCAAAGAGTGATTCTTGAAGTTTTAGGTGTATATTTTGTTAAGTTTTTGTGTAACTCGTGCGAGACCGGGGCGGGACTGGGGGCGGGTCGCTAGTCATAGGTAAGTAAGTTATTTCATTCTTGCATAGCAAGGTATATTATACATAGATTCGTGGTAATAATTAGGGAACTTACCTTGAAATCAATGACCAATTCTTCACCGGGCATAACTTCACCAGTAGGGTTCGACAGAGCGTTGGGTATATCGAATGGCGAATGGACAAAATACTGCAAATTAAATCAATTATCAGCCATAAGGTCATGTGGCTAATTCAGTAATAGGGACTATTCCGTCCATTTGCGTTTTTCTCGAACAACGAACAAAACTGATAAATTCATCGATAAAGCAGCGATTGCTTTCAGTTTCAGCAATCCAAAGCAAATGGGTTTTTCCTACGATTGAAAATCAATGACATATATAGATAGATACTATAGATAGAATACGCTTTATTGGCACACCCCAGTAAAAAGATACAAAAGAAAAGAACAATTGATTCAATGTAGAGGCAGATAACAGGCGGTCTTTTATCGCTAAAGAGCGATCTCTTCCAGACAACCTTTGGGTAGCGAAAACAGAGAAATAATCGAAAAGGCAAAAGCATTATGAATACCTATATGTATTACGCCCGTGGACGGAATAGTCCCAATGACGGAATTACCCACATTGACCTTACTCGAGTCATTCTCTCAGAATATGTCTGCGGTTGAGTCTAATTGCCATCTCTTTTCATACATTTTGTTTGGGTCGTGGCAATTAGACCGCAGACATATTTTTAGAGGATGACCGAATCTTATTCTGCATAATATATTTACAAGATTACAAATACAAGCACTTCTTGCCAACCGCCCCAACACGACATAACTATGTAGCAAGCAAAACTCGCCTTTATACCATTATTCATAGAGTCCACCCTCACATAGCACTGCCCACTCAAGTAGTGACACTTAAGCAGCTGGTCCACAGACCAGTCCACATTGGGGAGGAGGAACTGGTACACCGCGTACTCCGAGTTGAAGGTCATGCACATACCCATCTCGGTCATCACGGGGACCCATTGCACCTAAAAACAGGATCAGTCTTGGTAAACATTACAGGAGCTTGATTTTTATTATAAAAATGTTATTTGTGTTGAGAAGCTTCTCTGCTACCTACCTACAGATATGTAGTGCATAATTCTTTTCCATCGTATTTTCTCGGAACCGTTCGTATTGTATTTGTCATGCTTCTTCAGTCAACGTCAGTAGTTTTTGTACTGAGACTGATTGAAATAGCAAGACAGACATGTACGTTCGTACGTTTCCGTGAAAACACGATGGAAAATAATTATTTATACATGTACTGCTTGGATATCATGACCTTAAGCGGGAACGTGGGATGTACGTAAAGAGCTGTGGGTCCACTCCCTTTAGCCGTCTGGTACTTCCAACAGATCTACAAATGGTTCATGAAGGGTGCCGCTCTAGTCTACTCATGGGCGTCGCTATAGTGGGTGGCAGAGGGCGTCAGCTGCCTCCCCTAGAGAATAAAATCTGTAACTAAATGTATCCCCCCCCCATATCAACTATATATCGCCTGCCTCCCTCTTCTACCCTTCTACGCCTGCCTCTACTACTTACTTCTTTATCCTGCTTGGATACCATGACCTTGAGAGGGAAGGTGGGGTGCACATCCAGCGCTAACTGCAGCAGGTCCACTCCCTTCACAGAATCGTCGGTCTGATACTTCCAGAAGTTCTGCAGGTTTTGAAATGGTGATGGGTAAATAGTACATTACATACCTAGGGAGGTGAATTCGTGAATGCCCCAGATCGCAGATGTTTGTGGCCCGAACCGAAGGTGAGGGTCATAAATGTGCGATCTGGGGGCTTTACGAATTACCGCCCGTGGTTTGTCTTAATTAAGTTTTACGTCTTGCCTTGGCCAGGAAGTGAGTGAGGAAGGCCTAGGGTGACGTAAAAGTGTTTTTCACCACACCAACTGGTAAAGGCTCTCTTGATTGTTCAAAAACCGATAGCAAAGTTGCATTTTATTCTCATGTGAGGCAAAGTAATCAAATGTAAATTTTGAGTTGATTTCTTATGTTTGCTGATTGACTATAATAATGCTCAACAACATAAGACTTTCCGGTCGGTGCTACATCTATTGTCAAGTAGCAGTACTGATAGTTCCGCTACTCGATGCAGACACTGAAATTAATAGTCTTTTTGGTACCAAAACTGATGTATGGAGCGAGCACTCTTGTCTTACTATATTTCTCTTATGCCCTAATATAACCTGCAAGTTGGTGCGGAAGGACACGTCGGAGACCAGCTCGATGAAGCCCAGGTAATACTGGTAGCGGTCCGGGTCTGTCTCCTTCGTCACATTCCACAACCTGAAACCAAGGTCCAGGCTGTACTTACAGTCTACACGACTGGCAACCAATCTTCCAACGGTCCAAGGTCACCCTGGCATTGGTCAGCACAATACAATTTGGTTGCCAACACGGTTGGACAGGTCGCAGTGATCAGAAGCCTCGTTGACGGCCTTGTAGTAGAAGCTGTAAAATAATACTAAGCGAAACTAATATTGTTGATGATGAAGGTGTTCCACAATAAAAGCTCACAATACGGGACACGAAAACAGTTTAATTTCTAAAAGATACAGACACCACGTGACTTTAATATGAGAGCAGTATGTACGTGTGTCGCGCGCGAATAGACAAGCCGACTGACCCGTGGTCAAAAACAAAAACCGTTGGAACCTTGTCGCTGCGTCACACGTATATCTACCTCCAAATTTCAGCTTAAAACTAAAGTTGTACAAATCATCGGAGTACCACAATAATAAACAGAATTAAAATAAACCAAAAAAAAACCATTTTGAGCACGTCGCTAACACGCCCCACCCCAGTGCTGGCTCAGCACTCATTAACCAAAGGGATTCTAGCGACGCGCGCCGCAGGCCTTTTAAAGACGCCGGATTTGGTTTTTATTTCCACCAACCTGACCCGACCATCCCTACCTGGGAATACCTGCTGGATGACCGCCTTCGGCCACACATTGCGTGGTGCTCCTGGATCTACAACTAAAACTAAGTCTCCTACCTTCAGTGGAGTTTGTTCAGTGTTCCACTTCCTTCTAGGGAGTAGCTCCGGTAAGTATTCCTTTACCCACCTCTGCCAATACATATCGGCCAGCCTTTGACTCGTCCGCCATTGCTTCCGAAGGAACAAGTCTGAATCGTCAAAGGCACCTAAAGCGGGGGTATTAGGAGGCGAGTGAAGAAGGAAGTGGTTCGGCGTCAGAGCGCCGTCACTACCTGGTTCCACGGAGACGTGGGTTAGCGGGCGACTGTTGACGATGTTCTCCACCTCCGCCATCAGAGTGCTGAGAACTTCGTCCTTCGGTGCCCGCTCTTTAAGGACAACGCTAAGACTTTTCTTAACGCTGCGTATGAGGCGCTCCCACGCCCCACCCCAATGGGGACTCGCGGGAGGTATAAATTTCCAACTCGAACCATTGGTCAATGCAAAGTCATTGACAGCTTTGTTGTCGAGTTCCCGCACAGATCGTTTCAACTCGGTATCAGCTCCCCGTAGGTTCGTACCGTTATCCGAGTAGAAACAGTCTGGCCATCCTCGACGCGACGCCATACGCCGTAACGCCATAATGAGGGAGTCGGTCGTGAGAGAATGTACGATCTCCAAATGGATCGCCCTTACAGTAAGGCAGGTAAAAATGACCCCGTACCTCTTTTGGCGTCCTCTGCCGACCACCACCTCCATTGGGCCGAACAAGTCAAGGCCGCAATGTGTGAATGGCCTCTGGTGATGTGCCATTCGACCTGGAGGTAACTCACCCATTACAGGTACATGTGGTTGCGCCTTGCGTATTTTACAAAACATGCATCTCGTTGCTACATGTTTAACCGTCGGCCTTATCTTCGTGATTGCGTATTTTTCCTTTAGATTGTTCACCACCGTTTCCTGGTAATCATGCGCAGCCCTGATGTGATAATGCTTCACGAGCAATCGCGTCACCTGGTGCCGCCCGTCCAAAATAATCGGGTACTTTGTATCGGCGCCAACACCCTGTGCAGCATTAATACGGCCGCCGCAGCGAAGGACCCCACAATCATCCAGGTAAGGTGACCAGGTAAGTATTCGACTATTACGTTCGAGACTCATACCTTTTCTAATTGCAGCTAACTCCGCGCCGAAGCATTCTTCTTGTACCTGTCGCACCAATAGCAGCTCGGCTCGCCGCATCAACTCAGAGTTATCGTAAGTCTGCTTTCGACATTTATGCACGAATACTAACACATGGTATGTGCTCCGCAACAGCCGCAACCACGAAGAGAAGCGCTCCGGATTAAATACAGGTAAGTATGTAGCAGGTAAGTCATTAATTATATTTATAATTTCTGACCTTTCAGGTTCAACAGCTGCAGTGCCGACAATATTACGCGGCCAGGATGACTCGTCGCTTCCCAAGAACGAAGGGCCCTTTAACCACTCGTTTTGGAAGAGAGCGTCGTCATAAGCAGGCCTCGGAGTTTTTTTAGCACGGTAAGACTAAGGAGAGCTATGGAGTCTTTGTTAACATTAAAATTAAATTCATACTCATACTCATCCTCATTAATTAAGTTCGTCCGAATCGTTTTATAAATACTTAGACTACTTATATGTAATTAATTCTGTTTACATATATTTAATTAAATGTTATATTATAAAAAAGTAATAATATGTATATGTGTATGTTAATATTATTATATTACCCATATTGCAGTGTCATCGCTCCAATATTTTATTTAAGTACTTAACGTACCTACATACTATAATTACTGTTAAGATATCCTTATCTTGGTGTCTTGAAAATGATGCCCAATAATATAATATGTATATGTGTATGTTAATATTATTATATTACCCATATTGCAGTGTCATCGCTCCAATATTTTATTTAAGTACTTAACGTACCTACATACTATAATTACTGTTAAGATATTGATATTGGTGTCTTGAAAATGATGCCCATGAATGCGACTTACGACGTTTATACTGCCCATTATGTGTGAACGAACTGTTTTGTAGACGTAAGGAAGAGTAACGCATAACTATTCTAAAATATTGTAGCTCTATATCAACCTTAATGAATAATAAACAGTTTTAATATCTATGGAATATCGTTTTAATATGTCGAATACGTATTACCAATGTTTATAATCATAGGTTGCATGTCTTAAGTACTTTTTTAAGTGATAGGCCACTTATGATTAAACCTCTTTACCTAAATATGTGTATGAGTAAATCAGATGTCACATTATGTCATGAATATATAGTTACGTATTTCGTTATTGTGATGATCGCTGATATTTATTAGGTCTAGAGCTGTACATAATTTACTTGTACTTAATTAATGAGGATGAGTATGAGTATGAACTTAATTTTAATGTTAACAAAGACTCCATAGCTCTCCTTAGTCTTACCGTGCTAAAAAAACTCCGAGGCCTGGTCATAAGTTTCGCGCGTTGCAATATCTGCAACGTTCAATTTGGTAGGTACATACCGCCATTCATTACTGCGCGTGAGCTCATCGATAGCCCCCAACCGGTTTGCTACGAATGTTTTATAATTGCGCGCGTCATTCTTAACCCAGTGAAGAAATGTGGTTGAATCGCTCCAGAAATGACGGCGCTGTACCACTAACCTGTGATCCTTTTGTAGGCTGTCCGCCAGTCTCGCTGCCATAAGAGCCGACTGTAACTCTGCACGAGGTACAGTCAACAAAGGTTTCACGGGTAAGACTCTGCACTTACTTGCTATAAAGGCGACGTAAATTTCATTATTATAAGTCCAGCGCCAATAAGCAACAGCACACATCGCTTTTGTAGACGCATCGCAAAAAATATGCATCTCTAAATTATTACCATAATAAATATTCGTAGTCGATGCCGGCGCACTTGGCGTAGCACTGCTACGCGGCTGATAAGTAGGTGGCGGCGTAGTATGTGCAGGCGGTGCGGCGGTCGCGGGCCGCGCGGGGAAGGAGTCATCGGCTACGCGCGTCGTAGCACTGCCCGGCGGCTCTGCCGTCGCTCGGTTGCCTAAGCCGCTTGTACCTATAGGACTTAGATAGCATCTAGGTATACGAACGTAACGCATTTCTTTTAAAAGGTTAATCCATTCACTCCACTTAACGAAAATATTATTTGGAATATTTTCGTCCCAATCAATGGATAACTGCCATAAAGACTGTAGCATTATCTTACCTTGAATAGTGAATGGAGATAAGAAACCAAACACGTCGAATATCGACATTATTACTCGAAGCATGATCCTTTTAGTAGGTACTTGTTTACCGCTAACTATATCGCTAGGTATGCGTTTGAGTGACAAATCAAACCCAAACTCATCCGTAGCGGGGTACCAGATAAGACCAAGCGTTCTCTCACCTTCTTGCTGTCGATCTAATTTGAACCTTAAGGCTGCTGTGCCTAAGGCTTCTTTTGGCACGCTGTCCAATACTGCCTCGCTGTTACTTGTCCAGTTGCACATGTCGAACCCGCCCTGTTTGTGAATAAAAGTAACATCTTTTACCATTTTTATAGCTGCGGCCTCGTCCGGCAAACTGTCCAAGTAATCGTCCATGTAGTGTTGCTCGCAGATGGCAGCAACGGCAGCAGGCATTGTGGACGCATAACGCTGTGCGTTCCTATTCTTGACGTACTGGGCGATAAAAGGGGACGAATTAGCGCCAAACACTAGTGACGTCATAGCATATGTTTTGACTGGCTGTTTAGAGTCAGTCCTCCATAAAAACCTAAGTGCGTCCTGGTCCTCGGGTCGTATTTTGACCCTTAGGAACATGTCACGCAAATCACCGGCCACAGCGTACCTATTCTCTCTAAATCGTACCATAATGCCGAATAGGGACGCGAGTAGGTCGGGACCTTGAAGTAGGTAATCGTTCAGCGATGTACCTTTACTTTTTGCGGCACAATCAAAAACAAGACGAAGCTTTTTCTTGTTTAAATTGTCCACCGCATGGTGAGGTAGGTACCATGTGTGAGGGGAAGCGGATCGAGGGTCAATGACCTCCCGGGCAAAATCATTTTGGAACAAATGATTTACTCGATCCGTGTACCTTTGAGCATACTCACTGTTTGCCGCCATTTTCTTTTCAACTCCCTTTAACCTATTTAGGGCGTTAGGGTAGCTGTCAGGCATCACGCTGTTCTCGTCGCGCCACGGCAGACCAACTTGCCACCTGCCGTCAGCGAAGGTGGTCGTGCGGTCCAACTGGGCTAAGGCACGGACGTCATCGCTGTTCTGACGAGGCTTGTTACACACACCTAGAGAGTCAATAGAAAAATAGCGTCTTACTTCCTCATGAAGGTCGCGGAGCGCGTCGTCGTGGGCGCTCGGGCAGCAGTCAGCAGCTGCTAGCAGCAGGTTGTGGGCGGCGCGGGGGCCTCGGCCGTGCGGGGCGCGCGTCTTCCCATGGACGGACCAACCTAAGACAGTGCGCGTAGCGAACGGCTCTAAGGGTTTACCTTTACATATTTCTAACGGCATAATTAAATCATAATTATCCTGCCCAATTAAAACTTCAGGGTTACAAGAAATTACATTAGGCGACCATTTGTCTTTTAACTTTTGTAAGTGGGCAAATTTATTACAATCGATGGACCTAAAGTCCTGCTCAGGAATTTCCAAATTATCTACAGCTCGTAAATTGACATTAAAAGTCTCACTACCATTTAAACTAGACACATCGATAGATACAACTGTATAAGTACATTCTAAATCGCTATCTTTCCACGCTCCGCTCACTCGCATAGTCTCAGTGCGCCCGCGCAGGCCGGCGCGCTCGGCGAGTGATTTACTTATAAGACTGATACTACTTCCGTCATCTAAAAATGCACTTGTCATAAAGACACCGTTAGGTCCGCGTATTTTAATCGGCACAACTTTTAACAACACTTTATGGTCATTTATGTTTATAAAGGATACCGTTTCGTTCGTAGGGCTCGACTCAGCTGTTTCCTTCTTATCTGGAGATTCCGACGTAGCATCCTTATCCGTGTCGCGATGTTGTACATAATGTAATAGTCGGTGATGCGCCTCGCCACACCCGTCCTTGTCACAAGCGGGCGCGGGGCAGTTCTCGCGGTCGTGGCATGACACTAGGCACTTGAAGCATACTCCGTGGCGCTTCACATGACGCCACCGGTCCTTTCTTAACGCCTTTTTGAACATCTTGCACTCAGTTAACTCGTGTTTTGCACCGCGGCAAAATAAACACTTATTGTCACTGCGCGCCTGCGCCGATTGCAATAAAACTGTTTGTTGGCGGTTAGCGTTATTATTATCACTTTTGTTTTTCGAGTGATGTTGATAACTGCTGCGCTGATCCGTGACGTGAATGTTCGCTGTAGTAGTTATTTTCACTGCTTCGATGTTTAAAAAGTCTCCGAGTATCTCCAAGCGTGGCTTCTTGCCTTCGGCTATTATAGGGAAACTGTAGTCAGACCATTTCGAAATAATGACGGTCGGTAATTTAGATAGGATAATATTAGCCATGTTTACGTCGTGTAGGTACTCTTTGCGGCCGACTGCATGTACGGCTGCGATGAAGTTTTGCACTTTGACTGAGAAAAATACGATGTCCTTACTGTACTCGTTCGACATAGATGGTAGTTTTCGTAATCCTTGCATGATGCGAGTTAAGATGCTTTCAGGATTTCCACATACCAATTCCAAGGTTTTCATCACTATATCGGGCGACGTAGCAGTAACCATTAAAGCTGAAACTGCTTCCCTGGCAGTTCCGTGTAGACATTTTCTCAGTCTCCATAGGTTCTCCTTCGGGCTGAATCCGCACACTTCGGTAGACTCTTCATAGGCCTGCTTAAATTGTAGCCAGTCTAAAGAGTCGCCAGAGTAGCTAGGTAGGTCTCTGGGAGTACATAATCGGCTTAGCAGGTTTTTGTCACTCTTTTGTTTAGCGGTACTTGCAGTTAGATTTTGAAGCGCACTTGCGAGCATTTGAATCGTTCCATTAGAGGTGCCGGGGTCAACGACCGGCGGCGGGCACGGCAGGTCCGGCTGGTTACCATGATCGGGGACTTGCTGCGCGGCGGATTCCAGCTCACGTTGGCTTCGTTCCAACCACTTCTCCACTTCATCCTGTGTGTCAGTGTGCAGATCATCATGTGGACTGTAGTTTTCTTGTTCCTCATCCATCAGGTTGGCTAAATCAGCCTCAAGCTTCTTGTCGATGAGGGCCATCTGGATACGCGCTTTTTCTTGAGCCGCTTCTAGTTCCAGCTGTTTTCTTCGAGCCAGCACAGACGAAAATGACGACTTGGACTTTGCCCCCGTTAGCGAAGCGGGCGTATTACTCGTATGTTGCGCCGGGCGGTGCTCCGATTTTACACTGCTACCCGATAATTTAAACGCGGGGACGTTTATCTTTATTTCGTCATTGTTCTGAGCATTATTTCCATTAGTTGGCTGAGAAGGCACTTGTAGCTGAAGTTGTCTATCCTCTTCTGCTTTTCTTTCGCGTTCCTTGCGCGTTGTACTGCGAGTATTAACCATCTTCGCAGGCGGAGTATGGAACATAAATCCGGTCGAAGTGACCACTGTTGATGATGAAGGTGTTCCACAATAAAAGCTCACAATACGGGACACGAAAACTGTTTAATTTCTAAAAGTTACAGACACCACGTGATTTGAACATGAGAGCAGTATGTACGTGTGTCGCGCGCGGATAGACAAGCCGACTGACCCGTGGTCAAAAACAAAAACCGTTGGAACCTTGTCGCTGCGTCACACGTATATCTACCTCCAAATTTCAGCTTAAAACTAAAGTTGTACAAATCATCGGAGTACCACAATAATAAACAGAATTAAAATAAACCAAAAAAAAACCATTTTGAGCACGTCGCTAACAAATATGATTGCCTACTTTTCATGTATGGGCCAACCTATAACCGTACGCTACATCGTATAATTGGAAATTAAACGAACTTACCTGTAAGTGAAGTTCATTTCAATTATATTAGCTGCACAAACTTCGAAATGATAATTTTAACTTGTAGTACGTGCTTTATCATGTAGCCTGTTCCATGAATGTTACAGAGAGGCAAAGCCAAAATTAAAAATATGTATCTGATTTATGAACATAACTCCTACGTTGAACGATTCCCGCGCTGTCAACTGTCAATGTCATTTAGTTTAGAGTAACAAGCCAAGACATAACACTTTCACTGCCAGTAGCCCGCTAGGATTCTCTATTCTTAGGTACTTATCGCTACAAAGCGGAAAAAACATATGGTATCCGCTATGCTTTCAGCTCACGCTGGCAGTGAATACGCCAATAGATGGAACAACTTGGCCCCCAATTCAGCAAAGCCAATATTGCCATAACTTTGACAGGGATTATAGGTACACGAATCCCTGGCTGTCTCAGGACAACGTGGGTACTGGGCGGGATGGGTTATCATTTCGAAGTTTGTGCAGCTAATATAATTGAAATGAACTTCACTTACAGGTAAGTTCGTTTAATTTCCAATTATTATTACGCTGCACAAACTTCTTCAATGATAATTTTAACTTGTAGATGTTTAGAGATAAGTATTCAAAGTTTGTTTTGGCTTTGTATTACAACAATGAAATCATTGATTAACAATGATTTATTATTTCATTTTAAATTAGGTACCTTTTTAGTTATCATTAACTATTTTCAAAATATAGGTATGTATATTTAGTTTACAACATTATTTAGAGATCTAGTGATATCATTTCATCAAACTGTCTATCGTATAGTATAGATAGTTGAAACAAAAATAATTTGATCCTTATTTATTAATAGGTAAGTATTTTCATTTATACCACCAAATACCACATACAACTTAATTATTATAGGAAAGAAATCAAAGGATAGCATGAGATGCATCTGTTGGCGAATACAACAACTATAAGCAACTCTTGGCAGTGTGTTATTGTTGGTTACACCTTTAAGTAACACTTATTTTCTCATTTATCATAGTAAGGATTTACCAAAATTATTGGATGGAACCATGATTATGAAATTGAGAAAAATCATTACAAGAATCACTCCACCTTGATGTTTTTCTTCCACCAACTCCTAAACGATTTACGGTTGACACAACACATAACAGGTTAAATAGGTGATGAAAATAAAAATATATGAATACAAATCTTTAAGAGTTGACTTATGTAATCCCTCTACAAATCGTTTGGGAAGTGATTTTTTCATGATTCTGAGGGCAATAAATAATCACTAACAAGTTAACTACCATCACGAATATTATTGTTCGTTATTTATATATACAGGTAATCAATGTTTTACACCTCATTCAATTTGAAATTAGTGTTTTCCCTGAAAAAATTAATGCTATGGATAGCAAGGGTTGCTGAAATTTATCAATCAGAATAACAGTAAAGTTTGATATTTTTTCAAGGACAGGGTTTGCACGTTGTATAGGTACAATCACAACAGCTAATAAAAGTGATAAAGTAATTTTTTACTTTTTCTTAATCCTGTAATGAATGATTTTCATTAGTTGGTGACATTGTTAATAAATAATTTAAGACCGATTAAGGGTACTAGGTCACACTTTAAGGTTGAGTTTGGTGCAATCGAAAAAACGTTCTTCACAAAGTGTTCAATTCTATCATTTGAGGAGAGCCTATTCCCCAATAAAAGCACAAGAGCAGATTTACAATTATTTACACATCTATACCCTCATTACATAATGCTATTAAAAACGGCAAGCACTTCTGAAACAGATGCCATAAAATAATTAATGTAATTATTTTTACATAACATACACCAGTATTTCAAGTGTGTACTGTGTGTGTGTGTGTGCTTGACGGTGTTGGGCGCAAGGGATTACACCGTACTGTACTCCTTTCTCCTCTTCCTCTTCTCCTTCAGTGATGGCTGATGGCACTTCCTGGATAACACTGGGGTAACCAGGATAATGGATAATGGGGTAACCGCTGTTGAAACTTGAAACCAGTTAATAAAATATGTTTTTATAAATGAGAGTTGGGGCGCAAATCTTATACAATTATATGTACATATGCGTGTAAATATTTTGTAAACTGAGTAGTTACAATGACCGTGCCTTGATGCCTTCTACTTTTCCTAAATTTTAATACCTTAGATTTCGTTTCAGTTGGAAGGAAAACATAGATAAAATATTTTTTGCAAAAGCATCTACTTATGTAGAAAAAACATCTGGGTTACTTCACCAGGATATTTATATAATAACCAATAACTCGTGAGGTATATGGATTTCCAAAATGTTGTAAGAATTTCAAATTTAATTTGCGTTAAATCTGAAATCTTACATTATTTTCTCTCAATCAGCTTATGACACTTAAAGCACATATAGCATTTAAGTAGAATATTGTAATTTCTCTTTTCACACCACTGCTAATGTTCCTAGACATAAAAAATACTGTATTTCATTTCACCGGTTTATAAATAATTGCGATAGCTGTGTTGTCTTCTCTCAGATGTATCTCAGTGTGGTAAACCGGAAAAGAGGGTCTTTAAACATAAACAAGACCACCATAACCTGAACAAAATTAATGTACCTAATTCATTCTATTAGGCTTATTTAATAATTTCCACACGGGTGTAAGTATTACCGTAAGTAATTAAATATCTGGAAAAAATATATATTTATAACCCTTTATTTTAATTAGCCACCAAATTATGTCACACTAGGTGATATATTGGCATTGTATTTCTTTAAAATATACGAAATTCAGTATAGGTACTTTTATCTATTCAGCTCTTTAAATACACACATAACCATATTCATTAGCCAAACTTAAATATCTATAACTTGTAGTTATAGGTACCTATAACTTGTAGTTATAGGTACAACAACCCATTTATATGAGCAAAGTTCATTAAAACTAATTACAATGTGACCAATATATAAAGGACTTTATCTGTTGTTTAAGTTTGTATTTATCCTTATCGGCTAAAGAAATAATTATAGTATTACCCAGCTTTCTGAGGTAAGTACTAAGGAGCTAATTTCATTTGATTATAGCTCCATATAGGTAATGGTATCAAGACTAATTAAGTGTATCTTGTATATGTATGCACCTACATGGTATAAATAACATTTATAATAATAAGCTTCAACAATAGATATATAATCTAAACAATTGCTCATTATGTGACCTCTAGATCTTAGACACTTCATGAAAGGTCTGACACATATCGACACCTAGTCTAATAGTCTAATAAAAGGACTTATGTCATTACTTCATTAGTTTCATAACAGTTCCAATTCCCTGTTGACTTAAACTGCTTAGTTGCAATAAATTTACTTCTTCTATAGGTATCTGTATTTATTTCTCTTAGGATTTGGTAGAGAAAATATTGAAGTCAATATTAAACTGTATAAAGTGTACATTATTTTATAAGGACATCATAGGCATATACACACAGTATATATCACAGTCACATAGTTTTCTAGTATTTGACTATCAATTTTACAGAATTGATCATATTTCGGAATACCTCTAGGTATTAGCACAGACAAAATTTAATTTTGTATGACAGAATCCTTGTAAATATGATGTCACTGCAATTAAAGAAGTGTATTTAAATAAACCACAGCTTTTGAGAATTTGTTCTAAATGAACACAGGCTGTTGTAATGTCACTTGAGTGCGACCACATTGTGACTGCAGAGAGGAAAGTGTTGCTCCGCTTCCTTATCGCTGCTTTTGACCAGGGTTTTTTGTATGTTGTAATGTTAAATGAACACTTTATTATATGAAACAAATAGTAACAGCAAAACATACATTGGAAAATATGATTGATAATCGAGCCCTTGAAGTTGAAGTACCGGGCCGTAAGCTATTAGTTTTTCTGTTAGATTTTCTTATAATATCACTTGTCGACAGCATGTTTTAAAGAAATCTCTAATGCCATTTATTGTGCTTTAATAGTATTTAAAGGACCACTGCCTTAGCGAAGATTCTCAGCGATGACAGTCACACAAATGAAAGTCAGTCACTTAAAAGCGACAGCCGGTTGCAGCACAAAATTGATTGAGAGCTAAATCATCACAGTTAGCAAACAAATACTTAGCCTTATTCATTACTGACAAGCATCTCACCAGCCGCAGTTCAAGTCGCTGCCAATAAAATTTTACAGCGCAGATTATTTTTGCATAATCTTGTTTGGGTCATACTGGTTTTGTAATGTTCTTAATTATACATCTGAAAAAACAAACAACGAGGTTGTCTTATTAGGATTTTTCCATATCCAGATTTCTGGTGCCTCCGTCTCACGATGTCAAGATTTACTCGCTTAATTCCTTGCTTGCTGAAATAAGAATAAATATTTTAATTCACCTACTTGAAGATGAGTACATATCAAGAGACGGCCTAATTTGGCATACCACATTGATTAACTCATGGGGCCACAAAACCCAGTTCTAGCAAGACTTGTGGCCTTAAGTCCACTGCCATTGGCAGGTAGGATATGAGCCATATCTCAGTGCTGTTAGTAAGGAATAAGTGACAACACCACAATGTCCCAAATATACTGGCATTGAACACACCTAGTATTAGTATGTGAAAGATTGCCAAGTTCAAATATCATCAGAGATACCTAGGTTAGTACTCCAAAAAGCTTAGTATAGCCATTTTACAAACAGATGCACCTAGAATAGTGCTCCAGATTGCAGTGCATAGCTCAGTCACCATGTGCAGTTAGCAGACAGACACACCTATAATAGTGGCCCAGAATGCACAGTGCACAGCACAACCACCGTGTGCAGTTAGCAGACAGAGGCACCTAGAATAGTGCTCCAGAATGCACAGTGCACAGCGCAACCACCGTGTGCGGTTAGCAGACAGATGCACCTAGAATAGTGCTCCAGAATGCACAGTGCACAGCACAACCACCGTGTGCAGTTAGCAGACAGACGCACCTAGAATAGTGCTCCAGAATGCAGTGCACAGCTCAGTCACCATGTGCAGTTAGCGGACAGATATACACCTAGCTAGAATAGTGTTCCAAAAAATCCAGAATGCACAAGTAGCACAAACGTCGAAAATCATGAACAAATAAGCACTTGATACTGGGTCCACTGTATTTCCTACTTTGCGTTTATTTCCCTTTCGGAATTTTAGATACGTATTAAACATTCGGTCGCTGGCGAGCGAGGAGGGCACAGATTGCTTTTTATACGCCACGCGAAAATCGCTTTTTTCTCTACGCCGCTGGCGGAGATGGAGATGATGATGCAGACCTAAAATAAAAAGTAGGTACCTACGTCCATGCCCTGCTAGATTCTTATTTTGATATGCAACATGTCCGGGTGGATAGTCATGCTATCCACGAAACGACGCCGCCTTTGACCTTGGTCGCGAAAGTAGCATTTTCTTCTTCAGTCTTCTTGTATTTTCTTCCAATTTTGTAATTGGTCGGACTGTCGTACACTAATATTTTATTTTTTCACATATTTATTATATATTTACTATTATTTCCTGTTAAAAAAGTTATATTTTATTAAGCCCTAATGGTCTAGGCTAACATGAATAAACACAATGACATTGACAGTTGACAGCGCGGGAATCGTTCAACGTAGGAGTTATGTTCATAAATCAGATACATATTTTTAATTTTGGCTTTGCCTCTCTGTAACATTCATGGAACAGGCTACATGATAAAGCACGTACTACAAGTTAAAATTATCATTGAAGAAGTTTGTGCAGCGTAATAATAATCTAAATGAATTGACTACAGTCAACCATAATCTGCGGGCCCCTTAAACGGGCAACAATGGTCGCGTGTTGATTTCTTTTGTACTACATTTTTGTTGTACCAATTTTCATTAATTAATTATTTAGGTTTTATAGTAAAAAAAGTATTTTAGATGACTCGTACAAAAAGTATTGTATACAATAGTGACATAATTGGAAATTAAACGAACTTACCTGTAAGTGAAGTTCATTTCAATTATATTAGCTGCACAAACTTCGAAATGATATATAACTATGTAGTACGCGCTTATCATTTTAGCCTATTCCATGAATGTTACAGAGAGGCAAAGCCAAAATTAAAAATATGTATCTGATTTATGAACGTAACTCCTACGTTGAACGGTTCCCGCGCTGTCAACTGTCAATGTCATTTAGTTTAGAGTAACAAGCCAAGACATAACACTTTCACTGCCAGTAGCCCGCTAGGGTTCTCTATTCTTAGGTACTTATCGCTACAAAGCGGAAAAAACATATAGTATCCGCTATGCTTGTAGCTCACGCTGGCAGTGAATATGCCAATAGATGGAACAACTTGGCCCCCAATTCAGCAAAGCCAATATTACCATAACTTTGACAGGGATTATAGGTACACGAATCCCTGGTTGTCTCAGGACAACGTGGGTACTGGGTGGGATGGGTTATCATTTCGAAGTTTGTGCAGCTAATATAATTGAAATGAACTTCACTTACAGGTAAGTTCGTTTAATTTCCAATTATTATTACGCTGCACAAACTTCTTCAATGATATATAACTATGTAGATGTTTAGAGATAAGTATTCAAAGTTTGTTTTGGCTTTGTATTATAACAATGAAATCGTTGATTAACAATGATTTATTATTTCATTTTAAATTGGGTACCTTTTTAGTTATCTGTAACTATTTCCAAAATATAGGTAGGTATGTATATTTAGTTTACAACATTATTTAGAGATCTAGTGATATCATTTCATCAAACTGTCTATCGTATAGTATATAGATAGTTGAAACAAAAATAATTTGATCCTTATTTAGTAATAGGTAAGTATTTTCATTTATACCACCAAATACCACATAAAAACTTAATTATTATAGGAATATCAAAGAAATCAAAGGATAGCATGAGATGCAATTATTGGCGAATACAACAACTAAGTATAAGCAACTCTTGGCAGTGTGTTGCTGGTTACACCTTTAAGTAACACTTATTTTCTCATTTATCATAGTAAGGATTTACCAAAATTATTGGATGGAACCATGATTATGAAATTGAGAAATATCATTAAGTACAAGAATCACTCCACCTTGATGTTTTTCTTCCACTAATATTAACTCCTAAACGATTTACGGTTGACACCAACACATAACAGGTTAAATAGGTGGTGAAAATAAAAATAAATCTTTTAAGAATTGACTTAATCCCTCTACAAATCGTTTGGGAAGTGATTTTTTCATGATTTTGAGGGCAATAAATAATCACTAACAAGTTAATAACTACCATCACGAATATTATTGTTCATTATTTATATATAGGTAATCAATGTTTTACACCTCATTCAATTTAAAATTAGTGTTTTCCCTGAAAAAAATAATGCTATGGATAGCATGGGTTGCTGAAATTTATCAATCAGAATAACAGTAAAGTTTGATGTTTTATCAAGGACAGGGTTTTGCACGTTGTGTACAATCACAACAGCTAATAAAAGTGATAAAGTAATTTCTTACTTTTTCTTAATACTGTAATGAATAATTTTCATTAGTTGGTGACATTGTTAATCAATAATTTAAGACCGATTAAGGGTACTAGGTCACACTTTAAGGTTGAGTTTTGTGTAATCGAAAAAACGTTCTTCATAAAGTGTTCAATTCTATCATTTGAGGAGAGCCTATTCTCCAATAAAAGCACAAGAGCAGATTTACAATTATTTACACATCTATACCTAGCTCCCTCATTACATAAGTAATGCTATTAAAACGGCAAGCACTTCTGAAACAGATGCCATAAAATAATTAATGTAATTATTTTTACATAACATACACCAGTATTTCAAGTGTGTGTGTGTGTGTGTGTGCTTGACGGTGTAGGGCGCAAGGGATTACACTGTACTGTACTCCTTTCTCCTCTTCCTCTTCTCCTTCAGTGATGGCTGATGGCACTTCCTGGATAACACTAGGGTAACCAGGATAAAACGCTGTTGAAACTTGAAACCAGTTAATAAAATATGCTTTTATATATGAGAGCTGGGGCGCAAATCTATACAATTATATGTAAGTACATAGGTATGCATATAAATATTTCGTAAACTGAGTAGTTACAATGACCGTGCCTTGATGCCTTCTACTTTTCCTAAATTTTAATACCTTAGATTTCGTTTCAGTTGGAAGGAAAACATAGATAAAATATTTTTTGCAAAAGCATCTAAGTACTTATGTAGAAAAAACATCTGGGTTACTTCACCAGGATATTTGTATAATATCCAATAACTCGGTAGGTATATGGATTTCCAAAATGTTGTAAGAAATTTCAAATTTAATTTTCGTTAAATCTGAAATCTTACATTATTTTCTCTCAATCAGCTTATGACACTTGAAGCACATATAGCATTTAAGTAGAATATTGTAATGTCTCTTTTCACACCACTGCTAATGTTCCTAGACATAAAAATACTGTATTTCATTTCACCGGTTTATAAATAATTGCGATAGCTGTGTTGTCTTCTCTCAGATGTATCTCAGTGTGGTAAACCGGAAAAGAGGGTCTTTAAACATAAACAAGACCACCATAACCTGAACAAAATTAATGTACCTAATGCATTCTATTAGGCTCATTTAATAATTTCCACACGGGTGTAAGTGTTACTGTAAGTAATTAAATATCTGCAAAAAATATATATTTATAACCCTTTATTTTAATTAGCCATCAATATACGAAATTCAGTATAGGTACTTTTATCTATTCAGCTCTTTAAATACACACATAACCATATTCATTGGCCAAACTTGTAGCTATAGGTACAACAACCCATTTATATGAGCAAAGTTCATTAAAACTAATAACAATGCGACCAATATATAAAGGACTTTATCTGTTGTTTAAGTTTGTATTTGTCCTTATCGGCTAAAGAAATAATTCTAGTATTACCCAGCTTTCTGAGGTAAGTACTAAGGAGCTAGTTTCATTTGATTATAGCTGCATATAGGTAATGGTATCAAGACTAATTAAGTGTATTTTGTATATGTATGCACCTACATAGTATAAAAAACATTTATAATAATGAGCTTCAACAATAGATATATAATCTAAACAATTGCTCATTATGTGACCTCTAGATCTTAGACACTTCATGAAAGGTCTGACACATATCGACACCTAGTCTAATAGTCTAATAATTGGACTTATGTTGTCATTACTTCATTAGTTTCATAACAGTTCCAATTCCCTGTTGACAACCTGTCAGATCCCACGGCTCAGATTTGAGCCAGAACGCTTATGGGTGACGTCACACCTGGGAGTTGACGGGTTAAACTGCTTAGTTGCAATAAATTGACTTCTTAAATATATAGGTATCTGTATTTATTTCTCTTAGGATTTGGTAGAGAAAATATTAAAGTCAATATTAAACTGTATAAAGTGTACATTATTTTATAAGAACATCATAGGCATATACACACAGTATATATCACAGTCACATAGTTTTCTAGTATTTGACTATCAATTTCACAGAATTGATCATATTTCGGAATTGTAACCTTCGGTATTGGCACTGACAAAAATTTAATTTTGTATGACAAAATCCTTGTAAATATTGAATATGATGTCACTGCAATTAAAGAAGTGTATTTAAATAAACCACAGCTTTTGAGAATTTGTTCTAAATGAACACAGGCTGTTGTAATGTCACTTGAGTGCGACCACATTGTGACTGCAGAGAGGAAAGTGTTGCTCCGCTTCTTTATCGCTGCTTTTGACCAGGGTTTTTGTATGTTGTAATGTTAAATGAATACTTTATTATATGAAACAAATACAAGTAACAGCAAAACATACATTGGAAAATATGATTGATAATTGAGCCCTTGAAGTTGAAGTACCGGGCCGTAAGCCATTCGTTTTTCTGCTAGATTTTCTTATAATATCACTTGTCGACAGCATGTTTAAAAATAAAATAAAAAATCTCTAATGCCATTTATTGTGCTTTAGTATTTAAAGGACCACTGCCTTAGCGAAGATTCTCAGTGATGATAATCACACAAAAGACGGTCAGTCACTTAAAAGCGACACCAGCTTGTCATAGCCGGTTTCAGCACAAAATTGATTGAGAGCTAAATCATCACAGTTAGCAAACAAATACTTAGCCTTGTTCCTTACTGACAAGCATCTCACCAATAGAGCACCAATAAAATTTTTACAGCGCAGATTATTTTGCATAATCTTGTTTGGGTCATACTGGTTTTGTAATGTTCTTAATTGTACATCTGAAAACAAACAACGAGGTTGTCCTATTAGGATTTTTCCATATCCAAATTTCTGGTGCCTCCGTCCCATGATGTCAAGATTTACTCGCTTAATTCCTTGCTTGCTGAAATAAGAATAAATGTTTTAATTCACCTACTTGAAGTCATAGTACATACCAAGAGACGGCCTAATTTTGCATACCACATTGATTAACTCATGGGGTTAAGAGCCGTGTCTAGTCTACAAAACCCAGTTCTAGCAAGACTTGTGGCCTTCCACTGCCATTGGCAGGTAGGATATGAGCCATATCTCAGTGCTGTTAGTAAGGAATAAGTGACAACACCACAATGCCCCAAAGATACTGGCATTGAATGCACCTAGTATTAGTATGTGAAAGCCAAGTCCAAATATCATCAGAGATACCTAGGTTAGTACTCCAAAAAGCTTAGTATAGCTATTTTGCAAACAGATGCACCTAGAATAGTGCTCCAGAATGCAGTGCACAGCTCAGTCACCATGTGCAGTTAGCAGACAGACACACCTATAATAGTGGCCCAGAATGCACAGTGCACAGCACAACCACCGTGTGCAGGTAGCAGACAGATGCACCTAGAATAGTGCTCCAGAATGCACAGTGCACAGCACAACCACCGTGTGCGGTTAGCAGACAGATGCACCTAGAATAGTGCTCCAGAATGCACAGTGCACAGCACAACCACCGTGTGCAGTTAGCAGACAGATGCACCTAGAATAGTGCTCCAGAATGCAGTGCACAGCTCAGTCACCATGTGCAGTTAGCGGACAGATATACACCTAGCTAGAATAGTGTTCCAAAAAATCCAGAATGCACAGGTTAGCACAAACGTCGAAAATCATGAACAAATATTTCTTACCTTGCGTTTATTTTCTTTCGGAATTTTAGATATGTACATTCGGTCGCTGGCGAGCGAGGAGGGCACAGATTGCTTTTTATACGCCACGCGAAAATCGCTTTTTTCTCTACGCCGCTGGCGGAGATGGAGATGATGATGCTGCTAGATTCTTATTTTGATATGCAACATGTCCGGGTGGATAGTCATGCTATCCACGAAACGACGCCGCCTTTGACCTTGGTCGCGAAAGTAGCATTTTCTTCTTCAATCTTCTTGTATTTTCTTCCAATTTTGTAATTGGTCGGACTGTCGTACACTAATATTTTATTTTTTCACATATTTATTATATATTTACTATTATTTCCTATTAAAAAAGTTATATTTTATTAAGCCCTAATGGTCTAGGCTAACATGAATAAACACAATGACATTGACAGTTGACAGCGCGGGAACCGTTCAACGTAGGAGTTACGTTCATAAATCAGATACATATTTTTAATTTTGGCTTTGCCTCTCTGTAACATTCATGGAATAGGCTAAAATGATAAGCGCGTACTACATAGTTATATATCATTGAAGAAGTTTGTGCAGCGTAATAATAATTCACATATTCAGAAAGCATTTCAATCTCGTACCTCACTTAAGCTTTGGTTTCCTCCGATAGCGGTGCCGTCATATAGCGGCCGTCTCCATACAAATACTACGACATCCATATTTAGCCGTATTATTTAGTTATTTTTTTAACATGGTATTCAGAGTCAGCCGGACAAATCCGGCCCAGTTTCTCTCTCTTAATTGACAAAATATTTCGTATTATTTAGTATGGAGACGGCCGCTATATGACGGCACCGCTATCCTAGGAAAACCGATCTTTAGGAAACTCAGCAAGCTTCGTTGCCGAAACACAGTACTCGAGAGAACTGGCCGCGTAGCCAACATGCCAATCGCTTACACTTCGTAGCGATCGAAACGCAACTGTCACTGTCGCAGAAGAGTGATAGAGAGACACAAAGCGATTCGATGGCGAACGATAGCGATTGTCACCTTGGCTATCATGATTGTATAAAATACAAATTTTCGGGAGTTACACCTATTTTGTAAGCTCGCGGAATAATATGTAGTGTATGTGCGGACAGAGAAGAGTCGTAGAATGTATGGGACCCAAATTGACCCAATACATTCCACGACTCTTCTCTTTCCGAAGACTAACTTTTTTTTTATACCACATCGGTGGCAAACAAGCATACTTACGGTTTAACGTAAGTTTCTAACCTAATAACATTCGTATGGTCTCCTGGCCGTGTAGCCAAGATGCCAATCGCTTACGCTGCGTTATGCGTAGCGATCGAAACGCAACTGTCACTGTCGCACTAATATGGAAGAGTGATAAAGAGACACAAAGCGTTTCGTTGTCGAAGCGATAGCGATTGTCACCTTGGCTAGGCCGGTTGAGCCTTCGCCCACTGTACTCGATCCAGAAAGCAGGCTGTAGCAGCTGGAACACCTGTAACGTTATACGTACTTACATCTGGAATATCTGGATAGTACCTATCCTGGCGCCTTCGCCCGCTGCACTCGATCCAGAAAGCAGGCTGTAACGCCTGGAAATGTCAACAGCTGGAACACCTGCAACGTTATACGTACATCTGGATAGTATCCTGCGTTTCCCCCACTGTACTTGATCCAGAAAGCAGGCTGTACCAGCTGGAAACATCTACAGCTGGAACACCTGCAACGTTACACGTACATCTGGATGGTGTCCTGCGCCTTCGCCCGCTGCACTCGGTCCAGAAAGCAGGCTGTGACAGCTGGAAATGCCGTCCACCAGCTGCGATAATCACGTCGCAGGGACACCACCACCTGTTTACATAAAAATAACCTTAAAACCTCTTAAGTTTTTTTTATATCAGGCAAACAGGCATACGGTCCCCCTGATGGTAAGCAGTCACCGTAGCCTAGGGGCTGTTCATAAATTACGTCATCTATTTTTGACGATTTTTGACGCCCCCCCCGTCCCTAAAATCATCCAAAAATCATGCTTCGAATGACCCCGTTTCCTCCTACGTCATGCTACCATCATCCGATGTCCAGACCCCCTTCCCCCTAATTTGAAATGACGTAATAGACAGGCTGTCACCGGCTCGGAGTTGTATCTCGACAGCTGCCGAAGCGCGCAGTACACCGCACCGAGAAACGCCGCGCACGTCACGATGAACCATAACAGCCTGGAAAATATATAGTAGATATAGATAAACAGAGCATTGAACTAATATGCGACGTTATCTATGAAAAGGGACCTCATTATCGATTGCGTTAGCGGTAAGAGCGTGCGACTTGCAATCCGGAGGTCGCGGGTTCGAACCCCGGCTCGTACCAATGAGTTTTTCGGAACTTATGTACGAAATATCATTTGATATTTACCAGTCGCTTTTCGGTGAAGGAAAACATCGTGAGGAAACCGGACAAATCCCAATACGGGCCTAGTTTACCCTCTGGGTTGGAAGGTCAGATGGCAGTCGCTTTCGTAAAAACTAGTGCCCACGCCAGTTACTGGGATTAGTTGCCAAGCGGACCCGCTCCCATGAGCCGTGGCAAAAATGCCGGGACAACGCGAGGAAGATGATGATTATCGATTGCGCTTACGCCATTATTAACGATGCTCCGATATAAATACAATGCCGTGCGGCGTAAGCGCCATCGACAATAAGGTCCCTTTTCATAGATAATGCCCCATATTACTAACGTATAGAATCCATAAGAATTTTAACGTTAAAATTCCAACAAGGGCAGAATGGACCGAAGGTCTTGAAGCACCAATCCCTGATGAAAACGACATCATATGGTACACAGATGGGTCTAAGACAGAATCTGGTACGGGAGCAGGCATTTATGCAAATGACTTTAGTAGTAGTATAAGCATGGGCAATTACGCCACTGTCTTCCAAGCTGAGACTTTCGCTATAATTGCCTGCGTGCATGAGAATATAGTTAGGCAAACCCAAGGGAAGAATATCTATATACTCAGCGACAGTCAGGCGGCACTCAAAGCGCTTGAATCGCACAGAGTGGACTCTAGACTGGTATATAATGGCGTCCAAGCTCTGAACCAGCTTGGAAGGCAAAACAGAGTGCAACTGGTATGGATCCCAGGGCACGAGGGATTCATAGGCAATGAAAATGCAGATGAACTTGCCAGAACCGGATCTGAAAGTAACTTTATAGGTCCGGAACCATTCGTGGGGCTCTCACAGGGAACCATCACAACGGCTATTAAAGACCATGCCAAGACCAAACATCAGGAAGAATGGAACAGTCTGACGGGTCTAAAGCATGCAAAGCTCTTCATGCAAGGAGTAGACTCCGGCTGGAGCAAAAAGCTTTGGAAACTTAGCAAAAGACAACTCCAAATCATAACGGGGGTGTTCACTGGCCATTACGGGGTCAAGGGAATTCTGACCAAGATGGGACATTCTGACAACACCGATTGTCGTATGTGTGGCGAAGAGGAAGAGACAGTGAAACACTTAATGTGTGAATGTCACGCCCTAGCCAGACAAAGAATGAAGGACTTTGGAGCAGGATATCTGGAACCAAAGGACTTTAAAACGCTACCCATGAGCTCCATCATCCGACACATGGATATGGTGGGAAAAGCTCTTGAGTAGCTGACGGATCTTCTCCAGGGGGTAATTGCACAAAAGATCCCTATGGGTCGAAGTGTATCCGTAAGGGCCCCCGAAAATAATAAGATAAGATAAGAACGTATAGAACCGGCACAGAAACCAGCATTTTGCGCCATGAGTTGCTGCCATTTTGGCATCAAACCATAGAAGCGGAACGTGAATCTCGCGACCTAAACGCGTAAGCGCCATGAATTTAACGGCGCTTACGACGTTTTGGTCGCGTGGTACAGGTTGCGAATGCGACAATTAGTATGGGTTCTCTATAGTAATAATAACTCAATAACTGTGAGGATCTACCGTGAATACGTAAGTTATTATTACATTAGAATTAGCATACCTAGACTCTAGAAGTATTGACAATTCTGTCGAGACTAGTTATTTTTTTAGACCAAGATAAGTCTGCAACATTTTGATAGCACACGCAGTGCAAATGTTATTTTAAACGTCACAAATGACGTAGAAATAACACTTGCACTGCGTGTGCTATCAAAATCGTTGTAGACTTATCTTGATCTAACTCTAGATTTCTTAGACTATGAGAAACCTTAAAAAAGACCGAATAAAACTGGCCTCTTTGAAAAACCTAAACCAAAACTGTCACTCAAAGAGAATATTACGTCTGTCACTTAAATTCCCGTGTCCGTCAATATGGTTTCCAAGAAAATAATATAAAAAATTCAGTTACCTCTCCACCCAGTGAAATTGCTCGGAAACAGTATGCTTCAATCCATGTAACGTTGTCTCCCGACAGAACTTCACATAAGTTCTAGCGGAAAAAATGGACGCCATAAAAGATTTCGCACGTGATAGACAAGTCAATTTTGTGGTGAGTTTATTCCTTTTTGTTTTTCTTCTTTTAGGCGCCATTCTGCTGAAAGAGACGAGCCAATAAACGTATAAGTACACTATTGTTTCCACTGGAACTCGCGCGCGAGGTCTTTTGAGGTGCGTAAATATGACATTCATAGACTTATATGCTTTTATTTTCAAATTCTTCTAACTACTAAACTAAACAAAAAATGACTAAAACCCGCTCTGAAGCCCCCTCCAGACTATGCGCGTGAATCGCGGGCGAAGCCCTGAATACGAGTGTGGAGTCGATTTCACTGTCAGCGAAAATCGACTCCACACTCGCGTTCGCGGCTTCGCGCCGCGATTCGCTCATGAGTGTGGAGGGGGCATGACCATGCCACGTCCAAAGGTCCCCATCACACTAGCAGCGTTACCCCGCTGTATGGCGACGGAGACCAGTTGGACAAGCCATGACGGGGGTTATTCCCCTTCTCCCTGACCTGAGGCGCTTGCCAAGCTCTCTGAAGAGCTCACGCGAAAGATTTAATAAGTATTATGTTTACCGGCAGGATCATGTCCGGTCCCTTTCTTTAGGGCGACTCTCTTTAAACTTTCAACGACGTTTAATGGCCAAAATTTAACACGTTGGCTGCCCACCATACTACACCTACAGTATTGGACCTACGCCCAATTGAAATTTAAGTGAGATTTTGATCATTGATGGCAGCCAACTTATTAAAGAGAATCCACAGGAGAAAGAGACAAAACATGTTTTTGCTCTAAATACTTGGAACGTAACTAAATCGTACACGAACGACGAACGTATTCGTGCTTGGAACGTAAAATGCTCTAGTGCAGAAACGTATAGAATCCTTTTCTGCACACTTTTTAGAACAACAATGACTCTCTTTCAGAGCATGAGAAATGAAAAAATATATAAATAGGCACATCACTGGAATAATTTGAAACCACGCCTTATTACTTACATTTTAAATAGGATTTGGACAGTGTTTTCTGCTTAACTGTAAGTATGTAAGTACTCGTATATACAATACACACAGATTCTGTAAAAATATTATTTGTAATGTACCTTCAACTTTAATAGTATTTGATTGAATGTACAGTCGGTAGCAACACGTGAAATAGTTTTTGGTTTTTGCCTATCCTTCAGAAAAGGCGTCCATATAGGCTACGGTGACTGGTGAGGCATCAGGCGGGCCGTATGCTTGTTTGCCACTGATATTGACATGGTATTTGAAAAAAGGAATTTTCGGATGGCCAAATTGCAACGCGAACGAATGAACTCTGAAAAGTTAAACATACTTATTGGTACTTTTGTTTCACAGTTTATCCCTTAATTACATTGCTGAGGGCCTACCGCGAACCACGTTCGAAATGCTACCTCCCTGTCACACTTACGTACGAATTTACACGTGCGACAGAGAGGCAACACGTCGAACGTGGTTCGCGGTAGCCCCTCTGTTTTTTTCTATTTATAGGTATTACTTGACACTTAACTCTTAAAAACTGTACCTACGTGTTGTTGGGCGTTTTTTTTAAGTTGTCCCCTACACTTTTTTTTCAAATTTGGGATTTTTTATGTTATTTCTACTCAGAATCACGAGCTCTTTCTATCCTAATAGGAGAAAAAAAGTGTCCCAAAATTTCCATACATTTTTCGATCTTTCCATTCCGCGACCGCCATCAGTGCCGGATTAACCAATAAGCAAAACAAACACGTGCTTAGGGCACCACGTCTAGGGGGGCACCAAAAACGTAGGCAAAAAAACGCACAGGCTGCATTAGCATTGCAGTCTTAGTGGAGTACCTATGTACCTACAATATGAAACTTTTATACGTACGTGTAGAAGGTAGAAGTACCCATCTAATAACGAAGGGTCGTAGGAGTAGAGAGTGAGAGCAGGTAAGAACGTCTTCATCGTAGGCATTTGATTTGACCATACACGGAGGCCCTCAAGCTCATGGCCAAAAGATCTTGCCGTCGGGCTTGCGGCCAGCTGATTTTTTCGACATAGATTACCGATTATATAGCGAATTTTGCTCTCTTGCACGCCAGATTTGTTGACCAGGCCGAGTTGCTGCATGGCTGCGATCCTGCGACCGGCAGAAAGCCCAGCTGCTAGAGAGGAAAGCTTGGATTTGGATCAAGCCCAAGTGTAATTGAGGCAGAAAATCGACTTTGGCGTGAGGTGGAAGGCCTAGCATAAGACATAACGCCGAACTGCAAAAGAGTGGCTTGAAAACGAATCTATAATCTATGTAATCACGATTCTCCTATTGCTCGCTCTTTGGCATCACTCGAAAGCGCAGATTGATAGGATGCTTTTAGTTTTTTGCTTTCGCGGGGCCCCTTATAACACTTTGTCAATTTTATTAGGGCCACCCCACATCTAGCGTCTTTCGAGCGTCGGCGTCTCGTCGGCGTCTACAACTCTATGGCCCTGCTCGACGCGACGTCGACGCAACTGCGCAGCGACGTCATTTTCCATAGCGCTCACCGACGCCGACGCTCGAAAGACGCCAGATGTGGGGTGGCCCTAAAAATGTACAATTGCGTTTTTTTTTATCGAAAAAATTTCGCGCTCGCTACGCTCGCATTTTCAATATCATTTTAAAGGTTACTAGCGACCCGCCCCGGATTCGCACGAGTTAACAAATATACATAAACCTTCCTCTTGTCTCCCTCCATCAAAATCCGTTGCGTAGTTTTAAAGATCTAAGCATACATAGGGACAGACAGACAGCGGGAATTTATACTATGTAGTGCAGCCAACTTTGACTTTTGAGAGGGGTGACATTCGGATGGCGACTGCAGCAGCATTCCTGTTGCAAAGTTACTGCTGCAGCACTCTGTCAATTTCCGTGATAAAATGATGTGACGGATTGAAAATGACCGTCACTCAATTTACCAAGAAAATTCAATGTAATCTTGATGACCCTAGGGAGAGGGGGCACCATTGTCTAAAAATGCTCAGGGCACCAAAATATCTTAATCCGGCACTGACCGCCATACAAAGTCTATGAAAAATGGTGACGGAATGGAAATAAAAACCGTAGGACACTGTTTTTCTCCTATTAGGATAGAAAGAGCTCGTGATTCAGAGTAGAAATAACATAAAAAATCCCAAATTTGAAAAAAAAGTGTAGAGGACCACTTAACGCCCTGTTACGCCTAACCCGCTTTAAATGCTTAGTTAAGTTAGTTATGATGGTTAAGGCCGGTTGGAGTGGCCCCCCATCGGGTAATTATCAGCACCTGATATAGAACACAATTAAGTATGTAAGATTATCGTACGAGGGGTGTTCAAAATATTCTCGGTATGAGAATGAAAACAAACAAGTACGAAAAGTTTGATATTTTTATTTTTCAATATACTCCCCCCCTATGTTCATACACTTAAAAGATCGATCAATTATTTTTTTTAATCCCTCGTAAAAATCTTTTTTATCTTTCGTGTAAAAATGCTCCTCCACTGCCGCCTTCAATGCTTCATCGTCAGAAAATTTATTTCCACGCAGATCCTTTTTAAGATTGGGGAGCAAAAAGAAGTCGCTGGGGGCTAAGTCCGGACTATACGGTGGGTGAGTAACAGTTTTAAACCCACATTCAACAATAGCTGCCTTGGCAATATGAGCAGTATGGACGGGGGCGTTGTCATGCAGAAGCAGAATACCTTTGGTTAACTTTCCTCGCCTCTTTTCTTTAATTACATCCTTTAATTGACGTAGAATGTTAGCGTAGTACTGTCCTGTGATATTTACACCTTTTTCTTTATAATCGATTAGTAATACTCCTTCACAATCCCAAAATATCGTGGCCATGACCTTACCAGCTGAAGGGATGACCTTGAACTTCTTGGGATGAGCTGAACCCTTAATGTGCCACTGCATGGACTCTTGTTTACTCTCTGGGTCATAATGATGAACCCAGGTTTCATCTCCAGTAACTATTCTTTGCAGCACCTCATCAGGATTTTCACCGCACAGGTCAATAAAATCGGAACAACAAGCTACACGCATGTCTTTTTGAAGCCGAGTCAGCATTCGCGGAACCCATCTTGCACTTACTTTTGACATATTAAGATGGTCATGTATAATATCATGTACGGTACCAATAGAGAGATTGGTTACTTGTGCTATAGATTTTACCTTCACTCGACCATCTTCCAATATAAGTTTTTCCACTTTATCAATATTTTCTTGTGAAGTAGCTACTACAGGCCGGCCAGGTCTAGGGTCATCTTCAATACTCTCCCTTCCGCGTTTAAACTCGCTTGACCACTTTTGAATGGTAGATAAAGAAGGAGCAGACTCACGGTAAACACAATCCATTTCCTCTTTTATGGTTTTTTGATTTTTACCCTGTTTTGTCAAGAATTTTATCACGCATCGATGTTCTAATTTAGTTAACATTGTCAATTCGCACAGGATGTTCATGTTTGTTCAGCAATTGCAGAAAAACAAAAGACTATCTCGGTTCGAATTATACTTTTTTTTAATGTCAATGAATAAACCTTAGCGGCCAGTAACGAAAGAAATTTTAGAAGAGGTCGTAAGATATCAATACCGAGAATATTTTGAACGCCCCTCGTAAGTGTTCTACGTTATAACGTGATCGTACTTTTCTCAGGAAAGAAAAGGGCGCACTTGCCCCATTGTGCCTCTTGCCCTAACCACAAAATAAATAGTAGGTACTTACAGAAGATTCGGTCTCTAACAAAGCGCGTCTCTTACGACAGATATGACCGCTAGGTGGCGCAAGCGCGAGCAGGCATCCGTTCCGTAGCGTTGAGGTTGCGTGGCAACTATGGCTATTACAGACACCAAATTTGGTGTGGGCCGCATGTACTTGTAGGTTGTAGCGACGCGACGTAATCGCGAAGTGAGCCACGCCTGCCCTCACAAACCTTATTCTTCTGTTGACTGTACCTCAATTAAGGTCATTAACTAGGCGCCATTCCTAAACGTATCTTAATTCGTGATCTAATTTTGATTGTGGTTTCATTCTTTTCTAATGGATTCCATTAGTAGTTAATTACTTGCTGTAATTTAGAATAGGCCACGTTATTTGAGTTATATTGTGATAGTTACCTATTATAGAAAAACTTTATTATTGTGGTAAAAAAGCACACGAGTGTTTGTACGGTACCGGTATTGTATTAAAACGGTACCGTTTCATTCCTTCAGAGTCACAGTTTAAGTTATTCTCTCATTTTAAAACATCCTGAAATAAATTTAACTATAGCGACCCGCCCGGCTTCGTACGAGTAACAGAAAACCAATCGACACAATTCTAAAAGCCGAGCAAAGCTCGGTCTTCCAGATATTAAAGAGTTTAATCGGTGACTCTGTTGAGCTGACCGCTAGATATATAGATTTTTAACAGAGTTCCTATAGCTAATTAGCCACTCGGATCCTGTCTCCATTATCAGAATCAGCTCGATGGTACCATAATATTGCATTGTAATTTTTTTTAAAGAACAGATGATAAAATAATTTTTAAGAAAAAAAAACCGACTTCTATGCGGCCCGGTGAAAGATTATTGTAGATGGTGCGCTATGTAGAAAAGGAGGTAAAACCACCCACTTTTCTAGTAGCATTTCGTTTCTGTAAGGCTCGCAGTTCTAACCTAACCTAACCCACTTTTGTTTGGTTCTGTGAGGATAGCAGTTCAAACCTAACCTAACCCACTTAACGGCGCATGCGGTGCGGTGTACGGGGGTTTGAGCGGGAGGGGTTTGGCCTCATCATACTTTATACCTACTTTTTATGGTAGGTAATCATAGTAGTTTGTTTAGTTTAGGTATCATAGTGGTTTTCCGGGTCAAGGTCCGGGTCTGTGTCCGAGTCCGGGTCTGGGTCCGAACCGGATCCGGGTACGAGGCCGGATCTGGATCCGAGTCCGGGTCCCAGTCCAAGTCAAAGTCGAAATTCGAAATCACCAAACATGTACTATGCGTCGTTGAAGAGTTCTGTTCTGATCATCATCAGCAGTTCCAGTTCATCAAATGCGACAGTTTTTAATGTTAATGCTATTTTATGATGAAAATACAGAAAATTATATACGTGTGCCTTTAAGATTTGAGGAGTTCCCTCGATTTCTCATGGATCCCATGTTCAGAACTTGAGCTTGACATAAATATGGCTTAAAAACCTAACTTGCTTAACAAACATAACGAAAAGGAAAAATCGCCAAACGCGAGCTATGCGTCGTTAAAGAGTTCCGTTCTGGTCATCATCAGCAGTTACACTTCCTCAAATGTTACTTTTTAAATGTATATGCTTGATTTTTTGATTAAAACACAACAATCACTATATGTATGCCTTTAAAATTTGAGGAGTTCCCTCGATTCCTTGTGGATCTCATCATCAGAACTCGAGCTTGACAGAAATGTGGCTTAAAAACTAAACTTGCTTAACAAACATAACGAAGAGGACAAATCGCCAAACGTGAACTATGGGTCGTTGAAGAGTTCTGTTCTGATCATCATCAGCAGTTCCACTTCATCAAATGCGACAGTTTTTAATAAAAATGCTTGATTTTCTGATGAAAATACAAAAATCTCTATACGCACGCCTTTAAGATTTGAGGAGTTCCCTCGATTCCTCATGGATCCCATCATCAGAACTCGAGCTTGACAAAAATGTGGCTTAAAAACTTAACTTGCTTAACAAACATAACGAAGAGGACAAATCGCCAAACGTGAACTATGCGTCGTTGAAGAGTTCCGTTCTGATCATCATCAGCAGTTCCACTTCATCAAATGTCACGTTTCTGAATGTATATGCTTGATTTGTTGATAAAAACACAAAAATCACTATATGTATGCCTTTAAGATTTGAGGAGTTCCCTCGATTCCTCATGGATCCCATCATCAGAACTGGGTTTTGACAAAAACGGGACCAATCTGTATGCATATACATACAATCAAAAAAAGAATTTTCAAAATCGGCCCAGTAATGACGGAGATATGGAGTAACAAACATAAAAAAAAAATAAAAAAAATAAAAAAAAATAAAAATAAAAAAAAACAACCGAATTGATTACCTCCTCCTTTTAGATTTGGAAGTCGGTTAATTAATACCTTAAAACTAAACCTTAAAACTTAAAGGGACTAAAAACTAAAATACTAGGTACTAAATATAAAACACCTCCCCCAAATCCCCTGCTTCTGGCATTGACCCCAGAATGCTGGCGGCGTTACCTCTCTGCACCGCCAGACTCAACCTCTGCGCAAAGAAGGAGCCCGCTCTGTGGTCCCCCGAGACACCTATCAAACGTTCCGACACCCTTACAAACATATGTAGTTACTTAGGTACAGTCGTCATCAGATATATCAGAGCGGTCAAGGCGCTCACAAATATCTGAACACGCCTCTATTGTCAAGGCGTTAGAGTGTGTGTTCAGATTTGTGAAAACCTTGGCCGCTCCGATATATCTGATGGCGACTGTATATTGCAAGTTATTAAAAAGCTTGTAAAATTGTTTTTGTTGTACAGCTGGCTGCGCTACTCCTCATCAGCTACTTCTTCTACCAGTTCGGAGGGAAGATCTTTGGCCAAGAGGACGATTTCAATAATATGTCCCGACGCAACGCGTCTAAATCACGCCTTCGCGCAACCTCAAGGTAAACTAAACGTCACTGAAGGTATTAGCAGGCGTGGCTCACTCCGCGATTTCGTCGCTTTGCTACAGGTAGCTAAAAGTACATCCGTTCCACACCAATTTTGGTGGCTAGCCATAAGCCGCGCGTGGCGCTGTCGCCACCTAGCGGTCATATCTGTGCTGATCGTAACAGACGCGTTTTGTTAGAGAGTGAGTCTTCTGTACCTAGTACTATTATTTATTCTGTGGTATTAGTTACAATCCTATAATAAAGTGGTTAAGTGGTTTTAACGGCCTCCGTAACCTAGTCGATAGTGACCCTGCCTACGAAGCTGGAGGTCCCGGGTTCGAATCCCGGTACCTAAGGGCATTTATTCGTGTGGTCATCACAAATATTTGTTCCTTAGTTATGGATGTTGTCTATGTATTTCAGTACCTACTTATATGCATCTATATATTATATATATCGCCGTCTAGTACCCACAACACAAGCCTCATTGAGCTTACCGTGGGACTAGGTCGATTTGTGTATGATTCTCCCATAATATTAGTGGTCCACTTAGTGCCTACAGTTGACTTTGAAATGAAATGCGTTAATTTGCTCAACATTATGTACGGATAAGATGGTAGAGTCAATATTATTATGTCCAGGTAATGTCAATACCTTATACTAGTAGGCATGCAAAATATGTGAACTTATTATGTTTCTTTATCAGATCTCGCAACAGATCCCAATCTCGCAGCCGCGCTAGCTCCCGCCGGCGCAGGGATTAATTGTCGCCACGACCATACAGTCCCGCAAGATTAGATGCTTCAGACCCACAGGTCTACCATGGTACAACCGCGTTATGACCAACACGCCGACATCGCCGCCGCATCTGTCGCTACGACTATACAGTCCCTCAAGATTAGATTCTTTAGACCCACGGGTCTACCATGGGGTATA
This sequence comes from Cydia amplana, assembly GCF_948474715.1. NCBI lineage: Eukaryota > Metazoa > Arthropoda > Insecta > Lepidoptera > Tortricidae > Cydia > Cydia amplana. Next base: position 1,491,226 of record NC_086093.1, on the reverse strand, counting down.
CGTAAATGGAACCGCGTTATATGACCAACGCGCCGACATCGCCGCCGCATCTGTCGCCATGACGATACAGTCCCTCTAGTTGCTTTCCCACAGATCGGATGGGTCTGCCACGGGCGTGCAGACCGAACACCTTGTTTAATACGACGGGTCTACCGAAAAGTTGCTTTTGACCATGGGTCTACAAATCAAACAATTTAAGGCTCCTACGAATAGGTACAGATGATTTAGCTAACAGGTCTACCAATCGAACTTCTTTATTAGAACATCACGCCAGCTACAGTCGCCAACGCGTCTGTAGTAAAGAACACTACGAATTGTGGCTATTGACCTTAGTCGTTTTTAATGGGGTTGGCCGGTCGAAGTATTTTACAGATGGCGCCAGCTTAGCTTGCCCTGTCAATCCCTAGAAATGTGTCAAATTCTTGCTTTTTTGGAGTTTTATCTTTATGGCCTGGACGCTAGCCTTTTAAGCCAATTCTCACATACCTAACAAAACTAGAGAAAGAGGCAAGCTATGATGGCGCCATCTATGCAAACCTTTGACAGTTGCCAACCCCATTTAGCATTACCAAAGTGCAAACTAACCTATCACTCTATCAGTTTATTCAAACTTTGTGTTCATTAAGTAGATCTTTAATCACAGAAATAACTTACACAACGCATTTTAAATTAAAACTTATATTTTAATAAATTAAAAATAAATACAATTAAATGAACTATGCATATTTTTTTTAACGATGTCGACTATTACCTGCCATGCTCAATATTTACAGAAAAGCCTAAATTTAAAGTCTGAGGGTCTACCGCGAAACACGAAAATCGTAATTTCGTTATCTCTGCCTCTCTAGATTATCGAACGAACGATTTCGAGTAGACCCAAGGATCCGCAAGTGTGTAAGGCCTGAGTGGACGCTCGAGTTGGGCGTGCAGCGGGGCGGGGCGTGCGGCGTGCATGTTAAACAAATGCAAGCGTATAGGAGCGGCCTTAGTGCACGCTGCTCACATCACGCGTGAGCCCACAGCCACGCTGCACGCCCCGTCGAACGCTCCGCTTCAGCGACCACTCAGGCCTTACACTGAGCCGTGACAAGATGGCGGACGGCGGTAGAGTCATGGCTAACTCGGTAGCGATTTTGATAGCACAAACTGTGCAAGTGTTATTTTAAACGTCAAACTTCTGTGAGAATGACGTTTAAAATGCACTGCACAGTCTGTGCTATCAAAATCGTTGCCAAGTTCGCTTGGTCTGACTAGGAAGTTGGACATGGCCCCGACGGAATGTCTAGTGTGTATGTAAGGTCCTTGATCTCAGAAGTCATCATCATCATCTTCACCGCTGTCGAACGTGTCGTGGCTCAGGGGCTCCACGTGGACGATGGCGGCTTGCGGGCAGCACACCTCCGCTGTCGCGCAGGGCCTGAAGACCAAACAAGTTTATCTTTAAAATAAATAATATGAACAATATGAGATCAGAGGGCCAACCGCCAACATCGAAAAATCGAGAAACAATCTCCCTGTCGCTTTAATGTAACCTTGCAAGACAATTTTCTTTCAAAGTCTTCTGGCACTCCCGGGGACGAATAGGAGACAAAGAGGTTAGTGGTCATCCATTGATTACGTCACACAATTTTTTACGTTTTTGTGAGCTCTCATACTTGGTCACATTTGGTAAACCCATCGTAAACCATAGAGTAACTTATACATACTGTGCCTTAAACAGTTTTAGAATAACAAGTTTTCACAGAGAATAAAATATGACATTGATACATCAAGGCGGTTTGTTTACCAAGGGCCTGCCGGGAAACGCGAAAATCTGAACTCGGCTATCTGTTCGAATATGCAAGAGTGATAGAGAGGTTAGATAACAAAATTTCGATTCTCTCGTTAGCGGTAGACCCTCAGATTGTGATGGATTGTGGTAGTGGCGCCCCCTACGCAGTTTCGCGTAATATTCGCTATTACGGTGATTAGTTAGGTTTTGTTTTGTGATAAAAAGAGGATATCAGTTGCATCCATCCTTTTATAAAAAGTACAATTGTCACATTAACGGCTCGGTCACGACATTGCGCGACTGGCGACGGCAGCGACCATAGGTTGGAGCGAGACACAGCGATGGGATTTTTCGTTACCACCTATGGTTGTCGCCGTCGCCGGTCGCGCAATGTCGTGGCCTTGCCGTGAGAGTATTAATTATAAATGTAATTGTAGAACGGACTTGATGAATTTTCGAAATATACATTTTTGTACCTATACTTTTGTATTATTTTATTTCCAAAAGGGTGGCCGTTCCGGGTGTGATTTTCTGATAAGGTTTAGATGTCTTGTATGCCACAAACTATTATGACTTAATCACTACATAGTATAAAACAAAGTCGCTTCACGCTGTCTGTCTGTCCTTATGTATGCTTAGATCTTTAAAATTACTCAACGGATTTTAATGCAGTTTTTTTTAATAGATAGAAAGAGGAAGGTTTATGTATAATTTGTTAACCCTTGGGAGGCCGAGGCTGGTCGCTAGTGTTGAATAAGTGATAGTCCAGTAATAAGTGCCACGCCACACTAGCGTCTTTTGAGCGTCGGCGTCTAGTCAGCGCTATAGAAAATGGCGTCGTTGCGTCAAGCAGCAGCCATAGAGTTGACTAGACGACGCTCAGGAGACGCTAGTGTGGGGTAGCCCTTAAAGTATTGGCCAGGGCCATGCAGGCCTTTGCCCAGCAGTGGGACGCTATGGGCTTCCAATAGGGTATTCTTCTACTAGTCAGTTTATTTTTAAGAACTGTCAAAACGATTTGCTAATATGAAATTTCTATGAAACATTATTAAACATTTCTACTTATCCGATTTATTAAATAGAACTTGTGTTTAACCTTTTCGACGCCGTGTCAAACACAAAAGCTGTCACGCTGACGCCACGTCACCGAAGTGTCAAAACTGAAATTGAACTTTATGCATATGTACGTAGGTCTATGTTGCTCTGTGGTCTGTGACCGACTAATCGGTCTTTGGCGCTGAACCTACGATGCGGATATATCGGTCATTGGCGTCCAAAAGGTTAAACACAGTCAAATACCCTATAGGACTTACCTGGTATAGTTATGTGGTGCGTATAGCGTGAGATCGATGGTTGACGTGCTGTAGTCGCAACTGTTCCGTTGCACGCACACACCCGACACGTTTCTGGCGGTGAGACATTCCTTGGCTGGTTCTGCTGAGGAATTAAATTAATTAATTAGTCTAAAAATACGGTTTTGACAAAAAAAGGTACAAGCTGTTATCGCTGACTGTACTTTTCTTTTCGCAGACAACTAATACTAATCGAGACAATTCTAACAACCCTAAACACAGTTAGTTTGCATAGTTTCATCACCAGACGTCGTAAATTTTATAGCGTTTCGGTGCAACGGAGTGGTGTTAACGGAATTGGTATAGATAATTCCAAATGAAATGGTGAATTAAGGTTAATCATCATCTTCCTCGCGTTGTCCCGGCATTTTGCCACGGCTCATGGGAGCCTGGGGTCCGCTTGGCACCTAATCCCAGTAATTGGCGTGGGCACTAGTTTTTACGAAAGCGACTGCCATCTGACCTTCAAACCCAGAGGGCAAACTAGGCCCGTATTGGGATTAGTCCGGTTTCCTCACGATGTTTTCCTTCACCGAAAAGTGACTGGTAAATATCAAATGATATTTCGTACATAAGTTCCGAAAAACTCATTGGTACGAGCCGGGTTTCGAACCCGCGACCTCCGGATTGCAAGGCGCACGCTCTTACCGCTAGGCCACTGGCCACCAGCCATAAGGTAAATTAAGGTTGATATTAACGCTAATTAATCATTAAGCTTGAAACTGTCTAATACCAAATCCGTTAACACCACTCCGTTGCACCGAAAATGCTATAAAATTTACGATGTCTGTTCATCTGGTTCATCACATACTTAGTCGACTACGAAATAACTCGCGTTTTGGTAAGAAAACTGATGTAGGTATGGAGTTACTAATCTTTCCTTACTTATCTAGACACGCGGCAGCGTGTCCAGCCAAGTTCAAAGAAAAAGGAACTGGCGACGCATCAACCGTGTGTAATATTACACGAACCATTTCGAGCTACTTTTGACCCCTTCACAACTTGAAACCTACTTAACCTACACATATGAAATTTGGCACATGTATTGAAGTCCCTTAGCTTGTACAAAATACAAAATTTCATAAACATAGCTCAAACAGTTATTGATAAATTAACGTTTAAAAACCGGCATTTTTGTGACTGACTGATATATAGATCAAAAACCTAACCCACTTCTAGATGACTTAGAAACTTGATATTTGGCATCGAGGTAGACTATTAGGTGCATATAGAGAGTGAAAAATCTGAAAACTGGAAATTATTGATATTTCGATGGAGAAAAAATTTAATACTTATAGACCAAAAACCTAACCCACTTCTAGATGACTTAGAAACTTGATATTTGGCATCAAGGTAGATTATTAGGTGCATATAGAGGGAGAAATCTGAAAACTGGAAATTATTGATATTTCGATGGAAAAAAAATAATTAATACTTATAGACCAAAAACCTAACCCACTTCTAGATGACAGAAACTTGATATTTGGCATCAAGGTAGACTATTAGGTGCATATAGAGGGAAAAATCTGAAAACTGGAAATTATTGATATTTCGATGGAAAAAAAATAATTAATACTTATAGACCAAAAACCTAATCCACTTCTAGATCACTTACAAACTTGATATTTGGCATGAAGGTAGACTATTAGGCGTATACAAAAGAAAAAATCTGAAAACTGAAACTTTTTGACAATTAACCGCGCGTTATGGAGGGTCTCCTTCTCAGCTTAGGCAAACTGCTTTCATGATGAATACTATAGTAATTTCTGTACAAAAAGTAATGATATCCCAACAAAAACATAAATGTGAAATGAGAGCCAAGTTCAATATTAAGAATACCTGTGTCGTTGTTGACTCGCCGACAAAAGAATTGAGATCTATATGGGCGCCAAGTTCTGTGCTGTGTAGAAAATCCTGAAATTATAAAGGATTTGTCTTGGCTAGTTTTTAACAATAAGCCAAATTTTTGAAAAAGTAACATAGATAAATATATATTACCTATATGCCTATACGTAAAAACTAGCCAAGACAAATCCTTTATAATTTCAGGATTTTCTACACAGCACAGAACTTGGCGCCCATATAGATCTCAATTCTTTTGTCGGCGAGTCAACAACGACACATAGGTATTCTTAATATTGAACTTGGCTCTCATTTCACATTTATGTTTTTGTTGGGATATTTTTATCTATGGTTGCAGATAAGGCTAAGGAACATCCTTTTCATTTGTAATGGCCAACACGGTCAAACTTTAATAGCTCGGCCTTGACATCGCTAGGTACCTACTTATCGCTTAGCCATTAGCCACGTGACTCGTCTCGAGTCAAATAGGGCCTATTGTTTAGTTACATATCTTTAATGAGAATAATGAGTTTTCGCTTATCTAGGTTTTCCGACAGGGAAAATTGCATGTAAAGGAGGAAAATATGTGTATAGTCAATTATAAATATGGAACGCGTCAGTAAATATTCCAAGGTAAAAACCATTTACTGTGTGATCTGAGATCAAGCCACGAACTAGAATAACTACAGAAATGTGACTAAAGTTTTTGCCGAACATTAAAATTTTCTGTACAAGCTTTTATCGCTGACTGTACTTTTCTTTCCACAGGCAACTAATACTCATCGAGACAATTCTTAAAATCCCAAACAAGATTAGATTGCGTTGTTTTATCACAGAGCTATGGCCAGCTCCTGTCTCCATCATCAGATCAGCTCGATGGTACCATAATATTGTATGCAAATTTTCAGCTTCATCGGAAACCGGAAAGTGAGTTAAATTTAACTTGCAAGTTTTGACCCGTACAAGTACAAACATAGTTACGGGTCAATACATACTTAGGTACATAGATTGCAAGTGATATGTGACGTCCCACGGTCCCCTTAATGTAAGGCCTGAGTGGACGCTCGAGTTGTGCGTGCAGCGGGGCGAGGCGTGCGGCGTGCATGTTAAACAAATGCAAACGTATAGGAGCGGCCTTAGTGCACGCTGCTCAAATCACTTGTGACTCTTGTGAGGCCGACGCCACGCTGCACGCCCCGCCGAACGCTCCGCTTCGAGCGTCCACTCAGACCTTACGCGTATGGCGGTTGGCGCTTACGCTATTACTAACGCCGCTCCAATATTATTGCGGCGCCATGCGACGTAAGCGCCAGCCGCCATAAGGTACCTTTTGCCATGGAACGTGGATATGATGATGATATGTACTTACCACTGGTGCTGGTAGTGTTTGTGGCCTCAACTTGTTCATTTTGTGCTGAGACGGAACCACATACCCACAACGCAACCACGACGGTTCTAAAAAAAACCATGGGCAAATGATCAAGTGCTTTCTATGTCTGAAAGTGAGAAATTGCTGGTAACAGTCGTAAAAGCCTTTGGGTCCACAACAGGGATGTTGCGGATGCCGATTTTTTGACATCCGCGGATGCGGATTTTTAAAGGCTCACATCCGCGGATGCGGATGTCAAGATAGGTACATAAAAAACGTCAAATATTACATTTTAGTAATTTATATTTCAAAAAACCGGCCAAGTGCGAGTCGGGCTCGCGTTCCAATGGCTCCGTACATTAAGTACGTACGTACTATTTATTAATTACCAATAAATGATGTCTATATCCACTGTGTCAAAACATACATTTTTATCAGGATCCGTGTAGAGAGCTTAAGCGGATGCCAATTAAGTACCTATATCACTGTACTTAACACTTATACATAGGTAGGTACGTATAAAATAAATGTCACATAGGTCAAATAAATTACTTACAGTATCGTTCGCACGTCCATTTCCTTATAAATATATCACTAAACTAACGCGAGCAAACACTTATCCAAAGAGCATATAATCACTACGTTCTACTTATCATTATAATATTAAACGAGTCACCCGGTCATAGGTATTAGTTAATGACTTGTAAATGTAATTGCTGTGATTCATGCAGTTATCTTGGAACTAGGGTGAAGAATCAGCGGTCGGCAACCTTTTAGCGGCCAAGGGCCGCACAGTAGTTAACGAAGTTGACGCGGGCCACACTTTGTTAACCTTTTGGACGCCAATGACCGATATATCCGCACCGTAGGTTCAACGCCAAAGACCGATTAATCGGTCACATATCACAGAGCGACATAGACCTACGTGCATATGCATAAAGTTCAATTTCAGTTTTGACACTTCGGTGTCGTGGCGTCAGCGTGACAGCTTTTGTGTTTGACACGGCGTCGAAAAGGTTAATATTTATGACTTTATCAGACATTTTCGTGTGTCAATGTTACATACTAAATAGCCAGGGAGGCTCACGGGCCGCAAGTGAGAGGTTCGCGGGCCGATTGTGGCCGACCGCTGGATTTAATGATGTATCGCGACCACAGACAATACATCCTCCAGACAGTCTAGACTGAGCATAGTAACGCTACCCCCTCTACCACTTAATACGGTAGTTTTACTCCATCTTCGAGTCAAAGTGTCAGAATCCCGTGCCGTGATTGGTCCGTGTCTTTGAACGGACCAATCACGGCACGGGACTCGCTCACCTCGTCCCCCGCACCCCCGTATTTTTGGCAGCATCGGTTTCATGAAATAATTGCTCTAAACTCCGTCTAGAGGATTCCTAGTCTATGATCGCGACATGGCGCTTGTTTATCGGACAGCAAAGTGAAAGTTTTCCTTTCAGGCCCCGTAGACAACATGCCAAACGCTAACGCTCCGTAGCGAACGAAACGCAACTGTCACTGTCGCACTAATATGGAAGAGTGATAGAGACAAAAAGCGATTCGATGGCGAAGCGATAGCGACTGTCACCTTGGCTAGGCCGCCAGGCCCCGTAGACAACATGCCAATCGCTAACGCTACGTAGCGAACGAAACGCAACCGTCACTGTCACACTAACATGGAAGAGTGAGAGACACAAAGCGATTCGATGGCGAAGCGCAAGCGATTGTCACCTTGGCTAGGCCGACAGCTTGGCAAAATGTTTTCCACAGGCAAGGGCGTCACCAGCTAGGCTAGCATAGGCTAGGGGGGAGGGGAGGGGCATACATTTAGTTAGAAATTTTTGTTTAGAAAACATTGACATAGATATCTAGGGACTGGATTTACAGGCAATAAAAATGAGGCATGACAGGGGCCAGTACAGCGGTGTGAAATCGCTACAACGCGATTGGTTGATGAGTTCGCATCACGCGCGCGATTGGTTGACGAGTTCGCATCACGCGCGCGATTGGTTGACGAGTTCGCATTACGCGCGCTATTGGTCGCAACTAGTCGCGTTAGACTGCACGATTGGCTGGAATTCGTGGGTAGCACCGCTGAACTAGTAGATGTTTAGTGCCCCATTAGCCCGTCCTTAGATATTATACGTCAATGTTAGAAAACGAAAAACTTGCATTGTTCAATAAGTAAAAAAGACAATACATTTTAAAAGGTTTATTACAAATAAATATTCAGCAATTACACTTCTCATTCATTGGGAAACAATTCTAGGGCACAATTTACGATATAAAATCCTTAGCAATAACACAATTATTATTACATACATAAACCTTGTTTTTAAGCTCCAAATAATCAAATTGCGCCAATATGTTTGATTTAAGAGGCTACCCCACGCCAATGACCTTCGATCTGAATCCCTTAGTTTTCTAATGTTTTTTGTAGCTTATTAATCTTAGGCCGACTTGCACCATTTACTAACCCGGGGTTAACCGGTCAAACCTGGAGTTACCATGGTTACCAGTACAATTTGACACTAGGTTAACGGTTTAACCGCTTAAACCCGGGTTAGTGGGATGGTACAAGCGGACCTTATTATATTAACAGCAACGGCTTTAACCAATATAGTATCCCATATTTACTTCAAAGTTCATTGTCTTCGAGATATTTGGCATCAAAGTTGAACAATTTTAGGCTAAAAAAACTGGTTTTCTGGCCATAACTTTTGTGTTAATTACTTTAAAATTAAAACCCTCGACACATTTTTCGAGATGTCAAAGACGAACCCAAATATGTATATTTCGTACATGTAAATTCCTTCACAGCAAACTAGATACAAAAAAAAAGTGTTTTTTTAGACAGTTTTTAAAAAATTCATAAAAAAATAAGTATTCATTTCTTTCAAAATCCGGTGGACAAAACCGGAGATAAAAGATTGAAGAACCGATAACCGTTTGTCTTATAATTCTATCTGCAGTGCAAAAAAAGGAGTTACGATTCAAAACATGTCAAAAATCGACGAAAACCTCGGGTAGCCCCTTAACTCATCTGTCGTCTTTTGAATAAGTCCCTTTTAAAACTTTTACAACACACTGAAATACCTTGAAAAATAGTCACTATTTTATAATGTTTTTGACAGCTGTCAAACTGTCATTTCTTGCCATCCCTCTCAACTTTCACCGCTGGTTTCCTGAGTCTAGTCCTCGGGTTATCCTTAAGGTCCTCTTTTGGCAATGTCCCGGGGCTGGTGGAGCGCTTGAGTCTTCGGTCTTTCAAAGACCGGATCGACCCGGTTTCCACTCTACCTCTTTTTGCCTCTAGAACGTTCTTTGCAGCCTCTGTTTTTTGTAGTTTTGGTATATTTGGCTTGGCATTTTCTTTAGAGTCGCCTTCTAGACTTAAATTCTTTGAAAGTCTTTTTATATCTTTTGGTACTTTAGTGTCATCTAAACTTACAGTCTTTGAAAGTCTTTTCGAATCTTTTGGAATTTCTTTCGATGAAAACTCTTGTTCCAAATTCTTAACAATGTTCTGTCTCAAAGATTTCTTCGCATAAGTTTTCACTGACGTTTGGGGGGTGAAAAACTGATCCGGGGTGGATTCGGAGGGGGTGAAAAATTCAACTTTCGACTTATCCGTCTGCGGAGTCATAGCTACATCGATATCTTCTTCAGAAGGTTCAGTAACTAATATATTAACTTTAGAACGGGGTCTCGGAGTTATAGTTTCAAGTACAGGTTTACTAGTTATCGGGATTGGTATTTTGAAGTTGATTTTCTTTTTAACCACAATTTGTTCTTCCGGCTCGTCGAAATTTAGAACTGGTATCTTACATTTCAAATCCGGCAATTCCTCTTTGTTAACAACAACTTTGTTAAACACGGGCGGTTTACTAACCTTCCCTTCAGGCGTTTTCAATATTTCTTTAGTAGGGGTAAGTTTAAGATTTTCCAACTCATTCTCAATATTTGTCAATCTGTCTGTCACTTTATCAGATTTTCTTAAAATCTCAGAAGCGGTCATCAAATTCATGATTTCATTCTTCGTGTAACCATCTATATCTGCCGCTTGAAGTATTTCACCGATTCTTACATATATATAATCATCAGATTTCGCATAATTTTTCTGTGAAAGCTCAAAATACGCAGCCTCAATCAAAACTTCCAACTCAACATTAAAAAGTTCCTTTTCAAAACTTTTCTCAATCATATCAACTACATACTTCTCGAATTTCTCTCTAAGCTTTCTCATGGCCGCTTTAATCTTGCTTTCGACATTACAGAAGTTTTCTAACACACCGTTGAAGTAATTCTTAGCCACATCGAATTCTTTGCTTCTATAATACACGCTGGCTTCTAAACCTAGCAATTGGGACGCCATAATAAATATACTAGGTGTCTCACACGCATAACAGTCACATTTGGTGTCATGGTCGAAAAATTCTGGTGTTTTGAAAGCGGCAACATACTCTATAGGTATTGATGGACTAGTTTGATGTTTCCTGGGTATGCGTGCGTCGCGCACGGCCTCTAGTTGGGGGGTGAGGGGGGTTTTGGGGTCGTTTTGGATCGGCTTTTGGAGGGCACACTCGTTGGATTGCAGGCCGACGATGTGTTTGAGACGCTGGTCGATTGTTGCCTGAAAATAATTTTTATAATGAGTTTTTATGGCAAGTCTGGTACGAACTTACAAATTTTGAATTAAGAATAAATTAATTAAATTTAAAAAATTTAAATGTCTATAGGAAAATGAATATGTAGTTTCTGTTAATTCTTTTTACAATTTAATTTATCCCCTAGCCGCCCAGAGGCCTATAATAAGGTCTCCTTTTGCATTCTAATTTGAATCTTTCTTTGGACAAATCAAAATTACATTTTTTTTGGCTAGTTTAAACATCTGGGCGGTTAGGGGTTAAAACTGTACTTCTCAACAATGAATCAATAATTATATCAATGGAAATTGTATTTTTATTTTATTGTAAGTTTTGACATTAAAGATTTTGAAATTGAACTGAATTACATCACACGAAAATTCTACATTTTCAAATGTATGCACTTACTCTGGCCACGTCACACCGGCTAGGATCGGTGGCGGCCATACAAAGCGCGAGTCTCGCTTGAGCGGAGGCGGAGGCGAGAGCGCAGGCGGCGGCCGCCCTCCCTCTCCGACGCAGGCGGAGCGAGCGGGACAGCGATACTGCTCGGAGGCTGGCTGAGAATATGCTCTGCTTTAAGAGGAGGGAGCGGCGCTGGCGTAGACACCAGGTGGTTTCTAAAATGAAAAAAAAAATAAAAAAAAACCGGCCAAGTGCGAGTCGGACTCGCGCACGGAGGGTTCCGCACCATCAACAAAAAATAGAGCAAAACAAGCAAAAAAACGGTCACCCATCCAAGTACTGACCCCGCCCGACGTTGCTTAACTTCGGTCAAAAATCACGTTTGTTGTATGGGAGCCCCACATAAATATTTATTTTATTCTGTTTTTAGTGTTTGTTGTTATAGCGGCAACAGAAATACATCATCTGTGAAAATTTCAACTGTCTAGCTATCACGGTTCGTGAGATACAGCCTGGTGACAGACGGACGGACGGACGGACGGACAGCGGAGTCTTAGTAATAGGGTCCCTTTGGGTACGGAACCCTAAAAATTAGAAAATATAACAAGCAACAACGGTTGCACTCCGGGAGTGCCGATAGAAGTGAAAACTCACCTCACTATATTACCGACGCCCGGTAACACGATACATACGTTTAGCGGAGGTATTCTATTTATTTATTATATATTATTATCATTCTCAAATAAGATCGCACTTTTTCATTGACATGTTTATTTACAATACTGCCACACATGACAACGTCAAATTATTTGAACATAGGTCTTGAAAAGGAGTCCGCGACATAAATGTCAAATAACATTCGAGTTTTTCTTTATTGATTTAAATGCCATCTAAATTATGAGTGGCCACCTTACGGGGCTTACGGTCACGTGATCGCCTTACGCTGTCTCGAGTTTATCATTTTTCCCCACCTAAAAAAGTGCCCAGCGCCGCTAAAGAAGTTTTCACTTCAAAAAACCGGCCAAGTGCGAGTCGGACTCGCGTTCCAAGGGTTCCGTCCATTAACACACTCATTGCCACCCAGCCAAACAAGACATCAGCGCCAAGCCACAACAATTTCGTCATATAAAGCTGTAGTACCACGATCCCGACTATCGGGTCGTCCGGCCTGGGAACGAAATCATAACATACCCGATAGTCGGGTTTTCGGCACTGAATGTGTTAGGTCCGACTCAGGCTTGACTGCACATTTCTAATAGGTTTTCCTATTATCTCTAGGTAAAGAACTATTTTGTGTATTTTTTCAAAATTTTAGACCCAGTAGTTTTGGAGATAAAGGGCGGGAATGGTCGGACAGACAGACAGACAGACGCACGAGTGATCCTATAAAGGTTCCGTTTTTTCCTTTTGAAGTACGGAACCCTAAAAATGGTAAAAAAATCACGATTATTATTAGCTGTTTTTAGTATTTGTGATTATAGTGGCAACAGAAATACATCATATGTGAAAATTTTAACTGCCTAGCTACCACGGTTCATGAGATACAGCCTGGTGACAAACATACAGACGGACGGACGAGCAGTGGAGTCTTAGTAATAGGGTCCCGTCTTTACCCTATGGGTACGGATCCCTAAAATTAACCCAATAATTATTTATCACTATAAGTACCTTATTTATAAAACAAAGTCCCCCGCCGCGTCAGTCTGTGTGTATGTTCGCGATAAACTCAAAAACTACTGAACGGATTTTCATGCAATTTTCACCTATCAATAGAGTGATTCTTGAGGAAGGTTCAGGTGTATAATTTAAGAGCCAACAGGAGTGGTCATTTCTCCATACAAACGTACTCGACTGTTTCCTCCGTGGGTTTTGAAGCTAGAGCAATGATTTTTTCACCTCAGCAGCTCGAACAAGGGTACTTTGCTACTTAAAAACAGTGAGCAAAATCGCATTTTGCTCACTGAGTGGGTCAAAATGAGCAAAATGCGATTTTGCTCACTCAGTGAGCAAAATCCGATTTTGCTCACTGTTTTTAAGTAGCAAAGTACCCTTGTTCGAGCTGCTGAGGTGAAAATTTAATTGTTGGTATATCTTAAGAAAACATGAGTGAATAGAGGTAAGTGATGAAGAAGGAATACATTTTTCGGGTTCTCTAATATGTTCTCACTGCTGAGGTGAAAAATGTTGTGTACTACACGAGATCAAAGTTATTTACATCTCGTGCGCTTTTGAGTCCCTTACTACGCTCAAGATTCTAAATTAGATTCACTCGCTACGCTCGTGAATCTATTATAGAATCTTTCGCTTGCACGGGACTCAAAATAAGCACTCGAAGAAATATCAAACTTTGATCTCTTGTTGTACAAATAACTATTTCAACATAGATTAATATTGTCAATATCTGTGTCGGACCGTTTTGCTTTTCTTGATATTTTTGTTTTTTAAGGCGCTAGAGCCCTTCAAAAATGGCCAAAATGGCCTAATTGACTATGCCGCAATGAGAGGCGTGCTATTCAAAACTGACATCAATTAGTCAAAAAAACAAAACGGTCCGACACGGATAATGTCATAATCATTTAGATTTCCAAATTTGGTTACGATAGGTTAAGTTTTGGAGGAGGAAACAGTCGAGTACGAAACCTTGATTTTTGATATTTTTACGGAGGATTTTTCGCCTTGTCCTTATCGCACTAGTTTTAGGAGCCGCTTCCGTTAGCGAGACGGGTATATTTACCTAAAATATTTAAATCTTAGCTCCTGTTGGCTCTTAAGGTTTCGTGTAACCCGAGCGAAGCCAGGGCGGGTTGCTAGTAAGATATATAACTCACCAGTGTTCCCAACAGTGAGGTAGTGCCTCTGAGCGTTGACGCTCGCACTGAGGTCTCCATACAGCGCCTGAGCGTCTAAAACACGCCCTATTGCTATAGGCATAGAGTCCATTTCGTTTACTAGGCTCGACTGAACCACACGGATCAGTTTCGCTGAGGTGGCCGCTTGTTTTGTGTTGTAGTAGAATATCTGTGGACATAGAGAAAAAAATATATAGATTGCTCACTCCATACATCAGTTTTAGTACCAAAAAGACCATTAGCATCTAGCATCGAGTAGCGGTACTATCAGTACTGCTACTTGACAATAGATGTAGCACCGACCGGAAAGTCTTATGCTGTTGAGATAAGACTTTCCGGTCGGTGCTACATCTATTGTCAAGTAGCAGTACTGACAGTTCCGCTACTCGATGCTAGATGTAGACACTGAAATTAATAGTCTAACTGATGTATGGAGTGAGCACTCTTGTCTTACTATATTTCTCTATGCTGTGGATAAAAAAATAATTTCAATAGAAAGAACTTGTCAAAAATGTCATATCATATGATACCTCGTTTTCACAAGCATTTACTTAGCTTGCATAGGGTTTGACTACTAGTCAAATCAGTTTCTTTTTTCGAAATGTCAAAACGATTTTGCTACTATGGAATTTATATGAAACACTAGCATGTGACGTCACAATCAAATTACCTACTCTTTATAGTCTTATACGGGTTTTTAAATAGAAATTGTGACTAAAAATAACTACTGTCCACGTTTCTCTGGTGCTCTATTTCATGCATGGTGTAATAGTTATTTACGATACAAGTGCGGAAAAGAGGAAATTCGAGTTGCGAATTACCTATTCGCGCGTGTATCGTACAACGTTTTACAGTACATGTGGAGCTTTAAACTTTCGACATACGCACGGAAAGTGCTATTTCCCGCACTAGTTCGGGAAAGTAGCACCATATATATACTGTAAAATAATTTATTTTAAATACAGTCAAATACCCTAGATTATAATATTTAAAACTTTCGCGTTTTGAACACATATTAACTCACATTTATAGACGGGTCTAACGCGAAATTTATTCAATTACCTTTATTTACCGACGTTTCGACACAGGTCTCACTGGTCGTGGTCGCGGCTAACTGACGTCCCAGCAAAATGTCAAAACAGAGATTTGTGCAACTACCCGACGAAAAGTGTATGAAAAAGTTTGGGGTAGACATCACATTTTCAAACCACCCACTACACATAATGTTTTTCATACACTTTTCGTCGGGTAGTTGCACAAATCTCTGTTTTGACATTTTGCTGGGACATCAGTTGGCCGCGACCACGACCAGTGAGACCTGTGTCGAAACGTCGGTAAATAAAGGTAATTGAATAAATTTCGCGTAAGACCCGTCTATAAATGTGAGTAAATACCCTAATTGTACAAAGTTTCAGAGCAATCTAACTAGACTTTTTAAAATGAGAGCGTAACTAGGTTTGTATGGAGAACCGAGCTTAAATTGATCTATATCTGAATCCCTAAAGTCTTTTCTCCTATCTTTGCATTCCCTAATATTGTTTGTCATAATGATCAGTTGTCCTAGTCCTAACACTAAAAGCCCTAATTGTGGTTTCCCTATTTATTGATTACTTATCCTACTGTTATTAAGCATATTTTCTTTTTTGCGAGGGTCGCAGTTCTAACCCTAACTTAACCCACTTTTGTGGCAGCAAGTTCTAAAACGTAACCATTTTTCAGAACCTTACATTAAGGAAAATAATCATTATGACAATTGATCGTTAGGGCATGTGCCCATTAGGACAAACCATAAGATAAAGATAAGATAAGATAAGATAAAGGGATTGAGAATGACACCCAGCTTAAATGGTACTTACAGCAGCATCGCATAAGAAGACTAGCGCCGCCTCCCTGGTTCTCTCGTCCTTCATCATGCGACCGGCCCATTCGGCAGACAAAGACAGTATGCGACGTAGATGCTCGCTCGGTTTGTATGCACGTGACAGTATTACCCCAGCCGCTTCTAGGTAGGCAGGTCTGAAAAAAACAACATAGTTTTTAGGGTTCCGTACCCAAAGGGTAAAAACGGGACCCTATTACTGAGACTCCCCTGTCCGTCCGTCCGTCCGTCTGTCACCAGGCTGTATCTCACGAACCGTGATAGCTAGACCGTTGCAATTTTCACAGATGATGTATTTCTGTTGCCGCTATAACAACAAATACTAAAAACAGAATAAAATAAAGATTTAAGTGGGGCTCCCATACAAAAAACTTGATTTTTGACCGAAGTTAAGCAACGTCGGGCGGGGTCAGTACTTGGATGGGTGACCGTTTTTTTGCTTGTTTTGCTCAATTTTTTGTTGATGGTGCGCGAGTCCAACTCGCACTTGGCCGGTTTTTTAACTTTTCAGGGACCGTGCTTACCCAATAAAATCTATATACACCGTGTTTTTATTGAATTCCGTTAACTTCGGGGTATGGTTAAGTCACTGACAATCCAACCTCTAGACTGAGCTTAGGCCAATTCTTTCATGAAACCGATGCTGCCAAAAATACGGGGGTGCGGGGGGACGAGGTGAGCGAATCCCGTGCCGTGATTGGTCCGTTCAAAGACACGGACCAATCACGGCACGGGATTGACTCGAAGATGGAGTAACGCTACCGTATGTGTGGCAGAGGGGGTAGCGCGACTATGCTATGTCTAGAGGTTGGATTGTCTGTGCATTTAAGACATTGATATAGAATAAAGAACTGGATACCCAATCAGCCGCAAAAAATGGCCCCACAAAAGTAACGTTGAAACAGATCACGCGTTACTTTTTCGTTTAGTCTTGTTTGAAACGCTCAAATGTGAAGTTGTCAACAATTACGAAATGTGCCGTTATAAAATATGTAAAAATAACAATGATAAAACAAGGAAAAAGGATGGAATGTATTTCTTTCGGTTAGTTTTTTGGATAGCATTACATAATTTATGTAATCTGGTGGTAATTTTATGGTTTTGAATAAATTAATTTGTTAGTACCAAAGAAGGGATGTCAAGGAACAAAAATCTAATGAGT
The DNA here is from genome assembly GCF_948474715.1 of Cydia amplana. Classification (NCBI taxonomy): domain Eukaryota; kingdom Metazoa; phylum Arthropoda; class Insecta; order Lepidoptera; family Tortricidae; genus Cydia; species Cydia amplana. The sequence continues at coordinate 1,473,951 of NC_086093.1, read as the reverse complement.
CGATGTGAGGTCAATATTTATTTTTATTTTTATATGGAATTCGTAAGGAATAATATTATGTTTAAATTCAAGATTTCCAAGAAAACCTATGCGACGTGCAAAGTGGACTGCTATTTAATTATAGCAAGAGATAGGGGTGATGCAGTTTTAAACAAAGCAAAACGGCACTTGTGTGATCGGCCCATTTCCCTGTTTCCGACAACCAATAAGGGCTTATATCGACTAACTGTAAATGCTAAACCTGTCTGAACACAGTGACAACCACAGGATTTTTTTGGGTTATTTCCACCAACTCGCTTTGGTGGTAACTAGTGGGAATTATTTTTCCCAGTAGTTACCAGTGGTAAAAGGTGGGAAAAAAATCCTAGTAGTTACCACTGATATCAACTTGGTGGTAACTAGTGGGAACAACCCGATTTTTTTTATAAAGTATGGACTTGGAATTGGAATCCAATCAGTACCTAAATGTCCCCGTGCACCCGTGCGATGAGTAAATGTAGATCTAAAATACACAGTTATTTTATTTAATAAGTTGAATTTATTTCAAGGAAATTAGTATTTAAAGACGTATACTTACTTATTAAAAATTTAATTTGTTTGAATTTGAACCACGAATTAATTTTATTTAAACTCCCGATTAAATTAAATTTGTTTTATTTATTACTTCAATTGGTTTTTCTGTACAGTAATACCTATTCAAGTGTACCAAAGTGACTCCATTCGTTCATTATTCTCGTTTGACGTTGCTTGACGTAAATACGTTACGTTTAGTGCCATCGGACTAAATTTTTTAACAGTGTTGGTACTTATGTATGCAAATTTGACACTTAATGCTTACGACATTAAGCTCTTTTCTGTACGAAACATTTATCTTGACTCAAAATTTACGTAAGCGTTTTTATCATCAATGCAAATGGTGCGAAACGTCATTGGGATCCACATTTCTTGACGTTTTTGTTCTGCTTTGTGTGTCTATTTCTTTTATATTAAGTCAGTGATTTAAGAGAACTAAATGGCATAGTGAATTTTCAAAAAAAGAAAATTTTTTTGTTTAACTCAACCAAACAATTGAAATCTGTGACATATCAATGTCATTTCGAACATCGATCGACCGAGATTGTACTTAAGTATAGTAGCAAATGTATGAACTCATTCTAAACACTAATCAATATGTAAACCGGCCCTAAGGTAAGTGTACAAGCTTGTAGAGGCCTTATAGGAAAAAAATAAATTATTGATTATCTCCGAAATGGAGTTAATTAGAATATCGGTGTCTTTGAGAAAGTTACTTGATTTAAGCTCAGGAATGCACCCTCGAAATTAACGGAAATCAAAAAAACACGGTGTATATAAACGTGAAAGACCTGACTGACTGACTTAAATCAGCGCACAGCCCAAATCGCTGGGACTAGAAAGTCCAAATTTGGCAAGTAGGTTCCTTATAAGGTCTAGGGGTCCACTAAGAAAGGATTTTTCAAAATTCATCCCCTAAAGGGGTGAAAATTAAAAAACTCTCCTGCGCGTGTGAAGCCGCGGGCAAAAGCTAGTACATTATAAAATAAATTGCCCGCGACTACGTCTGCGTGGAATTATAACATTAATTTGAATTTGATTTAGTTTGATTTTGATATCTTACAGGTCATATTTTTTTCGGGTTGGTGTGGTGAACAATTTCGTGTTTCAATCAGGGGCAAACTTTGTTTAACCCACGTGCTTTGAAACCCTCGCAACGCTCAAGATTCCATTTTGAAATATTTCGCTTGCTCGGATATCAATATTAGCACGAGCGGTTAAGTAACAACTTCGCCCCCTTGTAAAACGAATAACTATTAAATACAGTCAAATACCCAATACTAACCTGTCTTGACTCGCAATGCTACATACACGCTCCGTACGTGCAACAGTTGCTGTAACACAGCGCGTAACACGATACAATACACAATACTAACCTGTCTTGAAGATGCTGGCTAACTCGCAGTGATACATGGGCCAGCTGCAACGCGTATAGTTTGTAGCTTTCTAGTAGACCCCGAAGGCTTATCCTATTGTCTATTGTTCAGTAAAACCGCACGTGCTACTTACCTGCAAAAAAGGGTCCTAATTATTCTATTTGGCACCAGCACGGCTAGCACATGATTACCCGCGGGATAGCTCGCGCCGCGAGAGACGGCAGTCGCCCGTCACAAATTTCTATCTCTATCTGTCAATTCCTCGATTTTGGCAGCATGAGTTCGCACATCGAGAAAAGAGTTCCACGAGAGAGAGCCATCCCGCGCGCGACTTAGCCAATGTGGCCATTTATACATGGAACAAACTTTTCATTCGTGGCAACACTGAATCGGTAAAATAATAATCGGATAAGTAATGAATAGTCAGCCTTAGAAACGGAGCGTCCCTAGTCACGATAACTTTGTCTCTTTCTCGCAGTATGAAGAATAAGAAATAGCAAATATTATTTTTAAGTCGAAAATGTCAGTGTCAATACTGTCAATCAAAATTTGATTCGCTTTGTCGTTACAAATTGGAATATATTATTATAATTATCTAAAGATTACCTACCTAATCATTAAAATACAACTCCTTACGAATAATTGGCGTTTTGTTAAAAGTTTTGGCTAACAAAATACCATCTTTACGAAGAAGTCAAGTTGTAAGTACGTAAACAATTCAATCTTCATAAAACTCTTTTCCGTTGTCTTTTGCAAAAAAATTACATTCCTTTTAAATCTTATTTACAGACTAAATATCTTATGCTAATCCCCGACATATCTCCCTTATGGCTGGCTAGCCGCTGCATTGCTGGCTTCGAAGATAGATTGAATGACAATCATGCACAAGCCTGTCATCAAACACGGAGGTATTCCCTACACCTAAGCATGCTGCTGCTAACCGCAGCCCTCCTGCCATCACGGAGGACATAGAAGGGCTCAAGTTGGGAGCCTACTCCGTGCAAGGACAGTTGAGTGTTGATAACACTTCTCAAATAATGTGACTTTTAAATAAATACTACCAAAAACTTTAAATGATTTTATTTACTTTGACCTTTTTGAGATAGGTACTCAGATTTAAGTACGATTCGTCGGAGTCGGAGCGCATTTCACATTTGTATGCCCAAAGCCGGTCGGCTGCTTGCGGATCGGATGGCTCCGGACGGATTCTATCGCTTCTGCCACACATTATGTAAATAGGTACACTGAAAAAGCACTCCGGCGCGGCCCAACTCCAGCCGGTCGGTGGGAATCGTAACTTAAGGATTAGGCTAGTACCAACTCGTACACTACAAAGTAAGTATTACGGCTGTGGTCTTCTGTGAGGTGGAGGTTGAGTTGAGCTGCCAGATTCATTATTTTCATTTTTTGTGGAATGATGTTTCACAAAATTTCGTCTAAATCGGTTCGGCGGATTAAGCGTGAAGAGGTATAGTCAGCAGCAATAGTTGCTAAGCGGGCGAGGTGTTCAAAATTACCTTGACGCGCTCTTATTCTCTTAACAATAAAGTCGCGTCAAGATCATTTTGAACACCTCGCCCGCTTAGCAACTATTGCTGCTGACTGTACATAGGTACAGATTTACTTTTGCATTTACTTATTATAAGTGAGGTTGATCGCAATATTCAGGTCGGGATTGTGTTGTTTATATCCCACAATGAATGGAAACACCTAAGGAGCAACATAATATAGGTTGTCAACAATAATTGCATGTAAAAATACGCGTGTAAATATAACGGGTTAGCACTGATTGATAGCACGTAATTGTTTCCCGGATTAGCAATGTAATATTTTTGTATCAATTATTTATGTTTCTATTAATTATCCCCCAGTCAATTCGCCACCAAAGGTTTGCTTTGTTGATGTGGTCGTGATCGTACAATCTTAGGCTTAGATTTTTTTCTGTCGGATTTTCGTTTAACTTAAGAGAACAAACAAGTCATTGTGAAAAAATATAACAATTTTGATATTAATGGCATGATCATGAAACTCAAGATTCAAATTATACTTAAACAAAAAAGTGTTGTAGTATGAAATAAATATAAAACATGGAAAATTATCTTTCTTTTAGAACAAAAATCAACAAAACTTCGACCAAATGCGCTTGTCGCCAAACTCAGTACCGGGAGCAAACCCTAGTCGCGACCCTCTAGCCCCGAAGACAATTTCTCTGATTTTGACGTTCAAACGCGGGACATTTTGTCTCCCATAGTACACTCGTGCTACGATTTTCGAGAGTATCCCGCGTGGAACTGTCAAACGACAAAATTATGTCGCTTTGACATTTGTCCGCGAGACAGCGGGTTGTCGCGCGGCTCTTATGCTACCGATTCGCGAGAGAGCTCTATGTCGCGGCATTTTCTCGCCTGTCGACTGTCGCGCCCATCATGTGCTAGCCGTGCTGAGCGCGGGCTAGTCTAACGCCCAAAAAACCAGTGTAGGTGCGCTCTCCGATAACGCGCCTTTGTTACATCTCGATGACACATTTTAGACTGGTTCTGTAGCGTTCGACTCGCCGGCACTCAGTAACCGAAGTACCGATTTTTTATGCAGGTGGTTGTGGCACGTGGCACGAGCGGTTTCACTTAACAATAGACAATAGGATTAGCCTTCGGGGTCTATTAGAAAGCTACAAACTATACACGCTCCGTACGTGCAACAGTTGCTGTAACACGATACAATACCCAATACTAACCTGTCTTGAAGATGCTGGCTAACTCGCAGTGATACATGGGCCAGCTGCAACGCGTACACGCTCCGTACGTGCAACAGTTGCTGTAACACGACGCGTAACACGATACAATACACAATACTAACCTGTCTTGAAGATGCTGGCTAACTCGCAGTGATACATGGGCCAGCTGCAACGCGTACACGCTCCGTACGTGTAACAGTTGCTGTAACACGACGCGTAACACGATACAATACACAACACTAACCTGTCTTGAAGATGCTGGCTGACTCGCAGTGATACATGGGCCAGCTGCAACGCGTACACGCTCCGTACGTGCAACAGTTGCTGTAACACGACGCGTAACACGATACAATACACAATACTAACCTGTCTTGACTCGCAATGCTACATACACGCTCCGTACGTGCAACAGTTGCTGTAACACGACGCGTAACACGATACAATACACAATACTAACCTGTCTTGAAGATGCTGGCTAACTCGCAGTGATACATGGGCCAGCTGCAACGCGTACACGCTCCGTACGTGCAACAGTTGCTGTAACACGACGCGTAACACGATACAATACACAATACTAACCTGTCTTGACTCGCAATGCTACATACACGCTCCGTACGTGCAACAGTTGCTGTAACACGACGCGTAACACGATACAATACACAATACTAACCTGTCTTGAAGATGCTGGCTAACTCGCAGTGATACATGAGCCAGCTGCAACGCGTACACGCTCCGTACGTGCAACAGTTGCTGTAACACGACGCGTAACACGAGCAGAGGCGATAATAGAAACTCTGGCGGTACTGAAATAAACGTATAATCATATATCAATACATATTATAAAACAAAGTCCCCTGCCGCGTCTGTCTGTCTGTATGTTCGCGATAAACTCAAAAACTACTGTACGGATTTTCATGCGGTTTTCACCTCTTAATAGGGTGATTCTTGAGGAAGGTTTTGGTGTATAATTTGTAAAGGTTTTGTGGAAATACCCGTGCGAAGCCGGGGCGGGACGCTAGTTATTAAATATTTTATTACATACATTATTTATATTATTTTATAAACTAGTATGCACCAAAGTATGTATAAAAACCGGCCAAGTGCGAGTCGGACTCGCGTTCCAAGGGTTCCGTACAAAGTACGACTCACGGTTGACTGCACATTTCTAGTAGGTTTTTCTGTCATCTATAGGTAAAGAATTATTATGTGTATTTTTTTTTTTTAATTTTAGACCCAGTAGTTTCGGAGATAAAGAACCGGGGCCCGGTCGGACAGACAGCCAGACGCACGAGTGATCCTATAAGGGTTCCGTATTTTCCTTTTGAGGTACGGAATCCTAAAAACTCACAGAATTTATTCTAATTAAGTAAAGTAATTTTAGTACTTTTGTGCAAAAATGATAAAACAATGAGGTTGGCAATTGTGAAAGGTTTGCATAGATGGCGCCATCATAGATTTGGCTTAAAGGACTGGCATCCACGGCATTAAAAAAAAACAAAAATTTGACACAGTTCTAGGTATTGACAGGGCAGGCTATGACGGCGCCATCTGCTGAATAACTTCGACCGGCCAACCCCATTTCAAATGTAAATTTTTTGGTATGGTGGGCCTTAGTGTGAGGCCTGAGTGGACGCATATCCTATACCACAAAACAGATACAGTGCAGAAATCAATGTACATACAAAGTGCGCTCGAGCAACGCACACATAGACACTGCTCACAGACACGATATCTCGGACCGGTTGGGACCAGTGCGAGCGCGAGTGTCAACCGCTTGAGACACGCGTCTGTGAACTTTTTTGTGCAATAATGGAGAAACAAAAATTTTTTTATTATAACTGTTCAGTGAACGGTTGTTTAAATTCAACATTAAACGGTGAATTGTCGTTTTTTAAACTACCAGTGGTTTCAGAGAGGTAAGTACGTATCTGCTTGTATTTCGATGGTTCGTTTTAACGTTAAACAGAACAGTTAGGTAGGTAGGTAAGCACCCCGCCCCGGCCACTACTAGATACGAGTGCCACTACCACGATAGTTTTTTGTGCATTAATCATAGTTGACAACCCTAGAGCGACCGCCGAGCGTAGGTATGAAAAGTGAAGTACATACATGTGATTGACTTCTGTACTGTATCATAGAGAAAAAAATACATAGAGTGCTCACTCCATACATCAGTTTTAGTACGATAAAGACTATTAGCATCTAGCATCGAGTAGCGGAACTATCAGTACTGCTACTTGACAATAGATGTAGCACCGACCAGAAAGTCTTATGCTGTTGAGATAAGACTTTCCGGTCGGTGCTACATCTATTGTCAAGTAGCAGTACTGATAGTTCCGCTACTCGATGCTAGATGTAGACACTGAAATTAATAGTCTGAACTGATGTATGGAGTGAGCACTCTATGTATTTTTTACTCTATGACTGTATCTATTTTGTGCCTACGCTTGCATTTGTTTAACATGCACGCCGCACGCCCCGCCCCGCTGCACGCACAACAAGAGCGTCCACTCAGGCCTTACACTAAGGGCCACTTGCACCATCCCACTAACCCGGGGTTAACCGGTTGAACCTGGAGTTACCATGGTTACCAGTACAATTTGACACTAGGTAAACGCTTTAAACACAAAAATAATACTTCTTTTTATAACCCAATTGTTAGAATGTGTCGTCAGTACAATGATTTAGCATCACAACATAGAGACATCGACATTTTCAACTCACGGCTAGCGGTTTTCAAGAGGCAAGTCGTTAAGGTTCTTGGCCACCACACTACACAACAACAATAGTAAGCAATTTAACATGTTAAGATCATTTATGTAATTTAATAATTAAGTCGGTTTAAAGATATTTTTATTTCTCAAAAAGAATAACAGCAGTAGTTAAGTAGTAGTGTTTTTTTTTATAATTTTAGGATAGTTTTTGCTCGTTATTATTTATTGTTCTTGCTGTGCTCACTTATTTTGGGTGGCATTTCTATACAAAGCCTACCACTTTTATTGTATTCATGTATTGAATGTCGTCTGTAAAGTGTGCCTTATAAATAAAATAAAATAAACGCTTAACCCCGGGTTAATGGGATGGTGCAAGTGAGCCTTAGGAGGATAGGGCGCCATCTTACCGTCGTCCAGACGCGAAAGGACCTCAGTCCATAGCTTCACTCCTCGCAGAGCGGGTTTTAGGGCCTCATGCTCCTGTTTCAGGGTCCGGCAGCATGGCACCAAGTCGGGGTCTATGCTCTAAACAAAAATAAAAGGATAACTTTTATATACACAGATAAAACGTTTAAAATATATATACAAGCCTCCTAGCCTAGACATAGAGAAATAAGTAAGCATAGAGTGCTAACTCCATACATCAGTTTTCTTATCAAAACGCTTATAAATTTCGTAGTCGCCTTCTACGCCTTCTAAAACAGATTTGTAACTTTCATCTTAGTGTCCGTGAGATGCTTTCAAGTATAAACGACAAGATATAAAAACCGGACAAGTGCGAGTCGAAATCGCCCACTGAGGGTTCCGTACTTTTTAGTATTTGTTGTTATAGCGGCAACAGAAATACATCATCTGGGAAAATTTCAACTGTCTAGCTATCACGGTTCATGAGATACAGCCTGGTGCAGACAGACAGACGGACGGACAGACAGACGGACGGACAGACAGACGGACGGACAGACAGACAGACGAGGAGTCTCAGTAATAGGGTCCCGTTTTTACCCTTTGGGTACGGAACCCTAAAAACTGCTTGTTCTTTTTGTCTAATATAGCCGAGAAGACTTAAACCATAGAGAAAAAAATACATAGAGTGCTCACTCCATACATCAGTTCAGACTATTAATTTCAGTGTCTACATCTAGCATCGAGTAGCGGAACTATCAGTACTGCTACTTGACAATAGATGTAGCACCGACCGGAAAGTCTTATCTCAACAGCATAAGACTTTCCGGTCGGTGCTACATCTATTGTCAAGTAGCAGTACTGATAGTTCCACTACTCGATGCTAGATGCTAATAGTCTTCTTGGTACTAAAACTGATGTATGGAGTGAGCAATCTATGTATTTTTTTCTCTATGCCTAGACTTAACCTCCTAAGGCCCAGCCATACAAATGAAAAACCCAAAATTTTCCACTGAAACCTACAGAGAATAGAGTTCATTTTTATTTGTTTGAAAATTAAACGAAACAAATGAAATGCAACTCTGTTCCAATTGAATATGGTTTAAATTTCATCGAACTGAAGAAGTACTATAGGTAGGACCTTGGGCCTTAGGAGGATTGAGAAATAAGTAAGCATAGAGTGAATCTTAGTGTGCGTGAGATGCCGTCGAGTATAGACTAGTTATAAAAACCGGCCAAGTGCGAGTCAGACTCGCGCACGGATAGTTCCGTACCATTACGCAAAAAACGGCAATAAAGTAACGTTTGTTGTATGGGAGCCCCACTGAAATATTGTTTCTCTTTTAATATTTGTTGTTATAGCGGCAACAGAAATACATCATCTGTGAAAATATCAACTGTCTAGCTATCACGGTTCACATATATCTAGCCTGGCGACAGACAGACGGACAGAGGAGTCTTATTAATAGGGTCCCGTTTTTACCCTTTGGGTACGGAACCCTAAAAACTGCTTGTTCTTTTTGTCTAATATAGCCGAGAAGACTTAAACTCACCTGATCTTTAATTTTCCATTCATATTTCACACCTGCGTCAGCCAAATCCATCTCCGCCTTCAAAAACAGCAACGTAGCCTCTATGACTTTCATTTTGACGTCTGCCGCGGGCGCCATTTTGTCGAGTGTGGACGACAAGATGGCCGCCACGTGCGCGCTGTGGATTGTGCGGACGGCGGTCGGCGTGTGGATAATGACGGAGTAGAGGGTGTCTAGGGAGGGGGGTTGTGCTGAAAAAAAAAAACAAAAATTGCTATTGTAATATGTATGAGGTTGTTATGACATAAGGGTCAATCAACTATTTATTGTTGTTATTCTGTCCCATCAGCGAGGAGACAATAGTAGCATAGATTGTTAGAAGAACTGCTGTACCATGTTCTACTAACATGCTCAGTAGACGTCCCATTATGGAAAGGCCTTATAACTACCATAAAATGCAAGTTTGGTTCATTTAAATACGAAAAACTTAGAATTTTAAGAGTGACTCAGGAGACCGTAACCATGGCAACGTGTGACAAGAAAAAGTTGATTAACCCATAATTGGGGTTAACGCCATCTAGCGTTAGCGTTAATTACTTGGAACCCGTAAGCACATCACTGTTAGTACTCGAGTTATATTAATACCAGTTAGAGCGAAACTCACTAGATGGCATTTAAATCAATAAAGAAAAACTCAATGACATTACATGTAACAGTTTTTCATGTAATGTCATTGAGTTTTTCTTTATTGAAAAGGCCATCTAAATCTTACGGTCACGTGATCGTCTTACGCTGTCTCGAGTTCCCCACCTCAAAAAGTGCACAGCGCCGCTAAAGAAGTTTTCACTTAAAAAAAATTGCTATTGTAATATGTATGAGGTTATGATATAAAATAAAACCATTTAAGTCGGTTAAAACAGGGGCCGAAATAGCTTAACCTTTACATAGTCGACCATACAGGGTGTGTAGTAACACTAGTAACATGACTCACCGCACATCCAAGGATACCGCTTGCCGGAAGAGAGGTAATGTAGCGCTCGCCACACGCCGGCCACTGGCGACAGGACGGCCACAGACCATACAGGGTGACTAGTAACATGACTCACCGCACATCCAAGGATACCGCTTGCCGGAAGAGAAGTAATGTAGCGCTCGCCACACGCCGGCCACTGGCGACAGGACGGCCACAGACCATACAGGGTGACTAGTAACATGACTCACCGCACATCCAAGGATATCGCTTGCCTGAAGAGAGGTAATGTAGCGCACGCCACACGCCAGCCACAGGCGACAGAGACGGCCACAGACGACCATACAGGGTGAATTCGTGGTGGAGCAATGTGCTGAAATACAGTAAATATGTAGGATTCATAAGGTAATAAAAAGGTTCGTTGAAGGTAAATATTGGGAGGAATGTAGGCCTTTGGGAAGAAATTCAAGTGTGAAGACTCTCTGAAACCTGAAGCACAGAATAAATAATAGTAGTACGCGTCTATTACGACAGATATGACCGCTAGGTGGCGCAAGCGCGAGCAGGCGTCCGTTCCGTAACGGTGCGCGGCAACTACTATGGCTAGACACCAAAATTGGTGTGGCGCCGCATGTACGAAATCGCGGAGTGAGCCGTGCCTGCCTGAAGGTAGCTAGAGACAGTAAATAAATAACCTCATTAGGGTGTTACCACACCAAATCACCAAACGATCGATGGCATACCGATTTTTTTTAACGAAAAGTTTATATACAACTAATAACTTACTTGAACTCTAAATTACCGAAGAACGGCTTCAAATTCCCATACAATTTCCTCTCAACGGCCACATTGCAAGCGTCCAGCACCGTCATCATCTGCAACTCTTCATCGTCACAGCCTTTAAGAGCTTTAGCCTTCACATCCATGACTAAACCCATGTATTTCTCCGAGCTAAGCCCGTCTGGCTGAGCGAAGACCAAGCTCAAAAACCCGTCTAAAAGCGCCTCCTCATACATTCTACAGTCTAACTCGCATATACTCTTGTTGTATAACGCTCTGCTTATATTTTTCAAGTCCTGAGCCGACTTAAAATGTAGGAATTCATGCGTTAAGTATAAGTCGAAGAGTTGTATCGCTGAGTTATAATTCTCTGCCTTATTTAAAAGTATAGCGGTGTTGTGTATGTCCGTTTGTAACTTCCGGAGGCACTTTTCGTGGTTTGAGCAACCTAGACGGCATAGATCGGTTAGAATCCTGTGTTGCTTTTTTATAATCATGAGATATGGTTGTAAAATCATATTTATATCCAATTTTGAGTTCAGACAGGCGGAAACGAAGTTTTTAGCCAAAAACGATAGACGCAAAGCGTCATGTAAACCCGATTTAATCTTACAATTATCGCATTTCAACAACTGTTCAGTATCTTTTAACTTGTCAAGTAAAAGAATGATCAGTTTAAGGCAGGTTTCTTGAGTATCTTCCGTCAATGTTAACTTTGGCAAATTATATTCAATAAACACTCTTAATAATTGATTTATGTATGGATAAGTTGATCTCATAGCTTTTAAATATCCCAATTTCTCTGTAGTTTCACATGATATTATCAAACTGTTTAACACAGTCTCATTGATGCTGAGATTATCATGATCAGTCAATATACAGCAGAAAGAGTTTAAGTAGAATGTCTGTAGACAGTGGAATAGCTCCGGGGAATGTCCGATGAAGGGTATACAGCTGCGAACCGCTGCAGTCAATACGGAATCTTGAAAGTTCAATTTCGTTGCATTCTCCGCTATAACATAGAAGCAATCGCTGAATTTCACATATAGCTCCAGCATTTCTTTCTCCGTTAACTTCTTAAACGATTTCACATCTTTTTTTAACGACAAACTGTCAAATATCATTCCGAAACTCTTGTTCAGCTCCTTAGCATGTTCCGTATTGTAAAGAAAATGTAGTTTCTTTAATAGGAACACTAGTATAGTATTACAGAATTGTACGCTGTCATACATGAATATAACTTTCTGTATGTCTTCGATAAGTTTTGGTAAGAGTTTGATGATGGCTCGGCGTCCGGTCTTGAACTTTTCGATGAACATGAGTCGGTCGGCGAGGAGGTTCCAGTACGTCTTGCAGTATTCGGAGAGCAGGTTGTCCTGTCCGTATTCAAATGGCATGTAGGACAGTTTGAGAACCAGTTCCGGTGGTGGCTGAGATGGCTGGAATTTAATATCATTAGTGCAACAACTAGGGAACAAATAAGTTTTATGAAAATATTTTGATTTGCGTTTTTAAGTGGACTTGGTCACTTGTTCTTTAGTGTATGATATCTTTTTGAGTTTATAATTAGTGTAACATTTGTGGAAAAAAAAAACAGGATTTTTATCATTCTAAATATTGCTCACCTGTCTCACAATAAACTTGTGTATGTGATACACACAAGCCAGAACCTTCACTCGCTCTGGCTTCTCCAGGCCTCTCGTCTGCCGCACACAGTCTATGGACAGGCTCAGCAACGCTTTGGTGTCTACCTTGTCGCGCCATGATGGGACCTTGTCAATATTTCTGTAGTTATAAAAATAATTATAATTTGCAATACACTTAATGGGGTTGGCAACTGTCAAAGGTTTGAATAGGTGGCGCCATCATAGCTTGCCCCTTTTTCTATGAGATTTGGCTTAAAGGCAAGCATCCAGGGCATTAAAAAATCAAAAAATTTACACAATTCTAGGGATTGACAGGGCAAGCTATGATGGCGCCATCTGCTAAATACTTCGACCGGCCAACCCCATTATGCTAACAAACTTTATCCTCCTGAGTCCTAATGGCCCTTATGCCCCTTATCCCAGGCCTTTACCCAAAATTCAATGTGAATTTTATTAAATAAGACACGTTTCCAAATTCAAAAACAAAACTAAAGGCTTCGTCACACAGGCGCGTTTTCCGGGCGCGGCGTGAGCGGGGCGCGCCACTTTTACATATAAAATCGCCCCGCTCACGCCGCGCCCGGAAAACGCGCCTGTGTGACCAAGCCTTAAAGCTTCTGGGACTTAGGCCTTAGGAAATTGTCCTTCAAACAAAAGTAGGTGAAATTTATGTTAAATGTATAAATTATAATGCCCCAATGTGAGTACATAATATATATGTAGTATATAATTAAGTTTTATCCTTCAAATCGACCAACGATGCTTGGTGCAATACCACGAGTCAAACTTACTTTCAAATGCATAAATTTGATAGAAATACATGAATATTAGATTAATAAGAGTATATACATACCTGCAAAGTATACACAGAACGTTTAGAGAGAACCCTCCCTTGTCTTTTGATGGTAATTTCTCTAAAAGTTCCTTGTAATCTGCGTGAACTTTGTCCAAGTCATGAAGATCGTTGGCCGACCCATCAGCCTTCAATTTAGCAATGAAATCGTTCGCTTCCATTTTAGAATATTTAGTCTTTCACATAACTCTCTTGTCAATACATTAAAACACTTCAAATAACACAAAACAATTACATTTGTAGCGCTTCGCTTCAATTCACCATTCGGCCGTTATTTTTCGTACTTGAATTAAATGTCAAATCTAGATTGTTTCCGTTGTCAATATATTTTTAAGTTACCTTGAATCGAACCAATCACAACCAAATCACAACTCAGGATTTGTTCTTTTGAGACAATTTTACGATAATTGAAAACAATTCCCTGTTAACGTTCCGTTGCACGCAAGAAAGAGAAAGGGGCTGTTTCATAGATGTATTTTAATTTTATTTATAGTGTGTTAAAGGTCTGTTTGATTTCAAACATAGACAGAGACAAACTATCTTTGTCTTACACTAGTACTAGCACCCAAAAGAAAAGGATGAGTATAGTTTTTTTCGTTCCTATTTACTGACAAGATTTGGTTGACCCAGTATAGCTTTTAAAGTCCGTCAACCAAATCTTGTCAGTAGTAAAAGGCGGCAAATTTGAAAAATCGCGGGTTAGCAACACTGTGTTCAAATAAAGTCCGTCAACCAAATCTTGTCAGTAGTAAAAGGCGGCAAATTTGAAAAATCGCGGGTTAGCAACACTGTGTTCGAATAATTCCAAAATGCGTGTCATCTGTGTTTTATCTGTGGAATGTGGATCGTGAAATTCGTGAACGACAGCCGTCACCTTATTTGTTTTCATTTGGTTTTCATTCTGAATCGTTTCTGTTTCAAGAGATATTTCTGCTGTCACCATTAAATACCAATACATTAAATGAGAATAAGCAAAGCTAAGGGGCCTACAATGTACAATCATGCTCGTTGATGGTAAACATTACTAAAAATTGAGGTTATGACAAGTACATGGAAGAACTCTTTCGAACTTTTAAGATTATGTTCAGTTTTTTTGTTTTAGGGTTAAAAGGCATAAATAAAATTAAAACGTATGCCTAAATCTATCCAACAAGACCATAAATTGTGTCCTGGAAACCGTCCATAGGCCCACATGTCTAATATTTTCAGCAATCAGTTGTGACTATTTACAAAGATGCAATAGAATACTACAGAGTATTATGCTTGGTTGAAGTGACCCGGTAACATTGGTAACTTCATTATATTTTTTCAAATAATGACCTGAATTATAGTGTAAGCTAAAGTGACCCTTATCTTATTTACCTTTAAATTAAATAAACACCCAAATATCAGTTGTTTTATTTTCAATATGTAATCCTATTTTACAATATATACCAATCAAAAAAATTACACAGGTATGTCATATTCATCCAGAAGAGTACACTAATTTACATTAACAAGTGGCATATTATATTGTAAATAACAAATATATGCACTATCTAATTATCTGCATTTTGATATGATTTTATTTTAGTAAACTTAGAAGACATAGATAGGGAACAAAGAGAATATAAGCACTACAATATAAGTTGTTTTTGATATCTTCAAATTTGTTCATCATTTTGATTAACATTGTTTTAACATCGCTTTTAAATTGTCCGTCCGTTTCAATTTTTTTCAATAAACCGCGAGTGACAATTTGAATTGACGTACGCAGGGCGCGCTCAGCGGAAAAAAAAATTTTGGTTCGACGTACATTGCTGCTTTTCTTAGCGCAATACTGCTCTTTGAGTGTTGCCCTACTTTAGTTTGCTTTACATTGCTACTGACAAGATTTGGTTGACGGACTATAATTCCAAAACGCGTGTCATCTGTGTTTTATCTGTGGAATGTGGATCGTGAATGACAGCCGTCACCTTATTTGTTTTCATTTGGTTTTCATTCTGAATCGTTTCTGTTTCAAGAGATATTTCTGCTGTCACCATTAAATACCAATACATTCAATAAGAATAAGCAAAGCTAAGGGGCCTACAATGTACAATCATGCTCGTTGATGGTAAACATTACAGAAACAAACAAACAAGTACTGGAAGAACTCTTTCGAACTTTTAAGATTGTGTTCAGTTTTTTTGTTTTAGGGTTAAAAGGCATAATTAAAATTAAAACGTATGCCTAAATCTATCCAACAAGACCATAAATTGTGTCCTGGAAACCGTCCATAGGCCCACATGTCTAATATTTTCAGCAATCGGTTGTGACTATTTACAAAGGTAAACCTTTTAAACAGTATTAAGAGCCTTGATTATATCGCCGTTCTTTCGCAATATCTACCTAATCCATACATGTTTGTTGCAGGATTAAATCTTGCCCAATATAAGGCGTTCGTAGTAGGTAGTATCTCTTCAGACAATACTTACCTATGGCGGTTTATGTACGTGTACAACGCAACCAAGTCGAAAAGTGACCCTTATCTTATTTACCTTTAAATTAAATAAACACCCAAATATCAGTTGTTTTATTTTTAATATGTATATTGTACAATATATACCAATCAAAAAAAATACACAGGTATGTCATATTCATCCAGAACAGTACACTAATTTACATTATCAAGTGGCATATTATATTGTAAATAACAAATATATGCACTATCTAATTATCTGCATTTTGATATGATTTTATTTTAGTAAACTTAGAAGACATAGATAGGGAACAAATAGAATATAAGCACTACGATAGAGAGTTGTTTTTGATATCTTCAAATTTGTTCATCATTTTGATTAACATTGTTTTAACATCGCTTTTAAATTGTCCGTCCATGTTTTAATTTTTTTCAATAAACCGCGAGTGACAATTTGAATTGACGTACGCAGGGCGCGCTCAGCGGAAAAAAAAACTGTTGGTTCGATGTACATTGCTGCTTTTCTTAGCGCAATACTGCTCTTTGAGTGTTGCCCTACTTCAGTTTGCTTTACATTGCTACTGACAAGATTTGGTTGACGGACTATAGATTCTTACACAAATAATCATCAAATAATGACGTTAATTACCAATAACAACAAAATCAGACTCAGAAGAGAGTATTATATTATATTCTTTGCTCAGAAGTAATGTAGCAAAAATACTGATCGATTACTATTTGGATTGATTGTGTAGAGGAGACATTATAAACACGAGACGACACGTAATCTGTGGGTCGATAGGATTGGGTAAACCGGGTAAACACATGTATTGATTTCATTTGTCACAGTGACATCCGTGATCGAAAATTGATGTAATATATTTTTATTCTCATATGTAAAATCTCTTATTTAATGTAGAAAAATAGGTTTTTAAGATACTCTACATCGTCTAGTAGGTATAAAAACAATATTCTTAACCATCCATGTTACTATTCAATATTAAGAAGCCTTATTTCCGTATTATTTGTAAAGCAAATGAATGTTTATTTAGACTTAAAATCTTCATTATAATGCCAAATTCAACAGGAACAGCAAATAACATGTCTGAAAAGGAAACTGAGTCAGTAGACGACGAAACGACGGTGGAAACAGTAATAGTTAAGAACGAGTTGGACTGTATTGAAGAAAAAGGTCAGCTACAATTAAAAAAAGTTACGGATGAAAAGGGGATGGGAGGAGAATCACCGGAAACTGTAGAAGTGAAGATGGAGATAGTATGTGTAAAGGTAAATATCTATACCACAGAATAAATAATAGTACTAGGTACAGACATAGAGAAAAAAATACATAGAGTGCTCACTCCATACATCAGTTTTAGTACCAAAAAGACTATTAGCATCTAGCATCGAGTAGCGGAACTATCAGTACTGCTACTTGACAATAGATGTAGCACCGACCAGAAAGTCTTATGCTGTTGAGATAAGAATTTCCAGTCGGTGCTACATCTATTGTCAAGTAGCAGTACTGATAGTTCCGCTACTTGATGCTAGATGTAGACACTGAAATTAATAGTCTGAACTGATGTATGGAGTGAGCACTCTTGTCTTATTATATTTCTCTATGGTACAGAAGACTCACTCTCTAACAAAACGCGTCTGTTACGATCAGCACAGATATTATTATGGCCGCTAGGTGGCGACACGACAGGTAGCTAAAAGTACATCCGTTCCACACCAATTTTATTGGTGTGGAACGGATGTACTGTAGCAAAGCGACGCAATCGCGGAGCGAGCCACACCTGTCTATACTTATTAAGCCCCATCTCCATATCGCGTGGCAAGCTATCGAACATTGGCTCGCAGCCGCGCGATATGGAGACGGGGCTTTACATTACTGGCCTCTGCATGCAACTTTGTCTAAGTGAATGATATTAATGCTTGATAAAAACTATGCTATGTCCTTCCTCAGGCCTCAAACTATCTCCATACCAAATTTCGTCCAAATTGGTTTAGTGGTTTAAGCATTTAGAGGTAACAGACGTCACACCCATTAGAAAAAGATCAAATCTTAACTTTTACCTATTGATATGCTCATGGTACCAATTTTATTATAGAACAATGAAATATCATTTGATAATTACCAGTTGCTTTTTGGTGATGGAAAACATTGTGAGTAAACCGGACTAATCCCATAAGGCCTAGTTTACCTGCTGGATTGAAAGGTCAGATGGCAGTCGCTTTCGTAAAAACTAGTGCCTATGCCAATTCTTGGAATTAGTAGCCAAGCGGACCCTAGGCTCCCATGAGCTGTGGCAAAATGCTGGGACAACGCAAGGAAGATGATATATTATTATGTATTGGGGGCAAATAGGTTATATATATCTATCTATCTATTAAGCCCTTTTATTCTGTGTTAGAGTATGTCTCTAAGCTCAGTGTGCCGCTTGGCAAAGGCCTGCTCTAGCTCTTTCCATTGGGGTCTGTCGTGGGCCACTCTTCTCCAGTTCGGGCCCACATTGAGTTTGAGTTCATCCTCCCATCTTGTTCGAGGTTTCCTCTTGCCCCGTGTGTAACCTCTTGGATACCAATCCGTTATGATTATGCTCCATTTTGCCTGCCTGTCTCTCAACATGTGGCCAGATGAATAGGTTATATACTATATTTTTACAAACATAATATACCATTTCTATTCTTCTCTAAGAGGTAGCGGAATGGTATCCTAGAGATGGAAAGAGCCAATAAGGAGGTGGTCGGATGACATCAAGAACCATGCGGGAGTAAATTGGATTGGGACAGCACAGAATAGAGAGCTATGGAGAGAGCTGGAGGAGGCCTATGCCAAGAAGGCAGGCTAAATAATTAATAAAAAGCAATGGATTTATGTCCGACATAAAATGATTTTATTTATTTATTATTAATGATATTAAAATATATTTATTAAAATTACTTAAAAAAAATATTAAGTCTAATATAAATGAAATGTGAATTAATTTAAATGTAATATGTAATTAATTTTATTTTTTGGTCAATAAAGGCTATTATTATCTTATCTTATCTTATTCTTCTCTAAAAGGAGGAGCCACACTGGGACGGAGCGAGTGAGACTGAACAAGCGGGCTTGTACGGTGACCACACAACTGAAGAGGGATCCGTGCTCGGGACAGGGTCTATGCAGAAACCTGGAGTAGCATTTGGGAATGGTGAGTTACTACAAGATTTTATTTTACCTTGTTTCTGTCTTCCTTATGTTCAACCATACATACATTAAAAAAAGCCATGTTGTCTCCACTACCCTAAGATTGTCTGGAAGAGATCGCTCTTTAGCGATAAGACTGCCTGTTGTCTTGTATAGAATTGAAATCTCTGAATAGAATTGCCTTGATGAGTGTTAGTTGCCTGTGGAAAAAAAGTATAGTCAGCAATAAAGGCTTGCAATATAATATTTAAAACATTCGCGTTTTGAACACATATTAACTCACATTTATAGACGCGAATTATCGCGAATTAGCCGCGACCACGACCAGTGAAACCTGTGTCGAAACGTCGGTAAATAAAGGTAATTAAATAAATTTCGCGATAGACCCGTCTATAAATGTGAGTTTATATAAAGGCTTGAACGAAAAATGAAATTTTTGCCAAAAACATTTTCAGAGATGTTCGAAATTTGAACGTTATTACCAAATCGATTTTGATATAATAATGAAGGAACAACAATATTTTCACAGATTAAATTTGTTGTAACAAAACAGTTTATCTTAATGGCGGCCATGATACCAGAATTTGATATTACTTATTTTGAAAATTACTTATTTAGTTACCACTATTCGTAGCTTGCATGCTAATGTGATCGTGTCAGAAGTTCTGACAGTTTTTTTTTTCATATTTTACTATGTATTTCATGATATTTGATTGATTTAAAATTACCTTCCAGCTTCACTAGGAAACACATGCAAACAAGAGGCTGTTGAAGAATTCATTGTGCCAGACCAATTAGGGAGCTCCACTTGGGGCTCCACAGACAACAGCGTGTTACTACAGATAACCAGACTATCTACCATGCATGAAGGAACCCTGTTCAGAAGGAGGTTCAAGGAAAGAAAGAAAAAAGGAAAAGTTAACACGGAACTTGAAGAGACTGGGGAATATCAATGCGATCTATGCAGCAAGAAGTTCACAGTAAAAAAGTATTTGATCGGCCATCTTAACTATCACAAGTATAAAAAACCATTTCATTGCGGTATATGTGACAAAACGTTTTCGTGTGAGACTTACGCGTCTGCGCACGAGAGGATACACACTGGTGAGAAACCATACAGTTGCAAGCTCTGCAATAAAGCTTTCAGGTGCTCCAGCCATCTGATCAAGCATGAAAGAACTCATACAGAGGAGAAGCCCTTCTCGTGTGAAGTTTGTAAAAAGCAATTTAGAGAGAAAACACA
The DNA here is from genome assembly GCF_948474715.1 of Cydia amplana. NCBI lineage: Eukaryota > Metazoa > Arthropoda > Insecta > Lepidoptera > Tortricidae > Cydia > Cydia amplana. Next base: position 1,453,492 of record NC_086093.1, on the reverse strand, counting down.
ACTAAAGCTTCATGAGCTTTTACACAAAGGGGAAGAGGCAAAACAGTATCCTTGCAAGTTTTGTCCAAAGAAGTTTATACATATGTATAAGCTGACAATTCACGAGCGAAATCATACTGGGGTTAGGCCGTTTGAGTGTAAAACGTGCGGGCAGAGCTTTGTTCAAAAGTTCCAACTAGACAGTCATAACAGATTACACACCGGCGACAAACCGCGTGTATGCGAAATATGCGGCAAGCATTTTATAACAAAGGCGGACTTAGTGAGACACGAGCGCATACACACAGGCACCAAGCCGTACAGCTGCGATGTATGCCAGCGGCAGTTCAGCCAAAAAGCGCACTTAAACTCTCACATGTTAGTTCACAGCGGAGAGAAACCCTACTCGTGCGAGACATGCTCAAAGAAGTTCAGCTGCAAACCCTCTTTGGTTATTCACTCGCGGGTACACACGAACGAGAGACCGTACCCGTGCCGGGTATGCGGGAGGCAGTTCAAACAGGGTGGCGTCAGGAGGAGGCATGAAGCGACTCACACGAGGGACAAAACCATAGCATGCGAAGTGTGCAACGAACATTTTGCCCTTAAAAGGGAGCTGAAGAAACACCAAAGGGTACACGTGGTGTACACTTGTGATATATGCAATAAGGTGTTTAGGGATAAATTCAATTTTAATAGACACGTGCAGACGCATAGTGAGCAAGCGGCGGAAACCGAGGAAAACTAATGCTGTTATTTAACTTTTTAAGTTCAGATTATTTTTTCTTTTATATAAGAGTCACACGAACGCGCCGCCAAAAGCGCTCCCATACAATAGAATTATCTCTCATTTCTCTTTTTTTTTCAATAAAATACAGTTACTCTCTCATTTTAAAACTACATGCTAAAATGACATGATGCCATGTTTCATGCAGATAATTCTAACATGTCGTTTTAAAATGAGAGCGTAACTTTGAATGTATGGGAGCGGTTTCTCGTTGTAACTTTAAGTCAAAAAAGTAAAAGATTAAAAAAATATAATATTGTCTTCGGTTACCGCGATAGGATGAAATAAAACTATTAAAACGGATTATATCGCGTATATTGAATTTATACTACATCCCGACGTTTCGAACCCTTTACAGCGTTCGTGGTCAACGGGTGACACCCGTCGGGTTGTAGTATTAATTCAATATACGCAATATAATCCATTTTAATAGTTTTATTTCAAAAATATAATATATACAATATAAAGTATACGCTGTAATGTAAATTCAGACGCTTTGACCTCTTAGTGTTGGTCGGATATCTTGTCTATGATAATTATCTTGTAAGTTGTGTAATTCAGTTATAGATAATATATGTTTGGTTTGAGTCAGAATAAATGTTTCCTATTAAATAATGGTATTTTTAAAGTTCCGACCCAAAAAAAGGAACCCTTCCTACCTCTATTCTGTCCGCCTATGGAAAAGACATCTGTCAAGAAGCAAATGTGACATGTTGTGAAAGGGGGAGTCACAAAATTTGTGACGTCACTTTACCTTATTTAAATTATTTTATTAGCTGTACAGTCAGCAGCAGAAGTTGCTAAACGGGCGATGTGTTCAAAATTACCTTGACGCGCTCTTATTCCCTTTAATGTCGCGTCAAGATCATTTTGAACACCTCGCCCGCTTGGCAACTATTGCTGCTGACTGTACAGTTAAATAACAAGTTTTTGGAACGATAATCGTTTTCATGCGTTCAATTTTCTTCCTATTTCTTTTGTCAAAAATATTTAGGAGATAAATTATTAATAACTTAATTCGATTTGCCGATTTCGTTGAAAAAATGTGACGTCACACCAGGGGGGAGGGGGGGGGGGGTTTGCCAAATGTGACAAGGATGGGTCAAAAAACCTAGAAATCCGTGTGACGTAATTATTGCAGTAAAAATACGTTACAGCTTTGCTTGATAATGCAATATTAAACAAATTCATTGAAAAAAATCTTTATTTATTCATTATTTTAATATTAGTTTAATATTAGTTTAGATATTAAAAATTGTTTTAAATAGGTAACAAAATGTATAAACGTAACTTTCTGATTGTCCTACCTTCCAAATAGATTGATGACTACTTGTCTTATCCGATAACACTAAATTAGATATTGATGTTAAACCTATTTTCCAATATTCTACGTACCTACCCTCTATATAATTTCACACAATACTGTTTGTTTTGAAGACTGGTAAATATAATTTAAGTAGGTATGGCTCATAATTTCAAATTTCTTTTTCTTTCTGCGGTTATTATGTATGTTAACATTATTTACTCATTAATGAACCTCCAGGTCTGTTTCTTAAGTATGTTAAGTACACTACATTGTACAAAAAATCCATTTGCATTATGTGACTGTTTGTGTTCTAAATAAATTAAAAAGAAAAAAATATTTTAAGGATACAATACTCTGGGCCTTATTTCGAGCACTGGTATCTAACAAGGCCATAGGTATCAGGGAAAGAACATGGGTTAAAATGATATGAAAATAATAAAATCATTTAGGTATCCATATATATACATTTTTTTGATAGTTTTATACATTTTCTTTATGAGGTTTAATTGTGTGTCGATAGATGGCAGTGAATTTACTGCGACTACAAAATTTACTATGACAGGGCCCCTCTATACTATCTATTCTCCTTGCATAAAGAAAGAAATGGAAAGATTCACACGCTTAGGCTTCCGTAGCTCAGTTGGTTAAGAGCTATTGGACCGGTGTTCCAAAAGCTCGCGGGTTCGAGTCCTGCCGGAAGCAGTGAATTTTTCAATTTTAGTTTGTCGTGACATCTAGTGTCAAGTAGCGGTACTGATAAGTCCGCTAGTTGGCGCTAGGTGTCGACTACGAAAATAAGCAGCGTTTTGTAGTTTATGGTATTATTTAACTAATTAAAAAAAATTGCATCATGGTAAAAATACTAAAAGTTATATAATAATTCAATCTCTAATGGAGCCTAAAAGGGTATGACAAACATTTTCTTAAAATAATTTAAGGCTGGATTTAGTGTCATGCGGACCGTCCGTGCGGATCGCTCCGCCAACGTTCCAATCGCTTACGCTCCGTAGCGATCGAAATGCAACTGTCACTGTCGCACTAATATGGAAGAGTAATAGAGAGCCACAAAGCGTTTCGCTGTTGAAGCGATAGCGATTGTAACCTTGGCTAGGCCGGCTGCGCGGATCGTCCGCACAAGTCGTTTTAGTATCGTGCGGACCGTCTCGGAGTACAGACGCGAACAATGCATTCAATGTGGAGGGTGTCATTGCACTGTATACAAGGAAAAAAATGCATAGGAGACTACATGTTCACCCTTTAATCGAGCAGAGAGCTGTCGCGGGAGAATTTGTTACATTATACGGTGATTGACCGAGGGGGCAGTCACAACACTATCCGGTAAACGGTTCCAAGCCGCCACGACACGGTTGGACAAGGAATGATATGCAGCTTTAGTAGTAGTGGGAGTGCGAACAATTCGTAGGCGGCTGTGACCTCGGGTCTCGCGGCTGACAGTTCTGTTATTGATTATTTTGTGGATGTCAGGGAGGTTGTAACAGTGGGTGTCAATCAGGGATGTTGCGGATGCAGATTTTTTGACATCCGCGGATGCGGATGCGGATGTCAAGATTAGGTACATAGAAAACGTCAAATATTACATTTTTAGTATTTTTTATTTTAAAAAAAACGAAACGTTTAGTATTTGAGCAAGAATATAGGGTGCGTTATATTTAATAAACAGTAATTTGGCCGACTTTTCTGGATCTAGACGATTTCGTTATAGGTAATGAGTGTAATGACGAAATTACCTGGCACTTACGCCGCCGCTAAGACGTTCCTGTACAGACTTGTTTGACATCCGCATAAGCTCCGCATCGATTTTATGCGGATGCGGATGCAGATGCGGATGTTGAAAATAATGCGGAAGTTCCGCGGTTGCGGATGCGGATGCGGATGTTCGCAGCATCCCTGGTGTCAATCTTAAAACACTCGATGAGGTCTCCTCTCACTCTCCTAGCTTTGAGTGTGGGCAGCTTCAGTACCTTTAGCCTTTTTTCATAAGGCAAGCGTTTCAGATATATATCACTCTTTTCTTTCTACTGACACATTTCGCCCATCCCTAGCTCACTGCAGGCAGAGGCGCGTCCGCTTTACTCTAAAACGCTCCCTAAGCTTAACCCGCGAGTTCCCACGTGTGTGTGACGTCACCATAAGCGACAATAAATGACTTTTTTTTTTTCTTTTTTAAGCGTTCTGGCTCAAATTTGAGCCCTTGGGAGCTGACAGGTTAATACATATTGGTCCGTGCGGAGCGATCCGTACGGACGGTCCGCATGACACTAAAACCAGCCTAAGTACTAAATACTTACTAAACTAGTTTTACAGTAAGAGATCAATACTATGTTAAGTACTTAAAGAATCAGTGAGAAAATCTGTAACTGTTAAAATCTTTATAGAAATCGGAATTTGAATATAATATTTCACGACCGAGTAATGAGGGCTTTCTCAGATATTTAGATTAGATATTTTTTTGTGTGCAACGTCACTGTATCCCCAAGTTCATGCATTAGTGACGTCATTATCTTCATTGCCGCTTATCACATCTATATGGTCGCCGGGCACTTGCGAAAGCAAGTGGCCCTTCTTGTGTTCCAGTAACCTGCTCTTAAACATACTAGAAAAATTACATTGCTCGCATCTGAAGGGTTTTTTACCAGTATGTGTCATCTCATGTGCCTTTAAATGCCCTTTTTGGGCACTAGTGTAACTACAGTAAGCACATTTGTATGGCTTTTCACCAGTATGTTTTCTTTCGTGGACTTTAATAGTACTTTTTAGATAACTAGCGTAATCGCAGTAGTTACATGTGTATGGTTTCACGCCGGTGTGAATCCGTTCATGAACATTTATATCGCTTTTATGGGCACTCGCGTAGCTACAGTAGTTACATTTGTATGGCTTTTCACCAGTGTGTATTCTTTCATGGGTTGTCATATGACTTTTATTGGCAACTCTGTGTCCACAGTATTTACACTCGTAAGGCTTTTCACCTGTGTGTGTTCTTACGTGGAGCTTTAATGAACATTTCTTGGCACTGGCGTAGTTACAGTGTTCGCACTGATAAGGCTTTTCACCAGTGTGTGTTCTTTCGTGTGTTTTTAGAACTTTGCTTGTGGAACTGGCGTAACTGCAATAGTTACATTTGTATGGTCTTTCACCAGTGTGTATTCTTTCATGTAATTTTAGAATGTTGCTTCTGGAACTACCGTAACTGCAATCGCGATAGTTACACTTGTATGGTTTTTCAGCAGTGTGTGTCCTCTCGTGTATTTTTATACGACTTTTAATATATGCAGTATAGCTGCAGTAGGAGCATTTGTAAGGTTTTTCGATTTTTTCTATGCTATGTTCACTTTGATGGTCGTGTAAATGTGCCTTCTGGTTACTGGAGAATGTACAATAGGCACATTTATATAGCATTCCTGTAAGATCAAGGGGCATTTCAATCTTTATAGATTCTTCTGCTATCTTAGTTTTATATTTCTGATGATCATGTGGAATTTCAGTCTTTATAGATTCTTCTATTATCTTGGTTTTGTGCTTTAGTTGAGCTCGATCTGGAATATAATAGAATAAGATTTATTCAGGATGCTTATAAAACAAAATTTTACAAAAACATGTCACAAAAACGGTTTAAAACCCCTATACCCCTACACCCCTAACGGTTTAAAATTCCTATGCTGAAATAAATCATATTCTATTATATTCTATTCAATTCTAAAACGTCACTGAAAAGGTTACACTCAGCTTGGTGTCAAGGTATCTTATGAATACCATAGAAATACAGTGGAAATCCATAGACAATATAAATAGTGCACAGGAATAAATAAAATTAATATTATAGCACATTATCACACAAGTTGACTAAGTCCCACAGTAAGCTCAATAAGGCTTGTGTTGTGGGTTGGCACCCTCTGGTTTATATCATTGTCTGGGTAGACAATGATATAAAAAAATATTTATAAATACTTAAGTACATAGAAAACACCCATGACTCAGGATTTCAGGAACTAAAGATTTATTTGTGCTCATCACACAAATAAATGCCCTTTAAGGGCCTGGTAATACCAAGATTTGAACCCGGGACCATCGGCTTCATATGCAGGGTCACTACCCACTAGGCCAGACAGGTCGTCAAACTCACACACGCCCATAGCAACGGGCGAGTTAATGTACTTACGAAAATCTATATGGTATGTGTCTCTACTTTAGATATGGGCCGAATATTCGGTATTCGGCATATTCGGCGTATTTTTCAATGTTCGTATTCGGCCGAATAGTTCGGTTCGAACTGCCGAATATTTACCTAATAAACAATTTTTTAAGGGCGTCCGCTAGGTTGCGCGCATGGCCTTCGCGATCAGGTATGAGACGTTTCCTTTACTGTTCTTAAACATTCCCGGTCCCGGAGAACTGTCAAAAACACATGAGTCCACGGGCCTGAATGAACTAGTTTTAGGCAGTTTTAGCCCTACCGAATATTCGTATTCGGCAAAGTCCATATTCGTCCAGTAGTTTTTTTTTTTTTTTAGTTTTTTCTTCTCTGATATTTTTCACTGTAGCTATAATATGGTGTTAATTTCTCTGATATTTTTCACTGTAGCTATAATATGGTGTTAATTAGTTTGTAATATTTCCGCTAAATTGTAAAACATGCTGTGTACACTTGTTTTGGATCTCGTGCTAGATTTAAGCCATAATGTACAATTCTATTACCCATGATATTGTACGATGTCTGTTTAGTGTACCTAATAAAGTAAAATAAAATAAAATAAAAAAAAATCTCTACTCTACTTTATTAAACTTACTCTTTGTCTTTTCATTTCCTGTACTGTCTTCGTGACCCGGGAAATGCAGGAACTCGTAAATGTTTTCACCAATCCTGTATGTACGGAGCTCAAGGTCCACATGCATGTGTTCAAGTCGGACGGAACAGGTCATTCCTGAGGCCATGGTTCCTAAAATGAGGTTGAATTTATACCTACTGGGATACAACAAACAAAAGGGTATTTGGCTGTATTTAAAATATATTATTTTATACCATGCATGAAATAAAGCACCAGAAGATTAAAGGGGCCCACTGATTAACAGTCCGCTGGACGATATTGACCTGTATAGAATTTGTTGTTCCTACTTAACCAGCAATGATCTAAAACGCATGCCATTAGTTGCATCTGTACTGTAGAAGCCTAAATCAACATTTACATAGCCATTATCAGACCATTATTAGAGGACCGGTCTGGCCTAGCGGGTAGTGACCCTGCCTGTGAAGCCGCGGTCCTGGGTTCGAATCCCAGTAAGGGCATTTATTTGTGTGATGAGCACAGATATTTGTTCCTGAGTCATGGTTGTTTTCTATGTATTTAAGTATTTGTATATTATATATATCGTTGTCTGAGTACCCACAACACAAGCTTTCTTGGGCTTACTGTGGGGCTTAGTCAATTTGTGTAAAAAAGGTCCTATAATATTTATTTATTTATTATACACAATATAATACTAACCTGGCAGCTTCCTCGCTCAACGAATAAGCATTGCAATTCAGCGGGGAAATGCTGCCAGTATCTTTGGCACTATGCCCAGGGCATCTTTTTTTAAGTAGTAGTTTTAGTTTTGTAGGTAGTTTTAATTTTAGGTTACTTTTAGGGTTCCGTACCTCAAAAGGAAAAAACGGAAACCTTATTGGATCACTCGTGCGTCTGTCTGTCCGTCTGTCACAGCCTATTTTCTCCGAAACTACTGGACCAATTAAGTTGAAATTTGGCACACATATGTAAGTTTGTGACCCAAAGACGGACATGTCACGTAAACAAATAAATTTTAAATATGGAGGCCACTTTTGGGGGGTAAAAGAGCAAATTAAAAAATAAAGTTTTTCAAACTATATCGTATCAAATGTAAACATATCAAATGAAAGAGCTCATTTTGAGAATCTCAAATATATTTTATTTATAATTTTAAGATAAATAGTTTAGCAGTTCTTCAAGAAAATAAGCAAAAAATGACCATTCCCCCCCCCCCTTATCTCTGAAACTACTGAGTCTAAAATTTTGAAAAAAATACACTAAATACTTAGTTCTTTACCTAAAGATGACAGGAAAACCTATTATAAATGTGCAGTTTTTGATGGGTTTTTTACTCACTTTTCGTTAAAAAAAACATAATATTGTTAAAAACTGTGTAATGTACGGAACCCTTGTTACTGTTAGTTTATACTTATGTTATGTTGTTCAATAAAGATTCAATACTAACCTTGATGCACTACATCTACTTTCTTTTCATGGCCCAACACATTTTTCACCTCATGTTCCTCACACAGACTCTGCTCAGCCTCTTCTACCAGTTCTATCTTGACCTGGTAATATTCTATCTGTCCATTCTGTGCAATCTCAGCCGTAGTTATTTCACCCACGCCTAGCGAGTGTTCGTACTCGCATTCGGTCTTTATTCGTTCATTCATTCTTCTTTGCGACCTCACTCAATAATTATGCTCGGCATGTGCGCTCTCAGCTCAGATTAAAAACTCTGTATCCATGGGGCCGGGAGATCACGAAAACTACAGGCTACACTAGCAAATCTGCGCTTTCCAGCATCGATTTGTCGTTGTAACTAAATGTAATGATTAATGAACACGTTATTAATGATTTGTTGTTAGTTTAGTTAGGATTCAAATCAATATCCAGGATTAAGAACCATCCAAAATCTGCAGAGCAGAAAATCATTAAAAACACTGAGAGGGTCTACCGCGAACACAAAGCTGGCGTCTTTCTTTTTTACTCCGATTAAGGCGTAATTAGAGTGACAGAGAAAGATGCTCAGATAGCAATTCAACTGCAGTGACAGGACTCCGATCGGTGAATGCGCAGCCGTATAATGCACGACCAATAATCTTTTTGACGCGGATTTTGGGCCCAATTTAATCGCTCGTGAAACATAAATATCCACGTTCAATTTCGTTATCTGCCTCTCTGTCGCTCGAAATTGCAAGAGTGATAGGGAGCCAGATGCAAAAAGGCATTTATTTGAACTGATGGATCAGATTGACTGTGTAGAGGGGTCATCAAAGGAAATGTACAAGTACAAACTGTACACAGTGCATGTTATCTGTGGAGGAAAGCGATTGGTTCACACACACTTTATTTTTTTGACCCTTCACATATCTATCACTCGGTTTAGACTCTCGCGCGAGCCACGAGACGAGCCGCGAGCCGCGCCACGAGACGCGAGTCCACCGTTTACACTCGCGTTCGGCTTGTCATTCGGTTATAAACCTTATGCCGTGCCGTTAGTGTTTAAATTATATTAGCTCGACGAGCTTGCGAGCCACGAGACGAGCCGCGAGCCCACCGCTTACACTCTCGTCTCGTGGCTCGGCTCGCGGCTCGTCTCGTGGCTCGCGCGAGAGTCTAAATCGACTATATGCTTCACAGGCTTCCATACATACAGAGGGCCTACCGCGAACCACGTTCGACGTGATGTCTCCCTGTCACACTTACGTACGAATTTACAAGTGCGACAGAGAAGCAATACGTCGAACGTGGTTCGCGGTAGGCATTCAGGCTTCACACTTTGTTTCATGTTTGTCAATGTCATATTCATGGTTTTCGTGGTTGCGTTACGTGGCTGCCATTTTGGTTCGTGTACTATGTTTATATTGCTTGTATTAAAGCAGCGAGTAATCGAATTTCTTAGATGGTTTGCTGGCCAAAACAGCTTTTAGTTTTATGCAAGATACACCAATAATTTCTGTATGACCCAGTTGATGGTACATTGTCTGTCACTATGTAAAAAAGCAATTATTGACCTAAAGATTCCGCAAAAAGACAACATGTCTGATAATAACGAGTGTGAAACTGTAACTAATGTGCTTATAACAGTGGAAGAAATAAAACTGGAGAGAGAAGGCGTCGAACAGGAAAATGAATTCGTAGAATGTATTAAAGAGGAACAGAACGATTGGGGGAATGAGGCCGCTGATGCTGGAGTCTTTGATGGACGAGTTAAACACGAGGTGGTCGTCAAGCAAGAGCCTGTGCAGGCTACGATTGAATTTGTTGGGGGTGAGTTGTAGATTTATTGTAATGTTCAGTTACAGGTTGTGCTAAACATCTACTCTCCCCTGAGGGAACTATGAAAGCACCCATGAGGCTGACATGTTTACCTAGAGTGTCCATAGCCTCAATAAAAATCAGATAAAACTAAAGTTAGGTCATTCACTATGCAATCTCAATGTTTTTGCTACACTTCTATTCTTTTTTAATTACTTAAAAAACTTATACCTGACTTGACACTGGAACCCGGACCCCCACGGGACTTGAGTTTCTAAAACCTATACCTGCTGGGCTAGCAGATGATTGGCGTGACAGTATCTATTGGCGAAATAGGCTATGCGTCCCTCTTTTATTGACATAGAAAAAGACGGGTAGTCTATCTCACCGCAATTACTGTCGCGCCAATCATGTGCAGGGGTGCAGGCACGACTAATGATGATGATTGCATGTTAGCTAGCAAGGTGTTTAGATGTTTTGCATAATCTGTAACATCTAAGGTTATATAAGGTTTTAGCAACCAATAAGGCTGCTTACAGACGAGCGACAGTACGCGACACACTGTCGGCGACGGTCGCTGACGACCGCCTGCGACGGCTATCGGCGACGGTCGGCCACTGTCGGCGACGGTCGGCGACGGTCGGTGATAGCTGTCGCGGCGTCGCTCTTGTGTCACAGCACGCAGTCTTCGATGTGTAGTTCAAGAAAGAGCACGTATTTTCTTTTTCAAAATGAGTAATGACGATTTTGATGCTGATGCATTATTGTTTAAAGAAAATACGTGCTATCTCTTGAACTACACATCGACAACTGCGTGCTGTGACACAAGAGCGACGCCGCGACAGCTATCACCGACCGTCGCCGACCGTCGCCGATAGCCGTCGCAGGCGGTCGTCAGCGACCGTCGCCGACAGTGTGTCGCGTACTGTCGCTCGTCTGTAAGCAGCCTAACTGTTCATTTACTGATAAAAATCTCTTTGTGTTAATGAATATTACCATATTACTCTAAAGAAAAATGTGCCTTTCCCAAAGAAAAGGGTACTTATTGTTGTTTGTCAATAAGACGCTATTTCCATATAGCTTCAATTTAAAATCAACCTTATCAACAACCAACAATGTGGTACCTTTAAGTTGAAAATGTCCGAAATGAAGATTGCTAAGGCTTATAATATAAATCATGATACTGTACAGTAAAATCTGCTTTATACAGTGTGTCGTCTATTATGGGGCTTTAACTGCAGGATTTGATTTTATTGTCTCTAAACTGAGCTACTTTTATTTTCGGATCAATACCAGAATCGCAAAAGTTTTGGCAGTTTTACACATTTTGGCTGATCAGATGTCGATGTTTTTTTGCTATTTATGGAACCTACTCATATTTCTAAGATGAACTATTTATCACATATATAAGTGCACCTATATGCCTTTGTCCTATGGGGATATGCAGTCGTGGCCGCCCTAGGCCCTAGCCCCTGTAGCAGCCCCCTTTTCAGCACCCATCGCATTGACTACATTTTGAATTATTTCTTGTTATCATTAGTGAATTTTTTGTCACAATTTGCTGCCCCTAATATCTGCCGCCAGGGTTCTAAATTATCCAGATAATTATAGTTTTTTTGATAATTATCGCGATAATAACATCCTGACGATAATTATCAGGCATATATCTTCACGATACTTATCGCGATAATTATCAAGATAACTATCATTGATAATTATCCTTTCGAACCCTGCTTGCCGCCCTAGGCCTGGGCCTACTGGGCCTTAGGGCAAATCTGCCACTAGTCCTATGGGTGTAGGAAAGCAGGCACGGGGTTAAATCTATGAACACAATCAATGGTTGATAGTAGAACATCACAAAATATGTTGTCCTTAAGCCCCGTCTCCATATCGCGCGGCAAACCATCGAACATTGGTTCGCGATATGAAGACGGGGCTTTAAAAGTGACGTGACTAATACCATCTGGGGCCTGTGGCTGAGACAGAGGCATTGCGAGTCCGTGGGATTATCCCACTCTCTAGTTACACCACTGGCCCCTATTCATTATAATCTACAGTAATCATGTTGTTCAGTCGCCATCAGACATATCGGAGCGGCCAAGGTGTTCACAATATCTGAACACGCACTCTAGCGCTCTGACAATATAATTTGTTAATCTCAGTACCTACTTATAGTAAAATTATTACATTCATGTTATTTATTTCCTCAATATATACTTTATTACCCAAGTATTTATTTAGCCTAAACATTAAACCTATCTTCACATATGTCATAGTATCATACAGTATAATCTTATAAATACATACACAAACATAAACATATATATATATATACATACCTATATTATTTTCTACACAAACTAAAATAGTCTTAGCCGTAGAATTTCCGACAAACAGCTAGCAAATTCGTATTGTACGAAGGGTCGGCCTGAAAACCAGCGTTGTAGTAGGTAAGCCTGCTGCAACACATTCTGAGGTTCGCTCCTTTTTAGCATCATAATTTAAAAAAACTTATATCTACATGTAAACAAATTAATTTGTGCCTATTTAAGTTTAATTCTAAGGCTTGTAATGTTTTGTAGCATTGCCTGTAAACATTTTTCAATGTGGTGTTAAATAAAAAATGTCTATGTCTATTCTATGTCTATGTCTACAATAGAGACATTCAGATATTTGTGAGCGCCTTACCCGCTCCGATATATCTGTTGGCGACTGTACTTTGTATTTCTGTGTGCCTTCTGGTAAAGTCCAGAAGGTTACGAAAAATTTTCATGTGGAAATTTTGTAATTTTGGGATATTTCTGACGGCACATCAACCTTATTTATTGGGGCAGTTGTGAACCGAACTCTCTAACAATTAAGTGATATATCGCTGTCTGTGCCGTGATAAGATAATGATGAATAAATTAAATTAACCATGAATAATTAAATATGAATACTATTTTTTTAATAACTTCACTAACTAAGCATCTTGAAGAATGAAATCTATCATTTTATGGATTTCGTTTTATCATTTCCCTTTTTTCCTAACAAATGTGATGAAAAACATTGTGTGTGCCACGGGCGATATAGGAATTAGGAAGTTTACGAACTCGTGTTAATTACGCCTTCGGATTCGGGCCTCAATTCACACTCGGTCGTTAATTCTTGTTTACCGCCCTTAATACACAATTTACTGTTGTGTTGTGTTCGGCCGCCATTGTTTGTTTGTTATGGTGTGATTACGATTGCTGGCAACGAAAATACGAAAGGGTTATAAATGTTATAATAGGGAATATTACGCGAAAGTCTCCGTAGGGGGCGCCACTCCCACAATAAGTCACAATCTAAGGGTCTACCGCAAACGAGAGAGTCGAAATTTTGTTATCTAACCTCTCTATCACCCATGCATATTCGAGCGATAAAGAGGCAGATAGCTGAATTTCGATTTCGCGTATCCCAGGTAGGCCCTTTGTAAACAAACCGCCTTGATGTATCAATGTCATATTTTATTGTCTGTGAAAAAGAGTTTAAGGCTCAGTATGTATAAGTTACTCTATTGTATACTTAAGTAGCTAGTGCTGCAACCTGGCGGCAAAACATTGCATTAATACTCCCTATTAGTGAAAAGTGAATATTGTAAACTGTGAAAGTTATACGGCGGGTGTTTGTGTGTACATACCATTGTAATGATCGAAACACATAGGCTAAGTACATACAATTAACACATACTTTGTATCTTCCTTGAAAAATGCTCAATGCCATCTTCTGGGATATACTCGTATTAGTTGCGACAAGAACAGAATTACAGAATTCTGACTTGCGACAAACGTGCACTTTTGTAAATTTATTGCACTTATTATCTGAAATCAGTGTTTTTATTTCAGATCCGGGGGACCTCTTGGTCAAACGAGAGAACTATGTACCAAGTGCCGAGGTGCCCGCGGTTGGTAAGGTGCGAAAGAGAGGACGACCTGTTGGAAGGAAGACAAATACCAACATAATCCTGGACAATATCAGTGCGCCTGGAAAGAGGTCAAGAAAAAAACAAAAAATATTCATCTGTGACACTGATAAAAAATCGTTTCCAACTAAAAAGAGACTGGTCCAACACATGCGTTGTCACTCTGACAAGAAACCTTTCAGCTGCGATATCTGCCACAAAGCGTTTTCCCATCAAACCTACTTGTATCGGCATTGGCCTATACACACCGGGGAGAAATCCTACAGCTGTGATATCTGCCAGAAACGATTCACGTTCTCCGGTTCTTTAGTTAAACATAAGCGGATTCATTCTGATGAGAAACCTCATGTCTGTCAAATATGTAATGCAAAATTTAGAGAAAAGACACAATTGTCTCTTCACGAGCTAATACACAAAGGTGATGCAGCGAAGCGATTCAGTTGTAATTATTGCAAGAAAAAGTTCCTATTTAAATATATGGTACTCAAACATGAGCGCTTACACACAGGAGTTAAACCTTTCATATGTGAAATATGTGACAAGCGGTTTAAGCAAAAGTATCAGCTTAAAGCACATGTGCGAGTTCACACAGGTGAAATACAAGCGAAAACATTTATCTGTGATTATTGTAACAAAACATTTTCAAACAAAGGCAATCTGTTCCAACATATACTTAATCACATGGGTATTTCGAAGTCTCTTTACTGCGAAATTTGCGAGAAATTCTTTAGTTACGCCTATATTTCCCGACATCGGCGCACGCACAGCGGGGAGAAACCATACAGTTGCGATATTTGCCAAAAAAGGTTCCTAGATACAGGTTCTTTGATGAGACATAAGAGGAATCACTCTGACGAGAAACCGCATGCATGTGAAGTATGCAAAAAACGATTTAAACAGCGATCTCAATTGTCTCTTCATGCTCTAAGACATCAAGGAGACTCAGTAAAGCGATACGTTTGTAATATTTGCTCGAAGAAATTCCTACATAGATATCAACTGGTTAAGCACGAACACGTCCACACAGGCTTCAAGCCTTTTCCGTGTAACTTGTGTAGCGAACGATTTTCCCAAAGATACCGACTGGACGAGCATTTGCGTGTACACACCGGACTCAATTTTTACTCATGCGAAATCTGCAACGCTTGTTTCGAAACAAGAAGGGTCTTCCTTGATCACAGACGGACTCATCCAGAAATCACCAGCACATATTGCTTTGTATGCGATGTTTGTGATAAAGCTTTTAGTTGCAAAACTAACTTGGTGAAACACAAAGTGATTCACACCGGGCTCAAACCTTATGCGTGCAAAATATGCAATAAAAGCTATACCCAAATAGGGCATTTATCGGAGCACAAACTGACTCACAGCGGTGAGAAACCATTCGCCTGCGAAAATTGCGCGATGCGGTTCACTACTAAACGCTACTTGGTTAAACATGTACAGAGAATACATTCTGGCAATAAGTATGATATGGATGGTAAGAAGTTCAATTGCCAAATATGTGGCAAACAGTTTTTGCGAGCAAATACCTTGAAGATACACGAATATGCGCACGCTAGAGCCTCGCATCACAAATGCAATGTATGTAATAAAGAATTCAAGAATAAATCGAATTTGAAAAGACATATACAGACGCATAGTAAAAGTGTCGATAGGTCTATTGATGCCGAATCTGATTAACCTTTTCGACGCCGTGTCAAACATAAAAGCTGTCACGCTGACGCCACGTCACCGAAGTGTCAAAACTGAAGTTGAACTTTATGTCTACGCACGTAGGTCGATGATGTTCTGTGGTCTGTGACCGATTAATCGGTCTTTGGCGTTGAACCTACGGTGCGGATATATCGGTCATTGGCGTCCAAAAGGTTAAGCCGACTAGAAGAAGCTATGTACTAGTCTACATATAATATATGAAGCTACATACATGTATAAGACTTAAGAAATAATTTAATTTATGTTATTCATTTTATTTATATAAACTTCGTCACTTCGACCAGCTAGTTACAAACACCAGTACCCGCGATTTCCGCTAATTATTTTGACGACTGCCTGTGAAGCCGCGGCTCTGTAGCCCTAAAGTAAAAACAATGCAAATAATCAATCAAAATGTAATAATAAATGTATAATAATAGCTAATGTTTAAGGCACCACTGATTAGGTAGTTCTTTACAAGCCACCGTTCCAAAAATATTTACACTAAAGTCTAAGACACCGACATAAGGTCCGGTAAATATATTTTTGGACGTTGGCTTGTACAGATATTTCTGAACTCGACCATAAACCATAACAATACAGTCGCCATCAGATAAAATATCTGAACACGCACTCTAACGCCTTGATAGCCGTGTTCAGATATTTGTGAGCACCTTAACCGCTTCGATGTATCTGATGGCGACGGTACTACAACTATGGTCCACAAGTTCAACACGTAATTAAGTATCAACACAGAATAAATAATAGTACTAGGTGCAGAAGACTCACTCTCTAACAAAACAGCACAGATATGGCCGCTAGGTGGCGACAGCGCCACGCGCGGCTTATGGCTAGCCACCAAAATTGGTGTGGAATGGATGTACTTTTAGCTACCTGTAGCAAAGCGACGAAATCGCGGAGTGAGCCACGCCTGGTATCAATAACAATCTTATTGTTTTTTTTATAACTTTTTCCTTTTAAGAAAATATTTAGCCTCGGAACTGCGACATGCAAATAATATTCACTGAACGAAGATATTCCGGTTACTTTTAGACCATAGCTGGCAGTGGCGGATTTGCAGTCTTTGCCGCCCTAGGCCCCATGGCCTGTAGTAATACTAGCCGCCTATTTCTCAGCACCCCTGACATAGACTCAGTGTTGTGAATAACGCTTATTTTTAGGCTTAAAGACTCGAGCCCTCAAGACTCGTAAGTCTTGAAAAATCGACTATATTTGAGAATTGTATTTATTTATTTTACGCGTATGATGTAAGAAGTCGTCTTTTCCGCCTTTGAGTCGTTAAGCCTCGAGAGTCTTAAGGGTTCGAGTCTTTAAGCCGCGAAATAAGCGTTATTCACAACACTACATATACTGCAGTGCAGACTTGCTGCCGCCCTAGGCCCGGGCCCACTTGGCCTAAGGGCAAATCCGCCACTGATATTTAGTTGAGTTATACTTTACATTTATCATTTAACCTTTTCGACGCCGTGTCAAACACAAAAGCTGTCACGCTGACGCCACGTCACCGAAGTGTCAAAACTAAAATTGAACTTTATGCATATGCACGTAGGTCTATGTTGCTCTGTGGTCTGTGACCGATTAATCGGTCTTTGGCGTTGAACCTGCGGTACGGATATATCGGTCATTGGCGTATAAAAGGTTAATATCTTTCACCATAAGGAGTTGTTATTGTTATATTTGTTCTTTCTGCTTAATAAACGTTACTTAATTACTTACTTTTGTTTTTAATGTGGACTTCGTAACCATGACAACGAGACACCTACCTATTCCTGTTTTCTATGCACTAGTAGTGCCTGGATGTTTTTAGGGGAAGCGGCAGGAAGGGTAAACTTGTAGTCGATAGGCCCCGTGCATGAACTATAGGGGGCAGCACAGGAGCCGTCAGATTTTTGGCGCGAGGCGTAAATGTGAAGTTTAGGCTTCCGATGTAGCCCAGAAGATGGCAGAACCTACTATGCACATGGAAACGTACGAGGACGATAGATAAATATGGTAGCACTTGCTTTGGCAATGTTACATGTTTATGTTTCCGATTCAGGCCACAAGATGGCAGACCCTCCAACGCGCACGGTCCCTATAGTGATTGTCTCGGTGATAGTTCATGTCTTACTCGACTGTGACATTGACATCGAGTTCATGTCATGTCAGATGTCTCCACAGAGACATCGAGAAGCAATGTTCGAATTTAGAACAATTTGGAAAGCACGTTACTAGATTAAAAAAAACACGGGTTTCACGAAGACTACTCTTTTAAACCTGTACACTCCTTTTTAGGGTTCCGTACCCAAAGGGTAAAATAATAAATAAATAAATAAAAATAGCCTTTATTTCCCTGGAAAGTAGGTAGGTACATAGTTTTTTTTTTACTTATTAAACGTATTTTTAAAAACTAAATAAAACAAAATTAAAATACTAAAAAAATTAGGTGGTAACAATTGGTTTAGGTTAGGTTACGCGGGAATCATCCATTTTTGGACGAAGGCCTCCTCCATCTCATGCCAGTCGTTCCTGTTTTGGGCCAAGCGGGTCCAGTGGTTTCCGGCCACTGACACGATGTCATCTTTACCAAAGGGTAAAAACGGGACCCTATTACTAAGACTCCGCTGTCCGTCCGTCCGTCTGTCACCAGGCTGTATCTCACGAACCGTGATAGCTAGACAGTTGAAATTTTCTCAGATGATGTATTTCTGTTGCCGCTATAACAACAAATACTAAAAACAGAATAAAATAAAGATTTAAGTGGGGCTCCCATACAACAAACGTGATTTTTGACCGAAGTTAAGCAACGTCGGGCGGGGTCAGTACTTGGATGGGTGACCGTTTTTTTGCTTGTTTTGCTCTATTTTTTGTTGTTGGTGCGGAACCCTACGTGCGCGAGTCCGACTCGCACTTGGCCGGTTTTTGAAGAATCCCATACTGTAGCCCCTCGAGAAAACCTCGGCAGCTTATTCCATAGCGTTCCAGAGCGTCCGCGAGAGGAAACCCTTCACATAAACCGTTATATATTCTTGTGGATTGTCTATTGCTTTGAAAACTTGAAACACTCGTAATGTACGGAAAAGTCATAAAGTTAAAGATACAGAGTGTATTTTTGATACGACCACACTATATGTTAGTTCTTTGTATAGGCCCGATGAACAAACTTTATTTTTATTATAAATGTACAACTCTTATTATTATTCCCTGTTACTTAATAGTTATACTTTATTTTTATTCAAACCGTCGAACTTCTAACGCGGCGATACAACTGTCACAAGTGAGGAACTGATGACTATGTACCTACGCAACACATAGCCACACGGATTTTTTTTAACAAATAAAATACCCTTTGGTAATTATAATTAAGAATAATGTGTTTCATTGCACTTTAACCCAGGTCTCGTTTAAATTTGTGGTTATATCAAAAATACAAGCCGTATTTTTTTCTTTTCAGTTACACCACATGGAGAATGGACTTGCAAACTAGAGGAGATCCAAAGCGAAGCTAGCACAAGTTCTGACAATCAGGCAAAAATAGAAAAGAAAGGAAAAAAGTTAGAAAAACGCAAACTTTCAACTGAAACAAAAGCTAGCGAAGAAAACGAAACATATACATGTGATTTATGCAAAAAAGTATATACTAACAAAAAAAAATTGGTGACGCACTTATATTATCACAGTACGAATAAGCCTTTTTACTGCAACATTTGTAACAAACAATTTATGTCCAATAAATACGTGAACCAACACAGACGTACACACACTGGAGAAAAACCATATTTCTGTGAGCTCTGCCAAAAGCATTTTGGCACTTCAACTGGTCTCAATAGACACCTCCGTACACACCGGGGCGAGAAACCTTACTCGTGCACAATTTGCCAAAAGAAGTTTACCTGCAACACACAGATGAACAAACACATACGCACCCACTCCGACGAGAAGCCGCATCGGTGCGAAATATGCGAAAGACAATTTAAGGAGAAGTCACATCTGGCTGCCCATTCGCTAATTCACAAAGGAGATGAAGCGAAACGATTTTTTTGCGAGCAATGTCCAGCGAAATTTAATCAAAGACACAAATTGGCTACTCACTCACGCGTTCACTTAGGTTTTAAAGAGTTTGCATGCGACACTTGTGAAAAGAGGTATTCAACGAAATTCCTACTTGACAAGCACATTAAAATAACGCATTCGGGACAAACATTCATTCCAAAACCAAAAAATTATTTATGCGAAATATGCGACAAGTATTTTGTATCAAACATAGACTTGGATAGACACAAACGTAGCCACACAGGAACGAGACCGTTTTCTTGTGATGTTTGTGGCAAAAGTTTTTTCCAAGTAGCGCATTTATCGTCACACAAACTCACGCACACTGGGGAGAAACCCTATACGTGTGATATATGCAACAAGCAATTTGCTGTTAAAGGTTACTTGAATAAACACAAACGAATTCACACTGGTGAGGTTCTGTATCCATGTAATTCGTGCGATAAGGTGTTTAGACATAAAGGTAGACTGGAACAGCACTTAAAAAAGCATTCTCATGAAGCTGAATCCATAGACTGATACGTTTTTTAAGACACCATCATTATGATTATTATTTATAGCTTTAATATTTTTTGTGTTCCCGCTGCGAAGGTAACAATTTGTATGTGCCACACGAGATCGAATTATTAAATTCGTTTTCGATGCAAATGACTTCTTTTTGCATAACGACCTATTGATATCTAATAAATGGTTTTAGAACATTTTCTGGTTTTATTTATCATTTTACTGTGAGCTCTGTTGCTAAGTACCTATTATTATAGAGAAATATAGTAAGACAAGAGTGCTCACTCCACATGCTGTTGAGCATAAGACTTTCCGGTCGGTGCTACATCTATTGTCAAGTAGCAGTACTGATAATTCCGCTACTCGATGCTAAATGTCGACACTGAAAATAATAGTCTTTTTGGTACCAAAACTGATGTATGGAGTGAGCAATCGTATGTATTTTTTTCTCTATGCTATTATTTAAAGCATTATTTTTAATGTAGGTACAATTATTACAGCGTATGTAAAGTTGACGAAATATAAAGTGAGCCGATTTTGTTCAAACTTGTTCGAGAGATCGGCTCACTTTATATTTCGTCAACCTTATACTTGTCATACTGAACAATTTCGATTAAGAGTCCCACAAACCTAGCCGCCGCCATTTTTAGCAATGAAAACTAGTACAGGCATACGAAAAGACATTATGTTACGTAAATTTTCATGCCAAATTTCATGTATGTACCTACTTTAACCTTTTGGACGCCAATGACCGATATATCCGCACCGTAGGTTCAATGCCAAAGACCGATTAATCGGTCACAGACCACAGAGCAACATAGACCCACGTGCATATGCATAAAGTTCAATTTCAGTTTTGACACTTCGGTGACGTGGCGTCAGTGTGACAGCTTTTGTGTTTGACACGGCGTCGAAAAGGTTAAGGATGTCGTTAAAAATAAGAGCGTAACCTCGATTGTATGAGCGTTAGCGGCGAGTTATTTTGGAAATTGAAAATGGAACAGCCTAACTTTTTTAGCCATATGCCTACGCATTCCCCTCACAGAGTATGGGCAAGTGTTGAAAAAGCCTGATGAAATTGGGAACTGGCGCAGCGTAGGAACTTTCAACAAAACGATGTACGGCCTGAGTGGACGCTCGGAGCGGAGCGTTCGGCGGGGCGTGCAGCGTGGCGTCGGGCTCACAAGTGATTTGAACAGCGTGCACTAAGGCCGCTTCTATACGTTTGCATTTGTTTAACATGGACGCTGCACGCCCCACCCCGCTGCACGCCCAACATGAGCGTCCACTCAGGCCTTACACTTAGCATCAAATTTCGAGACACATTAAAGATAAAAAAAAATGGTCATTGGTCGAAATGGGACTCGAATTCAGTTGTGTATAGCGCCAAGGACGATAACTGACGCGCTCGTCTACAGCCCAATATCAACCTTCGTGCGTCCCGACTAAGTTCACGATGACGCGCCGCACACGATAGGCGTGGCGTTCAAAGGGTTAGGCTGCGTTTCTACCTGAGATGTACCGTCGAGCGGTGCGAGGATGTGGAACGTTGTGAGTGTTTCCACGAGAGAAGGCGAATTTAGGGTAGGTACGTATTTTCGCCAACCCTTTTTTTTTTCAATAAACTGCTACATTGACAACGGGGTTTGTTGATAAGGCACTTCAATCGCTAACTGCCTTACACTTGCAGTTTCATTTAAGACGTAAAAATACGAATATGACTTGGACTAGAGTCAGACTAAGCTAACTGCCGCGTGTTTGATAGCACAGACTGTGCAAGTGTTAACGTCAACTTCTATAAAATTATGACGTTTAAAATAACATCTGCACAGTCTATGCTATCAAAATCGCTTGGTCTAATCTAACTCTACTGTTTTTTTTCTTTTTTCGGCAAAGTTGTAGCTGTAAATATGTCAGTTACCTATATTTACGTATTCTGTTTCAACCTAACGCTCATCTGTAATAAGAATATACATATTAACCTACATTTATCTTTTTTTCAGTCCCTCCATACGAAGCGGAAGTCGAGCATCAGACGGAGCAAAGCTTTGACGCGACTCCAGATTGTAAACGAAACAAAACACATGCAATGAAAAAACGAAAACATACAAATGTCAAGGTCAAGGTTGAAAAAGGCACTTTCACTTGTGACACGTGTAATAAACTGTTTACAACCAAAGCACGTTTGACCAAACATTTTAGAAATTACCACGGCCCTTTTTGCTGTGATTTTTGCGGTAAAGAATTCAAGTATCGCTCCCACTTGTATAGTCATCGACGAATACACACAGGTGAGAATACGTACTCCTGCAAAGTATGCGACAAAAAGTTTACAATGTTATCGCAATCGATCAGACATGAGCGCATCCACGACGACATAAAACCGCACACTTGCGAAATCTGTAAAAAGCAATTCAGACAATCAGGACAACTGTATATCCATGCGCTAATTCACAAAGGTGAGACTGCAAAACGGTTTGCCTGCAAAGACTGCCCGATGAAATTCACGCACAAATACAAATTGGTCCGTCACGAGCGCGTACACACTGGTGAGAAACCATACGAATGCACTATATGCTACAAGCGGTTCACTCAAAATGTTCTGCTCGGTCACCATATGCGAGTTCACACGGGTGATAATCCGTTTACTTGTGAAATATGCAATAAGAACTTTTTGTCAAAACACGATTTGTTGAGACACAAAAACACTCACTCTGGAAGCAAGCCTTACCAATGTGATATATGTGAAAAAGGTTTTACTCAAAAAGCTCATTTGAATGTGCACAAACTATTACACACTGGGGAGAAGCGTTACCAGTGCCACGTTTGCCAAAAGTATTATCCGTCTTCAAATGGTCTTATTAGACACCTTCGCACACACAGCGACTCTGGCGAGAAGCCGTATCGCTGCGAAGTATGCGATAAACAATTCAAGGAGAAAGCACATCTGGCTGCCCATTCGCTGATCCACAAAGGAGATAAAGCAAAACGATTTTATTGCGAACAATGTCCAGCGAAGTTTAATCATAGATACAAATTGGTTACTCACGAACGCGTTCACTTGAGTGTTAAAGAGTTTTCTTGTAAAATTTGTGAAGAGAGGTTTACAGAAAAATACCAGCTTGACAACCACATGATGTTAACGCACCCAGAAAAAATTACAACACCAAAGGTTTT